>NC_140459.1:5742349-6487349 GCF_963576455.1 Neolamprologus multifasciatus | reverse complement strand
TTGTACTGACTTTGTGAACGCAGAAGCAGGTGATGCTTAAAGAAAACATTCAAGTTCACACAGTTGGATTAGACTTTCTTAATGGTCTGCTGGGAATAATGTTGATGAACCCTTGAAAGAGTTTACTTCCCCCATCGAGTAAATGTTCCTCCTAAGTTGACTTTTGCTTTACTTTTATTTGTTTTACACACTCTTCTTACTTTCCTCTAGCAACTTGTTTTTTTTATTGCCTGGTTTCTACAGCTCCAGCTGTTCCAGCATTCTTATCCCATCTACCTCAGCAAAGCTAATAATAACAACAGCTAAAGAAAAGCACTGCCCTCTTTCTTTTTTAGTTATAAAAATCAATCTTTCAGTATCCTCTAAAATGTACCCAGTAGCAGGAAAAATATTGCATTTTAACTAATCCGAATGGAGATGGTGTCATTACTCTACTGTGATCACATTGTGCAATAATCACAGATGTGAATAATGACAAGCAAAGCAAAAAATGTTGCCTTTTGCCCATATAAAGATCAAAGTTCAGCTCTTGATGTTTGCATAGGTTCTCCCAGGTGTTGTTCCAGCATAACGCACCCAGAGAGAAGCCGGAGTGTTTAATCTAGCGAACAAAGCCTCTTCACTGCAGGTTATGTTTACGCATTAAAAAAAGAACACCGACAGCAATGCCGAGGTAAAAAACAGAAGGTTCAATATTTTAGGTCTCTGTTTTCAAAAGCCCACCTTTGCTGCTCCAGCCCCGAGGTCCTCCTCTACAACATAAACCAAGCCGCGTACGTTTGAAAAGCAATGACAGGACAGGAGAGCAACATATTCAGGAGAAAACAAATGTAGCAACTGCACAGAGAATTCACTATATTCTGCTTTTTTTTTTCGGTTTTGTTTTTGATTTTTGGAGGAGGCAAAAAGGTTGGAGATGGGAGAAAGCCAAGCGTGATGCTGTCCAGGCTGCACCAAATGATACACGTCTGTCATAATATCACAAAACAAAGAATCCAAAACGCTGGTGTCAATAGCTTTTGTTCAATGCTGCTTTTTCAAGAGCAGTGCATTTCTTTTCATGCCCCTGCCTTGTTGATCAAGGCTCTGCAGCTCTCCCCACAGTTCCATTGAAGAGTTTGCCTCCTCTATCTGATATTTCCACTGCTCGATACACTTGCAATCTGCTTGCGAAGATCAAAGGCCAGCGAGGAATTCATCAAAAGGAATTATTCAAAAAAAAGAAAGAGGAGAAGAGGCTCGAGATATAAGAGATGTAGCTGTGAACAAATTAGATGGTTATCCAATATTGGAAGAAAAGACAAGCAAAAGAACACAATAAGGCTAATATTAGGAAATACTATGAAAGTCCTGAGCAGAACTTGGTAACACTTGGTATCTTAAATCATTTTTAGGATATATTGGATCAGGTAAAGGACTATCAAACAGAACAAAAATTTTAAAAATACTTGAATTGAACTTCTGACAGAAGCTCTCTGATAGGCTGCTGACCTGCCACAGGCCAGTGCAGTTTAATGCAGGTTGATTAAAATAACACCTGTCCTCTTAAATCTGGAGCAGACCGTCGCTGGAAACTTCAATTAAATAAAGAGCCTCTGGTCAACAACCCTTTTTACAGTCAGACCCATTGTCCCTCGTCGCCTTCACCTCATCTAATTTGCATTTACTAATTTGGGTTTTATTGAAAAATCAAAATAACATTTCAAGGAAGCGAGGAATGAAGCAAGGAATGAGTAATCTCGGTAAATAATTGCGTAATGAGCAAAATAACAGCGAAATCTAAAGTAGAGCAACCGCTTTTACTATCTTGGAGTAGCGCCGTTAGAATTGTGGTTGGGAAATGAATATGTTTTTTTTACAGATTAGTCGACTAACTCATTCAGTGTGAGTAAAGGGACTGGCATGCGAGCCTGCTAATTTTAATTCTCAGTTTTTGACAGGCTGCTCCTGGCACAAGAACCCTCGCATTTATCCACCAGCAATCACTTGGACACATTTCCTGGTCCCCATTTTTGTTTAGCCCGCCATTGCCCAGCGCTCGCTGTGAGGACGCCGTCCAGGAATGCCAGTCTCGCCGCTATCATCCAGCACTACAATCAGGTGTGTTTAGCAGCCCTGTTAAAAGCCCATTAGCGACTGCTTACACGCAAGTGCCTGCACTCCTGCTGTATGACCGGCTTTTTAACTGTTGTCTGGCACAGTAAAAGGCTTCATTACACAAAAGGAACTGACTCATTGATGCGTGTGCCTGTGTGAGTGTGTGCGCGTGACACCTGCCAGTCTCAATTTCACCCATATTCTCAAAGAGCCGTGACCCTGTCAGAAACAGTTTAATGTTACCTTGTTATCTCAATTGTGCATATTTCAGGGGGCCATAATTAAAAGCCTCCTCCATACCGTGAGAGTCCATGTGTCAATCTGGCCTGTGTCTAAAACTAAGTGACTTTAAAGTCATTTATCTCAGCCTTTTCAGCTTGAAAACAGACAGAAATAATCCACGCGACTTCCTACTGGAGCCATAAATATGCATCACGGATCGCAGCAGAGCAAGTTTAATTATCAATTATAGAAGGAAGCCAGGAAATCGCAAACATTTTACAAGGAAAAAAAACATACGATCACGTTCCACTGCTTACATCCGTTTTTAATTGCTAATTTTTCTAAAAATCAGCCTGTGACTCATCACTCCTGGGTTGGCTCAGGCTGTGAATCACTGAGATAGACGGGTGGATTCCAACAATGGGGGTGGATTTGGCTCATTTCATTTCAAAGCGACACAAGTCCATTCTAACAAGCACTCTACAGTAAAACACTAAGAAGAGAGCATTGTGGCCAGTGAAGCACTGAGCCCTAATTACTGATATTTTCTGCCAGAATGAGAAGCAAGTGGCAAATAACCAGATTACAAAGCCGAACACAAATTAATAAGGGAGGATCAGGGGACCAATACCAACATTAACACTTTAGTTTCCGACAGCGACAGATCTGCTGCGCGAGGGGAAATCAGCCCCAGACAGGGTTTTAATAGTTTTGCAATTTTTATTCGTTTTTATTTTTATTTAGTTTTGACTTCAGATTTTCAATTTTATATCAGTTTTAATTAGTTTTTACCAATTGTTTGCTAGTTTAGTTTAGTTTTTATTTTTTTTGAAAATCCTTAGTTTCAGTTTAGTTTTGATTAGTTTCAGTTATAATTTTAGTTGTGTTTGCAATAATTAAGTGTAACAAAATCCCAGTTTCATCATATCAGTCATTCTGCTCATCCTTGGGTATGTTGCTATTCCAGCTACCATACTGCACCCTGGACAGGTCGCCTGTCTGTCGCAGGGCTAACATGCAGAGACAGACAACTCACATTCCCACCTATGGGTTCTTTAAATAAATAAATAAAGGCAGATGAACAACCATTGATACCAGGCAACTATAAAATGTATATCTTGGCCCCAATGAGACTATTAACTCTCGCAGCACCGGGTGTTCGTAATTTTGGTTCAAGTGAATTGATAAACTTTTTGAAGGTAATTGACTCACACAGTTGTGTAGATATCCCCGTCCTGTTGTCTCGGGATGCATCACGCTGCCTTGCCTGGGGTTAGCTTCTGTTTTCTGGGGATGAGGGTTGAGTGTGCTCCCTTACCTTCTCAAGGTAAGCTAGGTTAGCCTTCTTGTGTGAGCTTTTCAAGTGCACTTTAAGGTTTGTGGGATTTTTTTCCCTTTAGAAATGTCCCTCATAATTTGTCTCTTTCCACTACAAGACACTTGCTTTATCCAAAACACAGTCATATTCAAAGTAATCCCAAATTGGACTCTGGCGCTTTCTTCCGACTTTTCCTGACATTATTCTGCGCGTGGACGGAGCAGCAACACAGACGACTCGACTAACGTGCTGCCACCTGCTGGCATATTGAGACACTGCAAGAAAAAAACCTGGAAACTAAACTTCATTTTCACCCTTGACTATTGTATGACACGCACACATCAATGAAAACTAAACACATTTTTGCTATAAATTCAGTTAATTTTAGTTAGTTTTGTGAACACTCATTACAGTTTTAGTTAGTTTTCCTTTTTTGTTTTTATTTTTATTTTTATTTCCGTTAACGAAAATGTTTTTTCACTTCTAGTTTTCGTTATTTCTCGTTAACGATAATAACCTTGGCCCCAGAATCCCATGACCTTCTCATGTAAAGTATATCGTTACAAATCACGGTTGTAATACAGAGACGATCGAGTATTTCATCCAGAACATTAACATTTTTATTCTATTTGGGTTTGCAAACTATAATAAACACAATAAACATCACTGTTGATTCTGGGTAAACAGTGCAACAAATTAAAAGCACTTTTAATCAAATTTCGCTTTTCTGTGAGCGACATATTAAAAGATGAGCCCTCACAGGCAGGAATCCTGTTGAGCTCGAAGGCACACAGATCACTGATAAAGCAGGCAATTCTGGTGAATACAGCACATTTCCCCACAGGCCCACCTCCTCACATGAATCCTCATTACCCACTTAGTCAGTTGTCATAACACTCAAACACGAGGCATTCAATTCACAGGCTTCAGGGAAGAGCCTCCCTCGCTCCGAAGCTGCTGCACAAGCACTGAAACAATTATCTGACAGGTACGATCAGTTAATGCATTTATTGCACTTATAATCAAAGTCTGTCTCATCGGAGAAACAACATTAAGATCTGTGGCCAGCAGATGAGAAGCAAATACAGTTTTGTGTTTTTTTTAAAGTTCACCACCTGAATTAAATTATGTTATTAATTAAAAATGATGGATTTGAACAGGCAGCTCTTCCTTTTTTCTCAACAACACGTCACTGGCCCCCTTTATGGCAGGATTGTTTGTGCTTAATCCAAGAAGTTGCAGTTAGTTCAGACTTGTTTGGAACATCAGCAGAAGATTGGTACAAATCGCTGTGGAAGCAGAAGCAGAAGTTTCGAGGTTTTTACACATATGGGCGAAACTAAATTATAATAATAACAGTAATTTTCATGGGACATCAAAGTGCTCTGTGTATACAAATTCATCTTTGTTTGACTTCGCTAAAACCACAGAGGTCTGTGGTGTATTATTAAAATGATTACTGTTGCTAACAGCGGCCGCTGAAGTAGATGCTGATTCATTTGAAAATATGATCAGTGACCGGTCACGCTTCAACGGGCTCTGTCTGTGTGCAGGTTAGCAATCGCTGTGAAGATCAAAAGAAAGATGGCATCTGCTGAAATCCAGCTCACAAACCATCAGCTGCTGCTTGGTGATCATTTAGTTTTAATAACTGTTCTGTATTCATGAACAATGACTGACACATTGTTTATGAATACAGAACAGGTCGCCCTGTACGGGATGTATACTGGCTATACAGGAAGCACCGACGATAGAGTAGAGGGATCCCAGATCCATGCCAAATGTGCCAAATCATGTTATGACTCTCTATAACAGGGGTAGGCAACTCCAGACCTCGAGTGCTGGTGTCCTGCAGATTTAAGACATCACCCGGGGGTCAACACACCTAGATCAAATGATTAGTTCATTACCAGGCCTCTGGAGAACTTCAAGACATGTTGAGGAGGTAATTTAGCCATTTAAATCAGCTGTGTTGGATCAAGGACACATCTAAAACCTGCAGGACACCGGCCCTCAAGGCCTGGAGTTGCCTAGCCCGGCTCTATACGCTAAACCAGGGATAGGCAACTCCAGGCCTCGAGTGCCAGTGTCCTGGAGGTTTTAGATGTGTCCTTGATCCAACACAGCTGATTTAAAGGGCTAAATGACTCCTCAGCATTTCTTGAAGTTCTCCAGAGGCCTGGTAATGAACTAATCATTTGATTGAGGTGTGTTAACCCAGGGTGGGATCTAAAACCTGCAGGACACCAGCCCTCGAGGCCTGGAGTTGCCTAGCTAAGCTAAGCCATACCATAGATTTGGTGGAATCAAGCCATCAAGTGACTAAAATGTTGCTTATTTGTAGAAGTGTAGTTGTCCAGTCCATTGCATGACAATGAAAAAATAATTATAGCAAGGTCAACAATAAGATAGAAATGATATAGGCCAACAAAAATAATATTATAACTACTAGCTGTGTTTTGTTCTTGCTTTGTTGTTAGTGGTTCAAATGCCAAATGGCTAACTTTCCTTTGCCAAAGTTCTGTTTCCGTTTTCAAAGTCAAGCACTGCTCCAATTTGACCATGGGAAAAAAAATCTGATGTTTTTTGTTGATTGCTTGGATTAAATTCTTACATTTCTGCGCCAGTCCTAACATGAACTGGGTTGTGTTTGATTCATAGCCAGGTGTTTCCTAGAATTTCATGATTATGTTTAGAACAGAACAGATCACTTATTATTCAACCATTAATCGCCTCCATCTTTTTCATAATCTGCAGCCAGATGCATGCAAATGTAAGCAATACAAGTTGTAACATATTTGTGACAAAGAACAGGAAACCTGCTTGGTAAACGAAATGTCTTTTTATGAGTTTAACTGTGGTGCAAACGAACAAAACAAAACCAGCATTTCTTGTGATGGTAACTTATTGATGCAATTTTCCACAGGCTAATACAGCTGCATCAGACGCTCTTGGGAAACATTATCTGACCTCAAATAACCAGAAGGAAAGGCAGAAGCATTTGCAAAGGGAGCGAAAGGCAACAGTGCGGAACAAAACAACAAAAACACAGTGAACAGGACCGTGGCGTGCACAACGCAAAAAGCAATAGAAGTACAGGACACAGATACAAATCGGGAAAGTACAGACGCCAGATATAGAAAAGCTAAACAGTCTAACAGAGCTTCTTGATAATGGGAAGTGGGTGTGGGCGGGGGAGATTGGAATGAAGAGAAATGAGGGGGAAAAATGGATGTAAGCTCGAGGTAAAGGGGACAAAACACAGTGTACCAGCACATTTTAGTCTGAAATTACACAGGACGCAATTTCTCCCCGCTCCCTGCCACAATTCAATTCATACCCAGGATTCCCATTTGTCTCTCGCTCTCCCCGCAACAATCAAATTCACATCCTAGAACGTCTCCCTCTCCTTCTGCCTCGCTCTTGGTGCAGTGATGACAGCTCTACCATATTAAGAATGTGAGAACTGCTGTGACTGGGCGTCTGCAGGTGGGATGCGTGTGAGTGTGACCTCTCTGAATCTATTATCTCTGCAGGTATCCAGATCACATCCAACAGTCCTGCAGGCTGACCAGTCACTGCCAAGACAGGCTGCTCCCTGTGCGTCCGTGTGCGTGTGTGCGTGCACATGTGTGGGTGTGTCTTTGATCTCTGGCTGTCCTTGCCGTGCCCCCCATCTCTCTCTCTGGTGTAAACTCACATATACCAAACACAGGGCAGCCTGTCTTGGCAGTTGGCAGTAACACACACGCACATACACACGCATGCAGTGAGAGCCCCCAGCTGTTTTCCGTCTTTCTCCTGTCGAACTGACAGACACTAAGCAGACTGATCTCCTCAACTCGAGCCGTCAGCCTCTTCTCCTCCCTCTTGCCCTCTGACTGACTCCCTCCCCCTTTCTCCCAACTTCCTACTTTATCTGGCTTTCTTGTCATCCGCTGCCCCGCTGCTCCTGCTTCGTGTCTTTCTCCCCCATATTCTCACTCCATTTTTCTCCGTTCTTCCCCCTCCCTTCTCGAAATCCATGTTTCTTTCTCCCAACTCTTTTCTTCCTCTTCCTCCTCAGACATCGTCTCATGTATTGTTTTTCCTCAGTTACTGTTATCCTAGTTAACATCGTAGTTTACTCAAGGCATGTAAACCCATTCGTTCTTAATACAGTAATAACTGGGGATGGGTACCGGTATCGGTTCTGACATAAACGGTAGTAACCAGACCGAAAAGCAGCACACATTTCGGTGCTTTTTTTTCCTGAGATGTGATACACTTTAGATTCTAGCCAATCATTTTACGTTTCCGAGGATAGTAGGCGGGCCCAGGTACGTACGTTCTTTTAGAGCAGAGCTACAGATTAAAAATGTCCAAGGCGAAGCGGTCAAAGTCCGGCTGTACTTCACAGCAAAATATGCAAACTCAGCAGTCTGCAACAAGTGCTTTAGGCTGATACTGTGATGCTGTCAAAGGAGGTAACACCTCAAATCTGATGAAACACCTGGCGACGCATAGCGGTTTTTTTAAAGCCGAAAAATGCGCCGTATTTGATAGCTTGCTGCGAGACCTCACACCGAGCACATCTACTGCGGGTGTGGTGCCTGTTAACGGACCGGGAGCCCTGCCAGTGTAGCAGAAATGATGAGGATGATGATGCAGCAGCAGCCGTTCTTCTCTGCGTGAGTAGCTTAATGTTGTTCGTGTGTAATTTACGTTGAGTAGGCTAACCACGTTATTACATTAATGCATGTAAGGTGAACTAGCAAACATCATCATAGCTACATGCGGCTGTCTTCTTGTTTGATGGCAGATACTCCCTTTACCCTGGCCAAAAAGGCTAAAATGACCAAAGAAAAAGTGGAAAACAGTTAAACATGAGAGGTTTTTGGACAAAGTTTGTGTTTTTTCCATTGTTTAAGCACTGCTTCCAGCCAAGAGTGATACCATATATGCCCCATAGCTGCAGAAAAGGCTAACATTGTTATCTTTTTACAAAAAAACAGCTGAACATGAGAGGTTTTTGGACCAATTTTGTGTTCTCCATTCTTTAAGCACCGGTTTGAGCACCGTTTAAGCACCGGCACCATTTCAAAAGTACCGTTTTGGCACCGGTATCGGATAAAACCTAAACGATACCCATCCCTAGTAATAACTGTTAGAAAGTTTTGATTTCCAGGCATTTGGCCATAAATTAATGTGATGCAAATTTATGCGGCTGTAAAATTGAATTATTAAACTTGAAGCTATAGAGCAACAATGGTAGTGGATGGCAATCCAACAGCCAATCAGATGTTTCTCTTTTTAAAAAAATACCCTTGTGGAATCAGAGGAAATGTCAGGAGAATGGAAAGTCATTGGAATTCATGACTCAGGAACATCCACACGAATCAGTTTAGCGTCTTTTATCTTGTGCATTTAATTGTTTTTGTACCTTATTTAATACTGTGCATCTCTATCCAGGGACTGCAAATGGAAATGAGCTGGCAGATAAATCTGCTACAATGCTTTTGTTCATAGCTCCTGACAAACTGAGAGCAAAACTAAAAACTAACTAAACTAAGTAACTGTTGAGATATTTCAAGGAAAAACTTGTGGCATCACCAAAGTCCCAGCTCCCAAAGCCAAGGATTCATCATTGTGAAGGTCATGACTGTCTGAGCACAGATATTCTCAGATATTCAAGCTGGTAGGAGCAAGTTTTTATTTTTTTTCTTTCAAATTTTAGTCCGTCTAAGGTTACCAGAAAATTCAAGGTTGATTTAACAAAAATGATCCTGTGTTAAGAACCAGCAACCCCGAGAAATTGCACTTTGAATTATACACTCACAGCGTGCGGTAAAGTTCAAACCCCTGCTAGAAAGTTTCTGAACCAATTTGAAAGGCATTCAGAATCAAGATACTTTATATAAAAGCACAGAATCTCGACATTTTCAGCAACAAAAAACTTATAATGAACAAAAAAAAGAGAGAAAAGAAAGAAATCACAAAACATTTTTCTTCTGTTGTTGGTCAAATCGCCACATTCTGCTCTAGTACTGCACTTACTCAAGCCTTGCACTCTCCTCCTTCAATTGTACTACGTATTGTGCCACTTATTATCTGTCTGCTGGCCTCTTGACTCCCACAATATGTCGCCACATTCTGCTTTCAGTTTGAATGTCTTATCAGCCTCAGGGTAGACGAGCTAAACTGCTATAGTGGGCGGTGAGGCTGCAGCCTCGTTTATGTTTTCCTTGGAAATGAGACTCCATGTAGAAATGTTTTATTTCACAACTGTTACAATAAATGCACCGGCTGAAATTGCAGTGAAAGTGGGAAAGGGGGGGGATATTATTTTGTGCTTCTATTTGGGACACATTTTGTAAAAGAGTCAGTTTACCACAGAGATTTTTGCTTCCAAACAGTCTAGTGGCACGAAATTGTGATGCCCATATCACTAAAAAAACATAAGTTAAAAAGTATGATGTCTATTTCAGCACCTCATTTTTTCATAGTCCTGGTAACTTTGCAGCTGGGTAATGCCTTCTGTTTTTTCTGTAGCCAGACTTCAAAAACTGGGTTCATCAGTATGTTTCAGTTACTTTTAACTTCAGTTATGGGACAAATACTTTTATTACTGAATTACTGAATTTCCCGGAGGAACCCATCTGAAGGATTAATAAAGTTTCATCTAATCTAATCTATCTATCTCTAAAGGTCCAAGTATTGGACTAAATATTAAAAGCTATTAATGTTAGTCTTAAAAATGAATAAAGCACAGGGAAATCATTAGATAGATTAATTAAACATCTACTTTACTTATAATTAATCATATTTTTCACTTGTTGAAGCAAAATATTAAAATCGTTGCAAGAATTTGAGACTGAAAATAGAGGTGGAAAAAGGTTTGCAAGAAAATAAGAAAATATGAAATATAAGTCGACAACAGGTAACATATTACCAGCCCCTGAACAGCTATTGCATCATTACAGGTTTCATATTAGTTTGGGAATGCAAACAGAAAAAAAATGGCTTGGAAGGTGTGTAGTTCACAGGGGACGTTACCACTGGTGACTTACCCCGAGGTAGCCCCAAGAGCAGTTTGGTCTGATACTGGTGAGTGACTTAATGGTTGCAAGATTTGACAGTATGTTGGAAAGCCTGTGCAGTGGATACCCAGAGATTCATAAATAATATATATAAATATATTATTTATTTATTTTTTTATATTATTTTATAAAAAAAAATATTATTTTATTATTATTTTATATTATTATATATATTTATATATATATATATAATATATATATAAATATATATAAATATAAATAAACGGATTATTAGATTATTTTTGGAGAGACACATTTATGTCCAAGCTGTCAGAGTTTGAAGGAAGTCAAATATTCATTTTTCAGACAAATTATTATACTCAGAAAGTTTCAAACAAAACATGCAATAAAACTAAAGAAAGTCACGGTCTGTCATTTACCCTCACCTTCCCTTTGGCTCTCTTTTTTACTCCTCTCCTGTACACTTCCTTGTTATTTTTCCCCCCCCACTCTTATTCTTTGTTGTCCACCTCCTCGCCCACATTATCTCAAGGTCATCCTTCTGCTCTCCTCCTCTCCAAGATGCCGTCGGACCTTTTCCCTTTCTCACATTCTCTCTTTCATCTCCATTATTTTGGGTGTTCCTCTTTTTCTCTTATCCTCCATGCCACTTTTCTCTGCTTTCATCTGCTCCTAGCCTTGAGTCGGCCGTCTTCAGATCCAGTGGCCTGCTGCATTGCTGACTTCCATCAAAGCTCTGCCCCTTGTATCTCCTCTCCTTTTTGAAAGTTTCTCAAAAGAACAATCACCCACACACTCTCATGTCACAGAGTGCGAGCACAATGATAGTTAGATCCTTCAATAAAATACTTATCTGAAAAGCCTCAGGGTTGTGACCCATGTGTCCTATAAATTCCACTGAGTGCTGTAAAATCCTGCTATCCTTATTAAATTGCAGCCCCATTCAAAAATGCATTTCTTTTCTTGTAACACCGCCGTTTGTAAGTCTTCCACTTATTCAAATGAACAGTATGGAACTTTTTTAAGACATGCAGCTCTTCCAACACAGCTTAACATCGAAACACGTGATAGAATACAGCAGTTCTGGCTTATTAAGGACGCTGTGGCAAATTTGGCACATGCCTTACTTAAAGACACAAAGAAATAAATGACTTAAGTCAAAAATCCCTGAAGTCTTTCCTCCACAAAGATGAGCTTTGACTTACCCTTAATAAAAAGGTTCTGACACCTCACTATTCATGAATAAAGATGTGGTTTGACGACCGTTAGAATAATTTCCATTTTTTCCAAGGATAGCTGCATAAGCATAGACGACCCTCACAAAACTCAGATGCACACCCACTCATTTTATTCTATAGCAAGGCCTGAAATATGACAGAACCCACTCAGTTCAGGAAAGAGCATCGATGGTTACTCCTAGCAGGCTTTCAAAGGGTAAAGAGTTAAGCTGCCGATTCTCCTCTTTGCTTTACTTTTGTTTTAGTTTTTCTGCTGCAGTTTGGTTTTATTTAACTAAACACTAAAAACTTCCCATGGGTTCAGGCAATCCTAGTTTGTCTTTTAAGGAATGTTTAACATTATGAAAGGGTGCATTTTTGCAACTTTTTCCACCTGCAACAAACTTCTCTCACATTACCTTGGTTGTCATGGTTACAAATTGCATGACAGTGACAAACCAGCAGAGCATTTTTCATCTTGGTCTTATGATTTCTATTCCAGATATTGTGAGGCTCTTGTTGACTGCACTGCATGTTGAAAAGTGGCACCAAAGAGCTACGGGTCCCAGCGTGTTAAAACGTGACGCCTAAAAGGTCCAGACCGAGCACCAGATCTGACAGCGTGGAAGTGAGGACAGGTTGCATAAGCAGAAAATAACCAGGCAGCCTTTTCTTTTCCTATATTTACAGTTCATGCTACATTGATGGATGAATATCCTGCAGAATACTGTACATTCAGTGTGCGAGCAAAGACAAACTACTTAATCTTGCCGTTGAAAACTTGATCGCTTACTGGCAGCAGAATTTGCCGTCCGGCAATGTTAACTGTTTGACTTGAGGAATTTTTACTAGTAAATTCACACTGAGCAGCTGAAGCAGAGCAGCCCAAATGCTCACAATGGCCATTAATTAAGGCTTCAACAACTATATTTATCTTTTTAATTCATCAGAGAAGGAAGCGTGGGGGGAAGCAGAGAAAACATCTTCATAATCATTTCTTATTAGTAGTTATTTATGTGCCTTTGTTTAAGAGTTCAAGCACAAATATGACAGATTCAGGATGTGTTAAGCCAGCGGTCCCCAACCTTTTTTGCGCCACGGACCGGTTTATGCCTGACAATATTTTCACGGACCGGCCTTTAAGGTGTCGCGGATAAATACAACAAAATAAAACTAGTACCGGTACCGAAAAAAAGAAAATTTATTCATAACACACGTGAAAAGACCCAGGAAAACCGAGTAAACGATAAAAACGATAACAAAATAACACCGAAAACCGATAAAAACCCTGAAAACTATACATTTCACACCTGAGCCTCAACTCTTGTGGCCTGGTACCAAACAACTCACGGACCGGTACTGGTCCGAGGCCCGGGGGTTGGGGACCGCTGTGTTAAGCAACAAATGGCTTCCCCAAGATGTGAACCGGGCTCACTGAAGCTCACGGTCAGCTCTTTAACATCTGGACCATTAATCCACAGGGCTTTTGATTCACCACTGCACAGTTTTGCTGTTTTTTTTTCTTCGTTTGTGTCAATCCTTCTTGAGCAGAAAGAGCCTCATAATGTGCAAACATTTGGTCCTTTAAAGGGAAAGTATTTTTAGGTCCTGTGCTGTTTGAATTGCAAATAGCTATGATTATACAGACTTTAAAAACAGCAATCTATGTATTGTGTAAAAAGAAGCCACTTTGTTAGCATACAAAATATATTCAACACATTTTTTTTACTTTTATCTTAAAAAAAAATCAAGAGAGGAAACTTGATTTTATCTTTTATATTGTCAGGATATCACAGGTTTAAACTGAGTATTTCAGTTATTCAGCATGTTTTAGCTTGTTAACAAGGGGTTTGGAAAACGATCAACAATAATTTAAAGAGACTTGATTTGCAAGTGATGGGATAAATCATTAAAAAATAAATCAACAGTAGCCTTGTAAGTAATATCTTGCTTCATATCACAGTCTTATTCATATATAGTTGGATTTTTACAGATAGATTTTTAGACTTATATATTTATAACGCGCTTGTCTTTTCTCCATCAGTCACGGCTCTTTCACCATGTCATTCTTTCTTACAATCTGTCACTGTTAGCTTTTTAACTATTTCTGTCTCACTCTCAGTCAGTCTTTTATTTGCAACTGTCGCTCTCATTTCCCCCCTCTGTCACTCCATTTTCATGCCAGTATTTTTTTTTAATCCGTCTGTCCCTAAGTCTCTGTGAATCCTTTCACTCCACAGCGATCACTTTCTTTCCTCTTAGTCGCTCTTGTTTTTGGAGTTTCTCTGTCTTCTCCTCCCTCAGTTTTATGTCTTTCATTCCTTTTTATTGTTTATGGTGTCATTCTTTTTTCCTCCCTTCATGTCACTCCTAGTTGCTTTTGCACTTTTTGGTCCCATCTCCCTCTTCCCCCCTATTTATTTATTTTTATCTCTACCTTTATGCCACTTCATTCTCATCATTTGTCTCCTTTGAGGCCAACACTGCTTGTATGTCTGTGTGTGTGTGTCTGGCGACTGGTTGTGAGCCTAAGCTATATAAAAGCAGCATACTGAGAAAATTAAAAAGAGATTTAACGGTTTTTGTGTGACAGATGGAAAATGAAGTGCATGCTGGTGCGTAAAAACAAATTCAAAGTATTATATTTGTGCTCGCGCGTGTGTCATTGACAAAGACCAGCAGCGAGAGCGGGAGAGAAATTGTGTGATTGAGAGAGAAAGAGGAAATAACATCAATGCGGGGATTTGAGCATGACAGAGAGTAAAGTACAGCCAATGCATGCATGAGCGCAGACGCGACTGCACAAATTGGTTTGACATGTGTACTTGCATGTAGGTTACAGCAGTGTGTGTGTGTGTGCGCTCGTATTTCTCACGTCGGGGGACATAAATTTGTTTATGAAGTCAGCGGCTCCCAGCAGCTTAAATAATTCAGAGATTAAAGGTTAGGATTAGGTTCAGGTTAGAGGTGAGAATTCAGCAAGTAGTCATTATAATGCCAAGAAGTAATAACATCTCAGCTCTGCCGTTGCCTAATTGTGAGCAGAGAGATGTGCTCAAAGCAGGCTTGAGGGATGTCTTTGCAGAGTGCAGCTCCTCAGCAAGAGCCTCTTCAGAAATGTATGCTGGGATAAGCAAGTACAATAATCTGTCTTGCTTGTGCTTTTTAAACCCATGTCGAATGTAGTTTTTTGCACCAAATGAAAGCAGACACTGAAATAATGACTGACTTTCAAATAAATAATTGGCATAAAAATAAACAAAACGAGAGTTATAATGCCTCGAGCACGATGGAGCATGAATGACTGGAGCACAATGTGGACGTCGGCATCATTAAACAGTACAAACAAGTACTTTTGCTTTTCCAGAACTTCCAGAAGATATAATATTTCTTTCCATTGTTATGCCGATGACATTCACATTTATTTCCCTTTGAGTTTGAATGTCACAGATCCATTGCATACATTGTTTAATTGTCTTCATGATGTGAGAACCTGGCTATCTCAAAACTCTCTAATATTGAATGACAGTAAGACTGAAGTTATTGTCTTTGACAGCCATATTCCATTGAACCAACTAACTGTTACCCTTGGCCCACTTGCTAGCTACCTCTCCAACGTTGTAAGAGACCTTGGGGGTACTCCTGGATAGCTCTTTCAAATTAGAGAAACAAGTATCTACTGTGGTTAAATCCGGTTTCTATCAGCTACGTCAAATTTCTAAAGTTAAGCCTTTCCTCTCCCCCAAGGACCTTGAAAAGCTTATTCATGCATTCATTACCTCTAGACTGGACTATTGTAACTCCCTCTATTTAGGCCTCCCCCACTCCTCTCTTCACCGGTTGCAATTAGTACAGAACGCTGCTGCACGTCTTTTATCGGGTGCCAGAATGCATGACCATATTACGGAGCCCCGCAGGGGACATGGGAGAAAAAAAAATTAAGACGGACTTTTGTGAGATCTCGCAAAACTAACTCGGGATCTTGCAAAACAAACTCGGGATCTCGCAAAACTTTTGCGAGATCTCGCAAATGTTTTAGCCGCATTCTTTGGACGCTGGCTTGAAGCCGACCAGGAGGTCGAGGCACGATGTGCCGGGAAAGCGGAAAGTGTAGTAGGGGAGCTACTACAGCCGACCTACCCGAAGCTAACGGGAGGTCGAGACCTCCCGTTAGCTTCGAGCTAACGGGAAGAATGCGGCTAAAACTTTTGCGAGATCCCGAGTTTGTTTTGCGAGTTTGTTAGCTTCGAGCAAACGGGAGGTCGAGACCTACTATAGCCGGGAGGAACACCGCTTTCCCGGCACATCGTGCCTTCGAGCCAGCGTCCGAAGAATGTGGCTAAAACGAGATCTCGCAAAAGTTTTGCGAGATCCCGAGTTTGTTTTGCGAGATCTCGCAAAGGTTTTGCGAAGATCCCGAGTTTGTTTTGCGAGATCTCGCAAAGGTTTTGCGAGATCCCGAGTTTGTTTTGCGAGATCCCGAGTTAGTTTTGCGAGATCTCGCAAAAGTCCATCTTAATTTTTTTTTCTCCCGTGTCCCCTGCGGGGCTCCGTACCATATGACTCCAGTTTTAACCAAGTTACACTGGCTCCCTGTGAAATTTCGCATTGATTTTAAAATTCTTTTATTCACTTATAAAATCTTAAATAACACTGCCCCTAGCTATTTAACAGATCGTCTTCATTTGTATAACCCTATAAAAGCACTAAGATCTTCTAACCAGATGCTCTTAATGCAACCTAAGTCTAGGTTGAAAACCAGAGGCGACCTTTGCTATTGTAGCTCCTAGACTGTGGAACAACCTCCCTATTTCCATTCGCTCTTCTGAGACTGTTCAGTCTTTTAAATCTCGTTTAAAGACCCATCTTTTTACTCTGGCTTTGATGTAAGATAGTTTGATTATCATTTGGTTGGTTTCTATGTTTGTCTCGTCTTGCGTTGTATTTGTCTTATTTTATTTTTATTTTATTTTATTGTATTTTATTTTTTTAATTTGTGAAGCACTTTGATCAAAACTGTTGTTTTTAAATGTGCTATATAAATAAATTTTGATTGATTGATTAATCGTGTGAAACGTGTGGCCTCTCACTTGCACTTGTAGCGCCTAACACAGCACAGGGGAAAAAACAACAGACTGTTCCCACTTGGGAGCAAACTGAAGTGAAACTGTTAGAAAATAGTTGCTCAACACGATTCATCAAATCAGTTTCAAAAAATTTCATTTCATGTTTTTTTTAGTTAGTTTAACTTTAGAGGTTGAAGGCAGTTTGGGTGTGCCAGCCGGCTGTGCCACTGGCCAAGGTTTTGATCTATAGTTGAACATCATATCCACTGATCCACATCCACTGAAATCAATCCAAAACTGAAAGCCTAGTTTTACGTAATCGGACCATATTTTCTGTTCTGCATGTGTTACTATCATTTCATTTATTTCCTTAGACCGGTCGTGGGGTGAACACACACGATTCTGAGAACCAGGGGCTGCTTTCTGGTAATTGTTAATGTCATCTGGCTCTGTCTAGTCACCATCATTATGTGATTCACCAGCATCAGATATGTGAAGGTAAAACTTCACCTCACCTTCACCTCCTAAATGTTGAACCTGCAATCTTCATTTGTGCTTTGAGGAGAAGCACTTCCGCTTTGTTGTCGTCGACAATGTAACATTGGAGGTTAAGCACTCTTCGCATCTGTGACTTCTTGTGTTTGTTGTTTCTTTAGAACAACCTGCTGTGGATAGAAATTATATCACATGCAGTGAGAGTAAATGGCAGTTGCTGATTGTAAAACCAGATTATATTAATTGTGATTACCTCAAAACTCTCTGCAAGGTTCAGTACCAGCGTACCACTAACACCTACCGCATATTCACTTACTCACGGAGCTCAGTGTTATATGAAAATGTTAATCAAAGCTGATTTAAAGAGACTAAATTATCCATGCTGTGTGAATGTACACCGCAGTAAGTTTATCTATGCAAAACAAACACCTCCCCATGTAAAAATGTAAGCTTGGATCTGGCTGCAGATAAAACTCTTCGACTCTTTACATGTGTAGTTTATTCATGTTAGCCTGGTGTAGGTGCTGGCTTGATGGCGGCGGCTCTTTCTGTCTACATCTCTCAGTGTCACCTGCTAAATAAGTGCAGTCCATTAACTATGTAGCGTCTCCCACTGACTTATAAATGTCTGAACAAAATGCAAAATGCAAAAACAAGTAGATAGCTCACTGTCACTGCCTCATTCAGACGGATTTTAATGTGTGATCTGGCTACGTCCATATTCTGTAGATGTGCGATCACCGAAATAGCTTGAAAATGCAACTTCGTTTGCGATGCTGAGTGTAATAATAGCACTGGATCTTTAAAACTCATCGAATGAGCTCAGCAATATTCACAGCTTTGATATAAAAGTGAGCACATCAAAGCTTGGAGAGCAGGTTGCACACAATCTGTCCACACTTAACAAGTAAATCATAGCATTCCTTTTAAAGTTCTCCACAAAATAAAAAATTAACATGTTTGAAGCATGTGAAAAATGATCCAACCAAGAAGGAAGGATCCCCGCCACTTCCACATCTAGTTACCTCCACGTTCAACTTGTCACATCTCCCAGAGTGCTAAAACGTAACGCTAATTAGCTTCTACAGCAAAGCCCTGAGAACTCAAAGGAAAAGCCAACGAGATCACTTCCCTGCACATGCTGATTTCTCCTTTTCTTTGCAGTAAATAGCTGACAGCGTGTTGAATTTTCTGTGTTTGCTTGTTTAAGGAGACCTCGGGCACATTATGCACATTAATCCCCCACTGACATTATAAAAGCATTATCGTAAATCTTCAGGTTCATTATGAATGGTTAATCTGTACCCAAGTGATCAATTACTATCTATCTAAATGTAAAAAAAGTTTTCCATGTATCCGTCTTTACAAGAAGCTTCAAAGGAAAGCTAGTCGCTGAAGATATAACTAACTAGTGATCCGTTCACTGTATCATGTTGACTCACTAAAGGTGAAGTGCTAATAAGTCTTTTCCCCCTCACTTAGCAGCAACACGTCTGTGAAATCCTACAAATGCAGCCAATTAAAATTCACAGCAAGGCAGGTTGTGTGGTCCTGCAGGATGTAAACACATTCCTGCAGAAATGTCTTTGTTGTGTCTGAGAGCTGTCAAACTGTGATGCAGAATCCATCAGCACACTCTAAACTAACAAAAAAGGGAAGACCTTAAGGCGACAACACAAGAAGGAAGGTACCAGAAGTGTTATTAGCACTATAAATCAGCTCTTTAAACAAATTAACTTGAAAAATAGTATAGATGTACATAGTGAGTGGGTGGCTGTCTCTTAGAAGTAAGAGCGGATCATCTACTAACCAGAAGGTCAGTGATTCACTCCCAGTCTGTGTGTCAAAGTATCCTTGGATAAAGACACTGATCCCAGTCACATAGGCCTGCAGACTGGTTGGCAACCCAGTGACGATAGGTCAACAGGGAAAAACATTTCTATTCCCTGATTGGTTGGCCAGTTTTTGCTGAAAGTTGCTGGCAGTTGCAAAGTGAAATTCATCACAAAGGCGATATATGGTGCACCACTGTAAACGTTCTTGCGGCTGCTTTGGTCGCTAACACGGTTGCCACAGTTGGCTATAGTTTGCATTGAAAATGCCAAATTGTCTGTAAATGCTCACCAACTCCTTGCAGAGTGGGAGCGATACTGTGATTAAATAAATGAATTAACAAATGCAAACTGAGACCAGTTTCAAAGTAAAATTTACACTTTTTGAAATGTAAGTCAATTCAGTGTTTTTATTTAATAATTGTTTATTTAGTACTTATTATTGCCTGTTACCTGTGGTAACGCAATTTATAATTATTATATATTCTGTATTTAGTTATGATGGTTCTAATTGTTGTTGCGAGCTGCCGTTGAGATGCTTGCATGTGCCCGGGGCTGTTGATGGTTTGTTTGGTTGTAACGATGGGCGTAGCTGTGGGAAGCTTATTGTTTTTTGTTGATGAGTGAGTATAGGGGTGGGATTTAACAAGTTTTCTTCGTCCCACTCCTTTTCAGGTAATTTTTGTTTTTTGTTTTGTGCACTTTATGTTCAATATATGTATTTTGTTGTGCCTGAAATTAATAAATAAATGAAATGAATGAAATGAAATTTCCAATCTGTAGCACCAAACCATAACAACAATCACCTAATTGAAGGTAAAGACCCTTCAATATGTGCAAAATGTGCAATAACACTAATGTGCAATACTCTTTTCTGGCATCGTTGTATTTTTACTCAGTTGTATATAGCATTTGTATTCTATTTTTTTTCTTATTGTATATTTTATTCTATTTTATTCTACTGTATATAGTATTTTATTTATTCTATTCTGTACAGTTGTGTACTGTATTTATTCTTATTGTATTCTAATTTTTGCTTCATAACTTTTGCACTGTCCACTTCCTGCTGTGACAAAACAACTTTCCCACGTGTGGGACTAATAAAGGTTATCTTATCTTAATAAAAGAGAGAAAACCTTAAGCAGTTGGTGACAGTGGGGAGGAAAAACTCCTTTTTAACAGGAAAAAAACCCTCCAGCAGAACCAGGCTCAGGGAGGGTGAGCTTTCTGCTGCAACCAGATGGGGGTGAAAGGAGAAGGACAGGAAGGGAGACACATTGTGGAAAAGAGCCAGAGTTTACAATAACTAATAATTAAATGCACAGTGTTGTATAAACACAATAAAATACTTTTTGTCTACTGCTCAGTGATAGTTTGCAGACAAGTTAGAGTCTTAAATGCAAACTACACACAGATGTGTTTGCACGTTTTTCCCCAGCAATGAGAGGTTTCCAAGGGGTTGTTGACCAGTCACTAGGCCTGTGTGACTGAGGCCTAAGGCATTTGCCAGCATGAGCACGTCACTCATAGCTTCTTGAATGATCCACAATTAGCAAAACACTTTATACAGTAACCTAAAATGGATATTTTGCTGTTTGAATCATCACTGACAATTCTCATCAGAAGTGATGTTTTCCTGTTTGGCAGCTTATGAAAACTTAATTCTGGGTTCTTTAACCAGCTAGTTGTGCCTCATACAGCGGCTCTAAGGCAGCTTTTGCCAGTAGAGGGAATAAACAAGGAGGTACCATTACCAGCTCAATGAAGAGCCGCAAATTGTTTACCCTACAGTGTGGGCGCGCTCGAATTACATCCTGCGTCTATAAATCGCCACAATTCCTGCACACGGATGATTTGCATTCAACTTACAAGGCCAGCTCCGGCATTAACATGTAACTAAGTGCTCTCACCCACAATTAAATGCATAAATAAATAAAAACATTTAAAACATTTTGGCAGCCATAAACAACATCCATCTGCCTGAGTGAGCTCTGTCAAACCCACTAAGGCCTTCTCAGCACAGCTCTGCTATTTCTGTGATGGATGCAGCGCCTTTCATTGAGATGAACTGTATGTAGCCGTTGGCCTCCAGCACAGGAACTCACACACACTCCCACTCTTCTGCCATAGTAAGCAAAGAGACAAGTATACACAACCTACACATGGACACATTCGCACACATTAGCATTAATAAGCAATGCTACACCTACACTCACTTAAACTCTGCAGTGACAAATAAAACTGAATTAAGCTCCATGTCTCCAGTCCTGCAGAGATGCAAAAGCAAATAAAAGAATAGATAGCCTTGTTTCAAAAGTGAACGTATGTTCATAATAATACGCATGTTTTTTTGATACTCAGGACAAGACAAATGAAGATTGCACCTCATTTACTAGGCAGTGCAGACAGACCCTTATAAAACATGCATGCCATGTTTTCCCTAGCTATCTACCTCCACATACACACTCAAAACAGTCCGAACACAACAGCAGAAAGTACCGATTTGTGCTCGACCAGCATGCTCCATCATTCTTGGACAGGCAATCATTATATCACACTTCACATGGAAGCAGGGTAGCCAAAACATATGCATGGGCTAATGTACAATCACATCTGATATAAGGGGTAGCGTGCGTCCCAAAACGCGCGGTTCACACGGACACGCAGGTTAATAATTCAAAGCCCTGGTTAAGAGGGGAGCGCTCCTTCCTTATTAAATTATTGACAAGCAACATCTAGACTCTGCTGCAGACTTGAGGGAAGGCCGGCAGCGAGGGAAGAAAGGAGACCAAGAGGAAGGAGGAGGAGGACAAGAAACATACGGGTGGGAGAGGGAATGCAGAAATAAACATGGGAGAGAGTTAAACAAGAGACAATGGCTGCATGATATCACAGAAAAGCAGGAGAACACAAGTGCACTCTAAATAAATCCTGAAAGCCTTTAAATTGGAATTTAAATAGAAGTGAGAGAGACGGAGGGAGAGAGACGGAGGGAGAGAGACGGAGTGAGGTAAAAGCTGCAGCAGCTCTATACTGTATTTATGCTTTATTTACCAGCCTGCCTGCCTCTTTGTTGCCAAGGGCTGCAGAGCTGTTGGTTCACACAGTATTCATTTCAGAGCAATTACAGCTTGTCGCTGCCCCACTCCCTTGTCTGGAAGTAATGGATGGCAGCTTGTCACTTTACCTGCATATCTGTCCATCTGTCGCTGAAGTGCAATTTAAAAAATAAATTAAATCAATGAATGAATAAACATTTTTTTCTCTTGGTAAATTAAGGTAAATCCTTTCAATAAGGGACATAAAATATTTTGCATTAGAACTACATCAAAATTAGGACTTACATTACATACATTCAGTGTTGTATGCAGTCAATATTAACCAGCATATTTGACCTTTATTAATAAGAGACAGACTGGACATTGCATTCTTGCCCTTATAGCTTTTATGCGATGTAACATGTCATTTTCAATGGGCTTCAATTGATAATTGCTTTTGAGTATCGCAGAAGTCATTGTCCACATTTATTACTCAAACTCAGAATAGGACATATACCTGAGTTACAAGGGCTTGATTTAGTTATTTGGAACCTATTGAGACTTGCAGTTTTGCTTTTTATAAATTTATATCGATCCATCCATTCATCCATTTCTTTCCCGCTTATCCAATTCAGGCTTATGAGGTTAACAGGTGGAAACAGACAACTATTTGCACTCCCATTCACACCTTTGGGCAATTTAGAATAGCCAGTTATCCTAACCCGACTAACTGAGTGTCTTTGGACTGTGGGAGAGTAGCGCTATCTCCACAGAGAAGGGTCTTGATGAGATAGTGGATTCAAACCCACCGTCCCACCATGCTGCCCACATGGTGTTTATTCAGACTGGCTATTCATTTGGTACTACCTAACTTTCCAAACACTGATATAGATGCAAAAAAAAAAAAAAAAAAAAGTTGTATTCTTCTTCATGCAACCAAAACTGGCAGATTTGAGCTTAAAGACTGCAAAATGAAAACATCTCTTTCAAGATTTGTCTTTTTTTAATCAGTCATCTCGTTTTTGTTTTTGTTTTTTTACATTGAGAGCACAGCGGATATTTTAAAACTCCTAACATTTATGTTTCTTCACCTCTCTGAGGTTTCCAGCAGCACCGACATTAACAGATTATTTTAACAAGTCAGCAGAGTTTCATCATGCCTTTCACGGATAGCCAGCAGGCACACATACCGCCTTCGAGAGCCTAGAAAGTGCTGTTGCACTGGTGTTATTGATCTGTCAACCTCACAGGCTGCCTGTGAAGCTATTAAGCTGATCTGTGGTACGGTCATTTAGTAGCATTGGATTATCTGTGCATTTGTCCACTTGTTCCTGGTGGCCCTGCTCCGCACTGACCCTGCTGTAGTAATTCTGCAGTTTGTGCATGTACGTTCTCCCCAGAGAGCTTTCGCTCAGAGCTCGCTGCTGTTTACATCAAAGCCAGGAAAAAATTGTCCAAAGTGATGACTTAGAGTTTAGGACCCATTACTGCTTAAGGACTTTGAATGTTTTCTACTGCACCGTGCTGGAGTTCTGCATTTCTGGGTGGTTTCCATTTTGCTTTTGACTTCACACAGTCAGAAGGAATTGCTGTTGACACTACTCAATACACTTAAAAGGGGATAGGTGGCAGTCTGACTGCTAGGCTGTCAAACTATTTCTCCAAAATGAATGCTATTTTTTTTCTCACCATAACATAATCTCTTTAAATAAACTTTGTCCTGATGGGTTGTTAAAAATTTCATTTTCAAAGCGTCTCATAAAAACGGACTTAATACAAACAAAGCAGAAATTCAATTTTCAGTGTACATTAAAAAAAAAACATTTGTGCGTGAAGAAAATTCACTTTTTTGACTCGGGTAAAAATATTTACTCTTTATGGTTTAAATATTTCACTTAACAGACAGTGGTTCAGATTACTCAGCTTATGTTTCTGTTTAGAAAATTAAGGAAATCGTTCCATTAAAATGCTGTAATAGACTCCACCAATCTGGCACATGGCAAAACAGACATCTGCACATCTGCTGTCTGAAAAATAAAAAAACAAAAAGCAACACTAAAGAGAAATCAAGAAAGCACTTATCCTTAATTAAAGATACATTTGCTTGGTTTTGAAACAAATTATAGGAATTAAAGGTATTCAGCAACTTTATATGCAAGTATATGCTCGTCAACAGGCACCTTTAATAGGCTGCCCAGCAAAACAATGATTTCATATATTCTTGCAATAAATGCATAGGAGAAGATGGAGGCAGATGATGAGAAAGACGTGCAAGGAACAGGAAAGATTCTGTAGAGATTTATTATGTTGAAAAAACCCAAAGAAGGAGGAAGAAGGGGAGAGGAAAAAGTCAGCAATGGCAGAGGGAGACAGTGTTTTTTATTTTCCTTATTCCCATGTGTAAGCAGAAGTAGCAGCCACACCACTGCAATTACAGTCCAGCACCCATAAAAGGCTTCCATGGTGGTGAACATGACAACACAAACCGAGAGAAACATTCCCTCACAAAAACATCCAGCACAGAGCTGCAAGCACACATCAAGGAAAACCGAGATTCCCATGTTGCTTCGCAAGTTTTCTTTTATACATCAATAAAGACGAGTTTTTATTTCTTTAATCTGGCCTTCATTTCTAGACTAGTTGTAGCACATCTTCAGATATTTTTTTGGAAGAATCTCAGAAGGACTTGATGATGCATTCATACAGAAGCTAATGCGTTACCCTGACAAAACTTCTTGTCCTATAAGCCTGGATGTTTTCTAACCCTATTTGCCTTTCGAGACAGAGCGCCTCTGAAGACCACAACACTGTGATATGTGTCCTGTATATCAACTTAATTGCAAACCCCACGATTCCCCACTGAGCTGCGCGAATCACAACCCATAATTACATGCCCACAGTAAGTCAGATCACCAAATCCCTGCATGGATTTCAAAACATTTAGGATAGGCATGAAAGCCTGTGTTTCCACTAATCCTATGTTCTTACACCCACCGCGGGAGGTTTAGAGCGCTGTGTGTATGTACTGTGGACCACTTCAGAGGACAAGATGCACAGAGACCAGGGCAGAGGGCCAGACTACACAACATAATAATAATCCATCCAAAAACTCATTTTCCCACAGTCCCCTCTGGCAGGACATTACTTTTGTGAATGACTTGTTTGTGTACCATGTAGTCTGAATTTTATGTGACTATGAGTGTGCGTGTTTGAGAGAGTGGCTGGCAATCCTTACGAGTAGTCTATCTTGTACTGTATGTATGTACATTTGTACTGTGTGTGTTTGTGTTTCATTACTGGCTTGCTCGTTCAGGCAGGGCTGACATGTGCCAAAGCTGGAGGAGGAAGTGGAGGTTTAGGGCAGACAGAGAGGACAGGTGTGAGAGAGAGAAAAGTAGACAGACAGAGGTGTAAATCTTATGTGCAGAGGATTAATGTTGTGGTCTTAGTAAAGGCTATTTTCCTTTTCCCGAATCAGGAGGTTAATCGCATTATCTGTGAAAGAGATGGGTAATAGCTCACAACGGTACCTGTGAAAAACAGGACAATGAGAAATACAACATTAGAGCTAGGGGGCAGGGCTTAAAGGAGACTGAGAGCAGAAAACAGTAACAATAAGAAGTCTGTGGGGTTGGATCTTTAATGTAAAAAAAGGGGGGGAGATAATTCTCCCTGACAAGCACAGGGCGAAAAGGGAACTGAAAAAGCAAGCTTTCATGTCTTCAGGCTCTGCTTGCGAGTACTTTCCATTAGTGTATGCATAGGTTTGACCTGTAGGTTTGAACATGTGAAAATTCAGTGCTTTGCTGGAGCATTAGTAAATGGACTCAAACCAATGTCGGCCCCAACACACAGTTAGACAGTTAGCACAGTCAGGAGGAAGACACTGCAGGAAGGAGTGAAGCAATCACAGAAATTAGGTCAACTTCACAGGGTTTTTGTGTTGTCAATCAAAGCATTTAGGGCATATTAGAAGATTTTGCTGTAATTAATCCCTTAGGACAAACAATAGAATTTTCCAGTTATACCATGGCGTTACCAGGAGTTTGGAAATCACAGCTAATTTCTAGATCACACAGAAAGGAAATCTTTAATATTTACGGCCTCACACCCTCCGGGAAAAGCTCAGATAAGCCGAGTGAGCAGGTGAAGACCTCTAACTTTGTATTCCTCACTACAGTTTTTCACCCTGAGATCATCTGTCAGTTAGGCGGTGTGGAGCGGCAATATGGGAACCTTTAGCTTCTCATTTAGAAAGCACTTACTTTCCATTACAAAGGGAATGATATACGGCTCTAATGTGGGGTTTTTACAAGTAAAGGTTTCTGCGGTGGAGTTTTTGTGTCAAAAGAAATACCAGCAAACAATCGACAGTAAGACGAAGGAGGAAAGAGTTTACTGAGATTCATACATATTCCTAAATAATAAATAACATACAGGACGATGCAAGAAACTGTGGCTAGTTTTAAATTTGTGCCCACATGTAACGCAGAACAGCCTCTGCATTTCTGTTCCCTCGTGCAGAAACTCACGTTATTACAGGTGCTTCATCTTGTGATTTTTGGCTTGCATTAAAGTAACCATTACTCATCTACTCATTTCCATATGCACTGTGTCCTAATATTCCATTTTTGATTAGCATGTCGCTTCCTGGCCGAGACCTGGTTGATATGTATATGCGCCGTGGTTTGATCAGCACATAAAAGTTGTCTTTCTGCTCACGCAGCTGCAAATGTTTCAGCTGTGATCAAGCACATCTCTGTCCACCTTTAGATGAGAGAAGTTCGGCGCCTACCGCATATATTTACATGCGGATTTGCACATCTTTGTGCCTCCTGATTACAATCTATCCATCCAGGATTTGTGTTAATCTAACATGCAAAAAAAAAAGAGATAAAAGGCAGCGGGAGGATGGTGGTATAACAGAAGAAAAGAACGCAGGTAGGAAAAGAAAAGGAGAGACTGATTTCATTTTCTCGAGCACCTCTTTTACTTTTTTCTCCCCCGATATCTACTCTAAACACAGTTTGACAAGGTGTGGTGTGGCGCTGTGTCATTATGACTATAGCCTGATACTGGTCCTCGGGGATTCAGTGTAATTAGCTAGTGTGGCGTCTGAGACGTTATCACACTGATCTGCATTTGAGACGCCGAGGGAAGGGTTGAAAGGGCCGGGCTTCCTGCTTCAATTACCTGCTCTGCCGCAGCCGGGAACACAGTCTGCTGAAAGAAATGACATTATCGTCTCCAAAGTAGTATTATTTCAATTTCTTTATGTCAGTTTCCTCTTTAATCTGTTTGAAGCCTGTTTTTTCTTCATAATTAGACAGAGTTGAAAGAGTGATGGATGGATAGCAGGAGTGCCAAAAGCACGGATGAGAGAACATTGGAAATCCATCAGTGCATAAAGCAGATGGAAGCTCAAGTGCATTCTAATATCGTCTGCAAGCGAATGAAAGCCATGTCAAACGTCACTGTGAATTGTGGTGGTTAATGCTGCCGTGCTTACATGCAAACATTAGTACCTTGCACAGCAGGACTCGAAGCTACCGCACGATCGACCACTTTCATAATTTAAACAAATGTGATACAGTTCATGTCTGGGTTTTGATTTAAATGGATGGATGGATGCAAACACTGGATTTCAGTGTTTATAGTTGGTGATGAACCGG
Source organism: Neolamprologus multifasciatus (assembly GCF_963576455.1). Taxonomy (NCBI): domain Eukaryota; kingdom Metazoa; phylum Chordata; class Actinopteri; order Cichliformes; family Cichlidae; genus Neolamprologus; species Neolamprologus multifasciatus. The sequence goes on along the minus strand of NC_140459.1, from coordinate 6,459,352 downwards.
AAGTTGTTGCCTTGACACCAACAGTGTTGGGGAGTAACGGAATACATGTACCGCCGTTACGTATTTAAAATACAAAATATGAGTAACTGTATTCCGTTACAGTTACCGTTTAAAAAGGTGGTATTTAGAATACAGTTACTTTGTTGAAATAAATGGATTACACGGCGGTACTTTCTTGTTTCATATTGTGGCGGGTCAGGACTGTTTGGGTTTTGTTTGACAGCTACGTTCTGTTGTTCCAGGCGGCAGCGTTACGGTTGCCATGGTTACAGGGTGACGCTCTCTCTCTGCGTGTTTCCTGGGTGAGAGAGCGTCTGTTGTTGTTGTTGTGCTAAGCTAATAGGCAGAATGCTACAGGTATAGCTCTAAAGAATGTAGCATCATGGGCAGTGTAGTCCGTGCTGCAGGGAGAATGGACTGCCATACACGTTATGTGTCTGTGAGCGAGGGAGGGAGAAAAAGGAAAAGTACGAGCTGTCATCGAGCAAAAACGGGAGCTGGAAGCATGTAAATATAATAATAACCACTGCAGCCAAGAAGAGAGCCTGACGAGCCCAGTTGTAAGTAAGCTATTAAGACTCAACTGTACACCGTGTTCGTGTTTTCCTCCAAAAACAATAAGTTCCGTTGGAGCAGCCTTTCAACGCCTCTCTCTGTCTCTTGCTAGCAAAGTTGACCCAGACAACAAAGTAAAGCTAGTTTTCAGCTACGAGCCCGACACAGAACCCACCGTATTAGCCAGAGGTCCCTTTACTACGGTTCGGAGCCGCGGACCTTCAGTAACAGTAATAAATCACAGCAATAGTACATTCATGTAGTTGTAAACAGCATGATAATATATTAAGTAATCCAAAGTATTCAGAATACGTTACTCTCATTGACTAACGTAACGGAATACGTTACAGAATACATTTTGGGGCATGTATTCTGTAATCTGTAGTGGAATACATTTTAAAAGTAACCTTCCCAACACTAACGTTAAAAAAAAAAACATTTGTGCGTGAAGAAAATTCACTTTTTTTTGACTCGGGTAAAAATATTTACCTATATTAACCTTCCCAACACTGGACACCAAAAACTCTTCCCTTTTCCTTTGTTCAAGGAGTTTCTTTAAACAATTCTCTCAATTCACGGTTGTTGTGGAAGTTTTCCACTTAAATAAAGCCTGCAGACGAGCGGTGAGCGGTAGCTAACATTCTTTAATCCAAACACACAAAGAACAGACAACCAAGCTTGATGAAGTCCCTGCATGACCGCGGGAAAGACGGTCAGCAGAGTCTCACTGAGCCTAGCATGGCTCTCAGTTAAATACCTTCTTCAGGAACAAAAGGCAGTACACAGCTGTTTCACACCTTAAGGTTAAATGGCCTGTATTTATATAGCGCTTTACTAGTCCCTAAGGACCCCAAAGCGCTTTACATATCCAGTCATCCACCCATTCACACACTGGTGATGGTAAGCTACAATGTAACCACAGCCACCCTGGGGCGCACTGACAGAGGCGAGGCTGCCGGACACTGGCGCCACCGGGCCCTCTGACCACCACCAGTAGGCAACAGGTGAAGTGTCTTGCCCAAGGACACAACGACCGAGCTCGAACCGGCAACCTTCCGATTACAAGGCGAACTCCCAACTCTTGAGCCACGATCGCCTGCTAAGGCGAGGTTCACACTCCCTTGCTACTTCCCAGAGTCCTCGAAGAGACAAAAGACTGGTCCTCTGGAGTTCCTGTTTCCCCCAACATCCTTACTACACCCTCTACCATCTGTCTTAAGTATGAGTGTCAGACATGTTAAAATCCAGTGGCACCAAGGCATTACAATATCGTGATTAATACATAAGTGAAAGAAATTCCTATACACGGTCCAGATCATATTAGTGTTTGTTTTCTTTTTGCTGAGAGTAGTTTAATAGGATTATTTCTATACTTTGTTATCATTTTTACATCCGTTCTTTGAGCTGCACTCAAACAAAGTCTCTTCTCTCCAAAGCTCAGCAGCATTAACAGCACGTCAGCTGGGCTGGGTGAGATTCGGTGTTGGTATCAGGGCTGTTGCTTCCCTCCTACACCGAGTTTAAAAAGCCAGCTCTGTCTGTGTGCAGGTGGCATGTGTTGCACTGTGGTGTGTTCAGTACTGTGGAAATCCAAAGCTACCGGCTTGTCATTTTTATGACATCCATGTTTGTTTACTATTTGCTTTCCTGGTTGGATTTTCTGACAACGCACGGCAGCTCATGTCTTCACTGCTGTCTCATAGCAGATTAGAAGAAGCACCAAACTGAGCCACACCAAAGCCCCTTTTTTTGCCTCTCTTAGCCAAACAAAATCACAGGCCACAATATCTTTTCAAGCCCAAGTATGAGGTATTTGTTTCAACCTGTAACTTGGCATCGGTGAACTGCGCACACACTATGCTCGTGTCTGCTAATCCAGTCATTCCTGATGGGAAAGCGAACAAAACCCAAAAGACAGACAAAATATTTCACTTTGACAAGCTCAACTTTCTGCATTTCTGTGGATAGAAATGTTTTCCCGGAAGCAACCGCGCTTGACACCCGAATGTAATTTAGGAAGAAAAAATGGTTCTCTTATGTTGCTGCATCATTTTTCAGTGGACCGAACAGATAGCTGGCCTGCATGGTTCTTTAGGACTGCCTTGAACAGAGCACCCTGGTGAATTTAGATCACACCGTATGAGAAAAATGTCAGCTTGTAGCATGAATAACTCTACTCGGTGCCTCCATTTAGTCCTGCATTAGGGGAAGAAATATGTAAAGCAGCGTCTGGCTTGTTGCGTGTAGTGATGTACAATTAAGTTACAAAAGAAATGCAATTTTCATTCATGAATATATTAATGTTCATTACAAATGTCATTGCAAAACCATTGATGAGAAGCTGTCATTGGGTAGACTGTGTTCATGTTTTAAAATACCATCAAACCAACCTCGATAGGTCACATGGCAACGCCATAAGACAAAAGGCTTTTGATTCAATAGAGATGCAACACAAGTGAATCAGTAAGTATCAGTATCAGTAAAATACCATTTAAGCTGATAGACTTTTTGTTCGTTTGTTTCTTTAGGGCAGGGAACCAAAGAAACTATCTAAACATTGATAGTTTTTAAATATTTTATTATTTTATGACGATTTTTCAACCTTCAGCCTTCAGAAAGTGGATGCAAACACTGACTAGCTTAGCTTAGCATTCACAAATGTTAACATTCTTGCATCAGAGAATATAAATCAGCCAGTACTGATGTTCAAATTCTCAGAATATACATTGATGCATCCCTAAAATTCAACAATTATTGTTAATATCAAACTTGTTCAAGCACATATAGTAGGGCTGCTCAATTAATCGAATTTTAATCACGATTACGATCTGGGCTTTCAACGATCATTAAAAATGACTGAGCCGATTATTAGCCCCTCCCTCGCGCTTTACTCTCGCGCTGCTCCGTGTGGCAAATCGAGCGCACCTCTCTGCATTTCGAGCACGTGTGACAACAATTAAGAGGACCCGAGGGAATCAAAGCTAAGCAGAAGTTATTTGGAGAGGAGAGTGACTGCCGTTGGTTGAAAAGAGAGGTAAAAAAAAACGTCAGTGGTGTGGAAACATTATGGGTTCAGACGTGGATCAAGTAGACATAGAAAACCTCTTGATTCTTTTGCTTTGATGTAGTTACTTACTAAGGTGGTGGTGTTTTTTCTTGTTTGTTTGTTTGTTTGTTTTGTTTTTGCTTTGTTTGCCTTCCCTCACCCCAACCGGTCGCAGCAGATGGCCCCGCCCCTCCCTGAGCCGGGTTCTGCCGGAGGTTTCTTCCTGTTAAAAGGGAGTTTTTCCTTCCCACTGTCGCCAAAGTGCTTGCTCATAGGGGGTCATATGATTGTTGGGCTTTTCTCTCTGTATCTATGAAGCGCCTTGAGGCGACATTTGTTGTGATTTGGCGCTATATAAATGAAATTGAATTGAATTGAATTTTATTATTTGCTTCGAGCCCTGTGTACAGGAGCTGCATGCTAAAAGATCTTTTGTTAAAAGGGTTGGCGTAATAAGCAAATGCTTCAGCCAATACCTTTTGATTAGCCTTGTCTCATGCTTTCTTGCTTTGTGGTAAATCTTTGTTCTGTCTTCACTGAGATATTTGAATGCTAATCAATAAACATATCAATCCTTACATAGTGTGTAAACTTTGCTACGGTGTCGTAGCTGCACCACAGAGCAACACTAAACATAGATGTTTACATTTTTCATTTATTTTTTATATTGCAAACATTTGCACTGTTATCAGTATTTGCACTATTTTATATTATTTTATGACAATCTTTAAAGTCATTATTCAACACATTGTTATTGTTAAATAAATATCGTCAAATAATCGAGATCTCAATTTCAGTGAAAATAATCGTGATTATTTTCACGATATTTTTGCCATAATCGAGCAGCCCTAACATATAGCATACAAATGACTTTCCAGCTTTATTGCTAAATTTTAAACAGAAAATAAAAGGCATATAAATATAACAACTTACATGACTATTATGGAGTAATCAAAATAACTGCATTGATTATCTGATATTTAACAGGCTCAAGAAATGAATTACCACCCAAACACATTTCTGAGTTTGGACAGAGATGAAGCATGAAAAGGAATTTTGAATGTATCCTCTTATAAAAAGACCTTAGTAAGACTTAATCGGGTCAAGCAGAAATGGACTGTGTGGTAGATGTAAGACGTGCAGAGTGCAGCACAACAATGAAAGAGCGAAGGCATTTAGAGGGCTTGACCTCTAATCTGACCTCACATACAGCAGATGTTTTTCATCACTGCTGATTTTATATTAAAGTGAAACTGGGGGAAAAAAACTCCTCTGCAGATTATATAATATTGTCTTTCTGTCTTTTAAAACACAAGGGACCAAGGTTGCAGACACTCTGTGTACAGTACGTATGTGCCGTGTAGGTGGAAACAAACTGTCTGTGTGTGTATTTGTATCTGTTTGTGTCCAACATGTACGTTTGTGTGCATGTGAGTATGTGGGAGGATGACTCAGACAGCAGGTGAATCACTCCAGGCTGACACACAGTCACACACACAGGCAGCGGGGTGTCAAGGCTAGCCTGCAGAGAAGATAGCACATAACTCCTCCACCTGATTTAGTCCAGTTAACCCTCCACTGACACACACACACGCACATACCCTCCCATACAAACAATTGTAGTTATCTCTTCTTCACAAGCTTATAAGGAAGTAAACATTGTGTGTATAAAAGCTGCAGCAAACCTTGAGGTTGGCACCCTACAGGTCTCACCTGGATATTAAACTTTACCTGCTGTTGCAGAGTTATGGAGGACTTGGATGAACTATGATGTGAGTGTGTGTGTGTAGGAGAGAGAGAGAGCAAGCGAGAGTGACTTATGCAGATTATAGGTCATCCATGTGTTAGTGTGTCTGTATGTGTGCCCTGACTTTGCTCAAATGCCATAAAAGGTCAGCTGTAGCCCAGGCCCAAGTTTGTGCTCGGACAGGAAACCACGACATGCATACAGTTTGCACACACGCATGTAAAACTGCAAGCACACACAGTGGATTATTACACAGACATTGATATGCCAGAGGTGTTCAATAGCAGTGACGTCACGTTGTCACCTGAGTAACAAGGAGACAGCACTTGTTCCTTCTGACACCCCGATAAAGCGAAGCATGATGCAAAAGCAAGTAAACGGGGCTCGTGTTCGGTTTTAAAATACCAATTAACATCATCTGACCTTAAGAAAAAACCGCTCTGCATCTTATTTGGAAAGAGGAATATCAGGGGAATAAAAGCTACTGAGAAGTTGGGCTTGAATGTGAAAAAAAACAAAAAAAACATGCACCACAATCAGCGATACAGACTTGGGTTCAGGATGTCAGCTTGATTTCCGAAATCATTCTTCTGCTCTATTAAATGGTAAGAAATTGTGTCTTTCATGTGAAAATGATGTCCTTGCTGCTCACATGTTAGGCAGAGATGAGAGGCAAAAAGGCAGTCTGCACAACACTTGTAGTCACTGGCGTAATTGTGTTCTCTCCTGAAAACACAAATAGAGGTTCACGCGCACTCACTGTATCACCCCTCTATCTGACAATCCATTGTAAGTGAAGGACCAAAAACTAGTTCCTCATTGGCCTCCCACCCACTGTTATTTATATTTGTTGGGGCATTTGTGCAGCAGTGAGCGCGGTCTTTGTTCCCTTTGCCAGCCAGTGCTCTGCTATCAAAAATAAATGTACCACTTGATCCAAAAATCTTTTTCCTGAACCCATCATCCTCAAAAATGCAGCTGAATCTATCTGAGGAGGTTCTGTTCAACAAGGCCAAAAAAGTAAATGCAAAACGGGATATTTTAGAAAACTACGATCCTCTGTTTGACCTAAAACAAGCACACGCACACACACAAGAGTTGAGGTTTCCACTATGCATAAATGATGCGTTCCTATTTCATCTAAAGTGTGAATTTTGAGGGGCATTGCTGATGTAAACAAACCAATTACAGCCTCAAATGTACATGAACACTAAGTCTTTAGCTTCTCCGTCATAAGCGTTCAATTCCGAAAGGCCCCAAGGGCTCCTTCAATCACTTAGAGTGCATAAAATGTCTTCAACCAAATAAATCAGAGCATAGCTGCCAGTGGGGCGACAGCATTTCAGCAAGCATGCGCCGTCGTGCAATTACAGCGTAGACGTTTAAACGCGCAGACCTTGCCCGGAAGAATAATGCAACAGCGCTGAACGAGAGCGAGACGGGAAGACAAATACTCAAGGGTGTGGTCACGGCAGACCAATTCAGGCCGGGATGAGAAGGCGATGTTCAAATTATGCATGAAGGTAAGAGATTAAAAGGAGATTAAGGTGTGTACCGCTTTGTTTTGGATATAAAATATTCATGTTAAGCATAAATGATTGAGCGGCGAGCCACGAGACTTCGCATTAACCCTCATCTGTATTCATCTTCTTTGTCCAAGGATAAGAACAGCAGAGAGGGATGAGAGCAGGAAGGACAAAGGGGTGAGGGTCAAACTTAAACTCCTCATTTTGCATCTCACTCCGGCGTGTGGAGTATCCTGTCAATGAGCCTCATTTGAAACTCATTTGAGATCGTTTGGAAACCTTCTCTGACCAGAAGAGTGTTGAGCAGATGAAACATGAGATAGTTACACGAGTCATAAGAAAAATGCTTTACATGAAAATGTAATGAATGAGTCTTGAAATGGAAACTGAATTGAGTTAGCGAGCAGAAAAGTCGCAGTACAAAACCTCTGTGATGACTATCAGCAGGCTGGTTTATCAACAAGTGCTCCATTTGACTTTCATTAAGAGAATTTCTGCAGTTCAACATCCTCAGCTGCCCCCCCGTTCTTGCTTTTATCAACCGCCAGAAATACATTTTTTACTTTTAATCTTCCTTATCAGATAATTGCGCAGGTTCCAGAAATTCATTTAATCTGTAACTGTTGCCTCTGGAGCGCCGCTTGAAAACGATGCTAGGTGTGGGTTTATACAATTCATTGTTTCCGTAACGACGCTGATTGAAAAGAATGAAATTTAATGCAATCAATCCCCTCGAGAAATCAGAAGGCACAAATTCTGAATTTTAAATGCGCCGAGAGCTGGGGTTGAGGTACAGGAGAGGATCATTTGGGTGAGCGAAGGAGGCAAAGAGGGGTGAGCGGAGAATGCTAAATATTGATGGTGATGTTATTCATAAAGAGCTTTTAACAGAAAAGGTTTATCACAAAGTGCTTTAGAAACTAAGAGTGGACATGAATATTTAATGACGAATGAAACATAAGGGACAAAAAAACTAATCACGAGAGAAGGAAGATATGAGCAGAGTGTCCTACTGATTAGCGATACTTATCGTTCAGTCTGCGCACTGTGACGACAAACTGCTTTAGACCAAAATCAGACACATAAGCAAACATCTCTCAAAGAGCAGGAGTGGGAGTTTACAGCTGGGAGTCCGAAGTGTGTTGCGAGGCAGCGATGTGTAATGTGAAGCAAACTCTTGGGACAAACGCACACACAAAAACACATCTAGTCCCACTTATGAAATGTGCACCCACACATATAGGGACAAATCAGAGAGGAATCACAGCCAACCTGAGCCTACAGGCTTATACACCATGTGTCAATAAGTAACACACACTCACACAGACTCACACACGCTCACTCAGATTTCCCGGCTGGTGAAATCAAGCTGGCTTTGTGACTATAAGTCCTGAAAATTAGATAGCTTGCCGCCATTTTTGCCCTATTGAGGGGATGACAGAAAAACACACACGTGTGTGCGCACGCATACACACAAATTATAAAGACGCCTCAATGTTCTCTTACTATTGTCCCTGCTTTGCCACTCTCCTGGCATGTGCTACTGCGGACTTGATTGCATTCATATGGCTGCATGCGTGCGCTGTGCGTGTGTGGCCTGATCCTCCGGATTTCCAGAATCACCCTTGCAATCTGTTGCATGGATGGATGGAGGGAGGGAGGAAGGGAGGGATGGAAAACATACCACAGGAAAAACTAATTACAGAGCAGAAGGTCCTTGGGCTAAGGCACACACACACACAACACCTCTGTTTCTTTCTGTCTCACAGGCAGACACTCACACAGCACTGTTGCTACACATATTCAGTGAAGGATGGGTTATCCCTGTCCTCTGCAACCTTTACCACCATAAAAATAACCACTGTGTGATTGGACAATAATCCCAATGCAGTCACCTCTACCGTCGTAAAAAGGTGAAACACAACTGGTCACTTCAGAAAAGCCAAGGATTCTCTCTTTTTTGGAAAACTGGACAGCAAGGGCTACTGAACCGGAATATATTGCATCCTGCACACACATACGCGGACTCAGGCGTCCAAGATAAAAGCACACATTTGTCCGTGTATGCTAGAACTATCCAGTAAATCTAATTTGACCTTATCTTTTTACTGCAGAGATGTTTTGTGCCACAAACACTTCCTGGAGGCTTTTTCTGTGAGCACCAGCTGCATCAAAGAGACAAAACGTTGGTGGCGAATAAACAATAAATGAGACACCGTGACACTCCTTGAGAATTTACATCTCGGCTGTATTCATCATCGGCCAGACGTGATCAGTGAAGTCACAGGATGCTTCTAGGCTGTACAACAATATGAAATAAGACGCCTGTTGTTCCATGTTTGTCAAATATGACATTTTTTGTTCTGTGCAGGCCTGTAAACGGTCGCCAGATCTGTACAAGGCGACGGTTTAATCAGGAATCAAATTGTGACGATGTGCCTCAGTCTTTATTGTCTTAATAGGTGCAAGTACACACACTGATGATGCATCCCTGTGCTTGAGTAAACCCAACAAATTCACCCCACCAACGCTCAAATTTCCAGATAATAAAAATTAGCGCAATTTAGAATAGATGGTGAAGAGGAGCCTGGAATGTATTAGGAACATCTAAGTGATGTTTGTTCACTGATAATAACTAAAAACCAAATACGTGATACATGAAGGTTTTAGGGTGTTACTTAAAATGGTCTTGTTTTTCTGTCTTCAGGCAAAACAGGAATTAAATTGACAGAAATCACAAATTATAGCGAGGCAAGTTCACTGCTTCCTGAAGCAGATGCGTGCAACACACACTTAACAGTTTTCTGCCCATAAATTATGACTTTACAGGCAAATTATTTAATTTTATGCACAAAGGGAGAGTGCACGATGGAAACTAAAAGTGCTTTATAGTTTGAGAAACTGTGGCGAATTGTTGTTGATTAATTTTCTTTCAGTCAATTTGCGATTCATCGACTCCTCCGAGAATTCTCCGGTGTGGTGGTTGTCAGATGTTTGTTACATTTTAGACATTTGTCTATAATTGTGTTTTCTGTCTGTGTTTAATGCATGTCACTGCGTCTGGAGAAGCCGGGGTGTGTCTCGATTGCAGACTGAGCTGCAGGGATGTGACCCTGCTATATCTAAATGTTCCCAGAGAAAGCTGGTGAACAACAGACACCTCCACATTGCATCAGTAGCCTATTTTCTAAAGCTGCAAGGTGTATTTTAATGTCCTGCGATACAGACATGAAAGGATTGGAATCTATTTTCACTTAATACTCCACCTTTAGCAGTAGTCCTGGGAAATCAGGTTTTTAATCCCTGCTGGTTGTGTGTGGCTTAGAGTCCCACAAAGTCGAGATCTAATCTGGAGTTGTCTGTCTGTTTGCTTTGTAGCTTTCACAACAAGTGTAACTTCAGCCTCGTGTCACCAATACTATCGCCTATTTCCAGCTGTGCTGCAGACAGTTGTACAGGCAGAGGTGTGCAGTTTGATTTGACGTTATAAAAACATCTTCATTAGTATGATGTTTGACAGTTTATCCTCATAAAACTCGTCACGTCAGACAAAAACGATCAGTTCAGGCAATAAAACAGTAAAACTGAGGTTTCGGCTTGATAAAGTAAAAAGGTCAAATGTGTTTGTTTTTAACATATATATATATATGTATGCATCCCTCCTTTGTTTCTGTGCAAGCCTCCTCCTATTCAGGCACATTTTGCATTTTTCTATGCCATCTCCGTTGAATGCTGGATTCTGATTTTGCAGGGTTGGAGCTTTGCTGTGTCCTGTTGAGGACACATAATGCGCCGGGCTTTGTTTTTCCTCTGCTTTCTGTTCTCTCTGCCCAGCACCTCCTCTAGCCCCCATCTCCATCTGCCTAATCCTAGCCTATCAAATGTACACCTTGCAGAGGAATGCGTCACCCTCCAATCATACACAATATGCTCCCAATCTGCCTGTTGTGGGCACGCACGTCTGTGTATATGCAAACATTTTAGCACCCAGGTGCATCGTTGAGGCGTCTGAGCGTGTGATCACATATGCGAGGTTTTGTATCGCATTTTTCCAGCTCGTCTTCAGTACCGTGTGAACACTCGATCCATCCTTTGAGCGTGCAACTTTTTTGATGCGTGTTGGAAGATGGAACACCGTTCAATCACAGCATCGTTGTGCTGATCTGCCGGGCGACAGCACGTCCTTCCAAGGGATTTAACCGAACCAGACAATCAAACAAACCCCATTCATTCTGTTTCATTCTGGCATCTCTGTCTTTGCTCTAACCTTCTTTTTTTCTGTTTTTTTTACCTTCTTTTGTAGCTCACTGGCTACAGCAAAGATTGGAAGCCTACATTGCCCACAATTGGAATCACGGTACAAACATCCACAGTTAAGGTCAGAAAAAATACAGTAAGTGAACCCATAGGTTAATAACATTTAGAAAAGCTAATTGCAGTCAAGAGTTTGCAATGTTCAACTCTAATCAATGACAAGATTGAAGACAGAAGTCCGAGCTTTTCCGACTGGCAAAACACAGGCACATATTGACTTTTCTAGTCACAGTTTCCATCTGCTTATGGAATCCATGCCCTCTGAAAACAAAAGAACTTGGATCAAAACTAAAAGAAACAAAAAATCTAGTAAGATCAGTCACCTTCAATACTGCACAGATGTGAGCTGCATTCAGTTGCAAAACTGTGCATGTCTCTACTGTGTGTTTGTAAACAGGCCAGCTCACTAGAAGATAGCCTTAGCAGTAATTACATGTGAATAATAACATTTTATATCACCACTGTGATATCTAATGTGCATTAAAATAAAGATCTTTGTCCAGGGTGTCTGAGAAAGAGCCCTCTCAGACACTGTGACACAGGAGCAGCTCTGCAGCACCGTGCAGCACACATACAGATACAGTTTAGTGAAAAGTGAAGATAACTAGAAATTCCAAGAGTGCTCATGTTCAGGTTGTATGCAGATTTTATGCGAGTACATCTTCTGGCCATCTCTGTTTTGGGAATAGCTGAATGATGGTATTAAAACATTGACCTAAAAGTGACCTTTGTCAAAATTACATCAAAACACTCATATTTATGCTACAAAGCCACGTCTGTAATTAGATGAACCCTGTTCAGAGAATTTAGACATTTCTCAATTGACAGTTAGAAAAGCTGTATATACATTTAAATGCACGAGTATTACGTGTGCATGATCAAGAAGGTGAAAATAAAAGAAACCGCTAAAGGCTGCAATGGAGTAAATGAAACTCTTTCATTAGTATATCAAATGAAAACTATGGTGCATGACCGAAATGAGCAATGAAAAGGAAAATGCATACCTACAAAATATAAGCCATAGTGATTACTTGCGCTGCTTTGAATCCAATGGACCTGGACAACTTGCTATCATCAGGTGGAGATTATTTCCTGGGGTTATCTTGCGGAACGGCATCAGTATAATCTGGATAATACTGCAGGAAAATTACCCCAATTGTCAAAGTAAACCTCTAGTGGCTGAGTCAAAAGAGTTGAAATGCAGATACTGCAACTTTCGAACATTATTTGTGTTTTTTGGCAGTTCGGTAAAGAATAAATATCCAAAATCCTTCACATGCTTAAGAGCATTGTGTTTGATGCATGTCTTTATTTGTCACTGATGAAGATCTGATTATCACTTATTGCAGAAAAACACATCACTCCAAAGAGCACAGCATTTCTTATTCTCTGTCTTCTCGTGTGGCTCTTAGTCCATCTGCCAGTTCATCAGCCAGTCAGTAAGTTAGTCTGCTTCCCCGCCAGAATGTTCATTATTTCATTTCTTCGTCTTTCTCCCTCATGATGTGGCCGCCTCTCCCTCCAATCCATCTATAATGCTTCCAATTTCACACTTTCACTGTCGGAACATGCACTTAATTACATCGCGGGCAAGTGTACACACTTCCACAAACACACACAAAACATGACCGGCATAGAAAATAGAAAATTTCAGCACTCGCCAATCAAACCGACTCCCCGAGGTACGTGGTCTGACATTAGTATGCAGGACGTGAACTCAAAATCCACAGGGCAGGATTTCCCGAATGTAAAACGTATGTTACACATAGTTCTGGTCACCAAGGCAACAGCAAGGGTGTCATAAGCAACAAAACAGGCAGCTGTAGAGAGCAACAGCTGTTCATTTGCAGCCACATCTGGCGATATCTCCTCTCAGTCCACGCACACACATGCCAACAGCCGAGGAAGGGTCTCCGGAGAAAAAGAGGCACGTCGGTGTGTGTGTCTGTGTCAGTGTTAGTGTGCATATAATAAAGTACTGGGCAAGAGTCACAGGAGTGTCTTCTCACCTTCCCGGACAACCTACGCGTGGTGCATCAATTTCATTTTCAGAAATATGACTCCAGTTTTATTGTTTTACCCTCCTCTCGCCCCAGATGAAAAGTATAATTATGTAAAACATCCATTTACACACTTGGTTGGCGGCAAGCTGCAGAAAGCCGGAGAGCGATGAGGCATGTTTTCATTCGGGGAGCAGCAGCTGAGAGATAAGTGTGTCTGAGCAAACCGAGTCTAGTCAAACACCGTGTGTGAGGACCTGCTGTTGGACTTAAGCACAAGAATCAATAGTCCACAGCTGCAAGGTGCACTTCAATACACCACAACATTCCATAATATCTCAGGGGTGGGAAGAACACCTGCTCTCTAAACAGGTTTCTCTTATAGAAAATATAATGGATCTGCATATTTCCAGTGACCCCGTTTTGCTCCAGACACTCATTTCTTATCTTTACTACGATTTAAGTTTATTGATTCTGGTGCTTTTTTATTTTTTCCCTCCAGAATTTCTCCCTTTACGCAATTTTTTTAAAATGACGTTTCTACCTCATTTGCCGTTTCTCATTTTGTAGTGTTGTCATCCATAGGTGTAATTTATTATGCTCAAATGAAACAGCTTTCATTTCGCTCTCTTATCGTCTCGTTTGGTTTACTCAGCCAAATCTTACTTACTTTTATTCTATTGTTTCACATTCCGGTGTATTGTCTCATTACATCGCCGTTTTCCTCTAATGTGTGTTGCCTGTTTTAAAGTTGTGTTTATCGACATTAAAACCTCTGAGGCTTGCATATTTATTTGTGTTTTCCGGCGGCTGTTTTTCCTGTGATATAGCTCTTAACAGACGCCACGTTAAGTCAAACGCAGAGCGAGGGGAGGAGCTACAGCGGAGTTGCTTGCAGATGTGCAGCAACTGTCGTTAGGCTAAAGCAGCTTAAACAAAGTGCCTTATGAGATATTTGCCAATTGTATGATTAGAAGCGCATTGGCTGAGTCATCAGCTCATGTGGGCTGGCACTGAGCTCAGCTGATATCAATACAGGATTAGCTTAAGCTTGACTTTTTGGCCTGCCTGAACTACTGCAGTACTTGGTTTCTGTATTTTCCACTTTTCTGACATATTCATCCACTTAGGTCCTCTCTTATGACTAATTTTTCACTTTCTCTTAAGTTTGCTGTTCTCTTACAGTACATGTATTCATTCTTTTTTTTAATTTATCTTCAATTTCTTCATCTGGACATTTTCTTTCTCCCCAAATGTAATCGTCTCTCCATTGTCATCACATATCCTCACATCCTTTTCTTTTATTTTTACACTCAATTTCCATTTTCATATCCGTGATGCTCTTATAGCTCTTTGTTCTTTCATTTTTCTCATATCTATTTCTCATCCTCTTATAGCATCTCCCTCATCATCTCTCGTGGGTTTCTGTCATTCCATCACTTCAGAGTCCTGCTACTTTCTTCTTTCTCATCATCTGCCACTTCCCATCTCCATCTTCCACAATATTATCCTCTCCTCTCTCATCTTCTCTGTTAACCAAGTCGTCTCCTGCCGCTGCAGCCTCTCATCTTTTTCCGTCTTTCATCTCCCCTTTCTTCTCTGCAATACGTCACTCTACTCCTCGAAAACAAAAGCAAAGAAATGTTTGCGAGCATCGCTGTCCGTTTCTATCATACTCCTCTTCCTTTAAGATTTCTCAAAAGAGATTTTTTAAAAGAAAATAAGACGTCAACTTATTTTCAACAACCTACTCTTAAAACAAAATGATAAAGTGCTAAAAAGTTCTTGATGCTGATCAGCTTATTACACTGTTAAAGCGTGCACGCTCTCTATTGAGTGGTAACGGTAATGGAAACTGCCGTTTGACAGCGTCTAACAATATTGTTATTGTTAGATTGACTCAATAAATGCAACACTGTTGTTAGCCATTTTTAATAACTGTTTATATAACGTGATAGATTGCGGAGGCGGCGCATAACATCAGCTTAAAGTGTCAAACACCGTTATCTCAACACATGCTAAGCAGCTAACCGCGAAGCCCTCGCACACACACGAAAGAAACATGGTGGTTCGTGTAAACTGGAAAACTTCCAAAGGTCACAGAGCCTGAAATGATACCAAGCCAATCCACTCACTCAGAGTGAAGAACTGTGGAGATCTAAAAGGCTCGGGGTTTATTTAAAGGCTTAAAGACATGCCTTATACACTCAATTCATCTTGTGACATCTGCCCTCTTTTTGGAAAAAGCTCCATGTCAGTCTAAAAGAAAGAAAACATCTACCAAAAGCAGTCTGACAGTATTATATGACAGTGCATAAACAGAAAAGAAAAACAGCACTTGATGATGTTTTATTTCACTTCTTTCTCATGGATAAATGACAAAAACACACACAATGTGAACCAGATCATAAAATCTAAAGGCAGCATTTTCATTGTTTATCTCGAACGTTGATGATAAGCATTTCTTTTTGGTGTCATCCCCTCCAAAGCAAAGGGAAAGCAAGCACTCTCTTCTTTTAGCAGCAATCAAAAGACACAGAGGGAGCAAAATCCATCATAGAAAAGGGAAAGATAGCAATTTCTGTACTGACAACAGCCTCAATAGACCAGACTATAACCCTGAAAGAAACTGCGATGTGTTTGGAGTGATGGAAACAAGTCTTTTTACTATTTGATTCCTTTTTTTAAAAAAAGGACTCTGCTATTAAGCTACCTGCATGTCTCCGTTCTGGCACACTCTCAAATGTAATTCTGGTGTAGAGGCTCAATAATTAAAGTACAAGAGGTAGGCTGAAGGTAAGAGGGTACAAATAAATCCCCTGTACTCGATCATTACGCCTTTATGAAACATAAGAGCCTAAACCACTTTCAGGGTGAAATCTCTTACAGAGTGTGCGTCACAATAATACTGAAGCTGGCTTGAAATATGAGAGAAGGAGCTAACTTACTGGAACCACATCACAACCTACACTTGGCTGGTGTGGTGTTTTCTGCAGGCAGGTTGTGGTTTGAGTCAAAGGAAGAACCTGATTAACATTTCAACAGCTTCTTCCTTTACTCCGAAAGCTGAAATCTGTGGTCAGTGGTTCTAATGTTAAAGCGAGGAAGAGTCTGACGGGAATGATGATGGGAAACGTGTTTGTGGCTACAAGTGTAGAGACCAGTTGTGGTTTCTTTAAAATAAATATTATCATTTCCTTTTATTAACATTCTCTCAGCATTGTAACATGCACAATAAATGAGCTTGTCACTTGCTTTAACAATAATAAATTTGCTAGCATCCATGCATACCACTGAAGGTCGAGACTTCCCTAAGGCATCAGAAGAAAAAAATGTGAGGAGTAGAAAGCGGAAAGAAATATTGTTGCAACAAGAAGTATGTCATTGTGCTCCTAAGAAAAAAGAAAAGAGATAAAGTACTCTATCAAAGCAAAAAAGGAATACAATTAATATGTTTATAACTGGCTACTATATCAAGATGCTGTCAGAAGTTTGCGTACACTCATCATGATTTGATAACTTTTAATGATTTCTTTAAACTGTTGTTTTTTCCATGGTGAAATGATTGTACAGCATACATTTTAATAACATTTTTAAAAACAAGAATCGGGCACAAAAGATTTATTTTGGATTTTCCCTAATCAGTACAGCTCAAAAATATATATACAGATTCAAACACATGCATGCAGCCCATTAATGTTTGGTTAAATATCCTTGAGCTAGTTGCACTTTGACCAGATGCTTTTGGGAGCCATTAACACGCTTCTGGCATAATTCTGGCTGGATATTTAACGACTCCTCTTTGCAGAATTGATAGACTTTATTTAAATGTATTGGTTTGCTGGTAGGGACCCAGCTTTTAAGGATAGTCCACAAATTCTCAGTAGAGTAGAGGACAGGACTTTGGAAAGTCCATTCCATAATCTTCATGTTAGCAGTTTTAGAAAGAAAGAAAGTGTACTTTATTGATCCCTTTCTGCATTTAACCCATTCACTCAATGAGGCAGTGGGCAGCCATTGGGCGCCCGGGGAGCAGTGTGTGGGGAGGGTGCCTTCTCAGGGGTACCTCAGGGTAGCTGTTCAGGGGAATCGAACCCCTGACCTTCCGATCGTGGGGCCACCACTCTACCTACTGAGCTATCCCTGCCCCTTCCCCCCCTTTTATCCATTCCACAACCAATTTTGATGCATGTTTGGGATCATTGTCCTGTTGAAACACTCAGTTATGTCCAAGTTTCAACAGCTACGGTAGGTAGTTGAAACTTAACTTAACTGGTGTTTCAACAGGACAATGATCCTTGTTGGAGTTAAAGAATTTGTAGTCAGTCATAATCATTAACCAGAAGTCATTGGGCCTTGGCTTTGTCAAGTTAAAATACATTGTAGAACATTGAGAACCGCTCATTAAACGGTTCAACCGAGTGGATTTGAGCTGGTATGTAGAGAATTTTAGTTTTAAAAAATCATAAAATCCAAAAATTACTGTGACATTTATGCTCATGATGAATGTGTGCAAACTTCTGACCACAGAAATGATGAATGTGACAGTTCAATGAGTCCCAAACCTGAGTTCTTCAGCTGGGTGTTTTTATAGCTCTTATACTATTGACTGTATGCAGGATTTACATGTTTGAGACTGAAAGAATGTGTTTTTCACATTTTCAAAAGAACGAGGAAGTTTTATACCACGTCTTCCTCCTGTTGATCTAACAACACAGATTAGTGAGATTTTCTCCTGCTAAGCTTTCCACAGCAGTTCTTCACTGCTCTGTATCACACAGTTTTTGCTACAGGACTCTTATACTTCAGCATCCTCAGAGTACTAACGGAATACCCTAAACAATACCCTCTATTTGATTATCGGCAAAAAACAAAAAAGAGTGCAGATTACCGTGCAAATACCATCTGTGGCACATTCACAAGAGCCCATGAGAGAGAAAAAGTAGAAAAACACACAAGAAATAAAGTTTGAAATAGAGAGATAGAGTGAAATAATGTGTTACAGCACAGAGACCCCATGCAAATTCAAGAATGTTTACTTATTTATTACTTATTTATCTTATTTCTATCATATCATATTTTTATCTTATCAAATTTTAAGATGTTGAGTGAATTTTTCATCCCATTGAACACATTACATGTAACACAGACCCCGTGTTAACTTACACATGGCAAAAACAGAAAAACTGATAGAGTGATGGGCTATAAATGTGTGTATCTCAACTTTGTACATGTCACACAAATTAGCCCTGACCTACTTTGGTCAAAGTGTGTATATGTGTGTGGGTGAACATACACATAAACTGCAAGTCTGGCAGTATTTTAAAGCTGCTACTGCTTAGCCAAACTCTTCACCCCCCCCACCCACCCCCCCTTAATTCCTGTCACATCAGCCAAAACTAACTGGGCAGCTGTGGTGTGAGATTCTGTCAGGATGTGTGTGTCTGTGTGTGTGCCCGGCGTCACCCCCTGTCCTCCTAAAACAACTGAGGTCATCCATCCTGGCCACACACCCACATACACAGAGTCTAGACATTATTACACTGCTGCACACTCTAAGCAATATTATTCATTTGGAAATGTAAAACAGATTTGGAACGTCACCATAAGGTTGAGGACTATACACCAGCCAACTAACAGGTCATGGCTGACGTAATAGTTCTCCACATGTCTGTGCTGCTCCTATAACAATGGAATAATTCACCTACGTTACCGGATTCAGATCTGGAGAGCAGGATGGCCATTGAAGTCCATGTAATTCCAGATGAAATCAGAGGTTTGTGGCGTGGTCATTTATTAGGCTGGGAAAGTGTATTAGATATTTGATATGTTGTGGCCATTAAGGAATGCTGACAAAACTCAGAAAGGCTACAACACTCAATCAATGATTGATTTGTATCAAAGGGGCCTGAATTATGAACATGCTACCTCTGTGCCTCAGCAGAAATTGAGAACAGACCGAGGTACATTTTTCCAGCCTTCAACTGTCCGGCGTTGGTGAGCCTGTGCCCGATACAGCTTCACATTTCTGTTCTTGGCTGAAAGAAGAGGAACATGACGTAGTCTTATGATACTGTAGCCAATCTGCCTCAAGGCTGGACGTGATATGAATTCTGAGATATTTTTCTGTTCGTACAGCGTGGTGATCTGAGTTTATTTTTCTCAAGTTTCTAGCCATATTCCCAGAGTGTGCATTTCTTCTCTGTTCTTATGTTTGCCTGCATTTCACTGTTGCCACATGAGCGGCTGATTGAATAAAACCAAGAAAAAGGAGGTGTGCAGTTGCTCCGCATAAAGTGCTCGGTGAGTTTATATGCACATTTGATTTGACTCAGTGTCGATCTCACAGACTTTGGTCGATTGGAGAATAACTGGGGCTTCTGCCAATCCATTTCTATGGTATAGGATTAGAGATCTGTACAGTTACAGCTTCATTCTTATCGAGCTTATGAATATTTTGGTTAAAGCCATCAGTGAATGTGTTGATAAGGAACCATAGAGTTAGATAAAATGTTAGATAGTCCATTCATTTTCAAGGAACAACAAATATGTAAGTCTGCTGGAGGTCTCAACGGTTCACACAGACTCATCATCCTCATCATCAACCAAAGTCGCGAACACGAACACAGAGAGACATTCAGAAGACCAAAATCTGAATTCTATACCTTTTAGACATGTATAAATGCTCCTTTTGCATCAATATCAACTCAGACAATCACATGGCAGCAGTTCAGTGCATCTAGGAACGCAGACATGGTCAAAATGTCCAAACTGAGAATCAGAATGGTGATTCAAGGTGATTTAAATGTCTTTGAACGTGGCATGGTTTTTGGTCAAAGACAAGCTGATCTGAACATTTCACAAACTGCTGATATGCTAGGCTTTTTCCAAACAACTATCTCCAGGGCTTGTAGAGAATGGTGTTAAATAGAGAAAACATCCAGTGAGCCACAGATCTCTGGGTGAAAATGTCTTGTTGATGCCAGAGGTCAGAGGAGAACAGCCAGAGTCTTCAACTCATGTCAGCCAAGAACAGGAAACCGAGGCTACAGTTTGCACCGGCTCACCATAACTGGACAATAAAGAGATTGGAAAAATGTTGCCTGGTCTGAGGAGTCTCAATTTTTGGCTGTGACATTCAGTTGGCAGGGTCAGATTCTGGAGTAAACAACATGAAAGCAGGCTCCATAATGCCAGTTCAGGGTGGTGTTGGTGGTGTGGGGGATATTTTCTTGGCACACATTGATCCCCTTAGTGCTAACTCAGCATCAAAACCACAGCCTGCATGAGTATTATTGCTGACTATCTTCACTGTTTTATGACTCCAGAGTACCATCTTCTGATGGCTGCTTCAAGCAAGATAACGCTCCTTGTCACAAATCATCTCAAACTGATTTGTTCATTGTACTCAAATGGTCTCCACAGTCACCTGATCTTAATCCAATAGTCGACTTTTGGGATGTGGTACAATGGAAGATTCGCACCAACAAATCTGCAGTAATTGTGTGATGTCATGGTGTCAATATGGACTTAAATCTCTGAGGATCGTTTCCAGCACCTTGTTAAATCTGTGAATTAAGACTGAAGGACTGTTCTGAAGGCAAAAGAGAGTCCGGCCCACTACTAGAAAGATATACCTGATAAATGTGCCAATTACTGCGCTCTTTAAATCCTGCTATTGCCTCTTGCACAAGCAGAAAGTTAGCTTATGCTAAGCTAAATTAGCTGATGCTAAATGCTAAGAGTTAGCTGGAAAACACAATTCACAGTTTCCAGCACCTTGTTAAATCTGTGAATTAAGACTGAAGGACTGTTCTGAAGGCAAAAGAGAGTACTAGAAAGATATACCAGATAAATACCAGATAAATGTGCCAATTACTGCTCTCTTTAAATCCTGCTATTGCCTCTTGCACAAGCAGAAAGTTAGCTTATGCTAAGCTAAATTAGCTGATGCTAAATGCTAAGAGTTAGCTGGAAAACACAATTCACAGTTTTGCTGCTGAAAACACACATCTCCGAATAAGCTTGAGTTTAGGACAAAGCAAGCATGGGCTGTCTTCGTTTAACATGCCTGAAATTTTACAGTGCATGACATAAATATAAACATAGCTGCAGGCAGAGTTTCCCCAGAGTTTCCCCAGCATTATCTGATGTAATGCTCCTCACACCCTTTGAGTTCTCTGCCATGTTGCTCACACAGTTTGGCTTTGCAGCTGAATAGGAGAGAGGCACTTCCCCTGTGATCACACTCTGGGAAGTGTTGAGTTTTTGGTTTATATTTTTGCTGTTGAGCACATTCTGCAGTGTCCTGGACAATGAACAGCTCCCAGGCCACATCTGGCTGGAGGACACATCTTATCTGCTGAACAAGGTCAAAACAAATCAAAATCAAAATTAGTCCATGTGTGTCCTTTATAGACAGAATGCCAGAAAAAAAAGCTTTATTAACTATGAAGTACCTGCTCCTGTGTTGAAATAAATTATGACTTATTTTGAAAGCATAAAGCAGAATCAGTGGTTGCCAGGTTGACAATGAAAATAGGACACTTCACATGAAAATTATTTTTGCAACGTTTTCTCTTCAACAAAAATGTGCCGCTTCTTTGTTTATGTCTTTCTCTCGCTCTCTGAGAGTGGCTTTATTAAATAGCTTAAATTAACCAAAAACAGAATTGTTTTCACTTTCCGTTATATGCAGCAATTCATCTTTGCTGAAAATTTAATTAACCATGTGATTGATATTTTTAAATTTCATCAAGAGGAGAGCAGTGTGTAGCATTGCTGAATGATGGTAAACATGCAAACAGGGCTCATCGCACAGCTGCATCAGCATCAGGGAAGTCAAATTACTGCACTTATTCAATGATAGAAAATCACAGAATTCACTTTTTGACAGCTTCATGCAAAAGCGTCTCTGTTGAGCTTTTTTCTCGCCACTGCTGGAGACAAACATGGAAAATGCACACCCTGCATGGGACGTTTTCCAAGATGAATCGAAGACTTTAAAAGCGTCAGAATGTAACATGCTTTTGGATCTTATTTCCCCTTACTTGTGATATGGCCGGGCTCCGAGCGATGTGCAACTTGAACTTATTGATCGTCAATTTGATACACCGCTGCCGGAGTGCATTAGATCTGAATCTCTGCTGAAATTCTATTAATATTCTCTGAGTGTAAAGCCATCCACAGTTAAGAAACACTCAGGGGGTCTGATGTGTTTCAGTTAGATTCAGTTCAGTTTCAGTTTATAAGAGAAGACAGCTTCAGTGAAAAAGAGAAAAACAGGACATGAACATGCGTCAGTGTTGTACATGGACACTTTAGTAACTATATCTGACTCCAATGTACTTGAGGCTTCATTTATAGTGGAATTCATACTGTAATTAAGAGGTGTTTCCTTACTTGTGTAGAGTCATTTGTGCCTTTGTTTTGGGTAATGGTGTGCACTTTTCTGGGCACATTTGCACACAGCACTCTGCACTTTAGCAAAGATGCTTACAAATGAGAACTTTTAAATATTTACAGATTATTTATTAAGTATTTGTGTCATTCTGTCTTCCAGCCACTTGAGCAGCTACTGAGTGGACAGATGATGTAAGATGAAGAGACAATATTAACCACAGATGTAATTGATTATTATGGAGTAAAGAGAAGGGTTTGGCTTTCTTTACTGCTGGTAGATGCCACAGATTTGCCATGTTAGGCTTGTAAAATTAAGCTTTGATAAAGAAAAATAATAAAACATGGTGTTCACTAAATCCTGAACTAAATCTCTGCCTCTCAATGTTAATTCATCACACTTACTGTAAAGCAAAAATTTACAGGTAATCTTAGGTATTGTCTTAATTTGAATACTAAAAGAATTCATTGTACCCGCGTGTGGTTGGTAAAAGAGCATTTGTTTAAACACAAAGTGCACCACAATTAGCTTGTGACTACATTGGATCTAGCCGCATCACTGAGGCTGACGTTTTTGCCACAAAATGTCAGGATATTTGGACGTGTGCCACTTTAATTATGATTGTTCTTTTTTAGCCAAACCTCAAGTGTAGCTCTTGGGATGGCAAGTCCTGTGTCACTCTGGCACTTTGGTGCAATATCTCAGCTGCAGCTGACTGTGATGCTCATCTTGACGTTTTCTGGCTTTTAGTGAAAGAGTTTTCTAATTACTAGATGTACTCCCATTACTTTTTATAAAGCATCCACGATGTTCTAATGAGTCAACTCCTGAAGACTTTGGCACTATGATGACCTCTCCTCTAGAACCAACAGGTCTGATGCAATAGAATTAGGATAATCTTAGCTGGCAATGTGGATGAGTCCCATTACCCCATACAACACACACACACAAATAGCTCCTGTGTGAATTCCTATATGGCTAGCTGTAACTTTGTAACCTTGTTTTGTTTTTAACATCTTAAAGATTGAGCTGGTTCAAGAACATGTTACAAGAGCTATGGGCTTCCTCCTGTCACTGGACGTCATGGATGGGAATTTGAACATAAGGTACCGATTAAGGCTCCAGTATATGGCACTGTATTGCTCAGTGACATCAAAATGATAATGCATTACCTCTTCTTAAAACAAAAATTCTTTTTGTTTCCCTGCCGCGTGTGCAGTCATTTTTCCATGCACACAATCTGAATAGTCAGAGTTTTGGGGCTACACATGAACGTCTGAGCAGGTGGCCTCACGCACTGCATAAAGCTGCCTTGTTGTTTATGCATTTGCTGCTAATTAAGAGTTTTATTATGCCTCTCTCTATTTAGAGGTACTGTTTAGCATTAGCATTTCAGCATAAGTGAGAAAACAGTCCATCATTTGATCTCAAATATTTTTCTCCATTTGTATAATTTTTTCTATTATTAAAAACACACTTATTGAATCAGCCGAAATAGGAGTGAAATCAATCTCAGACCTGTGAAACCCACTCCGACTGACTTCATCAGAGACCTCCCTAAACAATACAATCACAATATTGTATCACGATGTTTGGGCCAACAAACAATAATGCCATATATTTTCTTTTTCAACAGGTTCAGCAGCTCAATATCACCCACTTTATTCCACATTTCATTTGATTATATCAGGAGAGCGAAGAGCCGAAGCGAAATCTCTCAGCACAGAAATCAATTATGCATATAAAGAAAACAAACTCATCTTCCATGGCTCATAATCCAACTTTTCAAACATCTGAGTGCACTTTAAGGGGGCTCTTGTATATGAGGGATCACGTCTGAATCTTACGGATTAAGACATCATGTGAGCTGTCGCCAGAGTTAGTTGAAGCCTGAAAGAATCCATTAACCTGAAACGACATGTACACCTGGAGGAGATATCGAATGAAAAACAAAAATTGATGCAGAAAAACGTATCAAAATCCATCTCCTGCGTTCCAGAGTCCAACGACTGATTCTAGGCCATCATAAACCAACATCGACTGCAATACAGTCAAGCATGTTTGAACTTTCTGTACTCTTGCAAACTGTGAGGCACAATTGGGGCTTTTTGGAGCCAGGTAGGAGCTGGCAAGCTGACAG
This sequence comes from Neolamprologus multifasciatus, assembly GCF_963576455.1. NCBI lineage: Eukaryota > Metazoa > Chordata > Actinopteri > Cichliformes > Cichlidae > Neolamprologus > Neolamprologus multifasciatus. The sequence goes on along the minus strand of NC_140459.1, from coordinate 6,434,624 downwards.
GATAATGACTACTATTACTAAATGACTGCAGACAAGAAAGTGAAACCTATTTAGGCTATATTATTGAAATTGAAGCCATTAGCTATCATCAGGCTCCTTTTGGGTGCAGAAATAGCCATAATCTCAAGGATGCCCATACACCTGTACTTCTGAAATATTTAGAGATGTGTATAAAATAGATCTAATAATGTTGTGGAACGAGACCTGACATGCCACGTTCCTTGTGCCCTTTCTCTAAGAGATTATTGGAGAATTTTGTCCTCATTTTTTCCTTTCTTTCCTGCATCTATTCAGTATTTCCGAGACACAATGAGACACATTCCTATTATGCGGAGGGAATCTCTGGTCTCATTTACAAACATCTCTTTTGTTTCTAAATCATTTTTCTTTTCTTTCTAAGTTGTTGATCTCAACTCTTGTTGAGTCTTTTGTGACTTCTCGCTTATGTTTTCTCCTCCTGCCATGTGATACTTTTGTATCAGCACTGCTCTCATTTATGGTTTTCTCTTCTCTCGCAATAGCTGTTTTCCCCCCTTCACCACCCGCAACCACCAGCCCCTCGCTCATTAACAACATTACATCTCTAACCTCCTTACCCAAGTCACAGCTTTTCCATTCTTTTCCCATAAAGCAGACATTCCTTCCAATAGTAAGACACGGATTCATTTCATTTCACTTCGTTCCCTTTCGATCCCCTTTGCTAATCTCTCAGCTTTGCTTTCTCCATCTTTCTCATTCACCTATTCTCATTTTTCTCTCTGAATTTCAGCCACAGCAACTTTCATAAAGTTACCAAGAAGAGGATTTTGGTTGTGTTTGAGTTCTGCTTTTGGCAAACAGTATCTGGGGGAAAGAATTAAGCTAAGGGTTAGATTGAAATCCATGTGGATACCCCCCTTAAATCAATTTAAACCCAGCTCGGCGAAATTTTAAGTAAATTAAGAGATGTAACTGATATATGAACCACATTCATTAGCCATTCTTAAACTGACTCCAGGCAGAAGTTAAAATTAGATGAGTTGAATATTAAATGTTTAGCAGGATTTAACGTTTCACGCCTAATTTTTCAATTTGCTTTCTTGAAAAACTGAGGGTCCCAAATCAGATTTACAAAACTGATTAACTCAATTGTTCTGCTCAGAAATTACTTTGATAGCGAATGTGTCTTAAAGGTGAAAAAAGGACTTTTTAAACCTTTTAAAAATATTGTAGTTTGTTACAGGGTAGTCGTTTTTTCTTAATTAATATTTTGCCTTAAGCTAAACAACAGTCTATGCTGCTATGGCACTTTAGTTAACTTAGAACGGGAATTATTTTTTGTAATTTTATCGACCTGTACCCATTTTTTGCTTTAAATCTCTTAAAAATCAGCCACACATGGCAGCAACTTAATGCATTTATTCATATAAACACAGTCAAAATGATCAGTTGAAGCTCAAAATGAGCATCAGAGTGGAGAAGAAAGGTGAAGGCACTGCAACTGGTGTCAGATGCACTGGCTTGAGTATTTTAGCAAGTGATCTACTGGGTAATCTTTTCCCACACAACTATCTCTAGGGTTTACATAGATCGTTAATCACTCGTTACAACTAAGGTATGGAGAAGAGCAGTGTTGGGAAGGTTACTTATAAAATGTATTCCATTACAGAATACAGAATACATGCCCTAAAATGTATTCTGTAACGTATTCCGTTACGTTACTCAATGAGAGTAACGTATTCTGAATACTTTGGATTACTTAATATATTATCATGCTGTTTACAACTACATGAATGTACTATTGCTGTGATTTATTACTGTTACTGAAGGTCCGCGGCTCCGAACCGTAGTAAAGGGACCTCTGGCTAATACGGTGGGTTCTGTGTCGGGCTCGTAGCTGAAAACTAGCTTTACTTTGTTGTCTGGGTCAACTTTGCTAGCGAGAGACAGAGAGAGGCGTTGAAAGGCTGCTCCAACGGAACTTATTGTTTTTGGAGGAAAACACGAACACGGTGTACAGTCGAGTCTTAATAGCTTACTTACAACTGGGCTCGTCAGGCACTCTTCTTGGCTGCAGTGGTTATTATTATATTTACATGCTTCCAGCTCCCGTTTTTGCTCGATGACAGCTCGTACTTTTCCTTTTTCTCCCTCCCTCGCTCACAGACACATAAGGTGTATGGCAGTCCATTCTCCCTGCAGCACGGACTACACTGCCTATGATGCTACATTCTGTAGAGCTATACCTGTAGCATTCTGCCTATTAGCTTAGCACAACAACAAGAAAAAGGCCTCTCTCACCCAGGAAACATGCAGAGAGAGAGCGAGAGCGTCACCCTGTAACCATGGCAACCGTAACGCTGCCACCTGGAACAACAGAACGTAGCTGTCAAACTAAACCCAAACAGTCCTGACCCGCCACAAAATGAAACAGGGAAGTACCGCCATGTAATCCATTTATTTCAACAAAGTAACTGTATTCTAAATACCACCTTTTTAAACGGTAACTGTAACGGAATACAGTTACTCATATTTTGTATTTTAAATACGTAACGGCGGTACATGTATTCCGTTACTCCCCAACACTGGAGAAGAGCATCTCTCTCTGCTACAGCAGCAGAAGACCAAACTAGGTTCTCACTGCTGTCAGCTAAGAACTGTTGGACAGCAGAAGATCAGTTTCTGCTGTGACTTTACGGGCCAGAGTTGGTGTAAACAAGCAAGGATTTATTCTGCCCTGTATCAACAATTGTTAGTGGTTATGCATTCTCCTGTTACATGGTTGGGATAACGTGAACTTTGCTATGTGGTGAAATAAGACATTTAAATCATAGTTGTGCAGCTGACAAATCTGCAGCAACTGATTGATCAAAATCTCTGAAGAATATTTCCCACACCTTCCTGAATCTATACTGTGAAGTATCAAAGTAGCGCTGACGGCAAAAGTGGGGCTAACCCAATACTGAAGAGGCCATGAGTGCATGTAGGTGAGTGTACTGTTGTTTGTCTTGGCTACCGTATCCACAATGTGAGTTTACATAGGATTTGATAAGAGCTCAGTTGGGATGAGCTGCACATTCATTCATCAGCACTCTGTACTGAGACAGTAATAAAGCCTGAATGTCTTGAGTAGACCAGTATCCAAACCAAACTAGAGTTATCATGAATCCTAAATGTTTCTGAATTCCAGGCATTAGAAATAACCAAGATGTCCAAGAGTCCATAACATGTCTATTATATTATATATTGCTTTTCATTTAATTTTCACATTTGGTCTGCTATTAAATAGCTAATTTAAATGTGTGGCCTATGATGAATAATGAAATAGTATTTCATTACAAGAATGATATAACATAGGGCGCTGCATGCTGTTTCGTGGAGGATTAGCTGACAAGGTGAAAAGGACAGTCATTTTTCATTTCATTGAGACTTCAGTGCGTTCTGTGCCTCTTTTCCTCCTTCTGTCACTTCACGTCTCCCTCATCTCATCTCTTCAGGCCACACAAATTCCCTCCTTGCTCCACATCCTTACAGTTTTCCACACTGGCCCCAAATGCCTTCTTTTCCTCCCTCTAACTCAGCGACAGCACGTCTCTTCGTTAACACTGAACTCGCCCTTCAGTTGCTGTAACCTTCAGCCAGGTGGCTTTGGTACTCTCTGACTCGCTTGGCTGTCGGGTTTATTTAGATTCTTCCATTTGTTTCCCTACTACTTACAATATTTCCTGGTTTTTGTTTCAATAATATAAAGTCTTCTTTTTTCATATTCTAAGTTCCGTTTACAGTTCGGTGCTGAAATGACTGAGGTACAGCTTCCCTTCATTGGCTTCCTGTTAAATCCAGAATTGAATTCAAAATCCTGCTCCTCACATACAAGGTCTTAAATAATCAGGCCCCATCTTATCTTAATGACCTTGTAGTACCATATCACCCTATTAGAGCACTTCGCTCTCGCTCTGCAGGCCTACTTGTTGTTCCTAGAGTATTTAAAAGTAGAATGGGAGGCAGAGCCTTCAGTTTTCAGGCCCCTCTTCTGTGGAACCAGCTTCCAGTTTGGATTCGGGAGACAGACACTATCTCTACTTTTAAGATTAGGCTTCAAACTTTCCTTTTTGCTAAAGCATATAGTTAGGGCTGGACCAGGTGACCCTGAATCCTCCCTTAGTTATGCTGCAATAGACGTAGGCTGCCGGGGGATTCCCATGATGCATTGAGTTTTTCCTTTCCAGTCACCTTTCTCACTCACTATGTATTAATAGACCTCTCTGTATTGAATCATATCTGTTATTAATCTCTGTCTCTCTTCCACAGCATGTCTTTTATCCTGTCTTCCTTCTCTCACCCCAACCGGTCGCAGCAGATGGCCCCGCCCCTCCCTGAGCCTGGTTCTGCTGGAGGTTTCTTCCTGTTAAAAGGGAGTTTTTCCTTCCCACTGTCGCCAAAGTGCTTGCTCATAGGGGGTCATATGATTGTTGGGTTTTTCTCTGTATCTATGAAGCGCCTTGAGGCGACTTTTGTTGTGATTTGGCGCTATATAAATAAAATTGAATTGAATTGAATTGAACTGAATACAGTACTTCACACTGGCAACATAAGAAGGAGCAACATCAGCGAGTTGCTTTTCCTTACATGGTCTGATGTTTGTGCATCATAGTAAAAACAAACTCGATCTGGCACTTTTGTTGTCAGATCATGAGTTTTTAATATCAGTATGTCATATTGCTCAGTATTAATTACATGACAACTGAAAACAACAATCAAAGTCACCTCCAAAACATTCTGCCTTAAAAACTTTATTGCCACATCCACAAATCTGTATGAGATCGCCCAGTTAACAGTAATCTGTATTGCTAAAGCACAAAACTCATTTACATTTACATGATGTATTGATGTATGTAAATGACATCAGCTATAAAAATGTGGGAAAATAAAACCTGAATCTAAGAAAGAAGAAATGGGCGGCGAAGCTAAATGACACAAGATCGCCGTCAAAGACTGAAAGCCGCTTCAAAGCTGATACTCGTATCAGAGACAAATCTCTGCTTTGAAGATCAAGTGAAAGTTGTACAGATGAAACCTTCCTATGCCTGGCTGACCTTGTAAAAGTGATTTATGCTTTTATGTTTCCTTGTTTAGCTCGTAATTCTCTTTGCATCTCAATGTCAGATCCATCTATCTCGTCTGCAGTGACCCCTCGGTGATGCACAAAGACTTTAAACCAAATGTAATTGAGATGTTCATATTTGTCCTCATAGTCACTTTAGTATTCTGATAACTTACATGCTGAGGCGATCTTTTGAAAAACGGGAAGAAAAAAAAAAGAAAATGCTTGTTTGTTTACAGCTGGTTTTCACCTTGAGTGGTGCAGTAGTGATGCTCCTTGTACTGACACACAGAGTGTCAGACAGAATTACAGGGTAAATGGATGGGCATTTAAACCGTCCATGGCTCCTGTCCTGTGTCCTGCAAACAGTAACCTTTTCTGGATACTACTCATCACCTTCAGCCACACATTTAGCAGGTGCCTACTGGAGAGAGCTCAACAATCAGGAAGCTCTCAACTGTTTCTAAAGGCTGAAAGCCAAGGCCACATATTACTGACAAAGCTGCCAGTTGGGTTCAAGCTTCTTCACTGCAGCCTTTTTGTATTGTGGTAATACAGATGGGAGATGCTCACATTGACTCTGCAAACTGATGAAGATTACATTTCTATTTAGAAGCTCGAGAAAATTAACATTTGAATAAATTATGCAGATTCTCTTCTTATTTTAAGAGTTTTCTGCAACTGCATCTTGCCTCCTCGAGCTTGACCCGTCAGCATAAATAGCTTCTTTGAACTTTTCATATTAGATTATCTGTTACACAAGAAATGATAAAAAAAAATAACTTTGTAGCCTAAAATCCACCCCCTGGGAGCTACACTGTCACTGAGCTTTACATGCAGAGATTTTGAAATAAACGACAGCAGCGTACCAACAACGAGATTTCGATTTCTTTTTTTCATCAAAGTCCAAGCTCTGTTGTCTTTTAAATTCTGCCCAACTACCCTCATTTAATTTTATTTGTTCTTCTGCCAAAAATAAATTTGAATTATAAGCCCAAGACACAAACAGAAACGGCAACATGTGTTGAGGGCAGTGTTGAGTGGTGAGTTTAACACGAGCGGTGTCTCTTGGTGCATCTGTGAGAATTGTTCCACTTTGGCAGATGTTTAAACTTTCCACGTGACTGGAAATGTTCAGATTATGTTCAGAATTATTGGCTTGTTTTTTAATGCTGCATTTAGTCACCGCACCGAATGAGAAGCAAGTGTTCTTGCTTGTCATGCATTCATTTTTTACCCTATTAGAGATTTGCTTGTTAGAGCTGAATTCTTACCCAACAAATGTATTTTGTGAGGTCACCATAACCTTGGCCTTTGGCCACCAGCTTATTATCACTCCCTCCTGGAGTCCAGGTAGACATTTGCGCTTAATTTGAAGAAAATTCTCTTGAAAAATTCTTGGGATGTTGCTTTACGAGAATGGGACAGACAGACGAGCCAAAATCACAATACCTCTGGCTATGATTGTCTCTGACACTGAGGCATAAAAACATCCTAATTAGGTTCTGTTTCAGTTCAGTTTTCATGTCTTTTGTTGAATTTAGTTCTGTTTCAGTTCAGTTTTTTACCCAATATGAGAACAACAAGCTTGAGAAAAGCAGAAATGTTGTAATGAAAACGTATCACTGAACCAGGCTGAACTCTCCATGACAACCACCCCCCCACCCCTACCACCACCATCCAAAAACGAAATCAATACAATCTGAATATATCAACTAATTATAGTTTAACAAACAACAGCTTTTAGCCGTAAAGGCAGTGGCGTTTAATTTTAGCTTAAAAACGTCATGATTACTGCGCGCAATTTCACCACGCGAGAAATAAATAATAAATAAAAACACTCACACCTCATTAGAATAAGCACCTGGATGTCATTATCACAGCTGAAACCAAATGACAGGCCTCTTTAAACAGTTCCAGCATCCGCCAGCCATGATCAAAATCATCATCACTGCCTACACGGAGCATGTGTGTCTGCATATGTGTGCGTTCCTTAACCTTTCGCCACAGCTTAGTGTGACACTCTAAATACAGACTCCACATCAGTGACAGCAGGTCCCCAAAGAGCTCAGGAAGCGCTTAGCGACATGGGAGAACAGACAGAGCGCAAGTGTGTGTGTGTGTGTGTGTCACTGAGAAACAGAGATCTCTTTTCCAGCCCAGGCATCTTCTTCTGATTGCTAATTAGCTATTTGTCAACAGTCATTCGTGTGTGCTCTCCCGTCTACATCAGCACAGTTTGCAAGATCGACACAAATATGCAAAAAAGTCCCGGAGGAGTTGTAAACATATAGTAGTGTTTATGGACTGTATGCACATATGTATGTTACTGCTTCATTTATTTGTATGCGCATGTTTTTGATGTCCTGATCACTGCGTTCAGGTGACAGCTGCAAAATGTCACGTCCACCCTCCCTAACTGAACTACAAACAAAACAATAAGTTATTTTTGACAAATATATAATAAAATAATATGGCTGTCTCCTAAGAATTTTTCTTGGGGACCAAAGAGCCGCACTCCACTGTTTCCAGTGGACTGCACCTGCTGACTGTAGTCCTTCCTCTGCTCTGCAATATCAGTGAACTCAATGTAGCAGCACTCGAGCTGGTTCTACACCTGCGGCAGACTCTAGTTAGACTTGCCCTCCAGCTTCGAGCGCATCTCTGAAGCAGAAGACAGACTACCAGCCCCAACAGCAGAGTTAAAGTCGACTCACTGGAGAAGCAGCTAAATGTTATAAGTAAATTCATAACAGTCACGTAGCCAGCAAGCCTTTAGGTAAACATAAGAGCTGAAGGGAATTGAAAATATGACTGAGCAGACAGTCAACTATTAAATGACACACCACCTATACATCGGCAGCTGTGAATATACTTGGGCGACTCGCCGAATTAGCATTCATTTCTCTATGAAAGTAGAGAAACGAATGGGCTCTGACAAGGAAGGGAAAGATCTTCAGTTTTAGAGAAGCTAAGAGAGAAAGGAGTCAATATTTTTGACATTTTTAAGTATTAACATACCTCCCTCTAACTTCAGCTATAAGTAGATACCATAGGAGTATATATCCATGCCTAGACTTTCTATTTAGTTTTCAAATCTTCAGTTAGCAAGGTTAGCAGCTTAAGTTAGCATTAGCAGCTAATGCTAGCAGAGCTTTAGCGCACGCAGAGAGATCCAACCAGTGGCCATTACCACTGCACCACAATGCCACCCAATAGTTAGACTGCAGTAGTTAAACAGGAACAGCACAAACATGTGGTTCAAGTTGCCGCTGTTACAGCTTAGAAGTGGCTTCTTCTCTTCCAGAGGCCAAACATGAAAATGCTTTCTAAACCTTTCAGTGTTAATTCACACTAATTTGGTAAGAACACTTAGCTATAAACAGCCAAAACATGCATATGATTGCAGAATGAGAGCCTGTGTGACTAACTAATAGAAAATCAAATGTCCTTGCTACTACAGTGCTCAGTAAAGTTATTAGACCACCAAAAACTAACGATATTGTTGTTGATTAGGAAAATACACTGAATTCATGTTTTTATACCCAAATTTGAGCCACCACACTAGATTTCAAGCAGTCAGAAATTAATCAAGTGTAACATTTAACTGCAAAATGAATGTTATACTTGTTAGTTAGCAGTTAGTTGGTCAACTGTTAGTTGAACAACAAGTATAACATTCAACTACTTATAACATGAGTTTTTAGATCTCTTGCTAATTTGCTTTATGTTAGCGTATGTGTTTATGTGAAAATCAATACTAGATGCTGTCATTCTCTCAAACAAAGGAAAAAATAAAGTAAGAAATACTGCAAAATGACACACCACCTATACATCGGCAGCTGTGAATATACTTGGGTGACTCGCCGAATTAGCATTCATTTAAATTATGAACAAATGAACACACTACAGAAAGAAACAGCAAAACAATGAACACACACGATTCCATCACTTCAGAGGAAATCAGATTGAGTTCCCCAAAAATCTAAAATTAACCTTAATTCCAAGTGTTCGTGTTAAGCTGTAATAATTATCACACAGGGCCTTTTCCATTGTCCTTCCCAAAAAAACAGCAAGCCCCACAATGTGCTGTATTAACAGAATTACGTCCTACCAACAGGTGAAATATAAGAAACACACACGCACCCACATGACAAACCTCCAGTTGGCACATACAGCGCGTCTAATGAGGTGCGGTATAGTCACCAGGCTTAATAGAACAGTCACAGTGTGTTATTCCTCCAGTGTCTGAGGTCTGTCTGAGCTGCCTCGCTCACTGAACACTTTGCGCTGCTTTCGACTGCAGGGTGTCAAACCACCCAGCAGACAATGCAGACGTGCTGATGCATTTTCACTGCAGCTGCATACGCTTCACTGATTTCAAAACACAGGGATTCCCAGCTGTTATGTCATAATTATTATACTTAACCAGTATTGTTTTAATGCAAAAGAGACAGATGGATGGAAGACTTTAGAAATCCTTTAAATTTAATTTAAAAATTTCCTTCTTGGATGTCAGAAATGCTTGTTTACAGCCATACTACACAGTATAATATATCTATATAATATCTCTCATTGCATCTATAAATAAAATATTTGCTTCTTTGGGGAAGTTAGAAATGCAATCTGTTTTTTTTTGTTATTTGTTTTTGTTAATAAAGACTCTTAGGACTGTCGCCAAGATTTCTAGTAATTATTAGTAACATTTTCTACTTTGTGACTCCTATCATTAATGCCATTACAATAAGGTCAGGGAAAGATCGTGATCATGGTCTCCTGTAAAAGAAAACTAACTTCATTGTTGAGAAGAAATCAACAGAGGCTGTTGATAACATATGTAAAACAAACAAGTATCCATCTGGACCTTTTCTCTAAAAGGTGTACACAATAGAAGAGCCACCTCCACAGGACAAGACTCAGCTGTCCATCTGCATCTTAAGGATAAAGGACACTCTTTTGAGGATGCCAATGTTCACATTTTGGACAGAGAGGACAGATGGTTTGAAAGAGGAGTGAAAGAAGCCATCTATGTCCACTGTGAGCGACCATCTTTGAACAGAGGCGGTGGTTTACGACACCAACTGTCTGCCATCTATAATCCAGTTTTGAGTTCCCTTCCCAGACGCCTTAACGCCCACTCACATCCTGGGCCATCTGACCTCAGGAATTTGCATGATAAGGTGGGGCCAGGTTTCACAAAGAGCTCACCTGAAACCCTGGCTGATTGGGACACCACACCCAGTTTCACACCTTGGCTCAGGCGATTAGAGGATCATCAGGGGGTCCTTTTGTTCCTCTGTGGGGGGGATACGCCCACTAGGTCTAAATCTGGGACTCCCCACCATTTGACCTTAGAACTGAAGAAGCTTCTCGGATGAGAGGTGAAACGTCTTCAAGCAACTTAAAGAGGTCCAGACGCTTTTCTTTGCAAGCTCCTTTGACTACACAATAGAAAATTATATTTGACTAATGCTTTCAAGAATGGAGGGTAAAGCTTATAATGCCACACTTGACATGAAGAAAAGAAAACAGGTCATTTGAAGAAATGCTCTCATATCATAAATACCTGTGTTGTTGTTGTTTGTGCCACTTTATGTGGCTGACTGTTGCAGCATACCTGCAAGCCGCTTTGCAACCCTCACCTTACCTCTTCTTTCATGTTGTGTCAGCATACCTCAATACCTCGTCTTTTGCCACTGATGGCTACTCGGTTCTGTATTAGGGGCTTTTCTGTGCTGTCCTTAAATCAGGCTTTTTAGTTTAGTTTTCAGAACTCAGCAGCTTTGGTGCATCAATGTAGTGACATAATGACAATCAGTCTGCTATTAGTTCATGATAGGATCAAGCTGCCAAATACATACAACATGTTTGTGGTAATATGGCAATTAGATTCACTCATACAAGTTTATTGGCATCACCCAGAGTTTGAGGGTATTCAACCTCTGGATGACCTGTTGGTCACCGTTTGCGGTCAGTCCCTGACACCTTTCATCTTCCCAGCCACAAGGTTGCCAACTGAATTTTACTCTAGAGTGACTCAGCCACTTACCACCACGTGACGTTTTTCTAATCTCTGCAACCTTCACATGCACCCCTTCTGCAGACGTTCAATAAAGACAAATGCACCTGATGTGCCTTTGCCCCCCATTTAAAATTACTGATGTGGTTTCCCCGTAACCTCAATTTTAGCACATCTTTACTTTTTATTTCATTCCACCATAAAGATTTAAACTTGAAATGTCACAGGGTGTAGGTCTCAGTAATATTAAGCCAAAGGGGTCAAGTCCCAAGAGGAGGCCCAAGTTGTAATGCAGTGAGTCAAGTCTGGTGGAGTCACTTTCTGAAAGCAAATCAATACCAGTGAAATGTTGCTTCTAAATTATGAACAGTAAAATGCTTTTTAAAATGACTCGTCCTTTTCAAAAGAACTGAATAAATGAAGGGCGTCGGGGGATAATGCTGCCTATTTGGAACTGCTTGAAATGGAATAAAACATTCAAATTGAAATATAATTTCAATTTGAATCATCATCTGAATTTATAATGACCTGAAATTTATTAGTCAGTGTTTATTAAAAATGACCAAATGCATTTCTATTTTTCATCTCAAGCAGAGGTGAAATAGTACATTGAAAGCAAGGTAACTGTAACTATTGCACCATTTATACATATATAAATTACTTGACTGTATACAGCATATGCTTCCTGCATTATTTTCCAAAATAAAAGTTCGCTAAATAAAAATTTGCATTTTAATTCCTCTGGTTTTGTTACTCTATAGACAACTTATGCTCTCTCCTTCACTAGGTCTGTTATTTGCACACCGCTGTAACTGTTTGTCTAATTACAAAATTTAGTAAAGTGATCTTGAAAAATGCAAATTACATTTACACAAATTTACACAGTCATCTATCAGTCATATGCTGCACCACTGATTTGTAATCTTGAGTGCATTGCAGAGGACTTCTCGTAATGACAGTTTAAGGAGACTTCTGCTCTCCTGAGCAAATGCATCGCCCCTAAACATGAATTTCAAATGACTAAACACGTTTAAACACCATTCTTTGATCTTGTAGATCTCAAAACAGCATTAATAATGTATAATGTAAGAAGCAATTTGTTGCCATTGTAGCCATTTAAATAAATGAATTAAATATAAAGACGCACAGTTTCCAAGTGACTAGAAGACATTTTTCTATCCTTATGTGGTGTAAAATTGTGGAACAGTTTGATTGTGGAATTCCCCAAACTTTAGAGGGATGCTAATTACAGGGCGTACCATTTAATGTCAAAACGTAGTTTGCGGTTTTGTTTTGTTGTTTGTACTGTTTTATGTGTGTGGACTTGTCAATAGTTATTCATGTATATTGTCTGATTATATACTGATAAATACTGATTTTTAAATTATTAGATAGTATTTCTCCTTTTCAAGCACATAAATTGTGATATGTAGAGTTATTCATGGCAACTCCATATTTTTCCTTTGATTTTCTGTTTCTTTTTATATATTTTCATGTTCAAAATAAAACAGTCATTTAATAAAATAGTAAATTACCCAGTAGAGAACTGGCAACACAAAAACACAGAGCAAAAACAAAGATAATCTGAGGAAGACATGACCGTCCCAGTCACACCCATCACAAAAACAAATGCGAACACTGATTTATGTTGTCAAACATTCTTGTAAATTGACAAATTTGTTCCTTTTTACCGCATAACATTAAAATTCAATTTCAGTTCTTCTGGCTTCTGGTCATACTTGGTGATGGAAATAACTTTTTTTTTACATTTTACATTTTTATAGCTTTAGGTGGAATCAAGCTAAAGTATAATCAATAACAATATAAAAGTTTATGATTTGTATAGGCTGCTAAAACATTGCAAACATTTAATTTAATATCTATATTCTTCTATTTTTTGAGGTCTCACTTTGCCAGAAGCTGCAAGTATTAAAAATGGATGCACCCTGTCTTCACCATATGTCATAAGTTTAAACATTCAAATATGTCCCTTCCTTCAATTCAGAGCATATAACTGCAGTTCAGTTTCAACCTCAGAGAGGAGTCAATATTTTTGCCATTTCTAAGTATTAACATACCTCCCTCTAACTTCAGCTATAAGTAGATACCATAGGAGTATATATCCATGCCTAGACTTTCTATTTAGTTTTCAAATCTTCAGTTAGCAAGGTTAGCAGCATAGTTACATTAGCATTAGCAGCTAATGCTAGCAGAGCTTTAGCGCACGCAGAGAGATCCAACCAGTGGCCATTACCACTGCACCACAATGCCACCCAATAGTTAGACTGCAGTAGTTAAACAAGAACAGCACAAACATGTGGTTCAAGTTGCCGCTGTTACAGCTTAGAAGTGGCTTCTTCTCTTCCAGAGGCCAAACATGAAAATGCTTTCTAAACCTTTCAGTGTTAATTCACACTAATTTGGTAAGAACACTTAGCTATAAACAGCCAAAACATGCATATGACTGCAGAATGAGAGCCTGTGTGACTAACTAATAGAAAATCAAATGTCCTTGCTACTACAGTGCTCAGTAAAGTTATTAGACCACCAAAAACTAACGATATTGTTGTTGATTAGGAAAATACACTGAATTCATGTTTTTATACCCAAATTTGAGCCACCACACTAGATTTCAAGCAGTCAGAAATTAATCAAGTGTAACATTTAACTGCAAAATGAATGTTATACTTGTTAGTTAGCAGTTAGTTAGTTGAACAACAAGTATAACATTCAACTACTTATAACATGAGTTTTTAGATCTCTTGCTAATTTGCTTTATGTTAGCATATGTGTTTATGTGAGTTCCAGAGAATCTGGAATTTCATCTGGGATCAATAAAGTATCTATTTATCTATCTATGGAAAACGTTTTTGTGTGTTAAGGAATGCAGCTGAACGACTGTAATTCAATCAAAATTATATTGTCCATTTGTGTTTTTTTCTGCTTTGGTATAAAACAGAAACATTTAAACTTCATAGATGACAACATTTATTACATTATTGCATCAGAAAATAACTTTGATTAAAGAGTTTGTGGATACTTTTTGTCCTTTTTGCCCGCAGAAGACAAAAACATGGGCAAAGTTTTGCATTTGTGCTTTAATTATCAAACACGCGGCTCTCAGTGAGAACAATGAGGGAAAAAAAGCAAAAGAAGGCAAATACAGAGTTTTCATTAAGCTGCACAACTACAGTTTATGATGCGGTGACACCACTACAGCGTCTTAAAACGCAAAACAGCAATAATCCTCATCTTCAAATTTTCTAAAATTAGGAACCAATGAATATTTACAATATTATATATTACAGAACAGTTTAATGAAGAATGGCTTTGCCTTGACATTGTAATTCAGCTTTAGGAAAGAAAAGTTGAGGACCATTTTCTCGATAATGAAGAAGCCATGAAACCAAAAATAAAAACGCAAAATAAACTGTAAGCGAGGCATTCGGATTTTATCATTTGTGATCTGGGTTTCTGAGCCCCTGAAGGTAGAAAATTGTTCCTAGGCACTGGTTTAGTGCCATCTTTAAGCCCTGCAGCCACCTCACAAACAGTTTGAACAGCGTCAGACGGACATTGCATGCAAAACATTCAGAGGCGTATAACGTTCATAATGTGTGCCCTTGGTTTACTGGAATCAGGAGAGGTAGATAATCAGACATTGCTTTTACAAATGGACACTTTTGAGTGAAGCTTTGAAATATTAATGGGGTGATGAGGCCGCTTGAGGCACCCTTTAATCCATGCCAATGCAAATGCACCCCAAGGTCACTAACATAACATTGCAGCAGCCTCTGGCCAGGACAGATTGACTAGGAAAAAGCCTGTGAAATGGGGGTCTTTCATACTCTGGTAGAATACAGCACACTGTATAATACAATGGCCTCGAGCCCACGGAGAGGCTCAGGAGGAATTAGCTGGAGCCTGGGCCACATCAAAGTGTGTGAAGCACAATGTGTGTTTTTCTAAACCTCAACCCGACTGACCTGCTATTTTCTTTGGCAATAGGATTCACAAAATAACCACAGGAATGTTGTTACGAGGACCAGAGTGATAATGAGTGAGGGCCGGGTGTTTAGGGACTTCTCTTTACAGCGCTCTGCCTTAATTTACCTCATTATTTTTCCGAAGTATGGTCCTCACGGCTAAGCATGCTTTAAGAGGATGAAGTTATGACAAATTTTAACTTTAGCCAAAAGAGCCCTGCACTTCAAATGACTTTTCAACAGTTGCATAGCAACAGCAGCACCTACGTTTTTGTGTTTGTGTTTAGGTGATGCCAGTTATGACCAGAGAGGACCGCTGGACACAAGAGCTCCTCTGTGCTAATAATTAAGCTTTGGCTGGTCCTGCAATGAAGCCCAGACAATTAGTGCGCCTGAAATGTTTTAGTACGACTCGGCTGGAGATGATTACTGGCAACAAAGTTTGAACCCACGCACTGAAATACTTTCGGAGGGGGGAAAAAAAGGTTAGAAAGTACGCATGTGTTCTAACGGTGCACCTCCTGCAATCTACGGTAACTGCGGTTTCTCTCTGTGAAAAAAGAAAACACTATAATTATACTGTGATGTTAGTGTTCCCAACAAAATCTCCATAAACTGTCACATAAAACTGTCAAAGCACCGTCCCTGCACCCTCAATTCAGATTCGTAATTTTGACAAAATACTATCTCTTGATGTGATTACGCTCCTCCTCGCAGCACACAGTTACAGCATGGCACTGCTGCTGTATTAAACACTGACTGCTGGCCGATGTGATTAATGGCTGCAGGAGATTTCATCTCGGTGGGCCATTGCTAGTTAAACCACAACACAGACCGCACGATTGCTATATAAACACAAAACATTAAAATAGCATCACAACACTAATAAATTCAACTTTAGCATTTATATTCCCACCAGACGTTTGCCAGAAAAGTATAGTATAGATTATCCCTTCACAGGCATCAGCTTTTACAATATTCATGCATATTCATTTACTACAGAATTTGGAGAGCACTTCCCAGACTTCCCCTGAAAGTAGAAATCCACTTCAGGACCTTGTAACTGAGCAGTGTCATCCCTGCAGTCTCCAAACAGAGAAATGCACACTTCACACAAACACCAGAGAGTCTTTCCATCACATCTGTTGCAGAATCAAAAGTGACAATCAAATCTCAAAGAGGGTTTTAAAATCTGCAGAGGCAAGCTCTGTACTTTCTGATAAAAAAGGGGAAAAAAAATGATCACTCGTCAGGATTTTCCAATTTCTGTTTTTTTTTCTCATTCGACTGTGCAGTGATACTGTATTGTTGCAGCAGTAGTCCGAGAACATTTTTCAGTCTGGGTCCAGATCTGTCGCTATTCTGCTCCCAGTTAGCAGCAGGTAGTGTCATGATAAAAGCACTAATTGTACACAGTGGACCTCCGTTATTCTCTACAGTTTTTTGTCTCTGCAGAATGAGGTTTCTATCCCTTCCTCTTCTATGAACGAACGAGTGCAAGCCCTGCACAGCGCTGTGCAGCTAATACCTGCAATAATCTTTTTAACTCTTTGTAGCCAGCCTCACAGGGAGAGTGCTTACTGCTCCTAGCAAAAAAAACGACACGACAGAATCATTTGCCTTCATCAGCTTTAGACAGCAGATCAACCTCTCTGCCAATCAGCCAAATCATTCTCCCCCCTCTGTCTTCATTTGATGAACTCAACATTCTCCTCTTCAAACTCTCTCCTTTCATAACTGGCACCTTTTCTTAAACCGCCACGCTGTCTCTCCTTATGCTTTCACTGTTTGAGTCTACGACATCCCAATTAGTGGAAATGGGAAGCTATTCTCTGTCGTGGCCCCAATTTGGGATTTAGACTGATAAGCAAAATGCTTCCTTGCATAAAAACCTTGCCTGGTGCAGTGTTAATGAATTACTCTCCAACCTTTGTGTTTCATTAAACATATTCACACGGGATAATGAAATTGCAAGTGCCCCAGAAGCCATACAACTGTGTAAGGTTACTGTTTTACTTCCTTTACTACTAATTCTCTATAGAAAGGTCTGCAGACTAATAACTTAACAGTACAATCTCCTTACGCTCTGAGATTATGCTCTGCTCCACTAGCTCGATCTGAAGTTTTCAGGGTTTTTACTGCAGAGAGAAATATTTGGCATATTTCCAGAGAGGTTTTAACCAAACCAACAGGAAAATCATTATAAAAAGCTTTCAGTGACTTATCTTAAATTAGATTTCATTTGATTTAATTTGCTTATGTATAATAGACTTTTTTAAGTCAACAGAAATAAAAAAGATGGTCCGCAGTGAGACGGAAAAAAAGACTTTTTATCAAAATCAGACTCAAGTCTTCTTTGATATGATGATGACAAAATGTCACACCACAGTAGAAAATGATAAATGACCTTTGACTGAATATGCACTTCAGGATATTAACTGGGGAAGAGATGCAATTTTACACCAAGCAGTCTCAAGTTTTTGTCAGGCACAGTCTCCAATACCTAAATTAAAGTGACAAATGGGTTAACATGGGCCATAACGATCAAACGTTTATATTTAATCAAGTCAAGTCAAGTTTATTTATAAAGCACATTTAAAAACAACCAAGGCTGACCAAAGTGCTGTACAATAAAATACAAATATAAAATACAATAAAACACAAGTACATAAAACACCTCACTGATAAAACAATAAGTTAATACAGTAAGTTAAACCTTGCTAAAAGCCAATGAGAAGAGGTGAGTTTTAAGAGCAGTTTTAAAAGTTCCTAGACTTGTGGAGAATCTGATGTGAGGAGGTAAACTGTTCCACAGTCTGGGTGCAGCCACAGCAAAAGCCCTCTCTCCCCTAGTCTTTAATCTGTACCTGGGAACATCTAAAAGCATCAGGTCTGCTGACCTCAAAGATCTCCTGGGGCGGTAAATGCTAAGAAGCTCTGCCAGGTAAGGAGGTGCAGTACCGTTAAGAACCTTAAAAACCAGCAGTAAAATTTTAAAATCAATCCTAAAAGCAACTGGGAGCCAGTGGAGAGAGCAGAGGACCGGAGTGATGTGGTCTCTCTTTTTGGAACTGGTCAGCATGCGAGCAGCAGCGTTCTGCACCAGTTGGAGGCGATGCAGACAGGAACGATCTAAACCAGCATAAAGGGAGTTACAGTAGTCCAGCCGTGATGTAATAAAAGCATGGACCGCCCTTTCTAGATCGTCAGAACTGATAACTACACAGTGAAACATCAACACCGTGTTTTACCAGAATCTTGTTTTTCTCTCCCGCTATTTTCAATCCAAAAGTAAAACTGGAACCAAAAAAAAAACAGATAAATTTGCTTTTCTGTTTGTCATTTCACTCGTTTGTGTTTTTGTTTTAATTCAGTTTCTTTTCCAGAAAGATACCCAGTGGGCTACAGTCTCCTCTTTTTGGGAGACTAGAAAGATTTTGGCTGAACAAAAACATCTCTAACTTCCTAACAAGCAAACCACCGACATTGCTGGCTAATGTGTTTCTTGCTACAAGGTTAACAGAAAGAGGGAGTCCACAGCTAAATTTGCTAAATATCACCATGAAGACTGGAAACCCGCTGATCCGTTGGGCCTGCTAACTACTGAAGCTCACAGCTTAAAAAGTGACTGGGTTTATGTTGGTGAGGTCATGTGCTGAACAATTTGTTGACTGAAAAAAGTCATCCTTGCATGCATGTAGAAAGCAGTCAGTGACATATTTGGATACAGCTGATTGTATTTGGGGGGGTAATTGACAATAGCATCAATCTTCTTAAATCCTGGGTAGTTAATAAGCATTTATTCCAAAAAAGTTTCATTATTTAACTCGTTTTTTAATAATCTAAATTAGAGGAATTAAATATGCGATCAGTACATGAACAGCAGGCATCCACTTTGTAAAGCTTAGCAGTGCCGCTGCTTGCTGGACATCAAGATGAAACTGCTACCAATCCTCTTTCAGCAAGCAGGAAGGGATATTGACAGAAACTCAATTTATAGCCCCTTAAGACTATTTTCACTCCTCTTATCCTCTTATTTGTTTTAGTCTCGCCCTCATCCTCTCGCTTGACCTTCGCTTGTATTTTTTCACTCATTCGCTCCTCTTCTTCGTCTCCCTCTTCCTTGTCTTTTCTCCTCTCTGAATAAATAAATGCAAAGACGGGCAGAGGAAGAAAGGACGCGTGAGGAAAGAGAGAGAGAGGGAAGAAGAAACTAGGACACTCCAACCTGGATGCGTCGTCCAAAGCAATTTGCTCAGATGGAGAGTGAGGCAGAGAGGAGGAGGAAAACAAGGAGCTTAAGAGCATCTCTACTAAAGAGGGGATGGCTTAGAGAAAACAAGCAAAATGGACTGACAAGCTGAGCCACTGGGAGGGATGGAAAGAGAGCAAGCAACGTGAGAGGAGGACAGAGTGCTGGTAAAATGACAAAATGGACAGAGCAAGGTGGGAGAGGGAGAGGCAAGGGTAGAAAATTGGACCACCAAGTGACAGAGAGAGAGAGACCGCGACCACAACCCCCAATTTAGCTCTTTACTGGAAAACTAAATGGTTGCTTAACAGAGAAAAACACTGAAAGCTGAAAATAGTTTGTTTTGTCATCTTTCCTTTCCTGTGTGCCTTTGAATTTCCACCTGAACACATTAAGTTGCTAGGATGCAGGAAATTAATTCAGTGTTTTTTAATAATTTCTATAAATGACTTGAACACAAAGAAAGTGAGAACAAACAGCAAGTAGCTGCAGGTTCCAGCTTCTCGATTGTGCTTTTCTTTTCTTTGTAAATTGAATTCCTTTCTTTGGGACTGTTGTCCGGACAAAACAAACAATATAAAGAAGCATTTTCAGCATTTTTAACAATTTAAGAGACTTAAGAGTTTAACCGGCAATTGAAAATAATAATAACAATAAAGAGATTCATCTATAATGAGAATAATCATCATCTACAAGCTTCATTTCAAACACAAAACAGTCCAGTGAGATGGCAAACATCAGCGAGGATTCAAACCTCAGATTCATGAAAGTGGTTTGTCAGGCAGTTATTAAAGCAACATGAGACGACTAATACCACAGAATATATGTTTTAAGATCTTATTTTAGGTCATTATGACACGAACGGGCCCATCCGCACACTGAACCTCATCCAATCGCGGCTTAAAGTCTTTAGCAAGTTCACAAAGAGGAGGCGGCTCGGGCAGACTTCTGGGATCAGCAGTGTCAGCATATACTTGTTAAACGAGGCAAGAGAGGACAAAAAGTTCTGACCTGCTGCAGCCTCTCCGCCGGGGCCTTGTGAGGTGCCACTGAAGCAAAATTGGTTGTCTTGGCTATTAAACACTAGACTAGATAACAAAATAAATGGTCAGTCCCAAAGCTCATTTTCATTCCTCACGCCTCATATCAGGCCGTTACTGAGCCGACATAACACAGTGTTTTTAATTTTTAATGTCTTTTTGCATGTATAGTCGAAACTGATGGAAACAAATGTGAAAACAGGAGTTAGTAAATAAGAGGAGCAGAGGTCTGGTCTGGAAACATAAACAAACATTATAGAGCAGGCTGGAAAATGCTCTTAAGTAGCTTTCAACCTAATAAACTGTACTTACAGTGGCGCCTTAGCAGACACAAGGTCATGAGCAATTTATTGACGGTGCAGCGCTCAGCACTACTATTATTATTTTAAAATGACACACATACTTAAGGAAGAGACAGCTGGTGCACAACTTGCCCACAGAACCTGTCGTTTCAATCACACACCTTTTTCATCGTTTATGTAAACAGCCACGATGCAACGCATTCTGGTAACGCGTCGCATTTTGAGCGACAGGACGATGATTTTCTCGAGCCTCGTTTTTGTAAGCTAGGCTGGTTTATGCAAATTAGGTTGTCCTGCGTGACTCAGAAACATCTGCAGAAAGTTTCGCAAACGAGCCACTCTGTTGATTTTAATTTGAAATGCTGGAGTTGGCAACACACAAGAGGCCTTCGTCCAATCAGACTGAGTGACTGCATGCATGGACGATGCTGTGAGACCCCCTGCTGGTCGCAGCACAATTTTGCCAGAGGTTCCTTCCTGTTAAAAGGGAGTTTTTCTTTCCCACTGTTCGGTGGGAAATATAAAACACTTTGAGGTGGCTGCTGTTGTGATTCGTCGCTATGTGAATAAAATTCAATTTAATTGAATTAAATTAAACTGAATACAGGAGGAAGAGCACTTAACAGGCATCTTTTGCAGTTGCTTAACTGATAAGAAACCAATGAGATTATCTAGAAAAGACAGTGGAGGTAACGTCCGACCTGAAAAATGAAAAGAATGTTTAAGTGTCTTCAGCGGCCAGTAGGAGGAAACTTCTCCACTTGCAAAGAGACTCTCAGTTGTATAAAAGTCTATAGGAAAACAGCCTTCAGGTCCCTTACTCTGTGACCTCAGTAAACTCTTCCCTGATGAGTTCTTGGCTCGTTGTAAATCATTGTCACCATGTCACACCTGGACTTTGCAAACCAAATAAGTGCCACCATGTTGGCCTTTTCCATCTTTTATATACAGTCTATGACAGTGGTACAACTCCTAGCAAGTTTTTTTTTTAAAAGACGGACCATAAAAGACTAACGGAGAGCTTTGAAAAGAAAAGTATCCTCTAAGAAAGTGGAAGGAGTTTGGTAAAAAGTCATTGAACATCCCCTAGTCACTCACAGATAATGCAATGAACTTGGAAGGCCAGGCTGGATAATAAGGAGCACCAGCCTGAGCTACTTGGTGTCAAAATGTCAATTTGTTTAAACATGGATATGCAGTGAGAACCCCACTGGCCAATCACACTGACTGTGTAAGATACTTTATTAGCCAGGGTTTCTGCGAGATCCATCAGGAATGTGACACAGGCAAATTTACAATAGAAGTCTGAAATGTAGCCCACTGACAATGAAATGTGGGGTGGGAGGAATAAAGATCAACTGCAGAATAGGCTGCATAAGGAGCGGAAGGAGAAGGAGCTGGACAGGAAGATGAAATTGAGGTAGGTATTGAAAAGGGGAGACAAAGAGAATGATAAAAAAAACATAGATGAACCGAGGCTGGAATGGACTAGGGGAGAGGGGATGGAGATTAGATGGAAGAGGAGATTGAAAATAGGGGAATAAGTGAAAAACTGATGAATTTGGGAGGCAGCGGTGGGTCAAGAGCAAGTGAGAAGAGGAAACTGAAGTGGGAATTGAGGAGGAAGAAGGCAGAAAGAGAGACAATGAGCAGGATAGAAGAGGAGATAAATGAAAACACACACAAGAGGGCAAAAGAGTGCCAAAGAAGGAAGGAGAGGGGGAAAAAGAGAGCACGGTGACGTGAACAGAAAGAGGAGGATGGGGGGTTGCTCCTCAGAGATAGACCATTAATAATCCATGGAGCCTTAAGTACTCCTATTGAGGGAGAAAATCACTCCTGTGAGCCTTGAAAGCAGCCAACACGCTCATCCTCCCTCCTCTCACTTCCTCTTTTTTCCCCCCTTCAGTCCCTCAACTGCTTTTAAATATGGTGTCTTTTGTTTGCCGTGTCTTTGTGGCACAAGTTGTTATTGAGTTGTTCTTTCGCTTCGAATGTGACAGTAAATCTCTCTCTTATGGCCCCTACACACTGCGCGATAACAACAATCTCGCTGGTTCATTGCATTCCACGCTGAGCGAAATGGCTCTAATAAAATCGCAGTTCCAATCTGTGACAGAATGCGCCATATCAATTTCCTGGCATGTTTGTATGATAAGTACATGATTTTACACCAAAAAACGCACACGCATTCATAAATCATCAACTTGCGTTACATGTTTTGTACTCAACAACGCTTTCTCCACGCCTCGTCCTCATTGTGTAAGTCTCAAAGCAATTTTTTTCCTCGTATTTATGGCAAGTACGCATCATTCAGTGTCATTAGATCCTGCATTAAAGTGTCTGTTGAAAGCTGAAAGCTCCATTATGATCGTCCTCAGCAAACCTAGATTTTTCCAGTATTCTGAGCTTTTTAAAAGACTTTTTTCTTGACCTTCAAAATTGCTGTTGGTAAAGCAACATGAGAAACAGTTTCGGCAGTTGTTTGTTTTTTTAGTTTGTGAGCTGAAGAGCAAACCGCAGTGTGAAAATCTGTTGTTTCACCCTTTTCTCTAGATTTTGGACTTCTTCATACACTAACTCGTTTCTCTTCTCTTTCTTCTCAGAGTGATTGTCTTTGTCCATTAATGCCCTTTATGCTGCTCTGCTTCAACCCAGAGAAAGAGAGGGTCTGAGAGGTGAAAAGGAGAAGCAAAGAGTAAAGAATGACTGGCAAAGGAAAATAACAATGGAAGCAGAGTAAGATAAATGAGGGAGGCAAACTCGAAAATAGAGCAAAAAGTATTGTGGAAGAAAGTGAATCAGAGGAATGATGCAGGCTTGTGAAATGTTGCAAAAAATAAAATGCACTATACAGTATATACCTGTCATAGAACCTAATATAAGGCATGTTTCTGACCTTTAGCTGTGTTATATTTACACGTTGCATTAGCATGTCTGCAGCTTATCCGCAGAATAATGTGTTTTTCAGTGTTACCATGGTTTTGTTTTGTTTTTTCAAAAAGGTAAAGTTGTTATTTTGTAACATAAGAGTGCCTCAAAGGAAGAAGCTCCACCCACAGAGGCTGACATTTCAACAGTAAAACTATGTGAGGATTAAAAAGCCACAGCGCAGCCTAACTTTGATTGACAGGTGGCATGTCGGTACAGTGATAATACGAGATGGAACGCTGAGCACACATGATAATATCAAGCCTTCAGCTTCATTGTGTAACAAATGCATTTCCACTGGAAACTTATTTATTATGGGTTTTGTTTCATAGTTAGATTTTTTCCACATGAAGGCCACCGTATAAAGTCAGGCAGGGAGAATGGAGGAAATATTCACGTAAAGCTCTTTGACTGGGTACCATAATGAATTAATGAAATCATTGCGTGGAAAGCCAGCAGCAGACAGAGGCCTAGGCAGTAGAGAAACAGAAAGACAGCTAAAGATGAGAAAATTAATGAGCAAGATGACACGGAGGGGCAAAGATGAGAGGCCAAATGAGAATGAGGCAGAAAAAGGTAGCGAGAGAAAAAGAGATGGAGAAGCCTGAAAATGAAAGGAAAGAGAAAAAGGAAGCACAAGGGCCCGGGAGGAAGGCAGGAGACAGAAAGATAAAACACATGGGATGGGTAATTAATGAGGGACAAGAAAGGGAGGGGAAAAAATGGGGAGAATCTGAATGAAGCAGATTAACAGAGATGGATGAAAAACACGAGAATCAATGAAACAAAAAGAGACTAAATAAGGGCTCTAAGGAGTAAGAAATAATAGGGGAAAAGGCAGTAAACAGGGTCAAAAGGCAGAAACGGCCCACAAGACAGTGAGAAATAGATGGAGACGGATAAAAAGAGAAAGTGAATGTGACAGGCAAAAGAAAAAAGGGAAAAAAAGTGGCATATAGAATGAGGAGGAACAGAGTCGGGGGCCTAAGTCAGCCAGGCGTTCCCCGAGGCAATGCCATTGTCTGTGTGTGCTTGTGTGAGTGTGTGTGCAGCGACTTTACAGTCAGGAAAGTGCATTTGCTGTGACGCTGAAAGTAGTCGGTGGACTCGTGCACAGTTACCCTCCTCTCTTCGGTTTATTCCATCCCTTGCCCAGAAATCCTTCAACATTTTAATGATTGTAAACTAGGTCTGCCACGATTAGTCGACTAGTCACGATTACGTCGACTATCAAAATCGTCGACGACTGATTTAATAGTTGTTTGAAGCTTTGTAAGATCCCAAAAGACGCAGGAATAAGTAGCAGGATTTAACAGTGTAATAACGGACTGAAACAGAAGATGGCAGCACTGCATGTACAAGGATGCCAGCTGCCGTTAAACCCCGAAGAAGAAGAAGCTGTGTCCCAGCTCAGTTTCCAACAATGGCGGCAGCTAGTTAGTTTTAATATTACTCTTATTACTCTTTCTGGGTCACAAAATAAACGTTTAACATATTTTCAGGCGAGAATGTAGCGGTGTAAACCTCAAATATCTTCTCAGTTTATCAAGACACCACATATTTTAAAAAGTGCTCCGACGTTTTCGGAGACGTCTGTTAGCCACTAGCTCGATAGCTAGCCGGGGGCTAGGCTCACTAGGGTAAATCGTTTTCAAACCCACTGCAGTCCTTCGCTACTCAGGTTAAACATATATATGAGTCACTTAGATAACTTCAAAATGTTATTGTTTGGCTTTTTTTTAGTAATTTATTTGTTCCTGAGTAAATCGGTTTGGCTGAGATTAAAGTTATAGTTTTTACACAGCTGAATAACTGTCAAGCAGACAGCTGATTATCAGAAGTGTGAGATGCTCGATAATTTACTCCGGTGTCCTGTTATATTTTAGATAGCAAGGAGTTTATTAAACTTCACCGAAACAATCTGCAAATTTCATTAAAATTTAATAAACTATCATCTTGTCTTTATTTTTAGTTAGCACATACCTTAAACACTTAAAGCTGTAAGCTAATGATAGTTATATAAGAGCAGATGCTGCTGGTGCAACAAGCTGTACGTTTTACGTCCAATGGATGATGATCTGATTAGTCGACTAATCGCAAAAATAATCGGTGACTAGTCGACTATCAAAATAATCGTTTGTGGCAGCCCTATTGTAAACGTGTTTAGGCAGACTCAGCATGCTAAAATGACATCTGAAAAGTAGATTTTATTTACATGAAACAGCATCTTCACTGTATTTGAGTATTTTCATTATGTATCCAAATTGCTTTACCTTTGTGATAAAGACATTTTTTTACCAACGCAGCTGTGCTACAGAATTCCTTTAAACTGTCTGGAGCAATGCAGAAATGGTAGAATCACATACTCGGTACAGGCTCTTGTTTACTGTTTACATTACATGTAGCAGAGTAGCATCACAACTGAAGAGGAAAGCAGTGTTTCATAAGTTTGAACACGATCCTTTATTTGTCGATTTTTATTGTGAAACTAATTAAACGCCTATCTATAAATGAAAACAGCCAAGTTTATTTTTCACCCACTAAAAAATAAATATCGCTTCAACACCACATTTCTACACTGTCAACGTGAACTCAAAGATGTGGATCATAAATAGTTTACTTACTGACAGAGTAGTTTTAGCTGTTAAGGCTGTTTAAAGGCCACAAGTGAAGTCTTGAGCCCTTGAGGAGTTTTTTTTCAGCAAATACATTCAAAGCTGTAGAAAATTCCATTTTCTTTCAAAGCTGGTAATAGTGCTGTTTTACATAAAAGACAAACCCAGTGTATCCAACAAATGAAGTTAACAGTTTGCTCAGATCATAAAACATGCCACACAGGAGGTTGAGACACAGGGATTGATGAGTCTGAGATGCCAAGCACTGCACTCCGTTCCACTGCTATGGGACTTCACAATAGAAGAAAGACTATCTTTCATCTCAGCAATAACAAGGAATACATATGGCGTTTTTGTTGCCAAGTGATTTATCTGAGCTCGCAGACACGTTTGTGTTCGTCTGGTGTTGCCACGCGGTGCTGCCTTGCATTCTTGTTAAAGTTGATTTTCACACCAAAACTTTGCTTCACCAAAGCGTCTGAAGCAAATCGAGTATGTATTTTTTTTATTCATGGATAATGTTAGCATGAACTTGGTCTTATGGCAAAATGTTAAATGTAGAATTTGGCAAAGCTTGCCTAGAAAGAGATATTTTCTTGTTTTTTAAGCGTATTATTCAGCTAAAAACATGAGTCAAACTCACCACATTCAAGTCAGGGTCAGAGCTGCATATCCGTGATTAACCCCTGACAGGAAACAGGGGTAACCTAGACAACTGCCAAGACAAAACTAAGCAATTATTATGCACCACATTTTCCTCCCTGGTGATAGCTTTCAGAGCTGCTTTTGTCTCAGATGTCAAATGCAGACTTTACTTCTCAAACGCACATGAATTCGATATCGCTGTCCTAAAGACTGGTGACAAAATGAAAAGAAAACCCAAACCTCCGACCTTTACAGGGAGTGGATCTGGAAAAATGATTTGGCTCCACACATCAGTGCAAAGTTGTTCTGAGTGATCGCCTTCATCGTGTGATGAAACATCTGTATCCCTGTGGGAAGGGTCTTTTCCAAAATGAAAGGTTCCCATACATAGGCGATGAATGATCACTCAATGGTTTGAGAAAGGTGACAATGATGCAAATTATGTGCCGCAGCCACTGCAATCTCCTGATCTCAACCTAGTTAAACATCTATAGGAGATTTGTGGTCAACATATGAGCCAGTGCTACCCTCCGCCATCACCAAAACACCAAATAAGGAAAACATTCATAGAAAAATGCTGTTTCACAAACTTGGAGAATCACGCGCTGTTCTGGTGGATCTTGGTAGCCCAACACATTACTAACTTTAATTTATCATACGTCTTCTGTGTTTCCCACATTTGGAATACATATGCTCCCAAACTGCATGAATCGCTGCCATTTGTAGTAATCCTTCTCATACTGCATCGGTTTTCCTCCAAGTTGTTTCTCGGCAGCTTTGCGACACACGCGAACTGGAATTTGACCAACTTTGAAAGGGCTTATGGCGTATTTGGTCTCAAACTCCTACAAATTACAGTCTTTAATGTGTTCTTGGTCACCATTCAGACATGTTGATATAGTCAGAAATCAATTGAAACTATAGCTTCAGCTAGCCCGAGCCTTGTGGTAACTGCTTATATATTGTATAGTGTGTTCTCAGTTTGAACCAACAAAGTTAGTAAACTGTAAAGCAGCATCTTCACCATGCGCTCAGAAATGACTGCACAACTGTTGCATGACCCAGTAATTAGACTATTATGAGAATAATTAACAGGAAATCAGTTTTCTGCTTCATCCACAGTGAAACAATGAAAAACAATGTAGCAAAGGAAGGTTTACAGACAACAGGATCTCCTTTTATTGTGTCTGTGCTGAAATAAATGCATCATCACTCTACATTGGTTTCATTTCTTACCAATAAAGACATAAATGTCAAGTTAGAGAAATTTCACAACCTAAGATATCTTAAAGTACGTCCAATAAGATGCTGAATGCCACATTAGCACCTTGCTGTACTGATTCAGCCTTGCACGGGAAACATCTCGAACCCCGCTCGTGTGTTTCTCCACTCACTTAGCATCACAGTTCCATGTGCGCGGTGAGAATTACAATCCCGAAACACTGAACGAGTTTATGAGTTTATGCCAATGCTTGTAATTCTATTGTTACCATGGCCTGCACATTGTGGCGCACACCATGTCCTGTGGTCTCCTGCAATCCTGCCTTTCTTCTCCCCCTCAGTTGCTTCCCCCGCTCCTCGTTTCCCCCTGCAGCTTCCAGAAAAGAACAACAAAGCTGGCATGTGTTGCTGCCAAGCTCCCATTTAGCCATGACAAACACAGCTCACCAAAATGCACAGCTAGGGATGCAGGAATACTGAGAGGCAGAGAGAGAACTACAGAGGAAACTGGGGAGATATAAAGACAAAGGTCTGCAGACTGAGGTCCTCGCTGGATCTCTTCACCCGCCTCCTCATATCACTCCCCTCTATCGTCTCTAAAACATGCACCAATGCTCTCCGTGCACAGCTGCAATGTGCAGTCTAATGATAAACCAGGCAAGCAAGGACAAACAGGCTGCACACGCACAAAAACTCGCGCACAATCATTACTACATATCTGTTTGTCGTTACATGCTGTTTTCATTCTGCAAGCCGCTGCTCTCTCCTCTCCTCCTCCCATCTATCCCTCTCTTATTCCATCCCCACTTCCTCCCTTTTTCATTTTATCTGCTCTAACTGAGCTGCCTGTGTTTGCCTTTCCCGGGTTTTCTCCGCCACACTAGCTGAGGGGTTTCTCAAATGTGCGCCGAGTTGACTCATAAGCAAGACTGAAGTCCTGGTTAAGCTCTCAGCACGCTGGCCTATCCATGGCATTACCATAGCTTTGAATGCAGGCCACAAACTGAAGCAGGTGTCAGTAGTTTTCACTTTGCATGCATTTTTGCTATTTTCTTTGTCTGACAAAGCTAAAGCATTTGTGCATTTAAAAAAATAATAAAACAAAACAGCTCATTTTCATGTGCCCTGCAAGCTCTGAATGCTTCTGTATAAAGAAATTACTATCAGCTACTACCCTCCGTGCCTACATACTCTCTTTAATCCACCTCACGCACATGTCTGACCTAGTTTTGACCTGCCTTGACCCCTATTTGCTTGATATTGTCATCCCCCTGCTTTAAATCTTCCAGAGCAACTCAGAAAAGCAAACCCACACCTCCCATAAATCCTCTCTGAAAAGGTCCAAATGTCAATGAAGTGCTACTTGAAAGTGCATAAAGGGTCGCCCACACTGACTTTCTCAACTAAATAGCGACAGAAAGAGAGGTCCATCACAGCCCACGAGTGACCTTGCTGATCAAGCGCATGCTATGTCAGAGCTGTTTAGGTGAAGCCAGCGGAAAAGCAGCAGAGAACGACACTACAGTGAGGAATAAAGCGTGCAGAGTCGGATGGCGTTTTTACACAAAGCGACACACAAGACCTCTCAGCTCAGACTTGGGCAGCCCAGACAATTCTGCTCCTTTGATATAGTGTACCACCACAGCCCCCCTACGCACACTTCTTGGCGCTTGATGGGTTCATCTATCATTCGTTAAAATAGTGAAAAATGCCATTGTGGATCAGCCCGAGGTGCCATGTGTGCAGCCAGGTAACATTTTTCAAACACAAGTTGATAAGACTTTGGTTAAAACGGCTATTTGCAAAGCCACCAAGTCTGGAATGAGAGGAAACTCTTGTTGTTGAAATAATGAATACGTAGAATGCAGATACCCAGCAGCGCTGTCAGGCTCTGCAAAGAGATTGTAATGTCAGGTTGTGTCTGGTCTTGTTGAAACACATGCTGCATTCTTCAAAAAACCCAGTGGGAAGGTCACATTTTTTCATGTGTGATTCCTTCATCGTGTGTCATTATTATCTGCCAGTAAATGCCATTGTAAGATTTATGATCACACATGAACTATATATGGAGCTGATAGTGAAACTGTGCACGGAGGGCGATAAAAAAAGGTAATAAAGGGATCAAATTTAGCCTAATAAGTTTGAACATCATAAAAATATTGACCTTAAACCTGTTGAGAATGAACATTATTTAAGGAATTATATGACTATAGGTTAACAAATTTATTAGGTGCTGTCCAACGAAAGGTTTATGTAAAGGTTTATCCACCAGCATGCACAAGCTCTTTAAACAAAATTATAATTTTAATGCTAAAATATAATTATTGTTGTTATTGATGAATTCTCCAATTTTACCGTTTAACAAAAAAGCTGAAAAATAATAATAAAGCACTATTTTTTGATTAAGATGCCAAATTACAATAAGTTGTTTGGGTTCCTGAACAGAAAAATTCATTTTGGTGATAAATGCTGTACTTGATTCATTTCTGAAGTCCAGTGTGCCCACTCAAATGAAAACAGGGATTCAGTTTATTATTATTTGTCCGATAAATTATATTAAATTTAGTTCAAAACAACTTTTAAACAGTTTTCTAAAATATTTGTTTGTCTTAATCGCAGCTGGTTTAATAAATGTGTTAAGCGTTGTATTGATTGATGTTGTAGCCACAATTTTCCAAATTGCGATTGTTTTATTTATTTAATAAAAACAAATTGCATGCTTTTTGAATTTTGGCAACACGAATGCACAAAAACCACATCAGATACCTCGATGAAATGCCGAAGCAGCGTACTAAAAAGCCATGGTAATTTGATGGTAGCTGTGATGGTTACAGCTGTTAAATGTTAATCATTAAGTACATTCTAATCAAATTAGTAGTCAATAATTAAGTGTGAATTTACAGTCCTCAGGGCATTTTCAATGGGGGGAAATGGTGAAGGAAAGAAAGTATGTTGGCATTTCTTAACAGGCAAAAAAAAAAAAAAAAGGAGAATAAATGGATAAAAGACTAAAATCTGCCCATGAATCATTAAATACCAGCTATTGTTCAATCGCCTTGGAGCTCAATTGTTTCCTAGTAAGCATATTCTGATGTGCCACTGGTTCCACTACAAAGAGAAAGGTTATGACTAACAGTCATGTTTGTCCTTCATTATGGCAGGGGAAAAAAACTGCGCCCTGCACAGATTCCAGAGTGTTTATAAAAAGGTAGCTGGAGGAAAATGTCAGGAAATCTAGAGGGTGTTCTGTCTCAAAAATGCAAAGCAAAAACAATCCGCTTGAAGTAACAGAAGACTCCTTACTCACATGAAGCGGAGGAAAGAAAGAGAAGGACACAAGGCACTTTACTCATGACTATCCCACCGGCAAAGCTTTGCTGTTATTGCCTTGCTTATTTTCATTCATTACCACAACACTTTAAATATCATACATGGCTCTTCCCATCCCCATCTCTCCCTGCCCTTACTATTATCTTGTGATTTCTTTTTTTTCCTGTTGAGTTTTATTTTCTGCTCTCTAGTAAATAAAAAAAGTAGCTCAGCTTTCTGTCCAAGAGGACCAACAGTAGAGTAAGGCTTATCTCAACAAAGAAGCATAACATCCCTGTTATTAGATGTCGCCACATCTCCACCAACAACAACAGCACACAAGACGCAGGGCTGGGAGCCAACAGTGTGTCAGGTACACTACCTTCTTTATGTACTATATTAAGTAAGTCTCCTATTGACAGCTCTGTGCAGAAATGTCCCTCACAGTAAAGTGAGACAACACTGTTTAGCTGTCATTGTGTATGTCTAACAATAATCATTCACAGTCTTTTTCTCATTTTCTTTACTGCAGGTCCTCTTTCACCCTGTGACTCTCCTGCTCTTTACCTGTGCACGCTCACGTCTTTCTGCTCTGTCGCTAACCGATCCGTACCGGAAACCCGATCGGTACCCCGCATGCGCAAATCTTACGTCACTTCCTCTCTTTGCCAATATTGCGACATTCAATATATTTGAATGATACGGTTAGCGCCCAGTTAGCTCTTAGCATTTCTCAGCAGCTCTGCCTCCTTTTCGACTACCGGGACATTTAAACAATGGATAATCCGTTTACAAACAAATTCATGCTTTTCTCCTCAACAGAGAGCGTCCCCCGATTGAACAACAGCGCCGTAAAATAAGAAGAATGGCGCCTAATTACAGAGTTAATAATACAGACTTTGTAATATCTCACGTGTAGATTCATCAGCCAGATTAAGTGTTTACTGACAATTGACAGTGATAGCGGACATCATCATCACTATTCCAATCAATCTTCTCCACACAGACAAGCATAAACACACTCGACTATCACTAAATCAAATTTAACACACGTTTGTAATGACGCGAATTCAGTTTACAATAGGGTTCATTCGCTTGGTCAGCAGGTGGCAGTATCCTCGTACACTGGGGAGTAAACTGCCATTAAACGAACAGAAGAAGAAGAAAACCGCTGCACATGCGCAGTAAGGATCGGGGAGTCCTGATCCGTAAGGATCTTTTTATTTTTCGTTTTTGTCTACATTGTACTGAAATGCTTCACTATTGCAAACATTTTAAGATATACTTATTATTCTAAACATTTTAACAGATACTCTGACCCATAACTATCGTAAAACGCTAAAACCGGAAGTAGAAACCTTTCGCGCATGCGGGGTACCGATCGGGTTTCCGGTACGGATCGGGTAGTGACATGCTCCCAATCTCCTCGTTTCTTCGACCCCTTTCCTATCGATACCTCCATCTTTGTTTTCTTGCTGAATTTCTATCCACATTTAGCAGAGTTCTCCATCAGTTTCTTCTGTTTTCTGTTCATCCCGCACCACCTTTTTTATTTCCCTGTTACTCCTCTCTCTTATCGTAGCATATGATAAATGGCTCTTCTGTGACCTGTCACCGCCTCCCAGCTGGTGTGTGTGCCAAGTTGTGTTACGTGCCTCTACTGTATGTAGTTGTGTGCTTTTCTAAAGCAGATAAATACACAGATGTGTGTGTGTATACACAGATTAGTATGTCTGTGTCTGGTCATGTGTGTTTGTCAGAAGCCACACTGGCCTCATCGACCTGCATGACCCCCGACTATCTCAACCGGCGCCAACACTGGCTCGAGGCTACAATTAAATATCCGCCCTGGAGGGCAGTTGTCTGGCAGAAAACAAACGCACCTGTGATGGCCGGGGCTCTGCGGAGGAATGACATATGCGCCCACCTGTCAGATGAGTCTGGCGAGGTTTGATAGCCCGGGCAGAGTTGCTCCACTGCCCGTCCATTATGTCCTGATCCGCCTTATAGTTCTTAGCGAGCGTAAGTGCTGGCTTCTCTTCCACGGTTCAACTGGCAGGAGATTTGCTCAGATGAGAAGTAAATTGACGTCTTAATTATTTACCGTGAATTATTTATCTGTAATTACTCCACAAAGGATTCGCCGTGCATCTTTGCCCGTTTTCAGCCAAGCTTTCTTATTCAATCCAACATCCACTTCACACCTGGATGCTGCCCACTGCGACCACAGCTTCCTTCTACCCAGCTGCAGAGAGTTGAGTGCTTTGCTCTAAGGTAATTTGATGGTAATTGGTGAGGGCATGCTTTTGTCAAACTGCCAGTGCCTTTTTAACTTTCAAGTCAATTAGATGCAGCCAAGAGGTGGCTGGAAAGACTTAGCTTTAGTCATACTCTGAGCTCAGTGCCACTTAATGTAAAGCACTCTGCAGATTTGACAAGTTCAACTTTATAGACCACATGGCATCAGCTGCCTCTTATTTCAATGAGACCAGTCATAACATAAAGGAACTCTGCTGCAGTATCTACAGGCAGCTGACATCCATCCATTTTTAGGATGGTAGATGTCTCGAGCTTGTCCCAGACTTTGGCCGAGAGGCAGGCTACGCACTGGAGAGGGTACAGTCTGCAGGTGCAGCTTACATATTCAAACTAAAAGGGAATGGGTAGAAAATGGAGCACAGCTGCTACTCTATGATTTTGCATCAATTTACCACAAATATTAACCATTTTTGTGATTGTTAATTTTAACGCAAACTCAAGGGTCAAGCTGAGGAAAATCTGTGAGCACATTGCCCTCTTTGATCTTAGCTACTATTAAGGTAACAATGTACACTCACTAACTTTAATAGGTACACCTTTTCAACTACTTGTTAACACAGCTATCTAATAAGCCAATTACATGGTATTAGAGATGGCAGAGGCTCACCAAAAATGTAAAAATAGAGGATTGGAAAAACATTTTCAGGTCTGCAAAGTCTTGATTTCTGCTGCATTCGGATGATAGAGTCAGAATTTGGTGTAAACAACATGAAAGCATAGATCCATCCTACCTTGTATCAGCAGTTTAGGCTGCTGCTGCTGATGTAACAGACACTTTGGGTCTCTGTTGAGCATCCTCCCACACTAAGGGTGGACAATATAGCCTCAAAGCTATTTCCCAACATTTCAAGGGAATCTGAGATAATGATGTTCGTGACAATACAGGAAAACACCTGGAGGTTTTATCAGTGATTGCAGCTTGCAGTTTGCAGGCAGCAGCCTGCATGCAGTTTGTTATTGCATGAAAAAATAAGGGCATTTTCCATCCTTCCTTTCCAATGAGTTACTCTCACTGATGACAGGCTACCTAATACAAAGTGTGAAGCAGCTACAAGATGCGAGCAGCATCAGCATTATACTGCAATAGTAGTGACAAAGCATAAGCCCAGTGTAAGCATAAAAGTAGCCTAGATAGTGTTTTTCCTGGAAATTTTAAGTATAACACAACTGCTTAACACTTTAACAAAAATGTAACTTAACCTTCTGCCTCCTCTGGAGCAGGATGATACAGTGGAGCCGCGGCTTATGAAGACCCCATTTAACAAAAAATTCAAGTTACAAAGACACTTAACGGCAATATGTCTGCCCGTGGTACGGCAAAACGCCCGCATAACGAAAATGCCCGTACATTAATTAACGTAAATGTAAATTTTAGTTTTAGTGTGTACACGTATGTATGCTTTCTTCAGCCTCCACCTCCTCCTCCACCAAGAACGTCGTCTTCAGCCATTATCGCCTCACTCAAAAGGCGATGGAAAAAGGTGCTTCGACTTACGAAAATTCTGACTTACGAAAGACTTTGTTTAGATTTTTTTTAACCTGACTGTTTTGCTGGGGGTCTGTTTGCTGCATGTCTTCCCATGTAGATTATTCAGTGCAGTGACTTGCAGAAAAATCTTTCTGAAACCCATCTTTCTTTTTTAATTTCGTAAGTTGGGGTTCCACTGTATTGGCACATAATACAAATATTTTAGACTTTGGATGCTGTATCTTCAGTCAAGGTCTTTAACCAGATGCTGCCTTTCCACCGTGTAACTGCATCAGTAATTTCCACCCACCATTTAGTCTTCCTGTTATAAGGAGAGTAACTAGCGAGTGCCCCACCCATGCTCAGTTGAGTCATTTGTTTACTTTTGGGTCACACATCACCAGCTGCTCCAGTCTCCTCCGTGGCTTCCTGGTCTGTGTACTCGGTGTTTTTTGTCTCAAGTGATGAAACAAGTTCATAGTTTCCACCTATAGCTGGAACAGTTTTCTAACTGACTGTGTTTCACTGGAAGTTGTTTGAGTAAGTTCCTTTTTACTGACACAGCTCCTCCTCTCAGACATGCCTGGGCTTGTTTCACTGTAGGAAAATAAATGCACGGTGTTGCTATATCAGTAATATCACAATATGAAACTTTTATATCACATAAAAAATGTTTTATTTAATTTATCACAGTACTGTGAACAGTACCATCCCCTTATGACCACAGTGTGTATCTTCATTTGGTTTCAGCCAACATGTCACAAAGATTAATTCATCTCAACCTGGTTACAATGATGTAATAACAATAAATATATATTGTAACTACTACTGTGAAAGGATACAACTCTTCAGTTATTTGGCTGAAGTGACCTTTTGGAGACAATGCACTTGTTTTGGAGTCCATTCAGTGCTGGAGACAAACTGCCTATTGTTTAAGAGCTGCAGTATGGAAACAACATGTTTGTCACATGATCTGTTAATGGTATAAAAACTAAACAAAACTGTTTTCTCAAGTACTCGCATACTTGTGAGTACTTGAGCTAATGTCAGAATTGCCGCAGCCTTAAACAGCTCTATAAAATCTGAATGATTCTTTTGTTCTTTTGTTTTTACTGCGCTTCAGAAAGTGGATCATGTACAAAACAACTATCAATTCTGCAGGTACAGACTCACTTTTTATGTGTTATTACCACATAATTATATTATCACACTGCGGCAGGGCTTGCAGGTGTGATTGTGTTAAATGTGTTTTTAGCCACAGTGATAAACCACCCATGTTCAATCAAGCATTTCAGAATAAATAAAAGGTCAAAATGTATTTTATATGATAATTTGTCCATTTAAAAACCCTGATACTTAATTACCACAGCACCTTCAGAGCAGTTGCAATTTGCTCTTCTGGGTGGCAGCTTTTTAAATTTCACTCCTGCTCTTGTATGGACAAACAAGCCTTTGTGTGACATTTCCAAGCACCGCGTAATTAGTTTTATTGTGATATTTTGGCTTGTAAAAGTATTCTGCTGCATTCGACGTAATGAGAATCGGTGCCTTAACACACAACCTTCAGCGCACTTAGTGCACTGCCGGCCCTGTCTCGCTTCTATGGAAATCAATTGAGCATGGCCTGATACTATTTAGAAAAGCAGATGGCATGTCTAAATGCTAAGCAGGAACTAATTTGTTCATTTCATACCAACAATGTCAACAGCGCATTACCCATTATGTCATTCATATTCGCACAGTCAGTGAACTACGCCTGCAGTGTACAGTATGAAACCAACCAAAGGTTAGGAATGGGAAATTACATCGGTATTAGGAATAAAGACAGTGTCAGATTTGTGTGACTGAACCATAACTTTAGTCTTTAAACCTCCTCTTACCCACATTCAAGAGTACAAATAGGATGGGAAGCTCCTTACCACCAACTGGTGATTGCACTGAAACTTCCCTTTGCTGTTGGAAACAGGTGACCACCAGCCAAGTGGTAGGAGGCAAACTGTTTCAAAGCAACAGCAGTCTGACTTGGAGCGACTTCAGGTTTTGCAGTCTAATACTGTATATGAACACAGACAGATTGCCAACATGTTGCAATCAATCTCAGTCAATCTGTGCAGATGAGCGAAACTCGTATACAATGCACCTCTTTGCAACTGGGAATTCGAGTCAATTGGTTGCCATCTGGTTGGGCTCTGTTCCTATATAAAAGCAAGGCTGCTGATAACCTATGTAATTTTGCAGTTGTATCACAATCCTGCAGCACCTAGCTCATTATTTGTGGAGGACTTTCTGAAATTCTGTGAGGTTCTGGCCAGAAACTGGATGCATGAAGTTAATGTCACTTTCTGTACATATAGATCGTAACAGATCTGGAACAAAGATTCAATTATAAAATGCGAGATCACTAATAGACTGACTGTCTTATTGCAATTTAATCACCATCTTGATGAATCAAATTCACTTAGAGATAGTAACTGACTGTGCAGCCCGTTCTCACTCCCGAGGCGTAACATGCCGACGTTTTGTCACGTCCCGGGGCGTTCCTGAGGAACGCAAAAGGAGACCTTCGGCGTTGTTATGGTACGCAGCGGGTTATGGCCGAAATCCAGTGCAATGACGCTCCCGCGGTAATAGACGTTCCAGCCCTGTATTCCAGCCCTAAACCTAACCTTATCCCTAGCCCTAACCATAACTTTTTTCCTGAGGTTAATGATGTTAAATAGCGTGTTTCTAAGTGATTTGAAGAAAAAGAGCGAACATGTGTAGATTGAGTCCATACGGTTCTCATTTTTCCTCATTTTTCCGAGGTCGTCATTTAGGAACGTGGTGGGTAGCCGAAAACGTAATATGTTGACGATTTGACACCTAGCGTAAAACGTTACGCTTTGGGAGTGAGAACGTGTTGGACTGCGAGTGGTTGCAGACCTGGTCTCCAATTTTCAATCAAAGATTTCAAAGGCAACAAGATCACAGTAATTTTGAGTATTTCACCTGATGTGACTATGAATGAAACATCATAAAGACTGCCGATGCCTTGGTGGTTAAAGTAGCAGAAATATGACCACTTCCACTAAACTAAACTTAGTTATTTGCATTTCAAACGACGTCTGGTCTTTGAACTTTAGGAAGAATTTTTAATAAGGAGTTTTCAGATGATTTGGTATGCTTGACATTTGTGCTACTTGTTTGTTTAATCTGAGTAGGTTTGACGATGACAATGCTTGACATGCAGCGTTTTGCAGCTCAGAATGAAAACCAGCCACCCTGGCAAGAGCACTGTCACATCCAGAAGCTTTCTGAGCCAGTGGAGCTAGATGCAAACCTCTGAACAAGTTAATTTCGCTACAACTGCTCCATTGCTGCTGCTGCTTAAATGAAAACAGACCTGAAGATTACCAAACGTCATCAAAATGTAGCCGTTGATGGCACAGATGGTGTTGACGATGATCAAAAACGTCTCCACTATTTGTGGCATCAAACTGTGTTTTTAAGCTCTCTGGTCTTTGCAAATTAGTTCATCATAAGCTATTTTATTTTGAACCTGTTTACCAGTCAAACCCATTATATGCATACTGATCTGCATATAGAAATTGGTATTCTTAATGGTTTGCCCAGTAAACAATCTTTATAGCACTTCATAACAAAACAGATATTAACACCAGCAGAAACTTTTGGTGTGCTCGTGCTTGGCATTGATAAGGCCGAGAAAGTGATGATAACCATGAATCCTGATAAAAAGCCAGGACTGTGAACTCAGCAGAAAGAGGTGAATATAGTTTCTAAAAAACGTCAGCAGAGTCATTTTCCCCTACAGTGAAACCTTTAGAAAATGGGTTATAAAATGAGTGTGAAACAGTTCACAGTATAACTTTCCACATTTCAAAAAATGGGTTTCAGAAAGATTTTTCTGCAAGTCACTGCACTGAATAATCTACATGGGAAGACACGCAGCAAACAGACCCCCAGCAAAGCAGTCAGCTTAAAATTAAATCGAAACAAAAATAACATATCCCAGAAAAGAAAGAACTGGTTTTCACTTAACACCCAAACCAGACCGATATTCAAGTCACATGAGTAAAACTGTATTTTAATTAAGTGGAAATACTTGTCTGATTAGCAAAAGCAAACATTGTCATACTGGCCTTCATACAGCTTCAATCCTTCTTTCCTGTCTCCAGCTGAACTAGCTTGTTCCAATGTAAGCATTTACTCAAACGCATCTCTCTTTTACATCCAATTGTGGCAAAGCATTTAAATTTAGAACAAACAAGACTCGCTCTCATTCCCCAGATGAGACGTGAAACGTTCTGACCTGAACTCCTATAGCACTCAAATTACCTCAAAAGAGATTAAATAGCTTTGATGCATATCAGCAGTGTTGACTATGGCTAACTGCGATGAAAAAGAATCAGCAGCTATGAATGTGGAACCATGCGGACAGGCTTATTGTTGCAATTTAAAGTCTGCTCCCCTGGTGTTAAAGAAGTAACTCAAAACACTAACGAATGGCGGCGTGAGGCCAGAGTAAGCAGTACTTCCCATTTGGCAGAATCGCTGATCAAAAACACAAAACTTGTTCTGCTTTGCAAAACAGCTGCTCAGCAGACATGATTAAGAACAGCGATATAAGATACACACGCTGCTGGTGTTTCAGCTGGAGAATCAAAACCATAAATGGCTCTTACTGAAAATTAAATCAACACATGATAATCGAATTAACATAAGAATTTCCTGTAAAACGTGTGTTCCTGCAAATATGTGTTCACAGAAGGGGTAATTTCCATTTTATAATTGACATTAGCTAATGCAATGAAAGCA
The DNA here is from genome assembly GCF_963576455.1 of Neolamprologus multifasciatus. NCBI lineage: Eukaryota > Metazoa > Chordata > Actinopteri > Cichliformes > Cichlidae > Neolamprologus > Neolamprologus multifasciatus. The sequence goes on along the minus strand of NC_140459.1, from coordinate 6,394,619 downwards.
TTTGAGAGGATGTATAGTCTTTTGTTAGAAGGGATGTTCGTGCAGCATATTCACAGGTATATACCTCTATACCGTTGAATAATACGCCCGTGGTGCAGAACTGCTAATCTTCTGTTCCTAGATTAACATTTTTCGCTCAGTGTTAATTAGGCACCACTCAAGGTAATGAATAGGGGAGACAAAGGAGTAGGAGAGAAAGTGCTGTTAACTGTGATCAAGTGTTAAATTCTGTAATTTGACTCCAAGTTTGCCTTAATGACATAAATTGCACACGATCCATTCTGCGTTTGTGCACGTGGCCACAAAACAACTTCAAAGGATACAGCTGTTAGCACAAATGCTGTGTTATGGTTTGTATATTCACAGTAAAAGGAAAAAGTTAATCACCATGTTGAAAATTGTCTTAAATACTGACAAGGAAAACACATACAAATACATGTGGTGCTCGACGGTGCGGTTTGTGACTAAGCTGCTGCTGCTTTGCTTATAAATCATCATACAACACTGTAATTAGTACACGCTGCGTTGCGTCTGATTGATAGCAGACAGGAATGCAATCACTCAGCTGCAGCACACACAATGCATATAGATTCATATACAGATAGAAGGGAAGAAAGCACGTAAATCTGTGCTCCTTTATTTCTATCCAACAGGCGTTTTATCAATAACGTGTGCGCAAGTGTGCTTACGTGTGTGTAGTTGCACCACTGCAAGTCCTGAGGTGTTGTCTTCTAATTGAAATCTAAGAAAACAAACAGAACGAGCGGCTGCTAAACAGACAGGCCCCATTAAAACAAATGGGAAGTTCTGCTCATCTATTCAACACATTGTGATTAGCATGACAACGACCTGGCAAGTAGACGCACGCGTAGCTGTTGTAACCGTGCTGGTGACGCACAAGTATATATAATTAAAAACAAAAAGACCAGACACACAAACGCACAGCAGGTTATTGATCACAGCCAGAGCTGGGCTAGAAAGAGATGAGGTCAGGAAAGATGCATTATCTTAATGTACTCGTGTCCCTTAATGGTGCACATGGCAAGCACACATGCAAACACACATGGATTAGAGGTAGTGCTATGCAATTACACACTCGTATATATTCCAGATATTCATGCTGTAAAGAATTTGCAGCATTTTAATCTTTGAATATGTTTATTATTTACGTGACAAAAATGGATTTGAAAAAAAAAAAAAAGAGACAAATATTACAAATAAATTGAGCTTTCAAAAATGACATTTCCAGCATCAGTGTACTCCAATTTGTTCCTGCTCTGACTGACTTTGGAACTCAATCAGCTTTCTCCTCATTTTCTCATTGCTCTCAGTTCCTGGAACAATTTTCTGAGCAGATGACATCAGTAGAGGCCCTTTCTTAGCATGCACGCACACACACACGCACACGACTTTATAATCTGTCAAGGGATGCAAACCTAGAGAGATGAGATTAAACCAATATATTGCTTAAAAGAAAATTGCAATGGGCTAAATGAAAAATGTAATATCAATATGTGTACGTTAAACATGAAGCCATGTCCAACAGTGGACTAGATTAGCTCAGCATGAATGAAAACTAAAAGTCGGGTTAAACGGCTAATGAAACCTACCTTCCAGCACTTCTAAATCTCACTAAGTAAAAGAGGCTGTAGGCAACCAAAGAGTCTTGGTCGCGATTGATCACAGGGGGACGAAAACCACTGCACGTCATCTCTAGATTAATTAAAACAGCTATAGTACACTGAGTGAATTCTACATGCAGCCTTATTAGCCCAAATGAATTATAAATAAACATGAAAAGCTGGTATTGGCAGCATAATAAATCATTTTAATCTTGTTAGTTCGTACTGAAATTTTAAAAAAACCCAGCAGGCTTAGGGCTGTCCGGCGTGCACCTGTCCAAATACACAGAACTATATCTGGTGATCCCAGCACAAGAGCCACTAAGGAGCGATGCTAGGGAACAACCGAGCAACAAACGCTTCGGTGATTTTATTTTTTCTGTTCTGATGAGAGAGAAGGATTCACACAGGTTGGTCTGCTGCACCTCCTGCTACTGGGAGACAATCTGCTGTTTTTAAATAATTACTGTACCAAACATATTTAAATATGCCAGTGTTTACATTTTTACTGTAGGCATCAACTTTAAACACGAGTTTTCATTAAAAGCCAACCAAATTTCAATGATACACCAGTTCCTGGGATGTGATACTGAAACAGGCCATCGATTTTAACCAAACACATCACACAGACAGTGACTTTAACAATGAAGTTTGCACAAGTAGTCATGGCAGTTATGTTTTCTTCCCACTGCTCACAGTAATGGTGAAAAGATGCTGATGTAATGCTTTTAGCCTTATAATAACATCAGCAATACATCGAGCAATAAGAGTTTGGTCGGAAGATTGTCGCACATTGAACTACCAGGTGCCCTTGAGACTATAGCCATCTCACAGACTTTAACCACACATCACTTGGGATATCTTGTTTGTTTTTTTTTAATAGAGAAACACAAGTTGTGTTTATTTATCAAACAAGAAATATAAATTCAAATAAGAGGTCTGGTTGTCCAGTGTTGTTACATTTAGACATAATGACCTTAGACATAGGCAGCACGGTGGCACGGTGGTTAGCACTGTTGCCGCACAGCAAGAAGGTCCTGAGTTCAATTCCAACATCAGGCCGGGGTCTTTCTGTGTGGAGTTTGCATGTTCTCCCCGTGTTTGCGTGGGTTCCCTCCGGGTACTCCGGCTTCCTCCCACCGTCCAAAGACATGCAGCTTGTGGGGATAGGTTAATTGGATAATCCAAATTGCCATTAGGTGTTAATGTGCGATTGAATGTGAGCGCGAATGGTTGTCTGTCCCTGTGTGTTGGCCCTGCGACAGACTGGCGACCTGTCCAGGGTGTACCCCGCCTCTCGCCCTATGACAGCTGGGATAGGCTCCAGCGCCCCCTGCGACCCTGAAAAGGAGAAGCGGAAGCGAATGGATGGATGGACCTTAGACATATGAGAGTGGTACCTCATCTCAATCTCAGCTAGATTCATTAGACACTCATTTCCAAACTCAAGCACACATAGCATTAAAGACAATCACACTCTTAAAATTAAGACCAGGCTTTGCAAATCTGAGGCACATAATCCCACACACGAGTGCGCATCAGCAGAGCAAAATATCCCAGACTGAGAGAATCTCTCTTGGGGAAAAAAAAAGGAGGAGACAGATTGCAAAAATCCTAAATTAGGAATGAGAAAATCTACAGGTGCATTAGCTAGGTGCTGACATGTCTGCTCCCTCCCAGCTGGCATCCAGTTGAGGAGGAAAGAGACGCCGGTGCAGGGGCTGGTGGGAGGGGGTATAGCTTGTCACTGTGATAGATTATACGTCGGCCCATGTGACAGACTGTTGGGAGAAACAGCAGCAGGAGATTCGCCGGGGAACGGCATCTCATCCTAGATTCAACAATAATATTTACATAGCTAGCTTGAAATGAGGGCATCACAGGCCTGACAGGATGGTAAATCGAACTAAATTGAATGCGTGAGCAAAAAAAAAAGACGGAGAGAAAAAGAGAGCAAGAGCGAGAAAGAATGAGAACGAGGGGACAAAATAGACTGTCAAGCAATTGTCATCTGTGCGTGACTATTTGTGTGTAAATTTATGATTAGGTGTGTGATTGTCTGCGTTTATGTGCATGTTCCCATTTGAATTAGTCTGAGTGCTGTTATGTTTTCACGTGGATGCGGCGTTAACCGTCAGCCGCTGTCTGCTTGCCATCTTGTCTCAAGTTTTACTCTTTGAAGCCAACTATTTTTCATGCTTGTTTTGCATGTTGACGCGGATCTCTTTGTGCATGTGTGGAGCAGCTAGCAGCTCTTTGATTGAGAAGAAAGAAGAGGAATTGATGGAGGAGCAGATTTACAAAGTGCACAACAGTAAGAGGAGAACAGAGATGAAATCAGAGACTTCAGGGGGAATGAGAGTGAGAGAACAGGAAGTTAATCAAGCTAAAAGAGAAGGGGGGGGTTCAAGCTGAGAGATGGGGAAAAATGAAATAGAGGGAGATAAACAGGCAAAGGAAAGGCGAATAGCAGGAGTAAAGTGAATGTGGTTAAAGTCCGTGAGATGTAAATCGACAGCTTATGATGTTCTCTAATGAAACGCATCACATTATGCACCTCAGAAAACACTAGAACGTGTCAAAAAAATCATGCAAGGAACTTCCAGATTTATAGAAACAGACTTCCAATAACAAAAATAAATGCACAAATACATGCAGCTCTAACACTCACAAAAGATGATAACATTTTAACATTCAGATGCCCAACTTTCCCTGAACACACCGTAATAAATAGAAGAGGAAACTCCATTTTTTCCAACTTAGAACCAAGCTCTTAGACTTTGAGTCACTAACTTACATCCCAGCAATTTCATTCTCAGTTGATCTACCTTCCTGCCCTCACTTATAGTCGCGAGCTTGGGATGGTAACCAAAAGAATGAGATTGCAGATATAAGCGGCGGAAATGAGCTTCCTCTCAAGGGTGGCTGGGCTCAGCCTTAGAGACTGGGAAAGGGGCTGACTTAGAGGGGAGCTGCTAATCCTATACATTGAAAAGAGCCAGGTGATGTGCTTCAGGTATCTGACCAGGATGCCTCCTGGGTGCCTTCTAGGTGAGATGTTCTGGGCATGTCCCACTGGGAGGAAGCCCTGGGGCAGACACAGACACGCTGGAGAGATTTGGTATCACGGGACCAGGGAAATCCAATTTTTTCCACAAATGTACAAAAAGTGGATGGATAAACAAATGGATGGACAGACGGATAAACCTGAACCTGAAATATTATTTTAATAAAAACCAAATTAACATCAAATTAATTAAAATCTATACTTAAAACAAGCTAAGAAACAAGGCAACTTCACTTCTCTACAAACGTATTCAGAATCTCTTGGCAATTGACAGAATATTTGGTACTGGAAGCTCTCTGGTGTTCCTTTGGCGTCCGCTCGTAGTACAAATGTTATTGGCAAACCATGTTTAAGTAGCTTTGGCTGCATACAGGTAAACACAGCATGTGAAGAGCAAACGATGGACTACATTTGGCAAAAATCTCAAACCCATCAGATATGATTGAGTTTTAATTCAGGTTTTTAAGTGCTTTTTTAATTCAGTTGCACATGAAAATGATGACAGGTGGACGAAGTCAACTGAGCCAGAAAACATTCTGTTTTCCCTCCAGACGTTCACTCAAAAATAGCTGCTGGTTTCTGTTACTTTGGTCTGTGTAATGATGAACCCAAACATGAATCTGAAATGTGCCGAATGCCGTCTTCATCGTTTACAGTTTATGTCATGGTCCTGGGCCATGTTGGCCCAGCATTCTTAGTTTTCTTGTATTTTTTGTATTTTGTTCCTTATGCCGTGGTTCCTTGGTTCTGTTAAAGATGTTCCTTATTTGATTACCCCCTGTGAGCCCCTCTGTGTATCTGTGAGCCCTCGTTTCCCCTCCTTGTGTTTCATTTGATGTTTTCCCCAGCCCGTTATGTCTGTGCTCCCTCTCCTCCTGTCTGAACCTCTGTGTACTTCCTGTTTTACTTTGACAGTCTCTCGTCAGTATGCGTCATGTTGTGTTCACTCCTGCCCTGTCTCGTTACGATTATCTGTGTCAGCTGTGTTCCCCGTGTGCTCCCACTTCCCTTGTTAACCCTCTGTGTATTTATGTGCATGGTCGTGTCCAAATTCATGGGCTGCATCCTCCTGAGGCCGCATTTGTAGGCCGATTACGTCACAGCAACGCGCCGAAGGCTGTCCAAATTCATAGACTCCTCCGAATGCAGCCGACAAATGCGTCCTCCTTTTCCCCGAATTTGAAGGATGGGTCGGGTGTGTCCTTCGTGGCCCACCATATCCCAGAATTCATAGCGCGGCCCAGCCAAGCTCCAGTTTCCGGCAATGGCGGCCGCTACTAAGTTTTAAAATTACTCTTATTAATCTTTCTGGGCCACAAAATAAACTTTAAACATATTTTCAGGCGAGAATGTGGGTTAGCTCGTTGATAATTAAAAATGAACACAAAAAACGGAGAAAGATTTCGGGTCCATTTTCGATTTTCGTGCCGTGGCGCTGACAACCGGAAATACTCTGAATTAAGGGCGGGAGTAGATCGAGAAGGCTAGACCGTCCAATTCCATAGCCGTTTACTTCCGGCCTACCCGACCTCCTGAGGACCCGGCCCACGTAGACCGCGAAGGCCGGGTCCTCAGGAAGATGCAGCCCATGAATTTGGACACGACCCATGTCTCCCTCAGTTCAGTGTCGCGTCATCAATGTCCCCTCCCCGAACCTGTGTGCCTTTCTGTGTTCCCTCGGTCTTCTGTTAGTATTCCCAGTTTAGTTCTGTTTCTTTGTAAGGCCTGCAAAAAAGCAGTGATTTTGAGTTCAGTTCCTGTCTCTGTGAGTTTTGCGTTTGGGTCCTCATCTGCCTCCGCACAGCCAGTTCATGACAGTTTATCTCAACAGATTTGATCAGGAATGTGATTCTCCCCACTCTTAATGCAGTTCTCAAAACAGCTGAGATGTTTCTCTTAACACAGACTCACCTGTGCCAAAGGCAATAAAATGATCAAAGCCTTTTCCACATGTCAAAACATGCAAAGTCATTCAATCCCTTCAACGCTGTGACCAATGAATAAAAACCTTCCATAACCTTTAAGACTTAGACACCTTTTAAACTTTTTTAAAAAACTTACTTTGAAAAGAGTACTGCAGTAGAATATAGAAATAATGCAGTGTAAAGAGAGTTCAGACACAAAAATGAAAACTTGGAGCATAACTACTGTACAGTATAGTCACACCATGAATATGTACAGTATATGCACGTGTGAAATTAGTGATGTCACGGCATCCATCTCTGACTGGCACAGAGAGAGTCTGTGTTTCTATAATGTTTAATTACAGAAGCACATACTCGCTCTTCTTCCGAGCATATGTTTATTGTTCGCTTTCAGGTGAAGGGAAATTTCCCTTTCACCGCTCAGTGTTTGACTGGCCTTGGTCTTTCATACATATTTGAAAGAAGAGTTCAAACTGATTTGATTGAAAATGCTAACACAATGCTGGACAGCATTACGGTAAGTCAGAGGTCTGCGGTTCTGACTGGCAAAAGTACAAACTGTTTTGGTGAGTTGTTCAGATTAAAAGTACATCGACACAATGACAAAACATCTCTAGTCGGGTAATAGCAGTGGATACAAACAGAATCTGAAAGGCTAATGTTCATTACTGATTTGATAACTGCTTTAAGAATAAAGAGAAAAACATTCGTCATGTGAAAATTGCATCAAGGTGATCAAGAAAAACTGTAATCTACAGAAAAATGTGTCCATTATTGGATAAAAGTAACCATTTTACAAGCTGAAGCCTCTCAGATGTGAAGATTTGCTGCTTTTTAGTCTTTTACATCACTGTTAATTCAAAATAGCCTGTTAATTGAACGCCAATAGCCCAAGAATACTTCATCATGAGCTCTTCAACACGACATATTAAATTCATTATTCGGCGTCATTTCTGTAACAGAATTAGATCTGCCTTAAACAGACTCCATGGTGTAGGAAACTTGAACCCGGAGGTCGAGAAACCATCAGACAAAAGAGGGCTATGTGTAATTTGTAATCTACAATCATTACAGATTGAAATGCAATTACCTATGAAAGTATGAAAATATGCATGCTGCCATGCTTCATGTTATAAAGGAATTTCAGTCATTTTAATTCAAAAGCTTAAAAATTAGATAGTTCCTTTCAGTACCAATATGTGCTTTGATTAACGACTAGAGAGCAAGGCTGGAGATTAACCAGAAAACACAAAAGCATTAAGGGTCAAGCTAAAGCCTGAAGTTAAAAAAAAGAAAGAGGGCGTGGCTGACAAAACAGCAGCAAAAAGCCGCAGAGAGACACCAAGAACCAGAGATAAATGGAGGCTTAAGTGGCATTGGGAAGAGGAATGAGAGGAGACAGAGGTGTGAGGTAAGGGGTGAAAGGTCTCAGCTACAGACAGCCACTAAAATAAATATGACCCAACCTGCACTACACTGCAGGAATAAGGTCAGCTGGAGATGGAGTAAGTTCACAGAAAAAAGGTGAAGAGAAAACCGGATAGAAAATGGAGAGCGGAGTAAGAAATATAGGAGCGAGAGGCAGATCCATAACAGAGATCGGATTAACCTTGTTGACCCTTTAAGGTCTGAGATGATGCGAATAGGAAGCAAGACGGAAAAAGAAAGGAAGTTTAAAGGTGATGGAGGAAAGAGAAAAAAAATAAACCACGTGCAGGAAGGCGAGAGGCTGATTTCTTCATTCGTACCAAATACAAATATAAAGAAGTCCTTTGCTCTGTAAATGTGTACAGAAAAGGCATCTCGTCAAGAAAAGAACAATCAGCCCAGTTACTCAGCTCGATCTCATCATCCCTCCCTATAACAGGCTTACGTCTTTAAATGCATTCGACCAGCCCAAATAATTGCTTTTGATTAAATGTTGTTGCCTTTCGGCAGAACACAATAGGCCTGTAAGTGAAATGACTGTTGTTCACAACATCAACACTTGTTGATATGAAAACGTTATCTGCTAAACTGGAGCTTACGGTATCGGCGTACCGAGGGACCAGAGAAGATGATGACGATAGAGCAGAAACGGCAAAAGGGAAAACAAGCAGACCAGGCAGAGAAGACCACAAAGGGAAAACCAGACAATGGGAGTAAGAAAAATACACGTGAGGAAGAAAACAAGAGAAGCAGAGTGACAAAGTGAGGTAGACTGAGACAGTAAAACATAGAGGGAAGCAACAGGAAAAAAAACGAGGACAGGCCAAGAAAACCAGAGGCACAAAAGACAAGAAAGGGCAGATTGCCAATTTAGCTTTCACCAGTAATCATTCCCGCTAAGCCTTTCTTACAGCAGAGCAGGAGATACATTCTCCCTCCATTTCTATTGCTCTCATTTTTCCCCCCTTTCTTTTCTCAGTCTGGGTAATTCTTGCCATGTTTCACAGCCAGTTGCCACCCCCCACGCCCTCCCTTCAAACCCACCAATAAGATGCCACGGTTATATCTCGGCTGCACGGGCGACACAGATCAATGACAGCTAAATCCTAACAGAGTAACAAGTGTGTGGATGTCTTTGTCTATACAGCGGCTGGCAAACTCCACGATAGAACTACAAGTTTTACTAATCGGAGCAAAAGATATGGAAGTCCAAGATTAAAATTACTGACAGGTGAAGTGGATTCTTTGGTTTCAGGTTGTTGTTCTGGCCTTTAAATTCCCCAGACTTCAATCCAATCGAACATGTGTGGGATGTGAAAGAAAAACAACTCCAATAAATGGCTCGAAACTCAAAATAAACAACTGCTCATAATGTCTACGCACGGGATACCTTCAAAGATCTTCTGAACGACGTGCCGCAGAAGGTCAGAGTGGTTTCTGCAGAACAAACAGGACCCACCACAATCTGCGTTTAAAAGACGACGAGGTCATGGACTAATGCAGGTTTTAGATCTCACCTTGGGTCAACACACCTGAATCACATGATTAGTTCGTTACCAGGCCTCTGGAGAACTTCAAGACATGTTGAGGAGCTAATTTAGCCATTTAAATCAGCTGTGTTGGTTCGAGGACACATCTAAAACCTGCAGGGACACCGGCCCTCGTGGACGGAGATTGCCCACCCCTGGACTAATGCATCAATGCGTCATGTCATAATACAACCTGTCAATCAAAAGATGGTCAGCCCCTAATTCTCACTTTGCTCTTTTTGTGTATTTTACCATAAATTGGATCATAATAGCAAAAATATCCTGTGGTTTGCTGAATAAGACTTGAATCTTGGCCGCTGGCACACGAAGCTAATTAGAATTAGGAATTCACTGAGGGATTAAAAACAAGTGAGTAGTGTGTTTGTTCTCCTTGGTTTAGGTTTCCCCTTCTCTTTTTGACTTATACAGCTGGATTTCTTTTACAACCAATAGACGGTTTAGGCCACTTCTGTTTGCAATATCCATCTTTTATACAGTCCGTGCGATATACACAATATTACACTTTTCTCTAAGTTTAATTTTATGGATGACAAAGCTTTTTGTTTAAAAGCATGCCTCATTGAGTTCCCATCCAAACCTTTCCTTTAAAGTGTTGTTTTGACATATTGAAGAAGTTGGTATCTCATTCACTCTTTAAGGCTGCTTCAGTCAATTTTGTTTCACTGGCAATCAATCAAAAGACTGTGAATGTGAAGGGAGCTGAACGACTGTGGAGCTCACGTACTCTAAAGTGTCTCAGAACCGTGACTCTGCAGTCTTTTAGTATCATTCAGATCTTGGTTTCATTTGAACTATCAGGCGTCTTGTTAGCAAAGTTTCGGTATTCTTCTGGCAGAAGGAAAAAAAACAAAGAAGGATTATGTTATGCTTCATTAAACATTGAGCACTTAAAGGGGGACAAAGTAAATGGCTGGTTGTTGCATTTAGCGGCTGCAAAGCTTGACACGTTGTCTTTAATAGCTGATAAGTGCAAAAACAAAGCTAAAAGGAAAGCATCAGTAATTCTTAGCTGGCCAGAAACTTTGGTCAGTTGACGGACGCGGTTTGTCAACAAGACTCGGTTAAAGTTGACACAAATGGAGATCCTTGGACGTCTCTGAACAAAAGAGTAAATGTTTGTTGATGCCAGCCTGGGATGAAGGGAAAGACAACGTTTCTTTTGATATTTACTACAAAATTGACTTATTTGTTACGGACGATTTAGGCAAGGAAGAGGAAAATAAGATGGGAAATTCAAGTGTGGGGGCAGTAAGGAAAGCTGGTATGATGAATTGATTAAATGGAAGATTGATGAAGTGGAGTCAGGAAAGGAAAGGAGATGAGAGGACATGGATGGAGAATGATTGGCAAACCGAGGAAGAGAATACTGCTAAGAGGAGAGTAGGGGTGATGAATGGCAAATAAAAAGAGAGAAGCGCAATGATGGGGAGGAAAGGTGAGAGGAAAGGAGGAGAATAACAAAGAAGGAGAGGGAAAGAAATGCATGCCAAGTAGGAGAAGAGAAGAGAAGAGACAAACAGAAGGGAGAAGATTAAAGATGAGGAAATATCATGAGAAAAAAGTGGGTGTGACATGACGCAGATGAAGGTGACGGATGGCACATAAACGGAGAAAAAGAGCAAAGATGACTCAACAGGAAAAAAGGAGGAAATGAAATGACAAAATGACAAGGGGAGGAGAAGGTGAGCTGCAGAGGAGAAGAGGGATAGCTTTATGAGGAGAGAAAAGGAGAAGGGAGTAATTACACTAAACTAGCCTGCAGCCTGACAGTAATTTGCGTTGTGCACTGTTGCCCATTTATGGAAATGGAATGTGTGAATGCAGCTACTGTGGTAAAAGGCATTGATCTAAGATCAGACCGCTGCCGTTGGCAGACAAAAACACCCGCACAAATACACACAAGCTTGGCCTGCAGTGTCTGAGGACGAACTCCGCGCACAAAGACACATAGAGGCGAACCTGTGGTCAAATCAAGGACAGACAGGCTGACAAAAGCAAATGAGCTCACACGGTGAAATCAAGGGCAGAGACAAATGCGCTGAGGCATCGGATGAGTTACCTCCGAGGCAAAATGAAAAACTTCTCGTTCTGGTTTTTAAAATATTCATTAAACAGGTATAAAAGTGGGATCAGAAAGCCACATTAGCGTTATAGCACCATCCAACTGATCTAGATGTTATCATTAGAAGGTGGATTCAAGGTGCTGACTCTAAGCGGACATCCTCTTACCCTCCAATTTGCTGTGACTGCACGTGTCCACACTACAAGAGCACAAAATGTGCATGCTTCTGCAACTGTTACTGTGCATGGCCACACTGGAATAGCATCTAAAGATCTGGTTACCAGTGTAGTCAGAGCCTTAGATATCAAACAGGATGTGGTTGTAAAAAAGGGCTGATATACTTAGAGATTAAAGCATTATTTACTTAAAGCTATTCTATGAAAAGCTTGTATGTTCACAGGTAAGTTTACCGATCTAACTTATTCTGTGCCTTAGTGCATCCTCTTAGATCATACGCTCTCCAAATACAATTTGTTATAGCTTTGTTTTTGTTTTAAATCAACTATCATCTGATTGGCTGCCCCTCATAATTAACCAGTTAACAGCCAGATCTGTGTGCCTAAGATGACCATATTAGGAAAAATCCTTGTCTGCGACATCATAAAGATCAAAGAGTAGAAAAAAGAAGCATTTACAGCAGGAGTCAGAAATAGGGATGGGTACCGGTATCGGTTCTGACATAAACGGTAGTAACCAGACTGAAAAGCAGCGCACATTTCGGTGCTTTATTTTTCCTGAAATGTCACACACTTTGGATTCTAGCCAATCATTTTACCTTTCTGAGGATAGTAGGCGGGCCCAGGTACGTATGTTCTTTTAGAGCAGAGCTACAGATTAAAAATGCCCAAGGCGAAGTCTGGCTGTACTTCACAGCAAAAGATGCAAACTCAGCAGCCTGCAACAAGTGCTTTAAGGTGATACTGTGCAAAGGAGGTAACACCTCGAATCTGATGAAACACCTGGCGATGCATAGCGTTTTTTTAAAAGCCGAGAAATGCGCCGTATTTGATAGCTTGCTGTAAGACTTCACACCGAGCACATCTACTGTGGGTGTGGTAAATCTCCATTAGCAAGTTAGCACGGATCGCCCCGTGCATGGGGCTGGACGGTGCTTATCATATTGAAGGAAAAAAGAGACTGCTAAAAATAAAAACATAAGAGGTTTTTGGAAAAAGTTTGTGTTCTCCATTCTTTAAGCACCGGTTTGAGCACCGGCACCGCTTCAAAAGTACCAATTCGGCACCGGTATCGGATGAAACCTAAACGATACCCATCCCTAGTCAGCAACCACACTCGTGCCACAGCTGGCACGCGAGGGGTTAACTGATAGCATGACACACAGTGAATTAATCTGAGAAGGTGCATTAAAAAATAAATGGCTGGGCTACCGGTGCACATCGCAAATTAGCTCGCATAGACACATAAGCTGTTTCACTTCTTAATGATCTTAGCTCTTAGCTAACAACCCCAACTACCAGATTCAACTTGTAATTGGCTAAAAATCACTTAGCCTACTGGTGAGAGGGACGTTGTTAGCTGACAGTTTTTTCAAGCGACGTTGAAATTGCCATATTACGACGCTTTAAATGCTTCAGGAGCTTTCCGCTCAGCACAGCATCAACACTGCGGAAATACACAAATACAATACTGCACTTTGCCAACGTCTGGGAGCAAATATAGTTCTGTAAAGTTGTTCTATGTAGTGTGTAACTGTTGATATAGAGTGTTATTAAATGTATTCCTAATGCAATGATTGATATGGCACACTGATTTCTGAAATTTTAGATGGCACTCATCATCAGAAAGGTTGCCGACCTCTGATTTACAGCAATCTGAAGGCTAAGCTTTTGAATCACAGGGAATATTGACTGATACTCAGCTACAATTACAAAATATAAAAAGTACTGGCCTTCTCCATAAACAATTTCAAATCAAATATTTCCTCCAAATATTTTTATTTTCCTACTCAAAGAAAACAAAAACAAAACCTTACAGTCTTTACCCACATCAACACCTGTACAACCACACCTGACCTGCAAAAGCAAACGGACATAAACCCAAATATGAAACTGTGCTCCAAACAGGAAGTATTTCACATCTCAGGAGGTGAACAGATTACCTCCTGCTGGCAGAGCCACAGATGACCCACTTCCACATGCTACAGTAGTCAAGGATATCATCCAATGTCACGATCAAACTCAGTTATTGTACATAAATATGTGCGTGTGTGGATGTGGGTTTGTATACATGCCCGTATCCAAGTTCCCTCCATCTCTGTGTGCATTTTGGAGACAGACTTGATTAATCATCCTTCTTATTAATCAAAACTGACTCGAAGCTCAAGCTTTAATCTCACTGCTGGTGCGAGCTTTTTAATAACACACAATCATTCATTGGATTAGGTACCAGCTGCTGTCTGTGCCATTCTTGTTTAATTCTTCCTCTTTGTCCCGCCTCGTTCCAAATATGGCACCGGGCTAATTAACTCTGAATGCGAATGCCATTCTGAGCGTCACATCTTCTTGATATCCACGACCCGTTCGCTGTCGCTCGAAGGCGTATGTCGCAGCACCTTCGCCTTTCTTGTGAAAATGATTAAGCTTTAAATTATCAAAATCTATTTAAATTTTATGATGACGGCTGTGTTTGTCTTGCGATTGGAACATGTCCTGACAGTTTGTAAATATTTCTAATGCTGGAAAGAAATTGAAACCATCTATGTACAGCCTTTTTTAAGATACAATCTGTGAAGACAAGTGTAATAATTTATGGTATCATTTAAGCAAGTGTTTATTAAGGTCTGCACAGTAGTGCGTCTACGCTTGCATGGCTTACACTGGTGATAACGGGATGATTAAAGCTCGTAATTAATCCATCTGTGGTTGTATATCAGAAAATGGCACCCTTTCTTATTTTGTGTATGTGTTTGTTACGCCGTGCAGATGATACTAGGGGTGGGTGAGTCGACATCTGTGTGACAGTAATTCTTTCGCTGGCAGTAGTCGTGCCATTAAACTAACAAGCCAGCACAACAGACGAAAAGGAATCCATGACATTCACTCTGACTTTTCCCCAAAACGAAAAGCTACGGCTGCGCAGCTCCAATAGTTGCTTTTAGAGATCATTTTCTTTCACTGGATATTATGGTATGGTCAGCATCCAACTGAGAAGTTCACAGTTGACTAGTAGTGATGTGCAATACCACTGATTTCCTTTCCGATCCGATACCAAGTAATATTCAGGGTGGTATCGACGATACTGATCCGATACCGATACTTTGTACAAAAACGTATTTTATTTATTGTATCTCAAATTATAGCGTCATAATGATTACAGGACGTCAGATTACTTGTTCCTATCACTTAATAATGCAGAATTCATCATATAGAAATAAAAAACCCTAAGTTGTGCTATTTGAACACGTTGCCTGCCTGCAGCACTAAAGGACTCCATGAGAGACGTCTGTCTCGCCCAGTGTTGGTCAAGTTACTTGAAAAAAGTAATCAGTAACTAATTACTGATTACTTCCCCAAAAAAGTAATCCCATTACTTTAGTGATTACTTATTTTCAAAAGTAATTAATTACTTAGTTACTTAGTTACTTTTTAAAAACACGATTTACAACCTGAATAGGTGATAAAGTGATAGATCTTTCAGCCCAATTCTACTTTTTCTGCATAATCCATCATATAAAATGTAATCAAATGGAAAAGTCTCTTTTTAAAACTTGTTTTATTATTTTTAACCTTTTAACTTTATGCATCAAGCAAAATTTTAATTATATGCAACATTCTCTGACTGGAAGAAATTAGTTTAATATTTAAACCTATTTTCTGCACATTCCAGCACATAAAATAAAATATATTTTTGTGTTTACACTCAGTCTTTCAAATAGATGCAAGTAAAACACAGCAGAAAATAAATAAAGTCAAAGACTAGCGGTCCTGTTGCTCTATTTTCACCTGTAAAGCAGGTGTACGGTAGGCGGAGGTTTACCCTGGTGCAGGTGTGCCGCAGCGGTCAGTGGAAGAATCCGTGAGTTTCTCTGTGAGTTTCCCATTACGTCGCAGCTACTCGGTGCTTGCTTGGAAGTTTAGGGGTTTTTTTCGCTGTAAAAAGAAGTTTTCTTCCCACGCACAACGGACACTAATGTTTTTGTCACTTTTTATGGAATCAAACTCAAAGTAAGGTCAGTACTTCCACGCTTTAAACGCTGCACGCTCATACTCTCTCCTGCACTAGATATATGATCCATTGTTGATCTGCACACAGCTGTTGTCACGAACGTCGCACTCGCTTTGTCATTGTCTCACTGTCATGAGACATTCTCGCAAAAAAATCACGGTTTTAGTAACGCAGTAACGCAGCGTTCCTACGGGAAAGTAACGGTAATCTAATTACCGTTTTTGCAATAGTAATCCCTTACTTTACTCGTTACTTGAAAAAAGTAATCGGATTACAGTAACGCGTTACAAGTAACGCGCTACTGCCCATCTCTGGTCTCGCCCTAGCAGCACCTGTCCCTGTCCTCCTCTTCAGTTCGCCTTAACATTACGCTCGTCATAGTCTGCAATATGATTTACTCTGGGGTGTTTGACAAATTTGTGGTGTTGCCACAGCACCTCACTTTCTTGCCACATGTATCGCAAACCACGTCTCGGCTGTTTGTGGATGTAAAATACGTCCGCGCGTGACTCCAATTACGCTCAGCCATTGTTGTGAGTGCGCACGCCAAGGGGCTGCCACATTTATGCAGCTATATTTCGCACATGACTATGAAAGGCAGAAGAGGAAGCAGTTCCTTCCAATTGTAGACAATCCGAATGAAATAGGTTCCAC
This sequence comes from Neolamprologus multifasciatus, assembly GCF_963576455.1. Lineage (NCBI taxonomy): Eukaryota > Metazoa > Chordata > Actinopteri > Cichliformes > Cichlidae > Neolamprologus > Neolamprologus multifasciatus. The sequence continues at coordinate 6,378,126 of NC_140459.1, read as the reverse complement.
TGTGTTTCTGTTAACGATAAACTACAAATTTACCATAAATTACTAAAATATCGATATTTTAATGTGAGAATCAATTCTAGAACATAAATAACTGGTATCGGAGGAATCGGTATTTCAGTATCGATCCGCACATCACTATTGACTAGTCCATACCATAGAAATGACAGAATGACTCGGATGAAACATTTTGAACTAGTCCATCTGGGTATGCAGTTGTTTCTTCAGGCACAGTACCACTATTTGCAGTTTTTGCACTGTCACCTCTTATGTTCGAAACCACTGGCCAGCTGTTGCCCCCATGCCTGCATGGGGTACTCTAACAGTCTCCAAAGACGTGCATGTTGGGTTAATTGCTGATTCTAAAATTACTGTAATCTGCAATAGATCAGCGACCTATCCAGAGCATGCATCACCTCTCACCCTTTGAGAGCTGGAATAGGCTCCGGTTTTAATGCACATGTGTGTGTATCAGTGGACAAATGGTATTCAGCTGTCTTACTGCTTCTACTCGTGACTTACGCAAGTGCATGGGATGCTTTAGTCAGTACTTGGCGCTTTCTCTCTCAATCCATCATCCACACATCTGCACAGACATAAAACGATGATTCCCAGCATGCGTGCAAACACATAACAAAATACACAAATCCACGCAGACACCGAGGCACACACACACACACATCCTGCCAACGCCCACACCTCACTGCCAGCAGAGAGAAAAGAGACAGGAGTTGAGAGAGATGACATGGGAAAAGACTTTAAAAAACAGCTTTTATCTGTTTTTTTGCGAGAAGAGACTGCGACTGGATAGCTGTCAGGGGGACGCCATTGAGTGGTTCCACCAGACTGAGAGCGAGTATGTGTGTATCTGTGCCTGTAATTACTTCATGTATGTGGCATTTAATCCGTGTGCTGAACGGACAGCGCGGGGACCATTGTCGCGTCTGTGCACGAGCACTTGTGCGTGCAGCGCTGCACGTGAAAGAGTATTCACATGTATGACCGCCTTCTATCAGCCAGTCTAAACGCACCAGCAGCCACACTCTCAGAATAAAACATGAGAGCGACAGTGAAAGAGAGCAAGAATAAGGCGAGGATGAGAGGACAGTGTGGGGGAAGGTTAGGACCCTCGCTCTCCTCTTCGACGTGTTGCAGTCCTCCCGTCCTCGCTCACTCCCTGTCATTTCAGAAGGAAAGGAGCCAGCAAACTGACACTCAACAGACAGTGTGAGAGTTGTCACAGCGTACTAACCTCAAGATCCCAGAAATTTATTATTTTTTTAAAAAAGGAACCAAGAATAGAATCAACAGGATGACGGGTCAGACAGACCTGTCAAGTCAAACACAGAGTGAACCCAGAGCCCTAAGTAATAGTGAGCAAATGGCCATCCCTCTGCGCCAACTGGCTGCATCCGGACTCACGCTCATACTGTGCTAATTGGCATTTAACCCCTCGTGGCCGTTGCCTATTTGGTTCTAACAAGCAATTACATCTGACGTACTATCATCTGAAACCATACGAGATCTTATGGAGCAATTACAAGCTTGATGGCACCTTCTGTGCAACCACGGCAAAGAAAATCAGCTGGAAAGTTAACCGATGTTAAAATTTGATTTCATCACAACACCGTTTCATTGACGGACAACTCTAATGTTTAGTATGCGAAAGGTTTGCATGGCTGCCCATTAAAGTCTGTTTAGTTTTATAACACCAATCACTGTGTAAGGATTTCTCTCTCTTACACAGTGATTGTGATGAACACAACATATGCTTTTCTGTGATACTATGCATTTAAGTAAAACAGACACATAATGTTTATCATTATCTCCACTGTCCTCAGAAGGCTGATCCCACTGTGACAATTATGGAGTAGAATCTCGTGCACAGTCTCATGTATGCCAGGCCTCCCCATCGCCTGATGGGAACATGCCAGGACTGCCGACCAACTCTCAAATCTGCAAATGATACGACAGGAAAATTTAAAAGGACCAAACTTTTTATTAAGTTGCTTCATGCCACAAGTTTGAAATTAGATTCAGGTAGAGATATTGGATGATATCACCCAATATCGGCATATCACAGAGGTAGTAGACCTCTGTGATATGCCGATATAAACATCCTTCATTTGCTGCAAAAAGCAGAGGATTCACAAAGCTAAGAAAAAAGTGCTGTCTAGTAAAAAAAAAAAAAAAGAAGAAAAAAAAAGAAGAAGTCAAAGCCAACGAGTAAACACAGATGCTGTGAAATTTCATTTTGAACTTTTTGCCTCCTGCATTAAAAATGCAGAAGGCAGACATTAACTCAAATGCCAGAATTAGGTGCTTTAGGTACTCAGGAGAGTCTGGGGAAAAAAAACGGTATTAAAAAAAAGAAAAAACAAAAAAACAATGATTCCTTTGATTCTGCAATCTGCACAGTCTCTGACTGGATGTTGTGATAAAAAATTAATAGAAAATACTGCAGATACCAGCAACTTCTGGTTGAAATTCCATCTGATAGAGATCAGAATAAATAACTTCCTCGCCATTATGTGCCGAGACATCCTCAGAGTTTGGGTCTTGGTCATCTTCTGCTCATTCTCTATTTGGAACCAGCATCATCCATCAACATGGTCTTTTCCACTGCTATACCAGTGACACGTGGCTCTACATTACCACTAAACCCATCGTCCATAAAACTCAATCCACTCTCACCGACAGCCTCACCAAAATGAAATCATGGACTCAATTTGTGAAAGTGAACTAGGATAAAATCCTACGCATTACTTACTTTAAAACCCTTCAGTAAGCAGGCTCTCCACTCTGTCTGCTGCTCCACAAAATCCCCAACCTGGAGTAAATCTTGACTTTTGGGGACGTTTTTAAGGATTTGCATCAACAGTCTTCTTATCTGTGAGGGATTTTTGTGCATCTTGAATATCATACTATATGGTGTGGAGATAAAGAGGTAGCCTGTATCAGTCACTTTTATATCAACAAAAATATAACTGAGCTTATTATGCAACTTCAATAAGGAGTTATCATGGGACATCTGAAAATGAGACATTATATAATCTATTTGTAAATAGATTATATAATGTATATATGTATATATATATGTATATATATATATATATGTATATATAATGTATGTACAAAGAAATCATCATTATCATTACTATTTTTTAAGACAGCCAGATCTTAAGAGGTCATATACAGTAGAGCTGAGATCCACCTAATTATCTGCCGGGGCTTCCTCTGTTTTCTATCTGTGGAAGCCTTGTGGGCAGCAAGCTTCATTTATCCAACTTAAGAGAAAGGAAAAGTGAATGTAGAAGGGGCGATAAAAAAATAACTCAATGTAAGAGGGTTATTATAATTGACTTCGATGCACCATCATGGCTTAAACCAAAGATTTAAACCACGCAGAGTAGAGGCTGATTAGCTCAAAAAAGGCGGGCGAGAAGATGATTGGTGGAGTGTAATGTTTGAGTTTGACAGCGTGGGAAAGCCAAAGATTCAAGGAAGCAGGCAAATGAGTCCTCACAGATCTCCCTGATTGAACACATAAACCTAATATACGAGTGACCTGCAATTTAGTAATTTGTTTTTAATGGTGTAATCCTCCAAAGAAGACTTTTATAGAGATGTGCCATGATTCGTTTTACTCATTAATAAATTACTTTGGCTGTCGACTGATTTTGTTTAAGCTTTTAGCGAGCGATGTCATCCCGGTCCTTGTTCTGTCCTCTGTTCCTGTTGGCCGGTTTTATGCCACTGATGACTGTAAGGAACGAATGACGATCCAAACCCTCTCATTAGCACGCGGCCCTTTACACTTCCTTTCATACTGAAAAACGCCTGATTCAATTCCAACCGTATTTAACTTTCAGTTCAGACACGGTCACTTTGTACATTAACAGTCAGAAACCTAGAAGCTTATAGCTTAGACACCCACAGAGAAATGGCATGCTGCGAGGAGGAGAGGACACACATGAAAGAGCAGCACACATCTCATTAGCACACTTTTCTCTCCGTCCAGCTAACTGGGCAGTCGGCAGTCTACCACCCATCGGGCCGCTTGCATGTTGGGAAACGAGAACAGCTGAAGCATTTCGCTTCCATCCTCAGATGCACCCCTGGGGATTAAGAAATCATCCTCGCATTTCGAAAAGCCCACTACCTGGAAATAGACTCTGGGATGAGGGGGTGGAGAGGTCAGAAACCCAGGCGCACAAGTCATTTCTATTTTCCAATCCTAGCTCCTTAGTTAATGGAGTTTTTTGAGGTAAGCACAAACACCATGGCAGGGAGGAGGAGAGTCGCTGGCTCAGTGAAATTCACTTTCTCGGCTATGAAAGGAGAGACCATCTCAAAAAATTGCATGCTGTGGCGATGGCTAAAACTGTACTTATAAAACAGCAATACAACTTTCCAAACTGATCTTACAGCTTTAAGCAGTAACAGTATAAATGCTGAAGTCGCTCCTTTGTCACCTTGACACCTATTGTTGGCTTTAGTTGACAGTGATTAGAAATTAAAGTTACAGTTTTACAAAACCTCGTCAAATTCATGTACAGCTGCTGTCAGTAAGCTCACAACAAAAAGTCAATTTCTGATTCTGATTTTTCAAAGGTTACACTTTGTTTATCCTTACATTGTTAAAGTATTTAGCCACAGGCTTTCACACAATGCTGAGCCACACTTGATTTTACTTCTTGTTTCTTTCAGATTCTCTTTTTATACCGAACATTTTACTAATAAAGCTAAAAAAAATTAGCGCCAACTACCTTTTCTCAAATATATTGCTAACCTGTAGTATTATTTAGGGTTTTAAATTATTTGAAAATGTCATATTTTTGGGAAACAACGTGGTTCATATCAAACTCAGAATTTAGATTCAGACAGTTATTCCCCCCCGAATAACACTAAGATCTTCATTTGTGACAGCTGGCTAATCCACTCTGATGTGCGGTTACTAAATAAAATAAGGTGCAGAGGTTAAGAACTGCCCGCCATGGACTGCAGGGCCTATTGTGGTTGCAATTATTTCTTATTTAAAATGACCCTATGCAGGTTTTGACCATCTATTAGTGTTGCTAAGACTGCTAGCTAGCAGTGTTGGGAAGGTTACTTTTAAAATGTATTCCATTACAGAATACATGCCCCAAAATGTATTCTGTAACGTATTCTGTTACGTTACTCGATTACTTAATATATTATCATGCTGTTTACAACTACATGAATGTACTATTGCTGTGATTTATTACTGTTACTGAAGGTCCGCGGCTCCGAACCGTAGTAAAGGGACCTCTGGCTAATACGTCGGGTTCATGTCGGGCTCGTAGCCGAAAACTAGCTTTACTTTGTTGTCTGGGTCAACTTTGCTAGCGAGAGACAGAGAGAGGCGTTGAAAGGCTGCTCCAACTGAACTTATTGTTTTTGGAGGAAAACACGAACACGGTGTACAGTCGAGTCTTAAAAGCTTACTTACAACTGGGCTCGTCAGGCGCTCTTCTTGGCTGCAGTGGTTATTATTATATTTACATGCTTCCAGCTCCCGTTTTTGCTCCATGACAGCTCGTACTTTTCCTTTGTCTCCCTCCCTCGCTCACAGACACATAACGTGTATGGCAGTCCATTCTCCCTGCAGCACGGACTACACTGCCTATGATGCTACATTCTTTAGAGCTATACCTGTAGCATTCTGCCTATTAGCTTAGCACAACAACAACAGGCGCTCTCTCACCCAGGAAACACGCAGAGAGAGAGCGTCACCCTGTAACCATGGCAACCGTAACGCTGCCACCCGGAACAACAGAACGTAGCTGTCAAACAAAACCCAAACAGTCCTGACCCGCCACAATATGAAACAGGGAAGTACCGCCGTGTAATCCATTTATTTCAACAAAGTAACTGTATTCTGAATACCACCTTTTTAAACGGTAACTGTAACGGAATACAGTTACTCATATTTTGTATTTTAAATACGTAACGGCGGTACATGTATTCCGTTACTCCCCAACACTGCTAGCTAGCAACAATGCATACAAATACAGAAGAACAGAAAATGCTTTAATAAACATGGCACTGTATTTTTTTAAGTACAGCAGGTAAATATGTGTATGCCTGCATTTTTAAATAAAGGTGTTGTTTTTATTCAATTTTTCAATTTTAAGACTTTTGGCAGACTCGAGGTAAAACATCACAACCTGGTTTAAGTGCGCGCTCCGCTTCTCAGTCAGTGCATTACTTTAAATGTGCTGCATTCCCCACAGCATCAAACAGCATAAGCGTATTAGAAAATGGATGGTAGGATATTCAAATTTCAATGTGGCAGGCAGATTAGCAGATTATTGCCATAATTGCCTGGCTCACAATAGCACATTATTCATTTTTGCTAGTCAGCTATACTATCCTTCATTGTGCCCAACCTTATTTAAAACCATTTGTCAACCATAGCTTCAGATTTACAGTTTAAGCTCTTTAGTTATTGTTCTTTTTCTATAATGAGCATGCATCTGCACTAATAAATGCATTGAAAATGAACCAGGCTTCTTAAAATAGGAGAAAACATTCAGGGAATGAGAGTCTCCTAATTTAAATCAGGCCCTTCTGTGCTATTAAAAAAAAAGTGAAAACCTGTGAAATATAAATGTTTTCTCCCATGAGAGCAGTTCATGTGTGACTAGCGTGTACAAGTCTTTTGAGCCACAGTGAAGCACTTTATGTCATTAATGAGTTTTGGGTTTTGACAATTGCAGTGTTATTTAAGTCCATGTGCTATGATCCATTTCCAATATGTATTAGGAGATGAGAAAAGAACGATCTCAGGGGTAGAGGAAGAAAAGATGGTTAAAGATGTGTGTGCATGCCTCTGTGTGTCACATTGACTCACATCCTCACCCATCACATAGTCCACAGTGGCTGTATCAGTGCAGCTAACAGAGGGCCTTTGTCACACAGAGAGAAATAGCAGACATGCACTTGCACGCTATCATAGCAATGTTCTCTTTGTTACCACTTTATCCAAAGAATTGCAACTAAATGCTTGGCCAAAAATCTGCAAACGTAAAACTTCAGTAAATCTAACCTGAACCCTCGAAAGGAATCTTATTCTAAATTTCAAGTAGGCAAAAATAGCCCAAATTTTCAAAAACAGGCTTCACTCTCAGGTTACAAAAGTTATACAGATCATAAGAGAAAATCCTACAAGTACACTCACACTCTCTCTCACACACACACACACACACATTTGTGCAGAGCCATCTGACCACCACGTATATCCTGAGCCCCATGATGCCGACAAGGACACAGTGGTTACAAGGGTGACAGATGTTCAGCAGAAGCTATTTACAAGCACTAGCCTCACTAATCTGTTTTGCACTTTCATTTGGTCTAATTAAGCAGGACTTGGACAGAATCCTCTCTTAGATAAAAGAAAGAAAGACAGAAAGAAAGAAAGACAGAAAGAAAGCAATAACCAAACATACTTTAAACCAGCTAACTGACAGGTAAGCGTAAGCATCAAAAGCAGCAGGGAGGAAAAATAATGAAATGACCTATGAGAAGAAAGCCCACAGGGCCTGTAGAAAAGCACCAGGGAACATCGAGTCATTTGACAATGATATATCATTAAAGAAGAAAAACCCTCCTTTTGAATAAACCCGGTAATTCTATCATGCAAAAGAAAATCTTTATTGGCGGCCACCAAAAGACCGGATGTCTGCTTCCATCTGGAATACTGATTAGTTTAATGTCAAAAGAACATCAACCTTTTTCTGTGCAAAAAGAGGAAAAACTCAGTTTTGGATTCACGGGAGAAATTCAGCTCAGTGAATTGTGTATTTCAAGAGTTGACCCTCAGATTTAGATCTGAGAAAGGAAAGTCAAGAATTAGTTTGCTCTAGGCGGGGAGTGGGATGGAGAAGAAACTGAGAAACTAAGACAGGCAAAACATTGTTCTGCAGCTGTCAAACTAAAACCTTCCACCAACATCTGACTCGGGGAGGTGCAGGAGCATAGATGCAGGAGCACGTAATGAGACTGGGAAGCAACCCCAAGGAAAAGACAAGGAATGAGGAAGCCTGGTTCCACATCGGGATATACTGTTTAGGATGTGAGATGAAGCAGTTATTTTTGGGGTCACGTGGACAGAATTCAGTATACATATACAAATATCATATTGTGGCTTCATACAGTCCTCAGATTACAACATTTTTATCATATACATAACATTTAGAGTTATGTCGACTATGCCACCCGAGTATAACGGACCCATCACCTGTACTTTTGCTAGACTTCACTACTTGAACACTACATTCGTATAATCACACTGTTTTTTAGATTAAAATCAACACAACACATCTTACTACATGCACAACAACACAGAGCCAAATTTACTCAAACGTAATTTCCAACAGCTCGGTCAAACACTCAGCTTAGTCTTAGCAGTAGCTAATGTAGCCTTGAGCCCCTCGCCACAGCAGATGAGGCGAGAGTTACAGAGCTTTAGCGGGCTCCCTTAATTCCATCCATGCAGATTTTAAACTTCAGACACCAAACTCTGAGACAACCAAGGCTCTATTGAACCCTTTCTACATTCTGTAACTCTTGCTATAAAAAGACTATATATAGAAATGCACTTAGAGGCATCAAGCTATGCAGATATTTCAATCTCTGCATGACATCTTAACATTAAAGAAAAGCCTTAAAATTTTTAAAGTGTGCTGTGAGGGTAAAGGCATGCACGGTAACAGAAGTAATGTAGAAATGCACTATAGGCAGACAACTATTTAACTTTCTTAAAGGGTACACTTATCTGCAGGCGGCTGTTTCTATTGTTTTTCTAGGTTACTGTTTGCACATTCAAGCATCCGTTTGCTTTGTTTGCTTATCGTTCTGCACATTCAGTGACCTCTCCTAGCAAAGAGAATATTTCAATGTGTCTCACTGAAGCCTGACAGGAAACCAAGTCCTGTTGTTAATATAAATGTAGACTGTTTCCTGTCAGGTGACTGACAGCCACATAAGGCATGACAGTCTCTGCCAGGAAATAATCCCTGAAATATATGCAGCCTGACAAACTTAATTGTCATATCCATGGCTTCTTTTGCATGCAACTGCTTTGTCTGCCAGGACAGCCAATTCATTTGCAGCCAGGTTTGAAATAACCACAGGCTATATATTGAAAAATGACCTAAAAATGATCTAATTACATATGGCATGCATTGCAAAAATGATCGGGGGAAAACATACACTAGAAAGAGAAGGTAGTAAATGGGCTGTAACTCTAAATGACACTGGTATTCTCTTTTAATGTGCATGTGACTTGAATACAAATGGGCTGTTTAAACAGTAGTCACTTGTGAACATGGGAAGGGGAAGAGATGTTAGCTTGTATTATGCAAATAAGAAACAACACTGTCAGAGCAGATGCAGCTGATCAGGATGGCTCCCATCGACAGACGCGCACATGCATGTGCGTGCATCGGGGATGCATTCGGTTGAGGCAGTGATATTGAAGATGTTAACAGAGGTGAGAGACGAGCCGGAGTGTTAGAGGTGCACAGATCCTTGTCTTCAGGCCAGTTTCATTTTAACATTTCATCAGTACAAACAGATCTCCCACCACCATCACTGACCCACCCTTTCTATCGCTTTATCGCTCTCTCGTTTGCTCATTTGCTCACTCTCTACTGGCTGGTTAGCCACTGACCTCTGGAACTTGTTGCTAGAACAGTCTCCAGGCTGAAAAGCCAAGATAAAAACGCTTTTTATAATCTTCCAAATCAAATCGATTACTTCAGTGAGATGTTAGCGTTCCTCATTCCCCTAAGACACAGATTTTTCTTTCCATGCTTTTTTCACCAAATGTCAGGAAATTCCATGAGTTGTAAAACTCTTAAAGTTCAACAGTTTTAGGAGGTCAAACAGAAGGCCAACATTATGCCACACTGAGTGAAGAACTGAAAATGAATATTTGCTATTACAAATAAGAGAAAAAAAGAGGATCCAGGAATAACACCGAAATGCCCTGCCCTTTCTAGAGCTTGCACTTGAACTATAACAGGAAATGACTTCTTTTTTTTATATCATACTGGTTTGCAGGGAAAAAAAAATCCACAACAGTGAAGTAGGTTTCAATTTCGATTCAATCAACTAGAAGAATGGACATGACCAATTCTGAAACTGGCAGACACGAAAAGATTGGTAGTAGGTGATGTTATGTTCAATGTCATTTTTAGCAAATAAATTCCACTCTGTTATTTGAGATAAAAAGCAATCTGTGATCAAGGCCAAAGACTGCATTAAGGCTGAAGCCATTTAATTTTCTCACTTGCGCTGAGAAAGAAGTCTTTCTGCTATGATATAAGATTCCTCTCTTTCACTTAATAAGAAAATATACTGTATTTTTACACCAATATACCACAGTATTAGAACCACGGAGAGGTGATGGGGATAACATTGATCGTCTTATTATAATCCAGTGTTCAGCAGGGAAACAAATGGTCCTGGCATTGATGTGGATGCTACTTGGATGCAGGCAAATGAAACTATAGCAAAAGCACTCCAATAGCAGTCCACGTCACTATATAACTATGTATCCCACCAAACCACAAAAACTGTGTAGGAAGCACCACCAAGAGCCCAAAGCACCGAGACAGTCTCCGGCTTTCCCAGATCCCATTTCAGTCGAGTACTCCCAGAATCCTTGGAGGCTACAGCATGTCCTTGACCATGTGTCATAAAACCTTATGGATCTCTAATAATATGGTAAAAAGGATTTATTTAGTGGTCAAATAAAAAGAAATATATCTAAAACCATGCATTTCATTGCTTAAATAAACCGTATCATGTGACCTGTCGACAGAGCGGTAAAAGGTAATGGAAGAGAAATAGACCCTTTTTCCAGTTACTGCAATCTGGTTTATGAAGGTAAGTTTTTATTTTATGAGGATCGTAAATGTCAGATGATTCAGTCATTCCTGTTTTAAAATGTATTCTGATGTTTTGCTCATTAAAGACATGGACGCTTTAATTATCTCGCACATTGTCCAGAATGGCTCTTTTCACCAACGATTAGCAATGCGCCAATAGTGATTTAGTGACGGCCAACATGGTCCAATTTTGGAAAGCAAGACCGCTGCCTTAAATGTTCTCAGTTGGAATAAGTCATTGCAGGAGCTCCATAATGATGTAAGTGAAGCGAACAATGTTACTGTAATTATTAATCGCCCACATGGGTACAACTGCAAATGTCACAAAGTCACGTCGCAGCCTGACCCCGCCGCTGCACTCGCACACAAATGGTAAAAAGCAATTTCCATTTTGTCACCAGCAGGCTATATCTGGAGAGGTGACTAAACGGGAGGAAAGGAAGGACGCAGGTCGGTGTGGTCTGTGTAACAGGAATGCTGAGGACAGACTAGGACACAGAACAGGGACGCTTGTCTAAACACTTTCACACTTTTGAATTTCCCCTCTAGCTCCCTCCCTCCCTTTCTAAACAATGAGGCCTAGAAGAACTGAAAGCAGAAGAGTGGATTGAGAGAGGAAGAGTAGAGTTGGGGTGGGGGGGTTGTCCTGGCACCCTTTTTAATTCCACCAAAGCTGTTCCAACAAAAGGGCCCCCGCTCGGGAGCCGCCACGGAGCAGCAGCCAGCCGGGCCGACTGAAAATAGGGTCGTGAGCAAAAGAATGAGTGTGAAAGAGAGGGAGCGAGAATAAGACAGGGAGGAAGAATGCCTGAATAAAAGAATGGGAAAATGAAAACTGAGCAGGGTATGAAAGGCCATTTCTTTACTCTGCATGCGGGTAAAAGTCAAACTAGCAAAGGAGGCCACACCGATCGTGTGCGTATGTATGCAAGAGACTTTGTGTGTGCATTTTTTAAGTCATCTGCAAAGGTATTCGTGATGCTGTGAAACCTGACTGGACCCTGTAAGAATAAACCGTGCTCCGACCATCCTTGGATCAGCTCCATTGTGATTCATGGCCCCCTTCCTGTTGCTACGCTCTGTAATCCCTCTTCCCACTGACACCTGTTTGCTGTAGAATCACAAAGGAATGCCAAGGTGTTAGCCATGATACGCTTTATGTCTAGAAATGTGATCTGGAATTTGCTTAGTAACCCGTTTCCTCAGAGGTGGAGAAAAAAAAGAAGAAGAAAAAAGAAAAAAGGAAAATCGCTGACCAAGTGCAGACACGTGCTTGCTGGCTCTTTGGCGCCCACGGTGATGAAGTAAAACCTGCTTCCTGTAGTAAGTTGGGCTGATTGAGCTTCTTACATCAACCCAAACTCCGAACTATTCCCACTAATTATAACTGCACACCTTCTTTTTTAGGACATGCAAAGACATACACACACACACGCACAACACAGTCTTGTGATATTGTCTCGGACACAAAAGCTGTATCCATGGCAACAAGTTTAAAATTTCTGAGAGTGACCTATCAAGCCAAAGTCTACCTCTGGCCATAAGAGCTGCACTCGAGATTTTTGAAAGTACTTCTTTGATGGCACAAACACAAGCCAAACGTATTATGCAAGATCCTGCAATACAAACTCAATAGTTCATCGTTCGCTGGCCCACAAAGAGTCGTGGGAAGTCATTAAGATTTTAATCTTTGATCAATAACAAAACCTAGAGCCAAAAATTAAGAGTCCAACGTTACCAGAAATGCAAACAAACAAATCACAGTGTGACGCAACTCGAACCAATTAAGAAGTGAAAAGCTGCAATTAAAAGGAAGTTTTTTTTATAAGCAATAAGACTTCCTTCTATGCTGGTTGATAATCATCGCCGCATGTGTCGATTCTGACACAGACAAAAACAAACTCGTGCAAACACAAACAGCAGTCCATATTACTAAACAGCGTGCGCAGTATGCGAATCTTTCACAAGCTCTCAACGGGCATCAGCGATCTGCTCCTGATGATTTTCACCCTCAGCAGGAAGAGCCTTTGGCATTTGAGTCTTGAGCCTTTTAACTGCAGGTCCCGTTTCCCTTTCTCACATTTAGCAGACAACGGGACACACTCTCAACAGCTGTAAATAGTCTAGTCCTGGCAAGAGTGCTGGCTAGGTAAAACATGCAAGAGGCAGGATGCAAAGTCCACCAGCTTTCTGTTAAATCTCCAGGAAAATAGCGACTCAGTTCTCAATCAAATATCGCACAGGCTTAGTAAAAAGAAGCTGACAGGCTAAAGATGTCAGATGGTTAAATAACGTTTGAAATGTTTTGGACCTCAACGCACGTGTGAAAATAAGTTTACTGTATGACTTTGCAACTGATTTTTCTTACGTTTCAGGAGTTTTGATTACCGAGTCTGTAGCCATGCCCTGGATAATAATGACTTCGTTAGCAGCCACTGGCTCTTCAGCAAATAAGACATTTAAATATGGCAGCGGCTGATGCTAAACCATTGTGTCACATCAATCACTCAATGCGTGATTGTGTGACGAAGAGTCGGAAGACTGAAAACAGTGCAGTTGCTTTCTGATTTCTCTTTTTCCCGTGACAAATGGGGAAATAAATAACAACGACATTTAAAAACCATTCACATTGCACATCTGCTAAATTGTCATTTTTAAACATCGGTATCAGCCTAGACTTTCCCGACTGGTGCGTCCTTAAGTATTCTGTTCAGCAAGGTCATTAGTGTTATGAATATAAAGGTTTTTAACAGTTAGGGGGTGCTAAAAACACATCGTTAAGCCCTTCCGAGTAGGAACTTGCAGAGCATCCAGCTGCTTTGCACGGTCGTTGACATTTTAACCCAGCAATGATACCTATGATCAACTCTCACGGCAACAATGACAACCGCTGCCTCAAACCTCTCCACAAACACACAGAACATCAGTTCTCCCCAGATACACTTCTTGACATTTTGTCTGTCTGACATCATCGACCACAGTGGGCCTGGGACCTTTGTTCGCTTTAAAAAGTGGTCCGTAGCGCAGAGGCTCCAGGGTCAAGTTGCTACATAGTATTCAACCAGGATTTATGCAAAGAAGCAAAATATGTTTTTTAAACTGAGAAAATTGCTGGAATATTTTATTCAAACTGCCCTTTGCTTTTGAAAAAATTAGGTTTTTTAAAGCTTCCAGGCTTATTCCAGTTATTAATAAATGAAAATATCCTGCATGGAGAAAAATTTAAATAACTGTGCACCTATCCCAAAGGCCAAGAGCGCAAAATCGGCTGTAACGTGCAGCTCACAGATGAAGGTCTTGAACTCTTGCTTCTTTAAATTTTATGTTGTTTCTGAATTTTAATTACAGCACTAAAACGGGCTGCGCGTCCCTCTACCCTTTGCCGTTTATCCAGAGTCGGCCTGCAGCGGTCGCATGCAAAGCGAGGTTGTCCAGATGTCGCTGTCTAAAGCTTCAATTTTTAGCTCCTCCTGGGGGATCCGGAGTCATTCCCAGGCCAGATGAGATGCTCTATATAGTGTCTCTAGTGCATATCTGGATGTTAATTTTAACATTTACAGAGGTACATCCAAAATATGTTGTTTTTTTGTTTTTTTGAGGTAAAAAGAAAGGCAGATGTATGTTTTGGGTTTTGCCCTTTAAGGCAAGAAGGTAGATCAACGTGAACGTTTAAGACTTTTTCATCCCTGAGATCCTCTGCAGTGATTCCCACATGGAGTAAAACCATCACAGATGGATACTGGAGCTTGTGTAGCACTGGCTACACAAATATGCAAACAACAACATAGCGCAATGCAAAGCTAAAGATGAGTCATTAATAAGAGCTCTCGATAATCAGGCTGTGCTGCTCTGAGGGCGATAATCATCGGCCGCCTGCTCTCCAAGTGATAAGCTAATCAGCCCTCCGTCTCTGCAGAGCCGTCGAGGGGACTCATCATCATTGACATTTCAGCGCAGGATCGGGCCTATTGAGACACGAAGGGGAGGGGGTGGTTACCTGAAGAGACTTAATTATCATTGCTGCACAATGATATCCTCTTAACTCTATTTTGCCTTTTTTATGAAGGTTAACATTCCTCTTTCAATATTACAGTCAAGGTTTCACGGCTGCCGTTGACCCCTTTTGCAAAGTGCCTGTTAATTTTCCACATAATTACATTCGCCACGTAAACATACAACGATCATCTATGCACACAACTCGCTTTTGAATCGTTTCCTCATATGCCAGGGCAATCTTGGAAAAATCAAGCCTCTGTCAGCAGCTCGCTTTCCAAGCAGCTGCAGTGTGAGTGTAGATGTTCTTCCTCAGACGAGACAGTTGTGTTGTTGCATGTTAAAATGAATTCATAACCTGTGGGGATACTGTCATGACAATCTGACAGCTTTTTAACAATACAGACCCAATGTAGCAGAGTCTCAGCTGAATATCTGTCATCCTCTCTCCAACCTGTGTTCGAGAGCTTACAGCATGGGGTCTAAAGCAGAACGCTCTCCTTCACTGGGGGTTTTCTCGTTCTTACATTGCTCCAAAAAACGCAGGAAGAGAAAGGATGTCATTACACAGCTAGTTCTAATCGAGATTAAATCTTCCTCCTGCCTTGTAAACTCGCCGCCAATAACAGTTCACGCCATCACCGGTTACGCAACAGATGCTACAGCGAAATGCAAAGAAGGATTCGCTCCCCGGCTCGAAATAACTTGCCCTCCCGTTTGCTTTGATCTCACAGGCATGTCTCCAAGGTGTGTCAAGGCACAAGACGACATATCTTCCAGCTCCATAATGACCCATCTTCTTTTTCCTCAGTGAAGATTTTGGAGAGCTCTGACAGATGATATTAGTTATACCCAGGTGCAAACAACAGGCTGACAGATTCATGCTGACAGAGCAGGCTAACGCCGATCACTATACCCCGACTACCTGCTGTTATAAATATTGGAGCTGGTTCCAGTGGGGGGTAAAAAAACAAGTAGTTTCTGTTGGGGATTACAGCATATTTGTAAATTCTTGTGGTTCTTCTTGTCTGAATAATCTGAAAAACTGGTTTGCAACTGTGAAAACTCCCATAAACAGCCGCTGAAGTCGGTAAAGACTTTGGAAAGTCCCAAGAAAGTACACGAGTCGTTGAGTGTGCACATTAAAGTAAATATTTAGTTGAATGTAAGGTACTTTTGAGAAACTGTGCATAGTCATGTGACACATAGCATAGTTTGTTTTACTAATGTTTAATCTGTAACATGGTAAAAGGACATAACTGAGAGTTCCAGTGTGCAGACTGACTTTGACTAGTTAGAAAAGCCATTCAAGGGCAATAGTGCTGATAGCAAGTCAGGTACGTCAATATGCCATCTAAACAGCAATAAACTACAACACATAATCTCTGTTGTTTTAACATCTCAAATCAGAGTAAAGACTTTCCAGCACAGGGAACCAGAATCATGAAAAAACCTCATAAATGCAGCGATAACCTTGTCTTTTAGTGACCTTTCCCGTACGCGATTACTGTTATTTCTATCCATCAAAGGTGCGTTTTATAGTGACAGCAAAGTGTTTCTGTTATTCATGAGCAGCTTTATTTATACCTGCTTTTATTTTATGGAAAACGTTGTTACAGTTTCCTTAATAATCCCATTATGTCTCTGTGCCACTCAACAACTTCACAGTGTTGTTATTTTTGGCACATGTTTATTGGCTGAGTGTCGAAGGTGCTGATCAGGAAGCTTTTTAGTTTAAAGATGAAGTCCATCAATCAAGCTGCTCTTTGTGGCTCACTGTGCTGCATCCGGGACTTCACGTACAATCATTGTAAATCCTTATTTCTTATAGGTTTTATAAAACACTCGCACAGTGTCTTGCATTGTGCTTACGTCACTTAACAGTAAGTTCACAGCACCATTCGGCTGATACCATCAGTCAATATTGGCCACAGTTACATGTATCACTGCACAGAGGTAGATATATAGAAAGTGGAGTTAAAGTTTTATGACCCCTATCTCACTTTACTCAACTCTGAGTGTTTTATTTGGGTTTAAGCTGTCTAATTTAAGAAAAGAAAAGCACTGAATTAATGTTTTCAGATATTTTACTCTAAATGTGCTGGTATTGGTGTCTTAATTGACTACAGGGTGCCTTATATCATAATATTAACATTTACGTCATCTTATCTTCTTAAATTTGTATGCACTGCATGTTCGCTGCTTCTTCTGCCATGATTCTGGAGTTCGTGTATTTTTCACACAGTTCGTGTAGTCGATATTCATGCAGCCCTCTTGACAAGGTATTTATTCCTGAAGGGCCACCTCAAGAGCAGGGGCCGAGCCATTCTCATCCCCCGCAGAGAACGCGTTTCCCCATCAACACCCTGTTGCTCCACACGACGAAGACCAATTTTTGCCATTACTCTAATGGTTAGTAAACGGACCGGCAGTTGTGATTGCGCCCCATTTCACGGCCACGCTTCCCGACAGGTAAACACAGATTTCAGGTCAGCCGTGCTGTAAGGGTTTGTAGCGGCTCAGGGAGGATTAGGTTTCCTGAACAGTCACCTGCCGACGAAAGCGGCGAGGAATTAGGACAAACACCGCAAACCAGGAGAGCCACACCTCGCGTTTCGTGGCTTACCGAAACTCAACAAACACACATATGCACACACAGATCTGATGTAGAGCTCGGACAATAAACTTTTACAATAGGTCTCGGCGCTCTGAGCAGCAGCCAGAGAGGACGCGGAGACGTGACACTGTCAAACATCCAGCACTCCGGGAACGCGGGCTGCCCTCCTGGAAAAGTGCCGGGGGTTGCTACATTCAGAGAACACGAGGCTACAGGAGGCGAAGAAGTGACGAGACTTCCATTGTAAGAAACACAGCTGGGCTCGTTCACACTTACCTTGGGCTGCAAGCAGGACCGCTACTGCCACCAGCCAAGCGTTTCTCATCGGATACACCGGGCAGCGCGCTGCGTAATCTCTCGCCATTCTTATACACAGGAGATAAGGTGGACGTAATATCCACAACAGCGCCGTGCGTTTCAGCCGGGCTCCAAATTATTCCTTCTCCGATCAGCCAAGAAACTTCGAGCTCAGTTCAGACCGCCTGCGCTGAACGCAGCCAAGTTACAGCTTCTCTGTGCTCCTGCCGCTCCGAGCGTGCCTCTCCTCAGTCTGGACCGTGATTAGTTTCTCTGTCCTTTGCTTTAATTCTGTTAATGACAGGAAGAGTCAGAGTCCTCCCCACGTGGACCGGCCGCAGTGCGCAGGCAGCCGGCGGCTGTGTTTTTGTGCCGGCGCGTCTTGTGCAAGGCGAGCGGAGCGAAATGGAAACAAAGTGTGGACGGAGTGTGTGTGAGAGTGCCGGAGCTCCGTGTGTCTGATGCGGAGAGCTGAGTGGGGGAATATCAAAGTGATGTCAGCAGAGCGTCACCAAGAGGACTTCAGCCGCAATACTGAACCCTCACATCCACAGACGCACAATCACGAGCGCGGTGCAGTTTAAAAGGTTAGAAATACAGAAGGGACGCGTCTGCATACCTGTGCTGTGAGCTCCGGGTGTGTTCTGCTGACACCTGCCGCTTGTTTGTGTATATGTGCGCGCGCACGTGTGTGTGTGTTGGAGCACATTTTCACAGTTGGAGATGGAGCATCGTCGTGATACAAACATAGAATCTTTTAAGCAGTTAAGTATTTTAATTTCATGCTTATAATATTTTTTTATTTGTTTCTGTTTCACTTTTCAGCGAAGATCCCGTGCTTTCCCCGGAGCTGCCGCTTATTCACACGGTTACTGGTTATTTCCGGATTTCCCACATATGACTAGATCAACTAGTGTTGGGGAACTACTTATAATCCAATCGCACCTTTTTATTTAGGGCAAGCAAAAACAAGTAGCCTTTCATACTCTACAAGCAGGGTCCTTAAATTGAAGTCCAAAGGCTTCTGGGTAATATTTTCTGCAACCCTCAATCGTGTGGAGGTTACATTACTGTACATTTATTTCATCCACAGTTCTTGTTATTTTCTGAACAAATGTCCTACAAACTCTGAGTGTTTTAGGTCTGCGTTTTCCCCCAACTCTCTGTAACATACTTCATGTGTAACCGGTGTGATTCTGCGTTGTGTCTGATAAAAAGGGCTGGCATTTATTTTTACATTAAACATAAAGTATGCATTTACACGTAACATATTTGACATAAGATAAAACAAAAACAACAACACAAAATCCGACATACCTGATAATGAACACAACTACAGGCTTGGAGGTCCTAAAAGTCAGGTATAAAAGGAACGGTTTGGGGGTTTAGAACACATTTTGTGTCATTATAACAATGTGATTTATGACCCTGTTACACATGCACTCAACCATCAGAAGTTCGAGCTCTCATGCACTCAAGGTAAATCTTTGATAGCAAATTTCCCTTTATGGAAGAGACCATCTATAACATTTAATTGTTGCTTTTTGGATTGTATTAATAATTACATGATCTATGATAATAGCTTTTGTTATACTCATTTTAACAGACCACCTGTATTCCCACATTTTCTACTACAGATTAATCAGTTTGTTCATCGTGTAGAAACAAATGAAATGATGAAAATGTTTGCAATGAAAGCAGTGTCTTCACATCGGTTACTCTGTCTGAGCAGCAGCCAAGAAATCATCAAAGTCATTTATTAAAATCACAGAAAAGCTTTGTCAGCAAATGGTAACTGAAGCTGGTTATCGTGGATCAAAGTCATTATTGACTTCTTCCCTTCGATTAGTGATAAATCATCTGACTATGTGAGTGAGGAATATAGTAAACAGTAGACATCGCCGAGGGGGGTTTAGTGTGCCTGTTATGAATCAATAAAGGTCATATTGTTCACATCAGATGCGATGTCTCCGTGGACTTCACAGAATGCTTATTGTAATGGTTTTCTAGCCAAAGGTTTCTAAGAACTGAGGGGAAGCAGGTGCTCAGCTCACAGGGGAAGCCTTGTTGAAGGCTTTCCAAAGAGAGACAAACCCTTCTGTAGTTGGAATAGTCATCCTTCTACAACTACACAAGGTGACCCCCCCCCAAAGAAAATGTAAACAGATATTGATATGTTAAAAATAATAATAATGCAGCACAAATCCAATATTCCAGAAGATTAAAGAGAATGTGAAATGTATATAAGTGTGATATCCCATCATTATGGTTCAAAAGAAGACAAAAATATTAAAAGAAACATCTCAAGGAAACATCAAAGAGATTATGAGCTACTATTAATGCAAATGCAAACCATCAAATGGAGAAAACTAAACTTTCAAATCCAGATTTCAAGTTATAGAATGCAGATTTTTGCTGTTTTATTTTCTCAAGTGTATTTTTAATGATATCTGATGTTAAACATATTCATTTAGCTTCTTTTTTGGTTGTCGTAGTGTAAGTAAGTCCCAAAGTACTGCGCAGCAACAATTTGACTTCTAGAAAAGCTTCGGAAACAACTCAAAGCTCCATCGTCTGCATAAACAGTCAGATTTCTGCTTTATATGATGTATTTTGTTTCTTTGTCCAAAAGAACTACAAAAGAAATTGCACACATGAATTCAGGTTTGCAACACGCACGAAAAAGTCGTAAGGGATTGCAGCGGTGGGGGTTAAGTCTCTCTAGATTGATGCCGTCATTTACTTTGTTGTCCCTTCCACAGAAACAGTGATGCTGAGTTTTTTTAAAGACAGAAATGGTTCTCCTCCACACACAGAGGACGTTTGCCTGTCTGTTTAAGACGATAAGGACCATCTTTGAAGTCCACTGCAGTGCTTTTTAAAGTTTCTGCTGAAATAAGTTGTACCAGCAGATTGACTGAGAAAGTTACTATTCACAGCAACACACTGTAGAGGCGAAGCTCAATTAACTGTGTGATTGAGTCATAACTCCAAAACACTGCAGTGGGAAATATTTCTAATGCTGTTTGTGTTTTATAGTGATTTAAAATAAAACACTATCCAATATAAAATCTTTAGTTTATGCCAGTGAATAATACAGGTGACTGTTTATTCACACATTTGATGGCTAGATGGAATAATGGTAACATCAATTAACATCAATTCAGTTGTTTCACAAACAGACAGTTTGACTAAATTACTTAAGTTGTAAATAAACTTGTAAATAAAAGTCTGCCTCTTGGATTTGCAGCCCTAGCACGTTGGAAGTGATTCATGTGGCACGCACAGGACATGCTGAAAGTTTTGCAGGTAATGTGAGAACCGGTTTTCTGTAAAACGCACAAGTGGGGTAGATTAGTAATCAGATTTGCCTTTGATGTCTTTGTGTTTGTCTGATCCCTTAAGTGTACTTTTAAAATGCTGTTCAAATATCAGGTTACATTTGTACGTACCCACCAAATCAGTGTTTTTCATATGACGTAAATGAAA
Source organism: Neolamprologus multifasciatus (assembly GCF_963576455.1). NCBI lineage: Eukaryota > Metazoa > Chordata > Actinopteri > Cichliformes > Cichlidae > Neolamprologus > Neolamprologus multifasciatus. The sequence continues at coordinate 6,356,814 of NC_140459.1, read as the reverse complement.
GCAGCTACCTCTAAATAATCAGGGTTTTGATTTCAATTCAATTCAATTTTATTTATATAGCGCCAAATCACAACAAAAGTCGCCTCAAGGCACTTTATAGATACAGAGAAAAACCCAACAATCATATGACCCCCTATGAGCAAGCACTTTGGCGACAGTGGGAAGGAAAAACTCCCTTTTAACAGGAAGAAACCTCCGGCAGAACCAGGCTCAGGGAGGGGCGGGACCATCTGCTGCGACCGGTTGGGGTGAGAGAAGGAAGACAGGATGAAAGACATGCTGTGGAAGAGAGACAGAGGTTAATAACAGATATGATTCAATGCAGAGAGGTCTGTTAATACATAGTGAGCGAGAAAGGTGACTGGAAAGGAAAAACTCAGTGCATCATGGGAATCCCCCGGCAGCCTACGTCTATTGCAGCATAACTAAGGGAGGATTCAGGGTCACCTGGTCCAGCCCTAACTATATGCTTTAGCAAAAAGGAAAGTTTGAAGCCTAATCTTAAAAGTAGAGATAGTGTCTGTCTCCCGAATCCAAACTGGAAGCTGGTTCCACAGAAGAGGGGCCTGAAAACTGAAGGCTCTGCCTCCCATTCTACTTTTAAATACTCTAGGAACAACAATTAGGCCTGCAGAGCGAGAGCGAAGTGCTCTAATAGGGTGATATGGTACTACAAGGTCATTAAGATAAGATGGGGCCTGATTATTTAAGACCTTGTATGTGAGGAGCAGGATTTTGAATTCAATTCTGGATTTAACAGGAAGCCAATGAAGGGAAGCCAACTCTTTACAAGAGGTAAATCAGAGTTCACAATTATGAAATAGTAGTTAAATAGTTAACTAGTTGAAAAACAGGGACCAGATCTGTTAACATTGGCAGTCAGTTACCCAGAGTCTCCCTACAGGTGACCGGTGAAAGTAGCTGAAGGTGTTGCATGCTCCTGTTTTAGTGTCAACGAGCAGTGCTTATGTTGTAAAGAGGTGTGTTGACCAAAAACTATGTTCATGTAATCAGGCTGTATGTGTTTTATCATAACTAATTACCTGTTCACCCTCATAATTAGAATCTAGACTTACAGCAGACAGTCTTTCTTAGAATGAGACACACAGTCTGACAGAAAATAAAAGGGAAACAGATTTAACGAGGATGTGCTTATCGCTTTTAAAATATTTATTTGGTAAATGGTTTTTGCTCAGCAAGTCCCATTAGGAAAGCATTTTTTGGAAGGTCAGCCAGGAGTCAAACTTCCAGCCTCACAAATAACGGTCATCCAGCTCCATCTGAGCTGCAGCTGCCTTCTAGTGCAACACTAAACCAATAAAATAAGACATATTTTTTCATACTCTAAACACTCTGAGAGTGTTTAGAGCCTGTGGTGAAAATGTATTTAAAGGCTTAAATAAAACATTGAGTAAGTTATGCTTTGCCTCCCCATACTGATATCAATATGATGAAAGATCTTGTTTTGCAGCTTACAGTAACAATGATGCCGTCGTGCTACCACACCATCTGCAGTATCACAACAATCCCACTTATTCCAAAGCCAGCAATCACTGTCACGGTGAAAACAACTCTTCATCACCCAGTCACCGCACCCACCTGTCTTTTCCAGCTGCAGTGTTACAGTGTAATGCACTCTCTGCTTGAGCACCATGATTTTTGCTTCAAGAAAACCAAATAACCACCTCTTTTATAGTGGAAAATGAATATAGGTCTCCCTGCACCTTCACTATTCAAAACATTTTACTGAAAGATAGCATGCACAACTGCCCTCTGAGAAGCTCACCTCCCTGCACACCTCTAAAACCATCCCCGCTAAGCTCCCACCATTTTGCTGGGTGGCGTACCCAGCCGCCCACCTCTCCATTATCACCTCATTAGCGGGCTGCAAACTGGCCCACCCTCCATTTTGGCTCCAGCCTCAATCAGCCCATTAATCACAGCAGAGCAGGGAAACCTTCTGTCCTCTGAAGACTTGCAATGTATTCTGCTGGCCCCTGCTGTGTGTGTGTGTCTGTGTGTGTGTATGGTCCTGCTGCAGCATACAAATGATCCAGCTATATCCTGCCATCTGTTGACTGCTAAAAGTAATGCTTCTACACTGACATACACAAAGTTTATGATGTTTTCTGTCTGTCTTTTCATCTTTATCTAAACACATAATTACGCGATTCAAGGTTTATCTCAGCAAAAGAACAGATGGAATAAAGCACGCAATCACTGCAAGTCTTCATAATTAAACAACAAAGTGGTTGTTGTTAGTCCAAATTCAGCTCATGAGAGTGTTTGCACGAACTATCAATGTGGTTGAAGAATTCATCATTTCGAGCCAACTACCTTTTACAAAAGGGCATGGAAAGATTGTCTTTATATTATTCTGCTTGAACTTTCAAAGTACTAAAAATATGTTACACTACAACTGGACCCAAGTCCTTAATATAGAATGACATTATTGTAGGCAGGTACAGACTAAAAAAGTCAGTGAACTTAAAGTGAAAGTCACATGTAGGGTGTGGAATAGTCCATTATCTTTTTTTGAAGGAAAACTGTGATCCAGACAGAGCAATGATGGATGGATGCATGGATGGATGCATGCATGGATGGATGCATGGATGGATGCATGCATGGATGGATGCATGGATGGATGGATGGATGGATGGATGGATGGATGCATGGATGGATGGATACATGGATGGATGGATGCATGGATGGATGGATGGATACATGGATGGATGGATGGATGGATGGATGCATGGATGGATGCATGCATGCATGGATGGATGGATGGATGGATGGATGGATGCATGGATGGATGCATGGATGGATGGATGGATGCATGGATGGATGCATGGATGGATGCATGGATGGATGGATGCATGGATGGATGCATGGATGGATGCATGGATGGATGCATGGATGGATGGATGGATGGATGCATGGATGGATGCATGGATGGATGCATGGATGGATGGATGGATGGCAATATTCTACAGTACAGTACTGCTGGTGGGTGTTTCTCTGAAACCCAAAATCAACTTGTTGAAAAAACTAATGTTTTTGAAAACAAAGCCCACCCCCATGGCCACAGTAATCCCCTACAGCTCAATCCTCCTGCAGCTCATGAAACATAATAAAAAGCCCAAAGTATTGCCTCATTCCCCAAACTCTCTAAATGCCAGTGTGACTCAGCATCCATGAGATGCACCATTAAAAAGCCCAGTGCACCCAAAGTAGCTGCCAGTACCCAGATATCTGGAATCACAGCATACCCACACCAAGCCACAGTCATACTAGGGAATGCAGTGGTTGGAAACCATGGCAAGGCCAAAACTATTCCAAACATGTGCCATAAACTTACAATCTAGGTGCCTTTAAAAGTGTTGCTTCCAAGACAGAAACCAGGTCTGTGTCCACTCCAAGCTAGTTTCCAGCTTCAGAGCATCTTTGGTGTATGGAGGTGGAAATAAAACTGCATTAAGCATAAATTGTGTTTTTAATTGCAATTGAAGGAGGTCAGGTTGACAATTAAATAGAATCTGTTTTTAATAATGCAGCAATTAACTGTGATCACTCTATAAATATTGCTTACATACATAGAAATGTACAATAAATAGAAATTTACATGCACTACTAGCATACAGAGTCCAGCTCCAAACATGTAACAATTCAGAAATTCCTCTGGATATCATTGCTGCAGAATGCTGATAAATTAACTTGTTTTATATAAAACCAAACTACAACCAGTTGGCAACCAGTTGGCAACCAGTTGAGTCAAGCTCCCTATTGCAAAGAGATGCATCGCAGACCAGTTGCACTAACTGGTGCAGACTGACTCAGATCGATTGCAACATGTTAGAAATCAGTTATTAGACAATATCCATGCAATCTCAAGTGATCACCCAGAGGCTGAGCACCAAACCCACAACATCTGAGTTTTTGCAGATCTGTTTTAGTGGCACGAGGAAGACTTACATAACAACAGGCATCTGGATTTAAAATCAGATCAGAATCTGCAAATACATAAACACTTATTATTATTTTCAGTAGTGGTTATGTCTCCTTTCCAGTTGGGACATTGTAGTTCAGCTTTTAAAACCAGTACTTAAGATTTACTACAGCTGTGTGCTAAAATTATTATTATACATGCTCAACTTTGAGAAAAAAAAACATTTTTTTTTATATTCAAAACCATCACGTGGCTGACAGATAATCTCTTTTGGCAACAAAATGCAAAAAGGCCACATAAATGCAATTTGGGGGGAATTTGTGTGACATAAATAATGAGTAAGCCCTGGCTCCAGGCCTGTGTGGCCCTGTGGAGAAAGCAGAGTAAATTAATTCCCCCTGCTATAACGATGTCGTAAACAAAATCAGAACAACTTTGTGTCAACTCATATGCCAAGTGCGGTACGTGGCTTTATCTCAGGCACGTTGATGCAAAGATTCATCCTGTACTTGTTACTCAAACATACCGTAATTACTGTTACATAAACAAAGAGTGCACTGGCAAAGTAAGTAAAAACAGTATTTTCAAGAGCAGAGAAAACTAAAAACATGCTTTACTAGATCCATTCAGTCTGCTTCAAGCTTAAGAAAACCTTATTTTTCTTGAGATTTACACTAAAACATAAAGTCAGCAAGTTTTAGAAAGAGTTTGAATGAACTCAGGCAATATTTTTTATATTATGACTTCATACTTCCCAACTCCCAGGAGCTTGTGTTAAACCAGAGGTTCACTGCATGGGGTTCAAGATTGCTACTCTCAAGGGACTGTGAAATAAATCAGAGGCCACAAAATGATTAGCAGAAAAGAGAAGGAAAAAAAACATTTCTGCAACTCACAACAATATTTTCTCCTGACCTTTCTTGTCTTGTCTCATGTTTTTCTATTTCTTTGCTGAAATAGTTTGCAGTTTAGCCTCTGGAGGCTTAAAAATGTATTAAAATGAAACAATCATCGAAGACAATTTCACTTCTTTTGAACTACTCCCAATTCAAACAGCGAGGTCAAAAGTGCATTCTGTACTTTTAAATATGTGCTCAGAAGTCAAAGCAGTCGGGAGCCAATGGTTTAAAGATTACAAAAATGGACGTCTGACTGGGAATATCACCAGAGGCAACACAGTCCCTCTCTTCTCCATCATAGATTGTGCTGATAAGCTTTGAACAGAGCGTTTGAACCCCCTCGTGATATTGTACTGAGGCACTCAACTCATGTCAGACTGCAGATGCACTGCAGATCTGGGAATGTTTAAGTGTCTGTTCTTTAAGAAACACTTAAAAGAAACAGATCTGTCGGCCGTCCTCTGGCTGCAGACGTTTGGTTTACCAAGCCGCTTCCTTCCCGTCACACACAAACAAATCATCTCTTCATCCACCGCTCTATATTCATGCTTTTGCCTTGTGTAAAGATTCATAAAGATCAATCATCTCGTCTCTCTTCCTGCCATCACCTCTGCCACATCCATCCCTCCAACGCTCCATCTATCCATTCTTTGATCTCTCTCTTTTGCCTTTCCACCCCTCCCTGTGTCATTCTAGGGACCAATATAAATCAAAACCTACTTCAGTGACAGCTGGCCAGCCCGGACACCTACTGTGTTATTTACTTTAGCATGCCTCTGATCCACTGTTTGATCTAAGTGAACTTGCGTTAACTCTCACAAAGTCAACTTTACATATTCACATATCAGCACAGAATATATAAGAGCTAACACACATATGCACATGCACGCACACACCCAATCTGTTTAGTTGCATTAAAGAAACTGGGAGCAGTTTCTGAGAGTTTTCTCCCTTATTATTTTCACCACAACCAGCCCATGAATTTTATATGCACAGTCCCATTGCTCTCGTATCGTCACCTCATTCTTGAAGCTATAAGCCAACGAGGACTTGCACACACACGCACTCGTGCATCCGTGCGTGCCTGTGCTCACACACGGCTGGTGTTTTTTATTTGTGTGGTTATAGATTGGTATGTTTTCGTAGTGGAAGAGAAGGTGATGGGGGTGGGGGCGGATGGATATGAGCATGGTACTCTGAAGAGGCAAGGAAGGGGAGCTGCCGCTGGGTAGATAATCCTTCAGTCTCTAAACACAGTGGAACAGAGGGTTAGAGGTGCCTGTCAGTCACTGCATGGAGTCCCCACTGAGGTAACCCAGGTTTGTCGAGGGAGGGGTTTGTTACATGAGGAGGGTCAGTGGAAACCAATACACTCTGAGAGGGGACTTCTAGGACAAACAGATTATCCCTAAATGAAAATTCATCCAATAACACTGCAGCGATGGAGCTGTTTGAAGGGCGAGAGCAAAGACACGAAAATGCAGAAGGTTAGGGTTTATGTTACAACAAAGTAGATGCACGAGCTAACCAGAGGCCCAGGGGAGACAACCAGAAGACCTCAGTGCTCAATGGTACCGCAGAATTTCGAACCCTAACTGGAAGCTGGGAAAGATTAAACGAAGGATTTTATTGCTAAATTCTCAAATGTATGATTGAGGACGAAGTGAGTCGATGGAGATGAAGTGAACAGGCTGAGATGGATGAAGAAATCAGAGCCAGGGTGGAAGAGCTGGCAGGCAGACGGATGGGCCACTGATGGCTAGAGTGGGTAGGCGCATGAGCTTTGCAGTAGTAGAGAAAGAGAAGGATAGCTCGTTTCCTTCCACAGTTGATCATCTTTAATAACTAACAACTCGTAAATATTTTCGGGAACAAGTATTGTAGAGTCGTATCCATGGTTTCTATATTCCAGCTGCGTGGGAACTGAGGTACCAGTGCAAGTACTTCTTGACTTATGGTTCCTCGAGTAAGCTTTCTCTCTCCTCCAGATGGCTTTTTAAAGAAATAAGACATCCTTAAAGGTACACTGAGATGAATTTCCGGGTAACGGGCTGGAGGAAAAAAGGGAGAGGAGACGAGGAGGCACAAAACAGAGAAATAAGGCAAAGCCCAGGGAGGTCATAGCACAGACAGGAAAAATAAACAGGAAACAAGAAGAGAAGGAGACCACAGATATGAAACACATGACACCTAATAATGTGTGTGTGTGGGTGTGTGTGAGTGTGTAATGTCCCAACCTCCAGATTAAAGTAGAACCTCTAAATATTTAATGTTAATGGCAACACAAGGACAAAATGTGTGTCGAACACTTGCAGAACAGCTGGGACTCCTATCAGCCTCAGTATGTCTGCCCTTAACGATATGTGAGTATTTTATTATTAAAAAGTTGTTTCATTTCAGATAATTTATATTTGGCAGCGTGTCACTGTACTGGGACCCCCTTCCTTCTCTACACATATATGGAAGATAGAAAGTGCCGAAAGGAGCAGAAACAACAAGCAGGCATGAACGTAAGAAACGAAGATGATGGGGCAGAGGGGATTTTTCCGCAGCAGCTATATGCAGGCAGTATGCAAGCTGCCAAATAACATGCCCCATTTGTATACCATTAAGATGCAGCTGAGCCATCAACTAATGTCAGTGTGATCATCAGCAGACGATCTGTCAGGATTGCTGGTCTGACTCGATGGCATGCAAAAACTAACGCTATGCTCAATTAGTGTTTAGCATTTTGCTCAAAACACTGCAGAGCTTTTTCAAATTGCATTGTTATTGTACAAAATTCAAATTTAAGTAGATTGTGTCTATACGTACTGAAATTGGTCTGTTAATATGTTAATAAGTTGGGTTGTTGGTCAAACCTTCACCCACTCCACTTTTTAAAAAAATCTTTTCAGTCATAGCTTCAAGTCCACCCATGCCCACTATTCACATCCCTGCAGCCCACTTGAAATGCAAGTTAATTTACACAGAGCCCTTCTGCAAAAAACCAAAACACAGCGTGAGTTTGGCCCTCTAATTGCATCTCAGCTGTTTTCCAAATGAGCCATCTTTTTACAGTTCCAAAACACAGGCCAAACATATACATCACAGCTCTACAAACAGCTTGTACTCTATGTTCCCAGTGTTTGTAGCCAAGTTGGAGTTCAGAAATGCACACAGACTTGCTGACACCCACCGGAGAAACAAGGAGAAATTTGATGGACATTTCTGTATTTTTTTTGGGAAGCAACGAAAGAAAGCAGTGCCAACTCTGATAGCTTGGCAGCAGGACGTGGAGCTATGCAGGCTTGCAACTGTGCCTTCAGTCATCCTGCAAACATTAGGGGTTGTTTTAACTAAGGCACAAGGTGGGATACTTTGTTTTCATTTTGAGGAAACCTGTTCTTACATGTCCAGATAGGAGAGCATGGTGCATTTGCATATGGCGGTTGATGTAGATCAAATGCAAAACTCTACGTAAGAGAATTTCTGTGCCAAGGGTTTTGTGGTAGTTCTGTGGCTTTTTTCTTTTCAGGGAGCTGAAGAGAGAGAGAGCTGTTTCCTGATTTAATGCTGCCTTCCAGTCATGCTGGTAAGCCCCTCATCAAGGCTCCTGAAGTGGTAAATATGACGTGCCACGCATTCAAGTGCACTTAGTCAGAAGGACAGCTTCTCAAGTAGCATTAGTAAACTGGAAGTCTTTTCTCAACAGAAGCAGGGCGACATCCATGCCCAAAAGCATGACAAGCGATGAGTTAAGTGAAATTTTATCATAGCAATATTTAAGGGAAATTACGCATAGCAGCCGAGAAATATATAATATATATTTAAATAGTCGCCCCCGTGCTTTTGCTAATATTTGCTAGTTTTCTGAATTGATCTACTGATTTTCTGTTTTTCTCAGATGCATAAATAGTTCAATATTCCTTTAACCGTGTGCTCAAGCTTCCTCTTCATAAGCGTGATTTGCACAAGGATAAGCTACAAGAACTGAATCAGTTATCTCACGATCACAAGTCAGAATGCAAATTGAAATAGAAATTAATTGGGAGTGGGGGTGGTTGAAGTTGTGTGTGTGTGTGGGGGGGGGGGTGTTCAAATCAGTTGAATGGCTTTGTATGTAAATCTTTATTCATAGCACTGTTTTAAATCTACACCATAGCCTGACATACATCTCCCTCGAGCTGTACGTGCCGAGGTGATGCAGTTACTTGTGATCAGTCAACTTAGTACTAATGCAGCTTGTAATATACTTACAGAGCCTCTGTGAAGCCTTTAATTGTATTTGGACGGAGACAAGGAAATGAAATAGCCAATATTCTGCTTTCTTACTGTGTATCTAGTGTTTTGGTTGTGTGTTAGACCAAAGCAAACATAGCAGAACTATTAATCGGGCTTAATTTTGGACAGAAGTATGGGCACATGGTTTGCAGTAATGTTGACCCTGTGCCACGTTTGCCAAACTACATTCCTCCTTATGGTTGCAAGCTGTGCAAAGTGAGAACAAGATCATAGATGCAAGCGAAGGTAAACAGGCTTCCACCCAAAAGTGTCTGTGTTCAGTGTTAGAGATGGGGTGAGGAATTTAGTTATTTGGGAGTGGCTCATAGAGCTGCTGTTGCTCTACTCTGAAAGGAAACAGTTGAGGCAGTTTGGGAACCTGACCAGGATGCCTGCTGTCATTTTGTAGGTGTTTCAAACATGGTGAACTGGGAGGAGACCCTGAGGCAGACTCAGAATATGCCAGAGAGATTATATCTTTTAGCTGGCTATGAGTCCCTCTAAAAAAGTTGAATGTATGATGTTATTACCAGGATAAATCAATAAAAATGATTTTAGCTTTTAGTTCTTTTCAGCAATGATGCCAAAAAGATATATATTTAAAAACTGACTACATAGCTTTTTATGCTTTTTTTGGACAGAAAATTAATTTTCATGTTAAAGTTTGATTACATTTTGTAAAGTAAACTTAAATTTGTTATGCAGTTAAATGATATATTACAATTGTTTACTGACAGAGTTTGAGTGATAGTTTACATTATCCAAAAGCTTGTATACAACCACTCATACAACAATAGCTGAATACCTTCTTGCAGAGGTGACAAACTTCTGAATGATCAGGAAATAGAGAGAAAATTGGAGAAAAAGAAAATCCCGATGTGGAAACTCCACTATGTGGAAACAAACTGAGTTAGGTTTTGTGCAAAGAGAAAAGCTTTGTGGGTGTTTTGTGCAAAAGTCAGAGAGAGGTGTCTCAAAAATATAAAGTTTCTTGAGTAATAGCCAAGTGCTACAATCCCTGTAGGATTTTTGTTTATTAAAAGCTGCACCTCCGCAGCGGTTGGTTGAGCACAAACTTTTTAGTCACTTGGGGAATTTATGCTGCACAGTGAAATTCAACACCAGGCACCAGTGAGAGAATATGCAATACTGAAGGGTCCTGAGACAAACAAGTAGCAGCATGTACTGTATTTACAAGTCTGTGGGCTTTTATAAAATCTTATCAACTGGATTTAATGCTATTTCCAAACCAAACTTAAAAGATGCTTTGTAAAGTTCTCAGTCACTCACAAGTTATAGCTGATGTGTTCAGACTAAACAGAAGGGAAACTGTTGCTGCATCAGTACAACTCAGCTTAGGGTGAAGTGGAGGGCCAGGCTTATCGTGGCACAGCATCTCACCCGGTGGTACAGGGGTTAAAAGGAAATTCGTTCTGAAATTATGTTTTACTTCTGCCTTGGGTTAGGGTCAAGCTACTTAGATTAAGGTGAATGTGTGCAGCTCGCATGTGTGATGGTGGCGATGTGGGTGTCTGAGGGTGGAGGGAGAGGAGGGAGTCCTTCAGAGACCGAATGAGTGAGCAAAACACCAGAAACAAGTGATTACCTTCCTCTAGGCCCTGTTGTAAAATGTCACCCTTCTGAGAAATGGGTTCGTGCTGGCTGACCTGTAAACTCCGACATCATATGCTATTCTGGTGTTTGGACAATGTTTTTTTTCTCTTAAAAATCAGAGTTATGTACTGCTTACTCTATTTACCTTCACAGTTTCTAAACTGCTGTGTATTTTTTTTTTAAAAAAGGTCCAACCCTGCTCCTAAACTATGTGTAGTATGTTCACTAAAAAGTAAAAGTGTTACCAGACAAAACGTCAGTTGTGTTGCATTTTCATAATCTAATTTAAACGCTTAAGAATCAAAAAATGAGCACTAGATATCTCTTTTTGTAAAGAGTCATAAAACTTTAAGAAACAAAAGCCTGTTCATAAACATCCAAATCAATTCCAAGTTAAAAAAGAGACAGTAGAAATATGGCTCCTGGGACATTGTGGGTTCTACAATGAGAATTATTTTTATTTATTTATTTCTTTATATAAGAAAAACTAAACTTCCCTAATGTACAGTTTCTGTCCCTAAAGTCTGCTCAACTCTTAAGGTCAAAGATGGGGTTAAACAAAATGCAAAAGTTTGTAGGGTAACATTGTTGCCTGGAAGTTTGTGAACCTTTTAAAAGTACAAGAAGTAGACAGAAAAAAAAATCAATTAAAGGCATTAGACAAAGTTATTATATCTTATATTATTATCATACCACTGTATGCACATAATCCCAATTGGTATTATTGGTTATGAAAGTTAGCCCTTGCTTTTCAGCTCTGCACCCATATTGTAATAAATCCCTCTCTGTGTTTGCAGTCTTGCCACCACCGAGGTGCAAAATTAGGTATAATATGTCTCCCTGTCATCCTGAGCCATTATATCTCATTTAATCTCATGTGTAAAAAGTAAGAGCCTAACAGTCAAAAACACTTCACTTCACATTTGTAGTTTAAACATTTAGTCAACAATGATTTAATGATGACGAAAGCCCTGAAATTTGGAAGAAAAACAAAGAGACTTCTGTGGAAAAATGTAAATGGTTTGTGAAGTGATTCAGTATTTTTTTTTTCTGATTGTTAAGACTTAGGAGAACAATTTTCAAAGGTCAAATTAGGGTTTGAGGTAAACAGCTGAAGCTACACCAAAACCAAAGACCATGTTGAAAGACACATAAGGGAGGGTTTCTTATGGATACATTGTAGTAAACTAACACTTTTTATATTTAAATAAACAAACTCACATGTGTGTAGAAAAGTTAAACCAGGCATAGTTCAAACATGATGCGTGTTTACATGGGACAATGGGAAGAAAAGAATTGGCCAATGTAGCAGGTTCTGTCCCAAATCATGTATATTCTGGTAAGATAATGTCATTAAAATGCTGCATGTGCAAGTAGATTTAGACTCTTTTGTGGTATTAGTTACCAAAGCCCTTTAGGTGACAGAATTGCCCTCCACCTCGCTGACTTGTTTCTACGGCACATAACCCCAAATGCAACTACATGTTGAGCCAGCCTCTAACAGCACTACTAGAGTATTGGTATCGTGCAGGATTCCCATTCTTGTGACCTGTGTTCAATTCCCAGGCAGAGCAAGAACCTTTTAGTGTCCTCTACTTTAGACAAACAACATAAAGTAAACTATGATTTCTAAGACTGAATGCATGCAATGTCATGCAAAATGCATCACATCCTCAAAATCTCATGTTATTGTCTAAGTACCATCCATGTCTGATAGAGAGACCAGGTTTCTTTGATTCACATTTCCACTCTCCTCCTCCTGCATTAGTGCTGATGTAGAGCTTTTGTCTGACTGGCTGCTCCAGCTGTTCAGGAGAATACTGCAGATTTATAAAAAGAAATAGACCAGTAACACTCTTCTGTGGCACTAGTTGCCAAGGCCTTAAGAAAAGATCATTTAGGACCTTCATGTGACAGAATTGCCTTCCACCTCGCTGACTTGTTTCTACAGCACATAACCCGAAAGGCAACACATGTGGCTAACCCAGGACCGCACTGTTAGTGTAGTGATATCATACAAGCTTTCCATTCTTGTGACCTGTGTTCAATTTCCAGGCAGTGCAAAGACTGTTATGCCACCTGAAGTAAACTATGACTAAGACTAAATCATGGCAAGTGCGTCACATCCTCAGCAAGTCTCATGTCGATGTCCAAGTACAGTACATGTCTAACAGAGAGACCAGGTTACTTTACTTCACATTTTCGCTCTCCTCCTCCTGCATCAGTGCTCATGTAGAGTTTTTGTCTGACTGGCTGCTTCAATTGTTCAGGAGAATACTGCAGTGGCTACTTGAGCCGTAATAGCAAATATAAGTGGATGTGGGTATATGATGATGTTACCAGCAGTGTGCAGTGACCATTGTATGCTGAGACCTTTAGCTGATTGGTGCACTGTTAGTGTAGTGGTGTCATATAAGATTCTCCGGCAGTGTGCTATATCTCACCTCTAGCCCTTCTCTGCAGCTCGTGTCTTTAATAATTCTATCCTAACTGATCGTCTAGCGAGATAATGTCACAGAAATAAAAAGTGCAAGTAGATTTATAAAAGGAAAAAGACAAGTAAGACTTTTCTGTGGCACTAGTTACCAAGGCCTGAGCAAAAGATCTTTTAAGACCTTTAGGTAACAGAGAAATGCAACTACATATGTGGCCAGCTTGCAACAGCACTGCTGGTGTAGTGGTATCATGCAAGATTCCCACTCTTGTGACCTGGGTTCAATTCCCAGGCAGTGCAGATAAATCTTATGTGTCCTCTACTTTAGACTCACATCATAAAGTAAACGATGAGTTCTAAGACTGCTCAAATGCATCACATAGCAACAGGACGTTTGGGTTGCTAAATTAGCAGCCTTTAAAGTTGAAGAGAGTTCACCATTGATCAGTCTTCAACTTTAAAGAGACCATCTTACACTGCTTTAACAGTAGCCATTCGCAACTCTCTGTGAATGGTACTCATGGCCATTGATCAATGGTCATGACAGTTTGCATATTAATGATCATGAAACTGACCTCATGACCCATTATTAGTCAGTGTTGCCAGTTTAACTCATTATGCAAGCGTACTATTTATAACCTGGGATACATGCAGTCAGCTGAGACTGAATGAGACACTTGGATGAGTGTTGAAACGTTTGTCCCACTGAAAATGCAACATCCAGATGATCAGAATCAACCTTCTGGGATTATGGGAGTTCTTATAGTTTAAAAAAAAACAAAAAACGAAAGGAGTATCTTGGATAAGAGGTGAAACGTCTTAAAACAACTCAAAGAAGTCCAGTTTCCTTCTTTCAAGCTTAAGACTGTTAGTGAATGTATCCAAGACTCACATTCCTGTGACCTCGGTTCAATTCCCTGGCAGTGCTTTAAGTTACATTTTACGCCTCTTCAAGTGCATTTAAGAGTCCAGCATACACAGCTGCTATGCATCTGTAAAGTCAAAGGTTATTAATGTGGCTGAGACACTATTCTCGAGACTTTATGCCTCACATCCTCACAAAGGTGGTACAAGGCAGCACGGCCTTGGCAGCAGATGTTTTAAGACCTTTAGGTTGCACAATGGCCTCCATCAGTCAGGCTCTTTTTCCCAGCACATACTACAATCCCTTGGCCAGACTGAGAACTGAGAACTTGGAGGCTACAATCACCTGGGAAATGTTGGTATCCTCTAAAACAGCGGTCTCCAACCTTTTTTGCGCCACGGACCGGTTTATGCCCGACAATATTTTCATGGACCGGCCTTTAAGGTGTCGCGGATAAATACAACAAAATAAAACTAGTACCGGTACCGAAAAAAAGAAAATTTATTCATAACACATGTGAAAAGACCCAGGAAAACCGAGTAAACGATAAAAACGATAACAAAATAACGCTGAAAACCGATAAAAACCCTGAAAACTATACATTTCACACCTGAGCCTCAACTCTCGCGGCCCGGTACCAAACGACTCATGGACCGGTACCGGTCCGAGGCCCGGGGGTTGGGGACCGCTGCTCTAAAAGGTGTAGTCCCTTACTAAAAGAAGGCTAGAAGTGCATTTGCTTGGGGTGCGCTGCAGAAGCATTTAGCTGGGTGCCACATGTCAAAGTAACATTCACATGAATGTTTGGAGCCAAGGTTTCCAAGCATAAAATTGCAGAGAGCTTTATGCTGCATAATACTGCAACATACTGTCTTTACCAGACTATCTTGTTGCCTGGTCTATGGTCCAATATAGACACAAAAGTCCCATTCGTATGACCTGGGCTCAACTCCAAGGCAGGCAGTAAGTGATGCTTGGAGTTCCTGATGTGGTGTTTAAGAGTCCACCACTATCCTTCAAACAAATCAGCTGCTCTGTATGTGTATAATAAAAAAGTGAGTCATGGGAGTGAGCCACTGATCCATAGACCATATCTGACGCATGCCAAATGCCCAACGTCCTCAGAAAGTCACTGTTCAGTGTCTAAGTACAAGTCTCTTTTAGATTTCTTTGGTTATGGATTTGATGACATCTCCTATAGCACCCCTTATTTAGATAGTCCAAACACATGCCATCCAAGACGTTACTATATATGTTGACTTTAGTGGTGTTTGAGCTCCCTTTTAGTAGTGGTTACCACTTTCACGAAATTATATGCACCTGCTGTGCACCTGGAAAAATAAAATGTCACATATGCTAAATGGTTAATGATTCATCACAACAGCCAGTCATGCAGCACTGCTGGTGTAGTGGTATCATACAAGACTCCCATTCTTGTGACCTGGGTTCGATTCCCAGGCAGTGCAGAAAGTGGTTTGCTTATTTCATTTGACTTCATTCTGGGTTCTGCAGGAGATTTTAGATTATATGTCTTTTAGCGAGATACTGAACTCTAAAAGTGTCCCAGATGAATCACTGGAACCCGCTTTATGTGCATAAAAAGCATTACACAGACTTGGAGTCGATGTCAAACAACCCTGACCTGTCAAAGAATGAACTCCACAAGTCATCTGAAAGTGTTTTGTGTAGGTTCTTTAGGTCTTATTGGTTGCATTGTGTGCCTTCATTGTTTTTCTAGTGTACTGATGCTTTGGCGCCAACACCCTGAAATTGTCTTAACTCTGGATTGTGGCAGGGAGCATTAGTCTGTTGAAAAAAAGAACAAACTGCTGCCATGACGGGATGTAAACTGTCTGCAGCAGTGTTTAGGTTGGTGATATGTGCCAAAATAACATTCACACAAGTGCCAGAGTCTACGGTTTCCCAGCAAAACACTGTGGACAGCACTATACCGCCTTCTTCCTCCCACAGTGCCATCTCTCACTGTCCAACTTCAAGAACTTGTTGTTCACTTGCCGTCTCATACATCCCACCCTTGACAGCTGCTATTGTTACATCTCTGTTGTTCACTTCACCTTTCAGTGGTTTCTGTGTTGTAGTTCACTGGTGTAGAACGGGATGAAGTAATTAGAATAAAAATCGGACAGTCTTATCAGAGTTGAAATAATTTGGTAACGTATAACAAGCTGCTGTAAAAATAGCACAACCTCACTGACACAAAAAAGCAGTTCAATTGAACTGAAAAGCAACGTGTGATTTTTCCATTCCCAGAAAAGGTTACTGTCCTCTGTGACGAACCGATGATTAAACTGAGGTGAACACATAATTTCCCAGTTAAAGTCTTGTTTTCTGGACTCAATATGCGATCACCAATGAAAAGAGTTATGAATCATCCATTTCTGCCCTCTCGTAATTGTTTCTGTAACCTCTTATTTCTGCACTTCTGCAGATTCCATCCCCTTTTCCTGTTTTTCTTTAAAGAACACCCAGTCAAATAGCTCTATGCCAAACCAACACAACCAATATTACCAGACCAACATCTGCCGTCTCACAGCCCAGCCTTTGGTTTTGATTAAAGTCACACATATTTGCACAATGTGTTTTGGCATGAGCACAAAGGGCCCCCAGTTTCAACTGTTGTCTCTTCTTTAGGCTGCAGCTTCAGTCGCTCTCTAAGCTCCGGGCTGTCCTTTGGAGGTAAGGCACGACCTACCATGAATTTAAACTGCTCCCTGCTCTTTCTTCTCAGCTTAAACTGCAGTGGCTCCTCACTCTGAGAGGTGACTATAGACGTTTTTGCAAACTAAGAAAAAAGGTTGTCACCATCACAGCGCTAACGCTAGCACTAACAGAAAAACCCTTCAAAGATCTGTCAGCTTGCGTTTGAAAACCTTAAGGCCCTACTGGTTTAAGTGCGTCTCAGGCTAGACTTGGGAATACTAAAGCTTTTTTAATATTGTGTTTTTCAGTAATGGCAGTGGTTGCCTCAGGCCGACCTTTTAAAGGGCGTGGCGGTGTTATGCCCAATGCATTATTTACTTTGCGATTCGGTATCTCATATGTGACCTGGAACACTTTCAGCAGCTGACAGTGGATTACTGGCACCTACTGGAAGTCATAACCCACCCACACACTCGCTCGGTCACTTACTTTTCCTTCATTTCACTTTCTAGACTGTTTTCCAAGTTGCACTTTGTGACTCCACTGCAGTTGCAACATTTCCAGATCCTTACATCTCCCCAAGCGTACAATCTGATGGCAAACAGATGTTGATTCAGCAGCTGTTTAAATACAGCGACACAATTAAAGCTACGATAACGTGTGAAGGCTGAGTTGTTACCTACTCTGTGTTGTGGCAGGAAAGAAACATCTTCCTTGCGTGAGAGTTCACAAGGGAGCTTAAAACCTCCCTGAAATTCTGGTTTTGAAGGCGTGTGGGAAAAGATTTCATTTGGCTTTCATGTTTTTTAAGCCTGCTCATTAGTCAACCATAAAAAAATATTTGTTTAATATTCTGCTCATCTCACAGTGCTCAAATTTAAAAACCAGAGCAGTGGGACACAACAATAGAAAATACAGGAAACATGACTAGTGATGGAATTGCTTACATACATATATGTGTGTGTGTAAAACTAGCTATAGTGCATTAGTTTATCACAGCTGTCAGATTAACACAAAAAAAAATAAAAGCATTAGAAAATTGTGGAGATATAGAAGTTTTTATTGCTGCCATATAATCTGCATCATTATAACTGCATTAATAACATTCTTTACAGCATTATTCCATTTAGCAATACTTCTCACAGTATTGATATTGCATTAAAGTTGTTTATTGAAGATGTCCATTTGAGGATCCTTCCATTATGTAAACTTTTATTACAAGTACGCGTAGAAGTATTTCATACACATTGCATATTTGTGCTTATTTCGAGTTGATGTTCGGTTCATTAAGGGTCTTAAGCGTCACTGGCGTGACTGTCCAGGTGATACATGCTGAGGGAAACCGGAACATAGAAGGATAACTGCAATGCATGCTTACAATACATAGAACACATATAATTTAGGAATGTGTCAGGCCTGAGGCCTTAACTCATTTGGAGTCTTACTATATTTTACCCTACTTGGCAACAGATGACCAGAGTCTATAATTAGCCCCAGAGGTCCTGAGGGCTTGAAGTTTATTACCTTGTAATGAAGGTGTTATAGAAAAGAGAAGTTCTATGTCTGCTTATAGCTATTAAAGATGTACAAGATGTACGATTAACGGTGACTAATGTCTGGAACCTATTTTAATCTGTAATTGACGCCATGGGGGGGCGTGTACCCCACTGCTTTATAAGTATCCACAACATGTATTTTGGTCAGAGGACATATGCTGATGTTTTCTCCCGTGTGTCAATAAACTCATCGTTTGATTGCACTTTTCTGGGGCCTCCGTGGTTTGTCTCACTGCTCTACATTGATCGATTTCGCGACAAAATCTCAAATGGGCTTGTTCCTAATATAAATTAAAATTTCATGCATGATGCACCACCTTTCTCCTGCAATTAAATCATTTATTATTTAAAAAAAAAAACAGTTGTCCAAATTCTTCAAACTTCAGGTTAAAAGAAACGTGCGCCACACATGGAACAAAAGTGTTTCAACAGTAAAAAGTTTAAGTTTTACCAGGATCAAAGAACAGTTTTCCCAGAAGTTTGCAGGATGCAGGCCAGAAAGGGAACAAGCCAGTCGGTCTGAACTACACCCCCCAAATCTATCCCTCAGTCAGCATCTACCCAGGATGAAAGGCTTGCCTCGTGTCTCTAATCTAAGCTTCCTCATCTCTTTCTCTTTCTGTGACGCTGAAATCAATCTCAGTACGTCACACTGAAGGATTTACCAGTGTCTAAAATTCATCTGGAGGACAAAAGCAGGGGGAGAGAAGAGAGAGAAGGATTGAGGAGTTTTTACCTTCAGTTAAAGGGGAATATACAAATCACTGTGGGAGAAGGACTCTTAGTATTCACATAAGGTGATCAAACCTTCTACCCCTCACCCTTTTGTGTGTGTGTGTGATTAAAAAAGAGAACCTTGTTACATCTGAGATCATAAAATACAGCAGTAATAACTCTTTATGATCCAGCTGTCAATGTCATATTTAACTGACACCACTTTAAAGTGGCAGCTCCAAAGAAAGAATTTCACATTTTCTTCACATTTTTTCCTCCTTGAAAAAAAAGATAACTTGTTGTGCATCTCTAACGGTAGGAACTAAGAGGCAAGGCAAAGAGGCGAGGATAAGAATCGAGGATGTACAAGGTGATAAATGAGAAACGGGCCTTAGGATGGCACGGCAGGATAAAAACATTAATGTTATTCCCCCTCAGCTGCTCTGTAAGATTAGCTCGCTGCTCTGCAGACCTCTGATAAGTTTTACTGCTGGACATTTTGTATGATATGCTTCATTAAGAAGAATCAAAAGCATGTCAGTGATATTGTGTCTGTGAAGGTTCTCAGTCATCCAGGTCATCGTAGTCAAAGGAGCTTGCAAAGAAAAGCGTCTGGACTTCTTTAAGTTACTTGAAGACGTTTCACCTTCATCCGAGAAGCTTCTTCAGTTCTAAGGTCAAATGGCGGCGAGTCCCAGATTTAAACCCAGTGGGAGTATCCCCCCAAAGAGGGACAAAAGGTCAGTGATATTGGTTTCTCACCTGCTTTTAATGTTATTGCAGACAATGAAGGTAAAGTCGTTAACCTGTTAGCTCATGTGTAAGTAAGAGCTCTGCCCCTATGTTTCCCTGTCAGCTCGTCTCTGTCTACGAGTCTGTGTCTGAGTGATTCTCGTGTCCCAGTTGTAGTGACTTCCTCCTTTGTTTTGACAACTGATCTTCCTTGTCTCCTTGTTGTTTTGCTTTCTTTGTCTCTCCATCTCTGCTATTTTTTAACTCTTCTCGCATGTGTCTCGTCTTGTCTTTGTTTACTCTCCAGTTGCTTCCTCCTCTTCCCCCGAGTTTTTCCTTGAGCTTTAGTTTCCTCTGTTGTGTTCCTGCTTTCTGGCTGCACTTAGTCTTTGGACTATATTTTGGACTCAGCCTGCTCTTCCTCAGCAGCACCCTTTGTTGTTTACACCCACTAGCAAGTTCATTAAAGAACCTGCTTTTTTGCAACCTGCCTCCTTGCCTCTGTGTTGTCTTGCATTTGGATCCTCGCTTTGAACTGACAGGAAAAGATAATGGGTTATGATCCAGGTTTCCAGGCCATGCGAGACAAAACATTTCCTGAATACAGACCAATGGGTGATGTCAAAGCTCGCTACATTAATCTTTATATACAGTGGCACTGAAACGCATTTTATTTTGATGAAATTTACCCAAAGCCATCACATTTCTTCCCATTAAAATGTCACAAGACAAACCCCTTCTGCAGCCTTCTGCCCCTGCAGTGGTTGCCATGCCTCCCCACTCTGATGCAGGGTCATGTGAGAGACCGGGAAGTCAGATTGATTAAACAAGCTGCCGGGATAATGTGATCATGTATCAGTCAGCCCACACGTTTAGCTCCATAATTCTTTCTCCATGGCAGCCCGTCTCCTCTCCAGCTTTGGCCTTTTGAAGTTTCACAAATCCACCCCCCTCCTCCTCACCAAGCCTTCTCCTCTTCTCTCCTCCTCCTCTTCCATTCCTCCATTCATCCTCCTCCATCATCTTCACCCTGTGTGTCCCTCTGTCCATCGTGGCTCCCAGCTCCCCTTCACCCTTAATAACTACTCTCACCCTGTCCATCCTGACCTCCAGCGTTCCTGCGGCCTCGATGACTCCCCACACCTCCTCCATCCACCCCCCTCTTGCTGCTTCTTCCCATCATTAGGCATTTTAACCCAATCCCTTCCCCTCCTCTATTAGTTGGCTCTGTAGCTGTTGCTTTGCTAATGGCACTCCAAGGGAGCACGGCGATAATACTGTTGGCTTTAATTAAAGACATTAAAGGCCTGGAAAGTCACAGAGCCCCCGGGATGATATGTTCTGTTCTCACACCTCCCGAAATACTTCTCTCTCTTCTCCGTCACTTTTTTCTTCTCTTTCCTTTACTGTTGCTCATTTGATTCTTTTATTTTTGCGCCAAATCTCGAGCTCCCTCATTTCCCCTACAGCTACTGTCTCTTCCTTCCTGTTTCAGTTTCTTCTGCTGTTCATTCATTTCACTTTCCCTTCTTCCCAGTATCCCTTTGCTTCTCTTCCATTAAGTCCTTTTTTTCCTTGCCATCTTTACCTTTTCATGTCTTTTTTCTCGTGACTACCTGCAGCACGCTCTTGGCACACAGCTCGTAGATGGCTTCATTAGCGTTGATGCCTAGGACGTTGTTTACCGGTAATTAGTGTTTTCCTTGTGAGTTTGGTTCACATCACAAGACTGTTGTCGATTTTCAAGAAACCAGTACGGCTCCATGGTCTTGTCAGAAGGCGAGCACTGATACCTTAAATTTAAAAACAGAGCACAGGTACTGCGTGACTTCTGTAGATTTTGTTTGTGTGTGCATCTCTTCATGTTTGGATTTCCCAATGCATTTATAATCCAACCAAATAGCTTCAAGTGAGTTCTCCCAATGCTCTCAAATATAGTGCTGAAAATAAAAAACTACTCAGGACCTCAGACTGGATTTTAAATGGGTTGGATTAAAGTATCTCCACAAATTCACCATCTCAGCTGGTTAAATTTCATTTCCAGAGTACCTGCTAGCTTTAGTGCATGCTATTCATACGATACATGGAGCAGCATTGTGCGCTTTAATGCTACCTCCTTCAAATTTCTGTGTGCGTGTGCTTGTATTAATAGAAGACGTGGACATTCAGCTACGAACTAATAGCAACTGTATCTCACACACACATAGAGCCACGTGCACACAGCCACATGCACACACCCCTTTATAGGGAAAGTTGTGCACTTCAAGGCATTGATTAGTCTGGCTGTTGGTGCTTCCCTGCATCTCCATTTAGCCATTATTGGAGGCACATCTGCTCTCTATGAGCCGACTCCTGTTTATATCCCCGTCATACACAATGCAAATACACACACACAAACACACAGTGAGATACAACACCTTGACAGATCTGGAAACAGGCGCGAATGCAAGTACACACAGAGACAATCCCAGAAGCGAACTCGTGCATGTCAACATCTACATGCATTTGCATACACACACACACCTCAAGGAGAATCACAATGGGAGCGAGGCACTTTCCGATCATCTCACATCAGCTCAACACCCCCCCATTAATAGAAAAACTGGCTCAGCACCGCGGGGAAGAAAACAACATTTGGAGAACAGATTAAAGTGGGGGGTTTCTGAGGGTGGAGGTGAGCGCATGAGCACATGTGTGGCGTTGTTTTATATATTGTGTATCGCATTGCGTAAGGACATTTTAGTGAGGCTCGTGGGTCATACGAGGATGAAACTTTTTCTTTCCTCAATGCACTTTACATTTTGTGTCGGCTTGCAAACGCATGTCTGGATGTGTTAAACTACTTGTATCAGTGTTATCTTGTGTGTGCGTGTGTGTGTGTGTGTGAGAGAGAGAGAGACAGAGAGAGAGGGAGTGAGTGAGTGTCTTGGAATAAGGAAGACTGAGTCACCCTCTGGCTTGCCATCTTTATCCCTGGCACCCCTTTCTCTGTTTAGCCCTGCAGCAGTGACGATGAGAAGTCCTCTCAATTCAATCAAACAACATGAAGGGGAAACCAAAAGAAAAGAAAAAAAAACCCACGCACACAGAAAACAATTAACTTTGACAGAGAAAGGAGCAATGAGGGGAGCCTCGGAGTTTAGGTGGAATTGGAGAGGGGATCAAGGGAGTAAATAAAGAAAGGTTAAAAGAGGGATATAAAAGAGATGGAAAGAAAGTAAGCGCACTTAGAAATATGTTCAGTGGTGTAAGCCAAATGCTCAGAAAGCAAGTTTAATATATTCTGAGTACCGTCACATGGTCACGCACCACTTTGCTATATTTGGAGCCGTAACGGCGCTCATGGGAAAAGGTAAAAAGTACAGAAGTCGTTACAATTATTTGCATGCAAACACAAATGTTCCTCAGAGCTACACTTTGCAATGAACACCTGCAACTCTGTAAATGGTCTTCTGAGTAACAAACCCTCTAATCCTCTTTCCATAATTATCTTTACACAGAATGTGTGATAGAGTTAACGGGGTTTGCAATTTGCCAGGACACTCCTTGAACATAACATAACACAACTAAAAAATTGGCCGGGGCTTTGAAGCATCAGTTCAACAGCAGACTAGTATTTGTTCGCATAACCGCATGTGCTGCACTGGTAGTTAACTGAAAACACAAGGGGACCAGTAGGGTGTACTGACACGCCATAGTGCTTTCTGAATGTTGTGCATTGCTGCACACAAAGAGGAAATAAAGACCGGGTTCACGCAACATAACGACTTTACATGCTCATCACTATAGAGGCGGTCCACACAGCAACAATGTTGTATTATGGCAAAAAGCGGGCCCAAAGAGCAGACTTGGACAACAGCAGAAAGGTTTGTACTGTTTGCTGTGAAAGAATGAATTGTTAATGGGTTCAGACAGCTGGTGGACAAATTCAGAGACGCTTTGGACTGGTACACGGAAGCTCTGTTAGACAGAAGACAAGAGATTATACCAGGAACCCAAGAGGATGATGAGAATAATGAGAGTGAACCAGAGGTCTTGGTTGCGTTGGAAGTGAGGGGCTCAGAGGGAGTGTGAAGGTAGCTGGCCAGTATCAGACAGGTGGTGGAAGAAAGCGCTTGAAGAGCGGGCAGGCAGGTGAGCGGCTAAGTACTTTCTTTGACAGATTACATGGGGCTGGTGAGTAGTTCTGGGAGTTTCTGGAGGCAACAAGTGAACAGGTTTCCAGGTAAGGTGTGTGAGGAGGTTCAGAACTGTTAACATAGCTGCAACAACAATATGGGAAAGAACTGTTGGAACCTCTGCCCTGACACAGTCCACACATATTATTTCCAGATAAAAGGAGTGGGAAGGACTGCTCAAATGGGGGAACTCCATCCAGGGCAAGAGGAAGAAGCCAAATCAGCATTTCAACCTGAGGCTTCAAAACACAGAAACAAAAAAATGATAAAAAGCAGATCAACAGACAATCAACTGCTCCACAAGAGAAGCATCTAAGAAGGCAGGTTAAAGTAAACAGAGCAGAGTTATAAAAAGTTAAGCTTTTCAAATTCTGTAAACAAGAATTTAACAGCTCTGAACTTGACACACCACTTCAGATGTCCAGTGAAAGTTATTCGGTTATTTCAGTGCAACGCTTTGAATTTCATTTAATGTTTTTTTTACTTCTTCCAAGAAGGTTGTGGTAGGTCTTTGATAGTGTTTGAAGGTTTTAAATGAATTCCAATAAAACTGTGTAGGGGTGTAGAGTGGGGTCATGTTGACGGTCCATTGAAACTTGGCTTACATCTACCAAAGTCTCCAAGGTCAGCTTAATAATTTATTGGTTGAAAACGGGAAAAAAAAATGCTTCTACCTCCAAACTATGATGATTTTTACAAGTGTGGTGTGTGTGCTTAACACATAACGTATCGTGTAAAGATTTCAAATGTGTCACATTTGGTCAGTAGATTGATATGAAGGTCATAATTGTGGTATCTAGAGCTGTGTTTCATACAAGAATAGAAATACTTTATTTTACTATTATTCTTGTAACTTAGAAACTAGGATTCTTACAAGTCTTTGTTTTTAATTAACAACATATGAAATATGAAATATGTGGTCAAACATGCAGATTTCAGAAGCAACAATTCCACCAGTCTAACAACCAGACGGCTGATCACAAATTTACTCACAGGTGAGTTAATCATCCCAGGTGCATGGAGCTGAAAGGTGAAAGCAGCCGAAAGACCCATCCCTGGAGCACAAGGCATGGTTACCTCACACGCACATATATACAACACACATTGTTGACTGTACACCATCCATCCAACCAACGTCATTGTCAGGTATGACGGGGGTAACAGAATTAGAGAATTTGTCCTGTTGGTGTTTGTTTTAACCGTATCAGATGATTTTCATGATTTGACTACTCTCAGCTTCTGCCAAATTGTTGATTTAACTAAAGAACTCGTCATGGACTTGAGGAGGCACAGAGGTCCACTCCCCTTTCATTTTAAATGGAGAACAGGTGGAATCTGTCTCCACCTTCAGGTTTCTGGGCACCTACATTTCCATGGATCTCACCTGGATCCACAACACCATAAAGAAGTCCTGAGGAGGAAGAACCTGGACCAGAAGCTGCTGCTGGCTTTCTATCGGTCCTTAGTGGAGAGTGTGCTCTCCTACTGCCTGGGTGTTTGCTATGCAGGGACCACAACCGAGAACTGAAAGGCTGCACAGAGGGTAATTAACACCACCTTTAAAAAAAAAATCACTAGCTGTCCTCTGCCACCCCTGGAGGCCATCACCAGATCCTCCTGTCTCAGGAAAACCAGGGCGGTCACAGGTGATCCCTTGCACCCTGGCTGCCTGTTTGACCCGCTGGTCAGTGCCTCAGGTCAGTCAGGTCCCACACCTCCAGACTCACAAACAGCTTCTTCCCCTGGGCCATTCGCACTGTTAACAAACACTAACCCCCCACCTCGCCAATCTGAGCCATGGTCTTAGTAACCTTCATCGCTCCCTCCTGGTTTGTATATATTCATCTTGAATGAATATATTTTTCCTTTTTCTTATTTATTCCTGCTGTCTTACTATTTATGTTTTATTCCGCCACAGTTGGCATGGATTTTTATTATGTGCATACATGTGCAATGAAAATAAAGGGCTATTCAATTCTATTCTACAACAGAAAAAGAGAAAATGAGTGAGTCGGCCAGGAGAACCTTGACAGTGTATTCAAATGGGTTTCAACAGGGCAAATAACAAAAGCCTGCAATTTGCACCAATTTCTATTGCACTACAATTTTCTTATAGTACAATTAAAAAGAACAAATTTTAAAAAGTAAACATACACAAAATACAACACTATTCACACTGAAAGTAAATCCTACACAGAGCGTGAGCTGCGGGTCCGTGCTGTCAGAGTGCTGCGTGTTGGTTTCTGGTTTTGACTGATTTTAAAAGAGCTCTTACGTGTACTGCTGATTTATTATTTTAACAAGTCTACTTAATGCAAACAGCAACACATTTATGAATGCTAGAGTGAACTGCTGGATCCCACATGAAAAAAATAATTCAGATTCTAATTATTATTAGTTTCTGTCTGATCTTTGCTCACACTCTTTACACTAGCTTACACAAAGCACAAACAAGCCTATTCATTTCCTCTATATTGGACATTTGTTTTTGGTCTTTATCTTTTGACTTACTTGAGCTGCCCTACTAAGTCCTGATGTACTAAATAGAGGACATCCTGGGCTTTCCATTGATATCTCATGTGTTCGGCGGCCTCTTTTAGTTCAATGGGTAAATTCTTTTTTCCAGTTCTCAGGAGGTTAAATAATATAAATGCAGTGTTGCTGAACAGTGTAAGTTAACAGAATTTGGGGTGAATTAAAAAAAGACTTGTAACACAATCTGCCTGTTTAAAGCAAACTAGAGTCAAAGCTGCATTGAGCTATATCAAATAAAATCAAAGCAACCTTATCGTTCATAATCTGATCTCGAATCTGCATGAATTGCTGCACAGCCAGACGATAATTTAGACACACCAGAAATCCATCCAACCAAGAGCAGAATCTAAGCTGACTGAAAATGAGCCTAAATTGAAATTTCACTGAGTGAACCAACTCAGAGTTAGTATCTGACTATGCTCTCATATCTTTTCCACAGACTCAGCGCTGGTGCTCGCCCCAAGACTGGAATCAATTCAATTTCAATTCAATTTTATTTCTATAGCGCCAAATCACAACAAAAGTCACCTCAAGGCGCTTCATAGATACAGAGAAAAACCCAACAATCATATGACCCCCTATGAGCAAGCACTTTGGCGACAGTGGGAAGGAAAAACTCCCTTTTAACAGGAAGAAACCTCCAGCAGAACCAGGCTCAGGGAGGGGCGGCCATCTGCTGCGACCAGTTGGGGTGAGAGAAGGAATCAGTGACATCAGAGGTTCTGAGAGTTGCCATTGTCAGGACAGGCCTGGTTTAGGGCCAGCTCATCTTTCACCCACACCCACAGGCAGAGTTTGTTGGATAATTGTGCGTCAGCTGTCATACATGTTCACCATCATCTAACTTATTTACAGTATACATGGACCAGCTCATCCTTTCACTTCCTACCTGATTGTTATCCTTTATTTAGTGTGAAATCCCTTACACATTGAAGCCTCCGCAGCATTCATTCTGCTGGTTTCATTGTGTTTATAAAGGTAAAATGGGAGGCAGAGCCTTCAGCCATCAGGCCTCTCTCATTTAGAGCCAGCTCCCAGTTTAAATTCAAGATGCAGACATCTTCTCTACTTTTAAAATTAGACCCAAGACTTTTTGAAGGCGCTTTGTGATAAATGTTATATTTAAGGCTGGATCATATGGTCCTGAACCATATGATCCCTTTATTATGCTGACGCTGTCCGAGAATTCCGCATCACAATGTAATACTCTTATTTGTTGGCATCTTAAGCAGGACAATTGGAGAACGAACTGGCAGAAAGGCAAGGATCCCAGGGAGCAGAGGGAGATTCGGCAAACAGCGAGCAGGCAGCTTTCAGGTAAGTCTGCTCTTATTTTATTGGTGCAGCATCCAGCTGGAGGGTCTGCGTTAGAAAATGGGACGTGACCATTAAACTTAGAATTGGGAACACAGAGGAAACACACAGGTTTCTGGTAGACAACTGGAGAACAAAGAAGGGTTACAGGATGAATAATAAAAGAACAAGTATAAGACACAACAGGCTTAATTACCACCGTCGTGGTGACTAGCAGAGAGTAGCAGCACAAGCCAGTAATACCGTGAGCTGGGAGAAAGACTGGTATCCTTTCCCCCTGCCTTCTCTTTTCTCTTTCCCCTCATCAGCTGTAATAGATGGCTGCCTCTCCCTGAGCCTGTTTATGCTGCAGGTTTCTTCCTATTAAAAGGGAGTTTTTCCTTCCCACGGTTGTGAAGGCTCACAGAGGGCTGTTTGGGTTTTAGGGGTGTCCAACTCCAGTTGTTGAGAGCTACTGTCCTGCAGCTTCTAGATGCATTCTTGTTCCGACACACCTGAATCAAATGAATGGCTTGTTACCAGGCCTTTGCAAACTTGATGGCATGCCGGAGAGGTAATCCAATCATCTGATTCAGCTGTGTTGGAGTAGGAATGCATTTAAAAGCTGCAGGACAGTAGCTCTCAACGACTGGATTTGGACACGCCTGCCTTACAGTATAAAGCACCTCAAGGCAACTGTTGTTGTAATTTTAGCGCTGTGTAAATTAACTTAAATTAAACTGAATCCTGTGAAAAAACAGAAAGGTACCGACTCCTCCCTGGACACCGAGCACACCTGAGCTGGTCAACACAAAAGGCTTTAACAGAACCGTTTTTATTTTCCTGCCACTGGCATGTCTGCCCACCCTACACCACTTCTGTATTCTCCAAACATCCAGCCCCCACCCCACCACCTGCTACCAAAACAGAAACAAAAGAGCATTCGAATCACTAATTGAAACTCCAGCTCCGATCCAGCAGCCTCAGCTTGATCTACAGATAATTCCCTGTCGTCACATTGGCCAAGCACTAACTTCTTCTGGCCTAAAACCCTCTCACCTGCAATCACTTACCTGCTCCAAGCCTTCGCCCTATTGAATTCCTGTGATAGTTCATTAAACCTTTTAAAACTGATTATTGATGTCTCGGTTCTGCTTTTGAGTCTAAAAACTGGTCGGTTAATGAGCTGCTGCAAGAAATTAATGACTTTGAGCCTATACAGATTCTAACTAACCTACACTTAGAAACACTACATGAGAAAAAATGACTTAATTTAGGCCATTCATTTTCTATGTATATATCTCACGATACAATTAATTTGATTATATTAACACATGCAATGCTCATCTGGGGGAGTGTGTAGCCTTTTTTTATAGCTACAGTTTACAGATGTGTGATTGTGCCTTGGCTGTGAAGCTTTCCCGAGAACCATAAACAAAGAAATGATATCAGTTAAATAGATAAATGAAAATAGTGTATGTACAGCCATCTTCATGGGAGTTTTAGACCGTCTGAGTCACCAAATATTGTAAAAGGTAAAACTTCTAGGCTGGCTCTCATTTTTTTACACCCACTCAGGGCCTGTTTGAGGGTTATGAACACTAGAAAGTTAGAAGTAGACTTATATTAAAGTTATGATAAGGGTCTGACAGTTAGTTGTGATGGTCAAACTTGGCTTGTGAATGCATCAGTATCCACACAAAAACAGAAAGACAAACATGCCTATATACTCCAGCTTTTGGTGCAGCAGCAACATAATTTCCGAGCTGAGATATTCTGAGTTTTATCTGGATGATCTGATATCGTCGTGTTGGTGTTGTTCCCAGATCATCGTGAAAATGTTGTTCCAGGTTCAACATTGCAAGTGACCAATCACATTGTTGTGACGTTATTCTTTTGCGCGCCAACCCATTCGTGCATTTATGAAATTCCAATGTTGCAAGGACAATATCAATTCTGCTTAGCGTTTATTAAAGGGTTACGGTTAGGGTTAGGGTCCGTTGATCGGCGGACAAAGGCGGTTTCTCGCAGCTTAAGTACAGTTTTTTGTTTTACGCCGTTTTTTCCCGAAGTCGCAAAAGTATGACATCACAACATTCTGATTGGTCACTTGCAATGTTGATCCTGGAACAACATTTAGTATGATGATCTGGGAACAACACCAACACGAGGATATCAGATTGTGCGTTTTATCTACCCTAAAGACTGATACAACCATTCTACAGCACAGGAAATGTCAGACGTCTGAAACACCGGATGATGTTAAGGGCAGAATCTCATTCTCTGTGAAGTCAGGGTACGTTGGACAGAATTTTCTGGCACATTAGCCAGAGAAAGTCCCTAATATATGTGTTCCGGAATAAATCAGAGTTTCAGGGTCTGGAGGTAAAAAGACCAAATCAGCAGAGCTCATGCAGCAATACTGATGCTGTCCTGAGAGGGATTAAGAGAAAAATAATGCAGGAGAGAGAAGCAACAGTGGACACGAACAAGCCGAAGGTGGGTAAAGTGAACACGAGAGGCAGCGTGACATATTCATAATAACATCTTTTTGAATGTAGCTGGTAGTTTAGTAGGAGAAATGTGTATTTCATCAGTCTTTTACATTGATGCCGCCTGTCAGCGTATGCACGCAGAACTTTCTATCCACAGCAAATTGCCATTCAGGTGTGTCCAAGTCAATCCAAGAACAGGAGTTATTAACGTCTATGAATACCGCACGTCAAGAAGACCATTTCAAAACTCACCTCTGCAAGACAGCTTAATTGTTTCCAATTATCAAAACATGTTGGCACAGGTGTCGGTTCTCAAAAGAAGTGTGCAGAATTGTAAGTGCTGTATCCAAACACGCACGAAAATCTGTCTCAGCAGCACTGATGCAGAGCTATCGTGACAATTTACATAATTCATAGACACAGTGCCGTAATAACAGGAGCTCACTCGCAATGCAAAGAAATATGATCACTGCTACAGAAAACTTAACCGAGGACCTCAAAGGAAAGCAAGAGTTCAGTTCAGGCGGTGTCTTCCTCTTCGCTTTTAAAAGTTACAGCCGACTTATAATACAAAGAGACTCTTTAGGCGGTGTTACTGTGGCACCTCAGTTTCTGCTCCTTCATCTCTGAGCACTCGGCTGCCTACTGACATGACCTAAGAGGAATATACAGTATAACAAGGGTGCTCGTGGAGTTCAGCTGCCATTTGTTGTCTCATTAGTCTGCTTTTTGCGCTTCTCTGTCTCCCAGCTAGTGCATTACTTTGGCACAACCATAAACAGACTCTCCCTCTCATCAACATCATCATCGAGTTCCAAGAGCCGCCATACAAGCCTTAATGATTTGTAGCTCCTTTTTTCTTCATAAAAGTTTTCGCGAGCAGACAGACTTTAATGTCACCGGGGAGGGGACGGGGTGTTTATTTAGTTGCCGATCATTATCAATGACCAATAACATTACCAAGCTGACATTTCTAACTCTAAAAGTCTTTGTCAGTGGCTAGACTAGAGGAGTCACCGAGGATTTGCTTCATTAAAAACATAATTTAGAGGAAATAGAGACTCATTCCCACCCACACTCCCAAGTGGCAGATTGCAGTGATAATAGGACAAGATAAAGCAAGACTAAACAATGACTAGACAGAAATTATTGTTATATATTACACCTCCACACAGGTTTTTGCATAAAATCATCAGTGCAGAAAAGCAACAAAGCTTAAAATCATTCAGTAATGCTTGTTTTAGAAAATATGGCAAAAGACGGGATGTAAACGATCCTGATGTCATGCTAATTTCAGAGTTATCACAAAGTGGAAGTTGAGATAGTACAGCCATGTCTCCAATTCTTCAGGCTTCATCTTGCAAGCAGTGTTGGGAAGGTTACTTTTAAAATGTATTCCATTACAGATTACAGAATACATGCCCCAAAATGTATTCTGTAACGTATTCTGTTACGTTAGTCAATGAGAGTAACGTATTCTGAATACTTTGGATTACTTAATATATTATCATGCTGTTTACAACTACATGAATGTACTATTGCTGTGATTTATTACTGTTACTGAAGGTCCGCGGCTCCGAACCGTAGTAAAGGACCTCTGGCTAATACGTTGGGTTCGTGTCGGGCTCGTAGCCGAAAACTAGCTTTACTTTGTTGTCTGGGTCAACTTTGCTAGCGAGAGACAGAGAGAGGCGTTGAAAGGCTGCTCCAACGGAACTTATTGTTTTTGGAGGAAAACACGAACACGGTGTACAGTCGAGTCTTAATAGCTTACTTACAACTGGGCTCATCGGGCTCTCTTCTTGGCTGCAGTGGTTATTATTATATTTACATGCTTCCAGCTCCAGTTTTTGCTCGATGACAGCTCGTACTTTTCCTTTTTCTCCCTCCCTCGCTCACAGACACATAACGGGTACAGCAGTCCATTCTCCCTGCAGCACGGACTACACTGCCCATGATGCTACATTCTTTAGAGCTATACCGGTAGCATTCTGCCTATTAGCTTAGCACAACAACAAAAAGGCCTCTCTCACCCAGGAAACACGCAGAGAGAGAGCGTCACCCTGTAACCATGGCGACCGTAACGCTGCTGCCTGGAACAACAGAACGTAGCTGTCAAACAAAACCCAAACAGTCCTGACCCGCCACAATATGAAACAGGGAAGTACCGCCGTGTAATCCATTTATTTCAACAAAGTAACTGTATTCTAAATACCACCTTTTTAAACGGTAACTGTAACGGAATACAGTTACTCATATTTTGTATTTTAAATACGTAACGGCGGTACATGTATTCCGTTACTCTCCAACACTGCTTGCAAGGAACAGTTCCAGGAATCCACGGATAAGGAAGACAACATCCCAAAATGAACAGCAAGCAACGGGAAAGCCACTTTTTCACTGGAGAAATGACGACTTCAAAAGGGGTGAAGAAACGAGTGGTTGCTTGTGCAGTAGTGGTCTACTGTACACAAAGCAGTCCAGTTGCTCAAGATTACATCTTCACTTCAGAAGGAAGACCAAAAACTCTATGGGGCTTCAAACGTGGGTTAAAGTTCAAATCATGATGCAGTTCCTCTCAAATTTTAACATTGAAGGGGATAAAAAAACTGAGGTGGCAGCTGAGGTGGTTCGGGCATCTGACAAGGATGCCCCCTGGGCGCCTCATAGGTGAGGTGTTCCGGGCATGTCCCACCGGGAGGAGGCCCCGGGGCAGACCCAGGACACGCTGGAGAGATTATATCTCTCGGCTGGCCTGGGAACGCCTTGGTGTTCCCCCGGATAAGCTGGAGGAGGTGGCTGGGGAGAGGGAGGTCTGGGCCTCTCTGCTTAGGCTGCTACCCCCGCGACCCGGCCTCGGATAAAGCGGATGAAGATGGATGGATGGATGGATGGGGGATAAAAAACATGACAAGCCAATCACATCAGATAAATATATTTATAAGGAAATGCTGTTAAAAGGCCAAATTATTCATGCTTTGTTTTGCTGATGGTTGCTAATTTTTGCTCAGCCCTGCAACATTTTAATGGAGACATGAGAGTAAGCCGGTTTTCCGTTATATAAGATCTTACAGAGTATGTAAAGTGCTTGAGTGCTGTAAAGAGCACTATAGAAGCCAAGTAAAATGTATTACTCTTGCCGTTCTTTTCCTTTATGCCGTGGATTTGATTCGAGCCTCGATGAAGTTGATCTGAAGATGTTTCTACTAAGCACCTCCCCGCCATTACCAGCTTTTATGACGAGCATTGATTCTGAGGCATGGTGCTTCCTCTCTGCTTACTGTAACAGTTTCAAAGGGTGGTTAACGGCTTACAGTATCTGCACTCCACCAATACCGCACTCTGCCGCCCATAATTACCAATCTTTCAAGTAAGCAGATCTGCACTGTGCCTCATAATCAGTTCTGCGCCGTAAAGATCCACGATAATATAAACTTGCGGCCGGCGATGCGACGGAGAAATTGCACAGGAGCCGGGGTATTGATTTCATTCATCGCCGCTGGTGCTGGGAGTTGTAAACAGGTGTCTGCTGATTCTGTTATGGCGTCGTAGCACGCTTTGCAGGTAATGCAGTGGAAGAATAACGCGAGGAGACACATCAAGGTCACCTTCCCTTTCAGCAGTCACCACAGAGGTGCGTCTTAACTGCCCCGCTGTCCCCGCGGCCAGCTGTGCAACGCTGGTTGCAGTGTGAATGAATGTGAAGTGGCTGCGTGAGTGTGAACCAGACCGTGGCTGATAGAAAACATGTGCACTTCAAAAAACTTTCCCTGGTGAGTAGCATGGTAAAGGAGCATTTTAAACATCAATAGATCACTGTCAGGGTAATTACAAACACTTGGTGTAATTACCATTAGCACATGAGACCACAGAGGAGACAACTGTCTGCAACTCACACGTGCAGAAGTGTTGATGATGCTGGTCTTTTTAAAAAAGCTGCAGAGGGTTCACAACTGATATTTAGATATAATTGCAGCTAATTTTCATGTACTTTTTTTTTTTCATTTACTGGTATTTGAAAAAGGGGGTGAAAAAAGGGCCATAACAATTTCCCAGAGTAATAAATTTCTATTTTTTGTTCAAAACCCAGCCCCGTTTAATTCATTAGAAATAAAAGCAGGAAACTCTGAAACCGCAGTAGCTAGAAGTAGCAAATGTCATGCACCTGCTAAGTGTGTAGTTGATCAAAAGAAAGCAAATCATCTAATTGTCTCAGAGCTGCTTCCTGAGAAGCAGACAAGCAGAATAAATGTGTTTTTGCTCATATCAGGAAGAATATACGACGTTTATGATCCTTTCACTTTAAAAACAAACGTGACTCTCTGAATGCTCATCAGTCTGCCAGTCTTGTCCATTTAATTACATCTGAATGTTTATTAAACTTGCATGACAACTGAAATTAATGATGTCATGTTACCAGCCTGAAATATTTATGCACTTTATCTTTAATCATTATTTAATTGATCTTCTCTATTAGCTGTAATTTATGCACATATGCTCCATCGTGCTGCTATTCATCTTGTTATCTTGTTGCGATGCTGGCTGCAGATATCCAGAGATGTCCTTTTAGTACCCGACTCGTGTATTCTTCTCTCCGCCCTCGGTGTCTCCTCATATTCATATAAATAAGTTCTACACTGCAGCAGTTGAGAACGATAGCAGACCGCAGGCACACATTCATGTACAGTAGTATAGAAGCCAGTATCCATAATTAATATTCCCTGAAGAAAGTAGTGCAGCAGCACTCTTCGTATTCAAGTCGAGACGTGATAAAGACGAGTGTGGAGAAAGTGCGAGAAAACAAAAGCACTGATTACACGTTCCCTGTCAACAACTGTGAAACACAAACAGGTCTTATATTTTAATTATCTTTCATTTGATACTGCAGCGTCTCAAGCAGAGGCCGGTCTAATTAAAAAAGAATTTTTATCCAAGTTTATGGGGTTTTTTTTTCTTAAACACATTCAGCAATAGGTTTACAGCCTGTCATAATAAGAGCAAATAAAATGTGAGTGTGAATAAAAATCTGATCCAGATACCATGAGCAGACACAGAGCAGTGTGCAGCAGGTTGTTATAGTGCAGTAATTATGCAGACATTATAAAAGCAGAAGACCGGTGCAATATGTGATGGTGCATCTTCTGTGCTAAATGGGTTAAAAGTCACATTTTGTTGATATGAAAACTTATATTAACCTTATATTTCAATAATATGAAAGGTTACTTACTTACATAAAAAGACAGAATTTTCAGGGACATCATTTGGCGCATTCATGCCTGCACATCAATACACCAGAAATGCTATTCAAAACCATCATGTCTTAGAAAGAGATTGTGAATCTACGTGCCTCTTTACTTTTTATAAACAATATATATTCCACTTTTATTTATTGCCCTTCAATAGATGCTTTGACAATTAGGATTTTGACTTAATGTAGCAAATATTTTAAAATCAGGCAGTGATCTTACCATTTTACATGCAAATGGACCATTTAGACCATTTATAAATGCAAATGGTCTAAAAGAAAGTGTGCTCAGTGTCTTAAGAATAAAATGAAAGCATATTTTGAAACACTGAAAGGACTACAGTCATTTAAAATGCCATAACACATGCTATATCACATCTATTCCTCTTCCTGTCACTTTAATGT
Source organism: Neolamprologus multifasciatus (assembly GCF_963576455.1). NCBI lineage: Eukaryota > Metazoa > Chordata > Actinopteri > Cichliformes > Cichlidae > Neolamprologus > Neolamprologus multifasciatus. Next base: position 6,320,979 of record NC_140459.1, on the reverse strand, counting down.
TACTAGTTTAGTCTATTTTTCATCTTTTTGTACTCTTTATTAGCATTCAGCAAAAGAAGTGTTGGGAAACAATATAATATTATAAAACAGAGACTAAATAAATAGGATTTATCTGCTGTCTGCAGCAACTGAGGACTCTGCCGACAAAAACTGATGAGAATGTTTAGCATGTATACTTGATGATTCAGAGCCTGTGCTCTAGGTAAAGTGAGCAGATGTGTATCTTTTTTGATGGGAATACAAATTATGCGCAAAGCATTAAGTGCCGTGTTTTTTCTGTTTCAGCATTTATAATGACTTGGAACTTGGCAAACACGTGCTTGTTTTGGTATAATGTAATTTAATAATCACCACTTCTTCCCATTAAAAGCCAACGTTAAATACACGTGGAGACTGAGCTCGTGCTTGTATTAAGGTGTCCCCGGGGAACCTGTGATGTGAAAAGCAATGACCTGAGTTAAAAAGACAAGAAATTTATACTTTAGAGGCCCAAAGAGATCACAGCGAGCCAGGATGGAGAAAAAATTTCACAAGTTTAAGCATCAATACATCCACTCATGTTTTTCAGCAGACTTTTGAGATGAAAGCGTTATTGGAAAAAAAAAAATATGTTGAAGTAATACTCCCTCTTTTGAGACAAACAGTGGTTCCCTGTGGATTTGAAAGGTGCCTTTAAAAGGTTCTAGCTTTCTCCTTCGCTGGAGGAGGTAGCTACGGTCATCTTGTATTCATAGTGGATACAATGAATTCCAACGGGGCCCCGGGTTCGCAGCAAAAAAGCATCAAAATAGAACAGAAACTTCTGGAAAAATGTGACTTTTTTATTTGTACTTTTTGCACTTATAGATCAGAGTGACTCCCTGGTTCATTTTTGCAATAAAGACTTTTGGCAAATGCTACTAACCTGTATTTGGCTGTCATGAACAATCTCTCCCTGGAAGCAAAACGCGGGACTCTACCCTTTAGAAAATCCTGCATATTTTCCTTCGTACTACTTTACATCCCCTTAAATTAACTCTTCTTTCCCAGTACATAATTCCTCTTTTCTCTACATGCATTTTGCATTAGCTCACATTAAGCTTTATTCTCCCTCATTCATATGAATAATTGGTGTGTTGGACTTGTTTGGTTAAATCAGATACTACAGTTAGGATGGATAATGTGGAAGCGCACGCTGCACTGCTGCTGTTCTGCCTCTAATGGCTGAGGTTGTAATATGGCGATTGCTTGGACGTTGGCTGCATTTGTGGTTGAATCCCGGGTGCTATTAGTATGTCTGTGCAGTATCGAACATTAGCAAGGCGGCAACACTAAACCACCCAGGATTTGAATCTGCGGTGCTTTTAATCAGATGTGTTACTAGCACACTGCAGGAGTCAGGAGAGTACAGCATTAAATTGACAAATAACTCAATACAATGTTCAGTCCACACAGCCAAGTTAATCTACTGCACACACACACATACTACGTGCATGCAGTTAGCCATTTGGCACATCTAAGCTAACGTATCATAGCCATAATCATAACAACCAAAACAAAACCGGCTGCAGCACGTCGACCCATGGATATAGTTATAATCACAGCTACCGCCTGTCTCGATCAGCCTCGGGAGCAGCTGATGCAGCTGATGAACTAGCTCCTCTAGTAATCTTTGTAACTGCTGCAGCACAGACTTGTGTATGAGCAGCCACAGCTGAGGCTAGAGCCTGACAGCCAGCATTAAGGCTATAAAACAGCTGATAATGCAACACTCTTTGTAGAAGATTGTGTTACAGTCGTTCTTCCTGCATTCATAAACAACTCAGGCTGTCAACACATAATGTCTCTAGTCCTGTCGGTGGATGCAAGATGACTTCTTCAAGCATAATATTCAGGAGAAAAACTGTATCATATCAAGAGCAATACAATGGTTATCTCCAAAATGTACAAAATGCACCAGTGAATGCAGAAAGCTTTCCCGATCAATGGAACGAGTAGGAGCTGGGGAGCTAACAAAAAAGCCATTCAAACAAGAATCCGTTTCGAATAAAGTCTCGCCTTGTTTTCAGTTTCAAGAGGTTCTGTGCATGCATTCAATAACAATGTAATTAACTGCTGTTTCTGGACTGTGCCTGTAATGCAGCTACATCACAGAGTTACTCAAATAACCAGGTTTCAAACATATTAAAAGGATAATTAGACCACAGCCAAAATGCATTTGACAGGAAGCAGAAATGCTGGCAGCAGCATAAGTGCCGCCAATTAACGAGCACTTTTCTTATGTTTCCCAGTTCTCACTCTCCATCTCACCTTAAGAAGCATACTTTTTCCTCATGACTTTATCACACACCTTATGACCAGAGCTAACAGCAAGTCAATTTATAGCTACTGTGAATCCAACTTAACATGAATCTTTTCTGGATCGCACCTACAGAAGTGGCATGACCTATCAAAAAGTCTTATACCACCATGTTCCACACGATAATGAAATCTCATCTGACTCTAACAAATCGGTTAATAAGGAGAAGCTACATAGTATTAGAGTATGACTTTATAGTATCAGAAGTTGTACTAAAATTCACAAGATGAACGCTTGAATTTTTGCAAGGCTCAATTGCTGTAAAGCCTATCTATAAAGTCTACACAAACTACTGCAAATTCACTCTAATAAAAGGAAGTATGATTGTCTGTGAAAGGCTCAGTCCTCAAATCTCCGACTTTCCTCTCTGCACACTAACATTGACACCTGCAATCATCAGTGCAACTAACTCCTGAAGTTGTCAGATGGTGCCAGTTCATCGGGTTCCTCTTAGATAGGAATGAGTCTGCCTACAGGAGGCAAACTGACAGTCTGGTGACCTTGTGTATGGACTTCAACCTGAAGCTCACTCCAGCGGAGATAATTGTAGACTTCAAGATGAAACCCTCCCCACGAGATCCCAGGTACCTGCCCAGTTTAATCTATGAAGTCTTCGCGTTTCCTGGGAAGCGTCGTCTCCCAAACAACAACATCAACTCCCTCATCAAAAAAAGCACAGCAGACGATGTGCTTCCTGCAGCAGCTGAAGAAATTCAACCTGCTGAAGTTAATGATGGTACATTTCTACTCCTCCATCACTGTATCTATCCTCACCTCCTCCATCACAATCTAATCTGCTGTCACCGCTGCCTATACCACCAACAACACCTCACGCCCCCACCTGCATGTCAGTAATATCAGGTATTGGATATATGCAGGTGGAATAGCTGGCAGCTAACTGTGGTTCTCTTCTATGCATAATGACTGTAATGAGCAAATATTTAAACAATTTTAGCATCACAACAAGTTCAACTGTGACTCCATAAATGGCGACTTGAAGCATGCTCAATCACCCAGATAAGAAAATCCCAGGAAGTTGATTCTATTCATCTGGACGTAGAAATTTCAGAGGAAGAAACCTTTTCTCACTCATCCAAGTGACTCAGCTGCCTGCAGGTTTTCCTAACCTTGTTTATAAGCTTGAATTGGGTTTCTATGGACTATTTCCCACTTTTTTAACAACTGAATATGGGCTAAATATTTATAACTCACCAAATTGGATTTTGCTTGCTCGAAGTCTAGATGGATGTCTCAGAATGACAAGAGTGTTGACACAGGGAGGTGTAACCAGCAGCTCTCTGTGAAGCCAAATGTCCATTAATTCACCAAATTGGACCTCTTGACTGTGTCTGTGACTTCTGAAGCGTTTTTAAGGGAATTATCTGACCAATAATCCAGAATACCGTGTGACGCAGCCCACTTGGTGCTCGTTGCATCGGTACAGATTATGGATTCACGCTGCTAACCAAGCTTAAGAAGTCTGCTAGCAGATAACGTTTAACCTCTGTCTCTCTTCCACAGCATGTCTTTTATCCTGTCTTCCTTCTCTCACCCCAACCGGTCGCAGCAGATGGCCCCGCCCCTCCCTGAGCCTGGTTCTGCGGGAGGTTTCTTCCTGTTAAAAGGGAGTTTTTCCTTCCCACTGTCGCCAAAGTGCTTGCTCATAGGGGGTCATATGATTGTTGGGTTTTTCTCTGTATCTATGAAGCGCCTTGAGGCGACTTTTGTTGTGATTTGGCGCTATATAAATAAAATTGAATTGAATTGAAATTGAATTGAATAACTTAGCACCAGATTTGTTGATTTCTGTAACTTCCCAAAAACAACATGGTGGTAACCAAAATGCTAACGCTGAGGCTTCAGTGTCACCACAACTAACATCATTGTTTTAATCATTTTAATCATCACATGATTAGATTATTTACATTATTTCCTATTATTTTATCTTTAATAACGAAACTTTGACGAACAGATGCATGTATTCATCCTCCTGTCACGTCTCTCGATTTAAAAAGCATTTTGTTTCTTGTAGTTATTTGCAGGCTGCTTCAACTTGGATTAAAGATTTGGCGTCTCATCCCACAGACTATAATGAAGGAAAGCAAGTTCAGTAATTCATGTGATCGGATTTCATTATCACATAATGATTTGTTATCATCCTTGGAACTGACGTGGGAGTAACAGCGGAACATATTTGTCTTCTATTGACACTATGCGCACGCACACACACACACACGAACTGACAAAAAATAAGAAGAGGAGATGAAGAGAATATGAGCTCTTGATTGTTAGCACACTTTCATGTATACTTGGAAACACAAGCAAACTCTTCCACACTGCTATATACAAAGCCACTGAGAGGTAAAAATAGCCTTTGTAACAGTATTAGCGCACACGGCCAATTAACTGGTTTTGTGTTTAGAGGCTTGCAGCACTCCTGAGGCTACACAATCCACCAGTGAGAATACGGAGCTAAAACAGACATCTGCTTTTGTTTTAAATGCTGAAAGGAGATAAAGGAGAAATTTCTTCTCAGATACTAAAAACTCTTATGGAGGGAATAATCAATCTGGAACACCGCACTGCAGTCCAGGAGATTTTTAGTGTTGTGATGGTTTTTTTCTCTTTTCGGTCTATCTGCTCGCCAACAGCCTGCCTAATTCACTGCTGCCTGTACCTACATTTGCCCAGAAAGCCATCTGACAACGCCCTGAGGACAGACAAGAACCTTTTTTATTTAGCTATGGATTTTTCTTGTTCACAAAGAGAGCAATAAAGGTAGCCTAAGAAAAAAGAAGTCTTTTCCTAATACCTTCACCTATGGTCTTTGTGTATCACTTTTCATGAGAGATTACTTACAAGTTTCCCATACGTGAAAAAACAAAGTCTAAAAGCACATTTTTCCTGCTTTTACTTCCTGCTTTTGCTACCATGGCCCCAGTTTTTAAATGCAATGACCTGCTCTGCTGTAGACATGTCGCTTAAATCTCTAAAGAAAAGCAGAGAAAGAAAAGATCCTTTGTCTGAATGATAACAAGGCAAAACAGTAAAACCTTTCACTGAGAGGAAATTTAGAAGAAGAGGTGTAGGATTGGAGAGCTTTTTAGACCTATTTATTAGAGTGAACTCATTAGTGGTCTTTTCTGTAAAAGAAGCCAGGACGTGCTGTGAGGAGAGCGCTTTATGAATGTGAAGCCATGGGAACAGTGACCCACCGCTGAGGACGCCTGTCTGGATCTAAAATATCACGTGTACCAAGAAAAGTGAGCACTGGTGGGCAGTGTTGGGAAGGTTACTTTTAAAATATATTCCATTACAGAATACATGCCCCAAAATGTATTCTGTAACGTATTCAGTTACGTTACTCAATGAGAGTAACGTATTCTGAATACTTTGGATTACTTAATATATTATCATGCTGTTTACAACTACATGAATGTACTATTGCTGTGATTTATTACTGTTACTGAAGGTCCGCGGCTCCGAACCGTAGTAAAGGGACCTCTGGCTAATACGGTGGGTTCTGTGTCGGCTCGTAGCCGAAAACTAGCTTTACTTTGTTGTCTGGGTCAACTTTGCTAGCGAGAGACAGAGAGAGGCGTTGAAAGGCTGCTCCAACATAACTTATTGTTTTTGGAGGAAAACACGAACACGGTGTACAGTCGAGTCTTAAAAGCTTACTTACAACTGGGCTCGTCAGGCACTCTTCTTGGCTGCAGTGGTTATTATTATATTTACATGCTTCCAGCTCCCATTTTTGCTCGATGACAGCTCGTACTTTTCCTTTTTCTCCCTCCCTCGCTCACAGACACATAACAGGTATGGCAGTCCATTCTCCCTGCAGCACGGACTACACTGCCTATGATGCTACATTCTTTAGAGCTATACCTGTAGCATTCTGCCTATTAGCTTAGCACAACAACAACAAAAAGCGCTCTCTCACCCAGGAAACACGTAGAGAGAGAGCGTAACCCTGTAACCATGGCAACCGTAACGCTGCCACCTGGAACAACAGAACGTAGCTGTCAAACAAAACCCAAACAGTCCTGACCCGCCACAATATGAAACAGGGAAGTACCGCCGTGTAATCCATTTATTTCAACAAAGTAACTGTATTCTAAATACCACCTTTTTAAACGGTAACTGTAACGGAATACAGTTACTCATATTTTGTATTTTAAATACGTAACGGCGGTACATGTATTCCGTTACTCCCCAACACTGCTGGTGGGGCACTAAAGAGGTTTAACCTGCTGTGCTGTTCTTTAAAGAAGTGCGACCTTTAAATGGAGAATCACCTATTATTTTTTCACAAGAAAGAATCTTGATCGATCAATGAACTTGTGAAGGAAAGGTGTAATAAAAAACTACCTGTTTTTGAGAAACCTCTGTTGCAGTTGGAAGCAAAAAAGGAAAACATGCAGTTTCCAATCAGGATGTGCCAAGACTGTTGGAAGCAGAAAGAAATGGACCATCCATCCATCCATCCATCCATCCATCCAGGGGGAACCCATCCCAGCTGTCATGGATTGGGAAGCAGGATACATCCTGGATAGGTCAGCTTTCTTTCAAAGGGTTAATACACAGAGACAAACATTTACACTCACAATCACATACGGTTAATTTAGAATTGGCAGCTAACTTAACATCCATGTCTCTGGACTATGAGAGGAATCCAGAAAGCCATCTGACAACCCCCTTAGGGGAGAGGACCCAATCAAAGTGAACCCTGAAATCTCCCAGGACTTTCTTCCTGTAAGGCAACAGTGCGCTCCACCATGCCACCGCTTTTCGAGGAATTCAAATTGAATCTCTTTTTTTTACCTGTTCTCTCGAGAGAAATGCACCATTATGTTTCTTGGGTCTGTCTAATTCAGACTGCAGCGTCCCTGCTCAGGGTTAATGTGGTGGTTTGTTCCCTGTTCACTCTTAGGATTTTGTGTTTTTACACTTCAAAGCTGCTTGCGTTTAACACTTGAACTTGTTTGATTGGATTTATTTGCATGGGGACAAAGAATTTAATGTTTCTCATAATTCTATTATAGTCTATGCCAAGACGATGTTATTGTCCAAAACAAAGCCTTCAGTGCGGCCAACCTTAAGAAGACCGGAGTAAAAATTCATCAGGTTCTGTGTGCATTCATCCTCCTCAGGTGCTTGTTCCAGCTCTAGCACAGACCTACATAAAAGCATAAAGAGGAACATTAATTATTTTATGTAAATCTGTACCTCAGAAAAGCTCCCTCTTTAAAGTGTACATGTGACACATGAACTGTTACAAAGCTTCATGCCAGTTTTAATATCTGTGCGGGGCAGCGCCCTCTGATTAATTAGAAATTCAAAAACTGTCATTTTATAGGCGGCATTTAAAAGCACGCATAGAGCGCCTGCATTTCTGAGGCTCTGTCATATTTGCATGAGAAAACAATTTTGAATTGTTCGGCCGCTCCACGGGAGTTTGTAGCTGTAAATAAACATTTGGTTAACATAAACAAGGTGCAGGGTTTCGACAAGCTACAACTCCAATCAAGTGCAATTTAAACAATCTAAATCTGAGTGGTGACCAACAATTGTGTGATTACAGTTAGTCATGAGTGACTTTACAAGAAAAACAAAGCTAATTGTAAATGTGTTTACACTGCCTGGGGTGCATCTATTTAGATCAGAGGTCCCGAACTCCAGTCCTCGAGGGCCGGTGCCCTGCAACTTTTCCATGTCTCCCTGATGCAACACACCTGGATATAATTAGTAGGTCATTACAAAGACTGCATGCTGAAGGCTGTGTCCCAATTCAGGGTCTGCACGCTTGAAGTACGCGCACTAGCGTACTACGTACGGTGCGTACTATAAGTACAAGAAGTGCGGAAGTGAGAGGCTTGTGAAATGGGACAGTCTAGCCTTCGTCGCGCTGTTCAGGTTGCCTAGCAACCATGATACTAACCGCGAGGAACGTTACATACAGCTTTGTGTGACAGAAATGAAGGAGAAAAATGTTTTGTTGGTCATTCATTTTTGTCATGACATCACTTTGATTAGTTGAGTATCTGAGGCTGAGACCACAGGACTGTAAAACATGATTGTTGGGCTTCATTTCTGTACTGAACAGTCATTTCAAGATTAGTTAGTAAATAACAATTAGCTAGTGTTGTTCATGAGACTATATATATATATATATATATATATATATATAGGCTTTAAAACCAAGCTGACGGTGAAAGTACAAACATCACTAATGTCACACAACTTTGCCAACATGTGGCCAACAGTAATGTTTTATTGTCCTTTGTTATTAAACATTCGCACATAAATAAGTGACGTCATATTCAGTACTTACTTTTGACAGTTCACTCTTGGCCGCTCCCTTCTGCCGTATTTTGCGGCAAAATTATCCACACCCACCGCCGCGCTATGAATTGTGGGATGTAAGGGACCACGAAGCGTGCACCGGACCACGCTTGATATTTGGGGAAATCGACGGCGCATTTGGAGGATGCATTTGAAGTACACTTCAAATTGGGACAGCCGTCGTCGCGTGGCGGTGACGTAATCGCACTTAAAATGCGTACTTTAAGCGTGCAGACCCTGAATTGGGACACAGTCGAAGTGGCAAAACCCTAACCCTGCTCAAGTGAGTTTAAGTAAAGTAAGTGTTTAAAAAAATGTACTTCTAAAAGTACTTTTATTGCACCATGTTCATTCACTCATGAGCTGCTATAACATGAATCAAAACTCAGTCACGTTCTATAGTCTTGCTAATGACCTACTAATTTTGTTCAGGTGTGTTGCAACAGGGACACATGGAAAAGTCGCAGGACACCGGCCCTTGAGGACTGGAGTTTGAGACCCCTGATTTAGATGTTAGTGCTTTGCTTTATTTTCACCAAACCATTACTAACTGTCGCCATCCTGGGTCGTGTGACCCAGTTTAGAGTTGTCTTATATTTTGATGGTTTATGGTTTATGTTTAAGTTCAGCTCATTCTATTTTGCCATGGTTGCTGTCATGATCCTGGGTCTTTTGACCCAGCGTTTTAAGTTTGAGTTTATTTTGATATTCATGGTCTATTTTCAAGTTCATTAGATTATCTAAGTTCATTTGTTTATTTAGATTCCCCTTGTGTCTTCTACCCCTGTGTTTTAGTCTCCTTTTGCCTTTATGTGTTTCATGCTGCGTGTCTTATGTCGTCAAGGTTATATTGTCTCGTCTGTGTCTCATGTTCCTGTTTTATTTTGAAGGTCTGTGTCCTATGTCAGCGTAGTCAACTTTGCTTCCTTTGTCTCGTTATGTCAGATTAGTGTCAGCTGTTTCCCCATGTGTTCCCACTTCCCCTAATCACCTCCTGTGTATTTAAGTCCTCTGTTTTCAGTGTGTCACTGTCAGGTCGTCTGTGTTCACGCCACGTTTTCCATGTCTAGGTTTTTCTTGTTGTTTATTTAGTTCTCCCAGTTTAGGTTGATGTTAATTTACTTCAGTTTGCCTTGCCCTTTCTTTGTACCTTTTTTACCAGCCTTATTAAACGGCTCGCTTTTTGTTAACATTCAAGTTCTGTTCCCTGTTCCTTGGAGTCTGCGTTTTGGGTCCTTTTTTCAATTGATACAGTCTGCCTCACCAAGACTGTGACGGTTGCAGTGTTAGTTCATTGTTTTTTGGATCCCTTTTTTGTCATTGCCCCCTGTGTTTAAGACTCCCTCGCCCTTCATGTGTTTCTGTGATGTCTCCAGTTCCCTTTTTACGCCGTGTGTATTTTTAGTGTGCGTGTTCCTCGTCAGTTTGTTATGTTAAATCCGTGTGTCTTAGCCTGTCATGTGTTCCATGTCTGCATGAACTATGCCGTCAATCTTGTGCTGTCATGTCTGCATCCCAATGTTTCCTGTTTTACTTTGAAGAGGTCTGGTGCTCCATGTTCAGTTTCACTTCCTCTGTGGTGTCATTATGTTCCTTTGTGTCAGCTGTGTTCCTCATGTGTTTCCACTTCCCTCATTGCAGTTCTGTGTATTTAAGTCCTCTGTCTTCCTTTCTGCAGTGTCAGGTCATCGGTTTTATTTGTCTCTTGTGTTTAGCATTTAGTTTAGCTCTAGTTAAGTTTGCTTCATTGTGCATCTGCCTTTTGTTTTGTACCTTTTCCGAGCCACAAACAGCTCGCTTTTTGTTAAATGATATATATTATTGTTAAATTATAGTTTCGTTCCATGTTGTTCCTTTTTATGTCAGCTAAACTCAAACCAACATAACTAGTGAAAAAAAACTGCTAGCAGGGTTACAGCTGTAACACAGGAAAATTTTTCTTTATGTTTTTTACAAAAAGTCAATTGCAGCTTCATATTTCTTTCATTTATAAAGTATTTTGGATGAATACAGATAAGTGAAACTCCTACTTTGGTATAAGAAAGAGTAATGCAACAGACTGAGCGCTCTTTATGTGCTATCAGGTTTTCCTTTTCTTGAAGTTTATGGAAATTGGCTTATTAGAATTTATGATACTTCATATGGCACAGAAGATGACGGACCACATTCAGTGTATTGGCATGAAAATGCTCTTACCCTGCACAAAAAATGAGCTTGCACACAAAATCACCGTCAGATTCATGACACGTTCTTACCGCTATGGGTGTCATAGTGAGTCAAACTCATTTCAAACCCACTGGCTTGCGCTCACTGCCTGAAATCTTTATACTATCAGTGGACCGGTAGCAAGTTTATCATAAGGTAAACTGGAGAAAACGGTAGCAATGTTATAAAATATGAGCCTGCACCACTAAGCTAAAAAAATAAGGAAAAGTATGCTTGAAGAAACTTAAATAATAGTGTCAGAGAAGGAAAGGGCACAGCTTTCCAAAGTGTTTAAATGGGATATGTGACATTGAAGAAAACAGCTGGAGGAGAAATTCACAGGAATAAAGCTGCAAAGTACGTTACCTTACAGAAACATGTAATGTGATCACAACACACCCAACATGTGACATGCAGCACATACATGGAACATGTGATAGCGTAAGCAGCATATATAAATGGAAGAAAGGGATATGGATAACGATTTTTTTTTTGGCAAAGCCAGAAGTTTTGGGTCAAAACAAAGTTTCTGTCTCCCAGTCACAAAGATGAATAGATAACTGTTTTCAAACTCCAGATAAAACTGACCACTGGTGCTATTGTTATTATTCTGTTTTCAAGTTGTCACTGAAGGAAAAAGTAAAAAACTGTCTTTCCTACACTGTCACGGGAAAGTCAATTGAGCTGCATGAGGACAGTTTGCTCTGATATCATGGTGAGAACTGCTGATTGTTTGGTTTACCACCTGCGGTCTGAAGCCTGAAGAAGATTGCCATATACCTGCTGTGAAGCGCTGCTGAGTGAGTGATGGCTGAGTGCGTGTGTGTGCATCATAAAAGATGTGAGGAAGTCGAGCTACGTGGATGAGTATGCAAGAAAAAAAAAGGTGTTTAAGGATTAAAGGGTTAAAGTGCATGTGAGGAATATTCAGTTTAGCTCTAAAAGCTGCGAGTGTGTGTGTGGGGAAACCGTTTATTTGATTTTATTTCTTTCGGTGTGTTTTTAATTTGTGTAGGTGTGTGCGTACAAGCTTTTACAGTTGTGTGGGTGAGCAGCAGAAATCTTTCATCACAGTCAGGTGGGCGAGAAGGAGATAGAAAGCCTTCAAAAAAGGACAAAAACAATAACAGCGCAATCTTTGTAGTTTATGGGTCTGAAATTGAATTTGTGCATCAACCCTGTTCACCTGCCGTGTCACAGTGGGTCATGTCATTTCAGCTCTGCCGGTGTTTTAATCTCCAAACCTGTGGCGAACTCAAACTAACCCCTCTCACCGGCTGACCCCAGAATGGCTGAAACGAAGCCATTAAACTGTCTCGTCCAATTCCAGAGCCACTTAATCTGACACGCACGGCCATATTCAGCCCCACAAAGTCATTCGGTGATCTATTAGCACACTGTGATTCTCCCTTACCAGAAGCTATCATAAAACTTTAATGTCCTTCCAAACCCCCCACCTCGGTTAACCGTCATGTAAAGTAGGAAGACAAAGCCAGCGTGACCCTGGGTGTTCCTGTGAGCCACTGTACAGCTGGACTATTTTATACAGGACACTGAACGTATACATGTGCGCCGTTTGCATCTTTTTCCCTCTCTATCAAATTTTCATGTTCTCTTTCTTTGCTCTTGGCTTCTAAATCAAGTCTGAGCTGATGTCCGTCTCGGCTACTCCGTTCAAGTTGCTTTAATTCAATTTACTTTAGTTTCACACAATATAGCTTGATTGAATCTGAAATCCACTGAAATATTCCTAATACGATTCTGGTTGTTCCTTGAACCACCAAAGAGAAGAGGAAAAAGTTTGTGTTGTGTGTTTTTCCATTAATTTGATCAACTAAAATCACTCTACGGCAAAGCAGTCGGAATATTTTTAAGGCTGTTGTCACAGTCGCATTTCATTATACATCAATTACATACTGTGAGTCTTGCAGTATTTCATAGTAGACAGTAAGCACAAGTTTGTAAAGTCTGTTGTGATGGCATGCCACACATGGTAAGCTCCACACCTCACCACCAGTTGATTCACTTTAGTTTAATTTACAGTCACTACTTTAAAATATTCTACTTATTGTTCAATATTGTTTCTTTATTAAATGTATCTATTTTTCCATCACACCTTCCAATCAGTGTTGCCAACTTAGCGACTTTGTCGCTATATTTAGGGAGTTTTCAGACCCCCTAAAAGTCGCTAAAAAAAAACGTGAAAGCACATATCACTTTTATTCTCAACAAGCAGTGGGTGCTGTAACGCAGTCAGTTCTTCTTTTACTCTTATGCTGTTTTGTGGATCACAAGGTTTAAAACTACTTATAAACACACACACACAAAGTAACTCCACCAGAGTGCCTATTTCGAGTCACTTTTGCCGGTCCAAGCCCGGGTAAAGGAGCAGGGTTGGAATTGTGACATTAAAAAAACAATAATTGCTAAAATAAATTTAATTTGTAGTTCTAAATAAATTCTAAATGCATTTAGGACGTTTTTTACTCACTTTATGTCTCTTCCACAATGTTATTTCTCTCTCCAACAACATAGATTACAATTACATTAGCATGACCAATTATGCAAATTAGGTGATGAAGTCATTTAGCGACTTCTAGTGACTTTTAGGATAGCCAATAGCGATTTTCCTTACTGAGGAGTTGGCAACACTGCTAGCCAGTTAGCTAGCTAGCTAGCTAGATAGATAGCATAAGTTTAGAAGTCTAATGGCTTGGGAAAGAAGGCGCACAATTTAGCTGTTGTTCTTTAATATGGCGTGCACACATATTAACCTTGCAAGGTCAAAGTTCTGTTTTATGTTATATTAATACATCTTTCTTTGTTTGAGTTACCTGGGAGTTGGCTTCTCCTCCTGTCTGGCAAAAGGTGTGGCAAAGGGCTGGTAGACCTGAAGTACCACTGACAGCCTAATTGGATTGCACCACATGCTTCATGGCCTGGGGGGGTGTTTCATGTTTGTTTAATTGTTTTGTATTAGTTGGTTATATGGCAGCCATCTTGTTTTCCCCCGTGTGTGTCATTTGGTTTAGCTAAACCAGTATTTAAGTTCCCCCTGTGTCATTTCAGCCGGTCAGTTTATCATATGTTTGTTTGAGGTTTTGTTAATTATTATCTTGAGTTTAGTCTATTGAGTTGACCTCTTTTATTGGTCTGCCTGTTTAATTTTTGGCTTTGTTAAATATTTCATATTTTTGGGTCAATAAAACCCCCTTTTTGAATTAAAACACCTGTGTCCTTTATGCTTTACTGCTTGGTCCCTGACATCTGTAAACAACAGTAATTTCAAAAGTGAAGTCGGTACTCATGCATTCTTTCTAAATGCCAATAGGGGGCCCCCATCTGAGTACACAAAGAAGTTTAGTTGTATAAAAGCCTTTGCAAAGGCACCTTTTCCCTTATCATGTGACCACTGTAAACGGTTATGGTCTTAATTAGTAGTCTCAAGTTTTTTATTGAGCTCATTTTGTAAACTGCGTTCCCCAGAACAGTCAAAGGATGTAAAGTTATGGTGTGTTTTAAGGTGGAACTACCATGTGATTGACGTGTTGCTACAGTGTGAGCATCCAGTGTCTCAGGTCCTCAGTCAGATCCTGCAGAATCTGTACTGGCGGTTTTATTTCACTCATCGACGGCTAATGTCACTGTGGCTACTTCCACCTTTTATATAGTCTGACACAAACCCTTTTAAAAACGTGGCAGAGCTAATGTGTCATACATCATTTATGTGTATATGAGTACAGAAGACACAGGCAAGTGTTAGGTCATCCTGAGGGCACAGAGCCGTAAAAGGTGAGCAGGGTCGTATGTACACGAGTGGTACAGGGTGGCACTGCTACCCTTAAATATGAACCAGACCAGGGGTGTATATTTGCCCAGATAAGTTGGTCTGAATATTTCACAAACCTGTAATCTACTGGGATTAGGGATGGGTACCGGTATCGGTTCTGACATAAACGGTAGTAACCAGACCGAAAAGCACCGCATATTTCGGTGCTTTTTTTTTTTCCTGAGACATCATACACTTTGGATTCTAGCCAATCATTTTACGTTTCCAAAGATAGTAGGCGGGCCCAGGTACGTACGTTCTTTTAGAGCAGAGCTACAGATTAAAAATGCCCAAGGCGAAGCGGTCAAAAGTCTGGCTGTACTTCACAGCAAAAGATGCAAACTCAGCAGCCTGCAACAAGTGCTTTAAGGTGATACTGTGATACTGTCAAAGGAGGTAACACCTCAAATCTGATGAAACACCTGGCGACGCATAGCGTTTTTTTAAAAGCAGAGAAATGCGCCGTATTTGACAGCTTGCTGCGAGACCTCACACCGAGTGCGGGTGTGCTGCCTGTTATCGGACCCGGGGTTAGCAACATCCCCCAAGAACCCGAAGAGGAGAGTCCTGGCCCCTAGCCCTGCCAGTGTAGCAGAAATGATGACGGATGATGATGCAGCAGCAGCCGTTCTTCTCTGCGTGAGTAGCTTAATGTTGTTCGTGTGTAATTTACGTTGAGTAGGTTAACCACGTTATTGAATTAATGCATGTAAGGTGAACTAGCAAACACCGTTGTAGTTACATGCGGCTGTCTTCTTGTTTGATGGCAGATACTCCCTTCACCCTGGCAAAAAAAGCTAAAATGACCAAAGAAAAAGTGGGAAACAGTTAAACATGAGAGGTTTTTGGACAAAGTTTGTGATTTTTCCATTGTTTAAGCACTGCTTCCAGCCAAGAGTGATGCCATATATGCCCTATAGCTGCAGAAAAGGCTAACATTGTTATCTTTTTACAAAAAAACAGCTAAACATGAGAGGTTTTTGGACAACGTTTGTGTTCTCCATTCTTTAAGCACCAGTTTGAGCACCGGCACCGTTTCAAAAGTATCGGTTTGGTACCGGTATCGGATAAAACCTAAACAATACCCATCCCTAACTGGGATATTCCACACAAACCATCTCTAATGTTTAAAGAGAATGGTCCAAAAAAGAGAAAACATACAGTAAGTAGTAGTTCTCTGGGCAAAAACGCCTTGTTCATGCCAGAGGTCAGAGGAGAACGGAACGACAGCTTCAAGCTGGAGGCCATAGCATCTCAAATAACCATTCATTACAACCAAGGTATGCAGAAAAGCATCTATGAAAGCACAACAAATCAAGCTTTTAAGCTGATATGGTACAAAAGCAGAAGACCACACCAGCTGCAACTCCTGCCATCTAAGAGTAGGAAGCTGAGGCTACAGTTCACACAGGCCAAAAAAACATCTTGTCTCAATTTCTGTGATGCGGGGACGATAACGTCAGAATTTGGCATAAACCATGAAGCCATAAAGCATGAATCTATCCTTCACTGCATCAGCGGCTCAGGCTGTTGGTGGTGTAATGGTGTGGGGAGATGTTGTTGGCACAGACTTCAGTCCCTTAGCACAACTGAGCATCGTTTAAATGCTACAGCCTACCTGAGTATCGTTGCCATGTTCATCCCTTTATGATCGTTGTGTACTCATCTCCTACTTCCAGAGGAATAATTATACTTTGTTATTATAGATCAATCTAACTAAGAGAAAACACAGTCATTATAATTATCTACACCTACAGCACTGATGAAAGTGATGTACTAATTACTGAATCAATAATTATGATCCAACAGTATATATGAATCTGAAGATGATAAGCAGGATGTTTAATGAGGCATTATTACTGATTTCTATTTTTACACCGTTGTGTATTTTTTAGGATCTAAAAACTTCTACAAAACCTTTTTAAATTAGCGCAAGTTTAAGTTTTAAACGTCGATTTTTCTGGAACTGCTCAAAATGTGAAAGAGAACGAAGTTTGATCAGCTATGATTCACAAGAAGAAAAGAAAACACACAGAGTCCAACAAAGATATGTAAGATTCAGACGATAAAACATGAAGATGGGCAGATTTAATAAGCAAACATGTCAGTCAAAACAAAAAGAAAAGAAGAAAAATCTTGTCTTAGCCTGTGTTAGTCTAGACGGAGCCTCTTTTTTGTGTTTGGCTTTTTTACTTACACGAGGCACATCTGATCCAGTAATATCATTTCAAACCACTATATATTCATTTTGTTTTGTTCTTGAAAACGTCATTATTTATACATGGATACATGATTTGATGATGCATCGTTTGTTTTTCCCTCCCAAAGGGAACACATAAGAGAGTTTAAATAAACTGCCACGCTTCGTAAACGCCTCGTTTTCGTCACGCTTAATATAGAAAAGACAGATGATAATATGAAAAAAACCTATTTAGCAAAGGGAGAAAAACCCTTAAGGAAATACCTGATCACACATGAAAAGCGCTTGACTTCAGTTTTTACTCAAAACGATCTCACTTGCTGTACTCTTAAAAGCCGATTTACAGACTGAAGCGTGTCTGAAAGGAGGCTTTATGTCTCGTACGCGCATAACAATTTTTATGTCCCCACATTTCTGTCTCCATCTTCATATTTTTCGCTCTTCCTCGTTCTGTTCATTTAAATTCAGCCTCTCTGTCCTTTCCGTCTCATTTTCTCAATTTCACTCTCCTCTCTTTTTATCCCTCTCGCTCTTTGCTCTCCAATGGCAGGCTGTCCCCTCCAAACTTCCTGAGTAAATGGGAATTTGAATCCATTCAATTAACCCATCAGCCCACTCTGTTTTTCTCCCCGTCTTCTGTCTTCCTTTCTTTCTTCTTCTCTCTGCTTGACTTCTTCCACGAGAATATTATTGAGCTATCGCTGCATAAAACGTTAGCCCAACCGTACAATACTATCATAATAGTCATATCAATCAGACACTGCTGCTCACCTACCATTGAATTGCTTTGACAGTAATTGATGCCTTACTTCACACGCACAAAGGCTTTCGGGGAAACAGCACAGCCTTTGTTTGCCACATGCAAGTGCACCATTAGAGGGAACTTAAACTTCCCACATGAAGACCAAATTTGAGGAAAACAACCAAGTATTGTTGAAAGGTCCCTATTTCATCTGCATGAGTGATCCCCAAGTGCCAGCTCGCTTGATTGTTCGGCATAAAATTGCGCTGCCGGTGCTTCTCTCCTCCGTGCTTCTCTTCTGCTTTAATGTGATGCTGGAGGATAAGGGACAGCAGACTGCAGAGTGTCCACTAACTGGAAAGGACTTGATCACGCTCCTGTCTGGTTTGTTTATTTAAAAATAGCTGCACCTGCCTTTTATCCCCGCCTCGTGCTCTGTTTGCGTGGCTTTTATCTGTCATACGTGATCCCTGGGGGCATATGGATGTTTCAGGTATATTGTTCCATCACAGTGGATAAAGTAGATTTGAGTGCCATTTATTGTTATATATCTACAGAACTGATTTTTTTTCCCCCAGAAATTTGACGGTCCTCAACAAAGATGTTATTTTATTTTGAAAGACCGTGGATCTTTATCGACTCACCGGGTTTACAAGATTGATTTCAGCATTTGTTGCGACTGCCTCCAGTGCTGAAAGTGTCAGCAAAATGGCTCAAATGTGAGGAGGATGCTGAGATCTCGTTCAAGATAAACAGGCAGCTAATCTGAACTGATCATCTTTGTCTTGCAAAAATGTTTAGCGTCTGCCTTTGAATGCTTGTGTGGTTATTGCTCCTGTGGAAAATACCACTCGCCTTGATATTACCGCCTCATATTGATGATCATACTTATCAAATATGGATAGGTATTATAGGAAGGTTTATATTTACTGTGCAAACAATACAAAGTATGGCAGAGGTGCAATGAAACTCAGGTGGTTGAGACTGAGTGGAGCCTATTTTAAGTGCACACCTAGGCACGAACAGATTGTGCAAGTATAACGATGAACTCTGCGGTATGCATATATTACTAGAGAATGACAGTGTGCTTCGTCTGTTTTGGGTTTTTTTCTTTGTCAAAATTTCTGCAGATGGAGTCGGTTCACCAACTGTATACGGGCTGCATAATAAAGGATTTACAGCTGGAGACAACAGCTAAAAATCTTTGTGACAAATCTGTATACCAGCCACGCCCCATCAGGTTACAGACCCCTGAGTGTAAACGTCTGGTTAAACCTGACCAGCTTGTTCTCATGTTTAGGCTTTTTTCCCTTTCTACAAAAATTGTGTTGTTGAAATTCATATAATAAAGTTGGTTTGTTGGACATATCTTACATGAATTGGCACTGAGAAGAGTTTTAAATAGCAGCAAAAAGTAATCATCACAAAGTTGCCAGATCTGTCAAATGAATCTATTTTTACAAGGATATCTAATGTAACTGTTACACACAAAGATACGCAAACAGATGGCTGTTGTTATCTCTTTTCTGTCTCTCAGACTCGGTGGGTGTTGGACTCTGCTTAGCCACGTTGGTGGAGGGTCTCCACTTCGCTGGCCTCAGGATTTCATCTTTGCTTTTTGCAGATGATGTGGTGGTGACCTTCTTAAGTGTCAAGAGAGATAATTAGTACCTCCAAGTCTGAGACCATAGTTCTCAGCCAATAGGGGGGAGTGCCCACTTCAAGTCAGGGACCAGTTACTGTCCTGAGTGGAGTTCAAGTATATCAGGGTCTTGTTCACTAGCGACAGGAGAGAGAAAAGCAAGATGAAATCCTACAGTCTGCTTACACCATTAACATATCCTTTTTCTTTCTCAGCCTTGTGATAAGTTCAAGGTTTGGACACAAAGTTGCAATCACAGTATTGAAGCCTCCAGGAACAAAAAGGCACAGTGGTAACACTACAGGTCTTCCAAACAACATTTGGGGGTTCCTGTGCTGTTGACCTCGGAGTATTTGCAAAAGATCTGGAACTGATATCATACCACCTTGGAGTTTACCTGGATTAACAAGCTCTGTGTCAGCTGTTAAGGAACCCTGGTAAGAAGCTACATCTGCATCCTCCTCTTCTTCAAAACGGCCCACCATTAAACTTAAGGCTGTAGAAATAAAAACCAATGAGCTCTAAAATCAAATAGTAACCAATTTTAGGTGAAAACAATAAGATCCAAGATTCCAAGTTCATGAATTTCATTTCTCTCAGCATTATTGCTGCTCTAAAGAAGTAGCAACCCCCCGTAATGAAATTAAAAGAGCACAGTGCTGTGGTGGTTAGCATTGTTGCCTCACAGTAAGAAAGTCCAAGGTTTAAGCTTTTCGGTGTGTTTGCATGTTCCCTGTGGCTCTATGGACTCTCTCTGGGTACTTCCTTCAAGCATGGGTTAAGTTAATTAGTAATTCTAAAATTTCTAATTGAATATCTCTTTCTTTCCTGTTTTCTCTCTGTGTTAACTGTGTAACAGACTGGTGGCATGTCCCGGGTGTACCCTGCCTCTCGTCCCATGACAGCTGGGATAGGCACCAGCCTCCCGTGCATTCACAAATTGGATAAACTTATTTGTTGTCTAGTAATTGCTAAGAGTTAGGAAAACAATTCCGAAAAGCCAAAAAACAAATTTAAGAAATATTCTCAATGCACAGGATTAGATTCCTTCATCTGATGATGACATACACCTCACATGATTAGTTTTAGAAGAATTCACATCTCTTTTTATGGTGAAAAGTAACAAAACTAGCAAAATCAGATTTCTATAAAAACTGACTTGCTGCAGAAGCAAATCCTGATTCAAATCGCTGTTTATGCTAAATATCTGTCTGCCTTGGCTGATAGAAAACATTTAATTCCCTCCAAGCTGATGCCGCTACAAGAAGATTGTGCAGAAACAAAAGTTCTCTATCTCAATCCTACTAAAGAGTACAATTTGGAGATGCATTGTGGGTAGCTCTGTGCATACTAAATGTATATTGTCTCCCCCCAAGATGAGTTATTCCTGAGTTTGCGGCTCTAAACCACTTTACTGCAAACATTCTGCAGGAACTCATTCTGCTGCAGACTGACAGATAATTGCCACAGAGACTCGTGTGTCCCCACAGCTATCAGGCTGCACTTTAACAGGCCCGAAACAGACACCGTTAACCAACCAGAGCAGGGTACACTGGACACAAACTAGGATTGTTCTATTATGTTAAACCACTTTTTCTCTGCCTCTATCTAGCGATCTCAATAAAATAATAACATTTCATTACAAAATAACCTGTGGGTTGAGCAGAGCATCACAGATTGAGCATCAGAGGAAGGACTTGCCCTTTAAATTATTAATTCTTTTTAACACATTTAGCCTTGGGTTTCTTTGTCTTACTAATTTGCTCCTGTCCCTCTGCAGTGGAAAGCCATGTTTCTGCCTCTCAGGAAAGTAGTTTTAAAAATCTGAGCCTGTAGTGAAAGACTCTCGGGATGTACCGAGCTGAACTGCTAAATCTCTTGAGGATCTGCTTCTGCCGGAGCCCTCCCTAGGATCAGCATACTGATGTAAAAAGTCGGTCTCATCCATACTGACACACTTTTTTTTTTTTTACTCATTTTTTAGGTGTTTTTGCATCTGTTTGATAGTGAAAGTAGCAAAATGTCAGGAAGAAAGGGAAATAAGAGGGACAGTAAGTAAAGGTCACGAGCTGAAATTCGGCTGCGAGGATTTTCAAGCATTTTTTTCCAAAATGAAATGAACATTTTATGATTTAAGCCAGAAAATCACTTCCTCCTAATCATTTATTGCTTTTCTTTAAATTTACAATGTGTCAGTGATAATTATT
Source organism: Neolamprologus multifasciatus (assembly GCF_963576455.1). Classification (NCBI taxonomy): domain Eukaryota; kingdom Metazoa; phylum Chordata; class Actinopteri; order Cichliformes; family Cichlidae; genus Neolamprologus; species Neolamprologus multifasciatus. The sequence goes on along the minus strand of NC_140459.1, from coordinate 6,299,471 downwards.
CAAACTATTCATTCTTGTTTGTTTTGTATCCACACTCTAATTTTAAGTTTCCCTTTATGTGAATGCTCATTAATGAGAATAAATGAGAAATACTATCTCGTATTTAGGAAATTATTTTGTTGCAGAGGCTGAAGCAATACTGAAATAATTATAAGAATAATAATAATATTATCTGGCAGATGTCTCTTTACCAGACAGATATATTGTATTACAGGGGTGAACATGTGGTATGAACGATTTAGTTCTCCTTTTGGCAACAGAGCTGAATCAGCCTGTTGGAGACTGCCTGTCTGTAAGTGCTGCAGAGGGTGGTCGGGATTAGTGACCTTCTCCACAGCTTCAGAAGTTCCCGGTTTGCAGCCAATCACAGAGCCAGCCTTCCAGATCAGTTAATTGAGTACGTTAGTGCCAAAAAACCACAGCTAATTTCACCACACTCACCACAACTGGCTGATAGATAATCTCCCATTTGCTGCATATATTGAAGAACTCCTGTTTCCTTAGGAAATAGAGCCTACTCATCTACTTCCTGTGTACAGCCTCTGTGTTGGTCAGCTCAGCCTGTTGTTGATGTGGATGTCCGGGTACTTGCACTACCCAACCACATCACCTGACCCACGATAGACATGGGCCATGTAGGTCTTCTTTCTTCTGAACTGGATCTCTCTCATCTTTCTCACATACAGAAGCAGATGACTCTTCCCAGACTGCTTCACAAAATCATTTACTAGTACTCTGTACACCTTCTGACTCGTGAATAATTCATCTAACCACTGCAGAATCAGTGACCTGGAGTTGTATTGAAAATCTGAGCTGTACAGGATGAACAAGAATGGAGACAGCACAGCCCCTGTGGAGCTCCTGCACTGCACATGACCAAATCACACAGAGTGCTGCCTAATCTCACATGATGTGGCGTCTCCGTCAGGTAGTCAGTAATCCATCATCTGCGGTCTTAGGTAAGCCAAGACTATTCTCTCCAGTCCCTTCATCACACGTGATATAAGACCAACTGGTTGATAGTCGTTAAGCTCTGATATTTTTGACTTCTTTGTTTCTGCTTCAGAGTTTGCACTGTGACAGTGATGTTTACCAGCCTAATGGTTTAGCTAGTACTGTGGTCTGAGATTACTTACCAAATGCATAACTTTGATATTTGTACACTTGTCGTGAAGGTAGAAAATATCTACTAAGGTCACTGTTGGCTTTTTGTTGTTGTTGGGGTTTTTTTTGTCTACTAGGCTCTAAACATGTTGGAAATATTACCATGGAAGTTGTCACCTACCTTTCTGTTCTCTATGGAGGGAGAGAGGTAGCTGGGTAGGTAAGTTTCTGTGCATAGCTAGCTAGCTAGTTAGCTAGCTAGCTAGCTAAGCTACTAGCTAGGTAAGGTAGGTAGGTAAGCTACTAGCTAGCTAGCTACTAGCTTACCTACCCTAGCTAGATAGATAGATAGCATAAGTTTAGAAGTCTAATGGCTTGGGAAAGAAGGCACACAATTTAACTGTTGTTCTTTAAATGCTGCTAAGCTTCTTGCTAAGAGGCAGTGAGAACAGTAAAACAGTAAGCAGTGGGGTCTCTGAGCATGTTACAAGCCCTAGTCAGGAAGTGTTTTTGTGTAATGTCCCAAACTTTCTCTGTTATTATGAGAAATATCAAATCGATCTCAGATATTTCCGAACATTAAATCAAACTATTTTTGAATATGCGTCTTTAATAGTAACCAGTTATCATTTACACTGTCACCATTTTTTCAGCTATTGAGAGGATTAATTGTAGGACACATGGGACTGCAAGAGATAAACAAGTTATATCATCCAGTTCGAGCAAAATAAAGCTAATTTTCAGTTAATCCAAACATGCCTTATTCATCTAGCAGTTGTAGTTCTCACTGCCGGTAATTGGAAATTAATTACATCTTTTGCAACACAGTGTTTTCCTCAGTGTTTTACTGCACTGTGGATAAGGAAGAGACTGTGTGTGATATCCCTCAGAGGTCTCTCCAAGCTGAAACTTGGTGTGGTATTAAACTGTCGTTTTATCAGATTTGGAGCCTGAAAATGTGAATTGGGGGGACAGCGTGGAGTCTGATCCAGGACTTGACCGCAGCTGTCACTCAAGGCAAACCCAGATGCAGATCATAGGATCTAAGGCAGGAAGTAGAGGCAAAGGAATAATTTATTAGAAACTAGTAATGGATTTGGTAGAATGAATTATAGTGTCTCTTTAAGTCCTGGAGTGGGCTGAGGAAGGGAAGCGTGGAGCCAGCAACGAGGCTTGGAGCAGGCAGTTTGTGGCCGAGGTTGATGTTGAGACGGGGGAGCTGAGATTAGACGGGCCAGAGAATGAGCGAAGGCAGACATTAGCTGAGGAGGATCCAGAGTGCAGGAAAGAAACAATAGCTCGAGTCAGGCTGGAAAAAAACTGCCAGAAAAGCGGGATGAGGATTAGCAAACAGTTTACCAAGCAAGCGAGAACGGCCTGACTGTGACTAACTGGGAAGCTGAGTCAACAATCTTGTGACATGGTGGAGTTGATGACTGGTATTTATGGTATATAACAGTGAAGAAGATTGGCAGCCACACACACACGCAGAAGAACAGAGATATCCAGGGAAAGAGCTACTTTCTAGGAGGCAGCAAAAGTGAAGGGTGTGACACTTAAACCAGCTAAAATTTCAATATCTCAATAATTAATTTTAATATAATATCATACACATATATAATTAAATTATAATATTAGGATTCAAACCAGACACCAATTAAAAGGAGTGAAATTACAGCCCTTGAAACGATAAATTATTTTGGTAAAACTTAATCACTTCCAGACAGCTTGGATGTTTTGTCAACTTGTCTGTACAGCTGGAGTCATTTAGAGCCTGTGCAGTTATTAACTTGATAAACACTGACGCCTACAAATTACTTTTTTATAATAGTAAATGTAAGGAAGCATAATTGCTTTATTGATTACACACAGTGACTAAGCTGTTTGAAAGTAGGAGGCTCTATCTTTTATGCACAATCCACCGTTTAGGTTTAAGCATCGAGAACACTTTGCTAAAAGATGGTGAAAAACTGAAGCGTGGGTTAAATGTTTACGTGCCTCCACTTTTTTCTTTTCTTTGTCTATCATTAACCAAGAACCGAGTGGCAAACCATTAGCATAGACAAGGTTAATTGCCTGTGGTGGATTTTTAAATTTTTTTTGCAAGGGCACTTGTCTTGTTGTTCATTAAAGACTTTCCTCGTTATGTAAAATATTTCCAGCAGCAGTACATTCCTCTTCAAACATGTAATTGTTGCAAATTTGCAGTAAATATATATAATCTTTTTTCAGACAGCTTATCTGAACAGGAGACAATTTTGAAACTTAGTTCCTGCTTTCAAGTGCATCACATGCTCTTTAATTTATCTTAACTTAAAAGTGAAGATGATAACTTTTAAACAGTTTATAAAACCAGGAGATTATGTACAATAGATTTATAAATAGTTTTTGCAAAGACAAAAGTTCTATGAAGATCCTTGCAAGGCACTTTGGGGAAAAAAATGCAGTTTTGTACTAGAAGTGATAAAAGCAGGAATTAAAAGGTGTCATTCCAAAAGAAGTTTCCTAAAAATACCAGATGTGTTTTTCTTATTGCAGTACTGAGATATCAGAAGTATCAGAAGTTAAATTGAAACATTTCATAGTCTCTAAGACACATCTCTTGAAACCTTTCACCTTTTTTCTCAACACTGTAAGCACAAAAATCCAATTTTTAAACTGCAGTCCGTGAACTCTGACTTGGCAAAACTTTGGAAACACATCAAAACATTTTTATCTGAACCCCAAACCTACACCATAGCATCAGGTCACGCACACACAGCCAGTCAAAATACAAACACTACCAAGCACATGTTACGCAATGCAACAATAAGTTAAAAGCATGCAACCAAAGTCTTGACAGTTTCTGCTGGCCATTGTACATTTCTATAAAAGTTACACAGAAAAACAGTGGGTACCTCCATGTTTGATTTGGCAGATTTTTACCCCTGATATCCTTCCTGATGCAACTTCAAGGATCAAACTCAGATCTTTTGCTTTTTTTGGCAGCTACACCAAACCTCTACGCTTAAAGTTACAAAGCATGGAGAACAAAATGAAAGTAGGGCCCTAAACGTCTTTTATTTACAACATGATGTGCAGAAGTGTCACTAGAACAATTCAAAATCATGTGAACTGAACTGTTTACTTTGGATCTGTGAAGGTTCTCAGTCATCCAGGTCATTGTAGTCAAAGGAGCTTGTAAAGAAAAGCGTCTGGACTTCTTTAAGTTACTTGAAGACGTTTCACCTCTCATCCGAGAAGCTTCTTCAGTTCTAAGGTCAAATGGTGGAGAGTCCCAGATATAAACCTAGTGGGAGTTTCCCCCCACAGAGGGACAAAAGGACCCCCTGATGATCCTCTAATCGCCTGAGCCAAGGTGTGGAACTGGGTGTGGGTCCCAATCAGCCAGAGTTTCGGGTGAGTTCATTGTGAAACCTGGCCCCACCTTATCATGCGAATTCCTGAGGTCAGATGGCCCAGGATGTGAGTGGGCGTTAAGACGTCTGGGAAGGGAACTCAAAACTGGATTATAGATGTCAGACAGTTGGTGTCGTAAACCACCGCCTCTGTTCAAAGATGGTCGCTCACAGTGGACATAGATGGCTTCTTTCACTCCTCTTTCAAACCATCTGTCCTCTCTGTCCAAAATGTGAACATTGGCATCCTCGAAAGAGTGACCTTTGACCTTAAGATGCAGATGGACAGCTGAGTCTTGTCCTGTGGAGGTGGCTCTTCTGTGTTGTGCCATGCACTTGTGAAGTGGCTGTTTGGTCTCTCCAATGTAGAGGTCTGGGCATTCCTCGCTGCACTGTACAGCATACACCACATTGTTAAGTCTGTGTTTTGGAGTTTTGTCTTTCAGGTGAACCAGTTTTTGTCTGAGTGTGTTGCTGGGTCTGAAGTACGCCGGGATGTCATGCTTGGAGAAAACCCTCCTGAGTTTCTCTGATACACCTGTCCTTCTTATCCTCCCTCGTTTGTCCTTGTTCAGATCAGACACCAGCGAGGGAGGATAAGAAGGACAGATGGATGAGAGGTGAAACGTCTTCAAGTAACTTAAAGAAGTCCAGACGCTTTTCTTTACAAGCTCCTTTGACTGTTTACTTTGGGCTTTCCTGAGTAACATGTGTATGTCTTGTATTTGCTGTGTCTGTAGAACACCGCTATACCTCTATCAAACTACAGATTACTTGTGAAAGTAGGAGATTTCAACTCTTTTTTTAATTCATCCACCATAATTATAGTATGAATCAAGTAAACACAATGTGGGGAAAAACTTTCATGAGTAAATCATAGCCTGGGACACACTCGAGTCTCATGTTGCACATTCCTCTGGTTTATCTCATATGGGTTGTTGCTCCACAAACAAACATGGTAAACATGGCCTAACACAGTTAAATTTACTGGATTTTGTGTTCCCCCATCTTTCTTCTCCGTGTCTCTCATTGTTTCCATCCGTTGTTGATTTCGTCCTCCAACTCACCCCTGCAAAATTGAGTTTCATCACAGCTGTTACAAGTGTGAACAATTTTGTGTAATCACGTTTAACTTCTGCCTCATGTGAATAACTGTGCAAAAATGTGTTTTAGTGAGTAACCATGTGTTTGGAGTTAATCGAAAAGATTAAATGAGCTCTGCAAACTGTGTCTAACTGAGTGTAAACTGTTTAAGGTTTCCTCAAACAAGTGATTTATTCAATAAATCGTCTTGGGAGAAGTCAGAGAACAGCAAATCTGAAAAAGTGTAAGACACAAAGAGCTGGCAGCTGTGAAGTAGGGTTTGGGCTTACCCAGGTGACTTCAGGGTTAATCCTGGTACATAACCTGCTCCACAGCACGTTATGTTCCAGGTCAGCAGTTCGGTCAACGTCACCATTCATGCAAGATCACTCTGACCTCTCTGTTGCAGAGGTCGAAAGTTTTTATGAGTGTCTCTGTCTTCCCCTGCAGATTCTTAAATGTGACTTTATTTCACTAAAGTTGCATAAAAGGGAGAATTTTTGCAAGATTTACTTTGTGGCTTCAAATGTGGCTGGGGCGACCGTGGCTCGGGGGGTTGGGAAGCGCATCTGTAACCGGAAGGTCGCCGGTTCGATCCCCGGGCTCTCCGTCCTGGTCGTTGTGTCCTTGGGCAAGACACTTTACCCTACCGCCTACTGGTGTTGGCCAGAGGGGCCGATGGCGCGATATGGCAGCCTCGATCCAGGGCAGCTGTGGCTACAACTGTAGCTGCCTCCACCAGTGTGTGAATGCGAGAATGAATGAATAGTGGTATTGTAAAGTGCTTTGGGTGCCTTGAAAAGTGCTATATAAATCCAATCCATTATTATTAAATGTTTTAATGTAGTGTTTTCCAGTCTGGACGGACCAAAGTGTTTAAAGCATGCACGCAAACACACACACATATTCATACGCCACTTTAATTCAATACTTGTATACACTCATACTGCTGCTTTCGGTCTGTGTTCCATTTAAATTGTTCCTATTTTTCTGAAATTATAGTTTTATCCTCCTTCATACAATCAGCTTCTCTGCTGTTAGCAGACGTATCCATATTTGTGATTGTTCAGGTGCAGCCATCCTCACCTCTTTCATGTGAATGTGCTCGTAGCTACGCTGATAAAGCTGGGGTTAATAACCAGCTTAGCCCCTTAGCCCGGTTTCCACTGTTGAGGCGAATAAACCCAGCCATTGATAGCAAAGATACCTGGGTTTGTTTCTTCATTTTATAAAACCAGGGTGCAGCAGGGCTTTGTTTAGGAAAGTCCAGATTCAACCTCAGTGTGAGTCCAAGCAGGAAGTTTAGGGTTTTCCAATTGAATCGGTGGGCTTAGATGAGTGGTTGTTGATTACTGGTCATGACAAATTACATATTAATGATCAACGAACTGACCTCACAGCCCATTGGTCATTCAGTGGGCTAGTTTCAGTCATTGTACATTGTAAAATGACTGAAGTCATTTGGATGAGAGACAAAACTTTTCTCCCACTGAGAATGCTGCGTCCAAATGAACAGGAGCTGGTTGACAGTGGGCAGGTAGGATTTGTTGACAGGCTTAACAATAAGCTGTAGCATGACATGCTGTTATCTCGAGCAAATGAAGACAGGATGAGCAAAGTCAAAGAAGCAAACAGCTAAGAAGCACTAGAGAACTAAATATGGAGCCCAAACATCTCATCAAACATGCTGTTTGACAAAAATAAAAAAAAATCAGTGTGAGAGCGGATGGATGAGCCGGTGTACATTTACAGACGAGCTTGATTAGCTGATAAGTGTCAGGTGTGCATTTGAATCTGTTGAGAAGCAGTGCAGCTCCACACAAACAGGGAACTCACACACAGACACCCTAACAGAGAGAGGCAACGGAGGTTTTGAGGACAAACTAGAGGCTCTGCGCTGGATGTACAGGAATCACGACAACTTGGCATCAAGCATAGTGACTTTCATGTAGCCTAATACCCTCTTATTGCACAAAAATGACAAGTAGAACCCATCTGTTCAGCTTTCTGTTCCCCAAAACAAAAAAATAAATAAAGTCAAACGTCACAGTGAAAAAAGCAAATTTAGAACTTCCCACAGATCAAAACTGTTGGACTGTATAAATTTAATTGGTAGGAAATGTGATACGCGACCCATTTTCCCTTTACTGATTAATGAGTAACGACTATATTTAGTATGCCGAGAAAAAAAAAACACTGATTTTTTTCCCCCCGTTAGGTGGGAACACAAAATCCACTGTAGAAAATGTCAAGCATGCTGCTGTGACAAAATCACTGACGACTAATCTGATTTTTGTTTTTTTAAACAGAGAAAATGCATTCACAAAACAAAGCAAAGCTACCTGCTGATGTTTGGGTATGCTGATGTTTATTACTTCCAGGCTGGACTACTGCAATTCATTATTATCAGGGTGTCCAAAAAACTCACTGAAAAGCCTTCAGTTAATCCAAAATGCTGCAGCAAGAGTCCTGACAGGGACTAGAAAGAGAGAGCATATTTCTCCTGTTTTGGCTTCCCTTCATTGGCTTCCTGTTAAATCCAGAATTGAATTCAAAATCCTGCTCCTCACATACAAGGTCTTAAATAATCAGGCCCCATCTTATCTTAATGACCTTGTAGTACCATATCACCCTATTAGAGCACTTCGCTCTCGCTCTGCAGGCCTACTTGTTGTTCCTAGAGTATTTAAAAGTAGAATGGGAGGCAGAGCCTTCAGTTTTCAGGCCCCTCTTCTGTGGAACCAGCTTCCAGTTTGGATTCGGGAGACAGACACTATCTCTACTTTTAAGATTAGGCTTAAAACTTTCCTTTTTGCTAAAGCATATAGTTAGGGCTGGACCAGGTGACCCTGAATCCTCCCTTAGTTATGCTGCAATAGACGTAGGCTGCCGGGGATTCCCATGATGCATTGAGTTTTTCCTTTCCAGTCACCTTTCTCACTCATTATGTGTTAACAGACCTCTCTGCATTGAATCATATCTGTTATTAACCTCTGTCTCTCTTCCACAGCATGTCTTTATCCTGTCTTCCTTCTCTCACCCCAACCAATCACAGCAGATGGCCCCGCCCCTCCCTGAGCCTGGTTCTGCTGGAGGTTTCTTCCTGTTAAAAGGGAGTTTTTCCTTCCCACTGTCGCCAAAGTGCTGCTCATAGGGGGTCATATGATTGTTGGGTTTTTCTCTGTATCTATGAAGCGCCTTGAGGCGACTTTTGTTGTGATTTGGCGCTATATAAATAAAATTGAATTGAATTGAATTGAATTGAACATGCAAACTATACATAACTTTGGTCTGGCATTACAAAGTAATATTGTTTAACTGTGCATCCTTCTCAAATCTATAGGAAACAAAGTAAAAAGTTTTGTGGCACTGCTGCATTTTAACCTTTGGCTATTCAGCACTGGAATTATTTCTTAGTCATTAGTCAAAAAGGAATTACCCAATTTTTTCACACTTGCTGCTGTGTGGGAGGTGGCGGTAAAAATATGTCTGCGTGGGTGCTTGAGCTGAAGGCAGTTGGACTTCTTTTAGGTTCATGAAGATGTTTCACCTCATCCAGAAGGCTTCTTCAGTTCTAAATGCTGATGGCGAGTCCCAGGTATTTAGCCTCAGATGGTCCTGACCCACCACGACATGTTCACGAGCTGTTTCGTTGTGCAATCATGTCAGGTTGAAGTATGCAAAAAGCACCTTGGGCTAGGATCTCGAGCTTAGGTGGTTTATAATCTGTGTTGTAGCCCATCACCTCTGTTCGGTGATGGTTACATGAATGGCCTTTACTCTTCTATTTCCTCTGCAAAATGTGAACATTTGTAGCCTGAAAACAGTTTGCTGTCTCTTTTAAGTGGAAATATACAGCTGAGGCTTGTCCTGGAGAGCCGGCCCTCCTATAAGTAGTTATTTGGTCTCCTCTGTTGAAAGGTCAGAGCAATTCTTACTGCATTGCACAAGTACAAGATGTTGTTCAGCTTGTGCTTCGGTGTTTAGGGTCAAATCAGTTTTTGTGCGAGGGCGATGTTGGATCTGAAGTTCACGGAGATGCCACACTTGGATAAAACTCAGTCAATCCTGCCACTTACAGGACACATGGTTCCTCTGTGGTTGATGTTCTTTTCTGTGTCTCTTTGCTGGTGGTAAGGGCCAAAATACAAGACCGAGTGGTGACCAAACACAAGTGAGACTAATGAGGGTGGGACAGGTGATCACAGTGAAGCGGAAAGAGCTGAAAAGCAAGAACAAGACACATGAGAAACCAAACTAAACAAATTAAAATGGGAAATTAGGCAAATAATTACCACAGAGACAGCAGAAGAAATAATGTATGGGAAACTAGAGACATCACAAAACCAATAATTATAACCATAACACACCAATAATATGTTAAAAACACAAGGACTTCTGGATCCCATGATGTCATGTTCAGGAAAATGTCTAATTTAAATAATCAGCATCATAAAGACTTATTATGAAAAAAAGTTTCAAAGCACTTTCATAGCTGAAAATTAAAAGAAATGTAATTCTGTGAAATTAACTTTAACTATAAATACACTTTTCTATTACCATCTGCACCACCTACACACAAGCACACACATACTATGTTGATCATTTATGATAAGTAAACAACCCTTCTTTATGATGTTACCTGTAAAATGTCAGAGACAGAACAGAAGTCAAGCTATGAGAAAGCAAATGTGCTTCATATATCAACATAGACTCAAACAGACTAAGGGAACAGCTGATCCTCCATATATTGGAGATTATGTATCGGAATTTCAGGAGCAGGACCACGCCTCCAAACACGCTCCTTCCGGTTGTCATCTACATCAGCGGTCTCCAACCTTTTTTGCGCCACGGACCGGTTTATGCCCGACAATATTTTCACGGACCGGCCTTTAAGGTGTCGCGGATAAATACAACAAAACAAAACTAGTACTGGTACCGAAAAAAAGAAGATTTATTCATAACACACGAGAAAAGACCCAGGAAAATAGAGTTAACGATAAAAACGATAACAAAATAACGCTGAAAACCGATAAAACCCCTGAAAACCATACATTTCACACCTGAGCCTCAACTCTCGCGGCCTGGTATCAAACAACTCACGGACCGGTACCGGTCCGAGGCCCGGGGGTTGGGGACCGCTGATCTACATAGCTTCCCCCAGTTCTGCAAGATGTTCATTCTCGTTTAGGTGCTCCACCCTCCCTCCCTCCTTGTTCTCAATTCTTTAACTTTTTCATTTCTATTTAGAGTATGGGGATCTGCCAGGCCCGGGAGCCATCGCCAATCCCCTTCGTCGCCTTCCCCAAACCGCAGCTCAATTTATGTCAAAGCATTCACTTTTACCTACTAAAACACTGTCAAATCTTAAATGAGGACGTGGGCCCAGCTAGTGAAATATAAAGCCAGTTAAACTTCAGGGATATCAGTGTTTCTAATGGAAGCATAAACCACTGTGTGTTTGTTTCACCTGCACAGGGGCTGTCAGCACAGCTGCCACTAAAGGATGTCTGACTGTTACACCAGCCTCACAGAGTTTGTTTCTGACAGTTAGAAACTTGAACTTAAGCTATCTACGTGAGTTCATTTAGTAGGACGTAGTCCTCCTGCTGCTTTTTCTCCAGTGTTGGGAAGGTTACTTTTAAAATGTATTCCATTACAGATTACAGAATACATGCCCCAAAATGTATTCTGTAACGTATTCCGTTACGTTACTCAATGAGAGTAACGTATTCTGAATACTTTGGATTACTTAATATATTATCATGCTGTTTACAACTACATGAATGTACTATTGCTGTGATTTATTACTGTTACTGAAGGTCCGCGGCTCCGAACCGTAGTAAAGGGACCTCTGGCTAATACGGTGGGTTCTGTGTCAGGCTGGTAGCTGAAAACTAGCTTTACATTGTTGTCTGGGTCAACTTTGCTTGCGACAGACAGAGAGAGGCGTTGAAAGGCTGCTCCAACAGAACTTATTGTTTCGGAGGAAAACACGAACACGGTGTACAGTCGAGTCTTAATAGCTTACTTACAACTGGGCTCGTCAGGCTCTCTTCTTGGCTGCAGTGGTTATTATTATATTTACATGCTTCCAGCTCCCATTTCTGCTCAATGATAACTACTTTTCCACTCTCCTTTTTCTCCCTCCTCGACCTCGCAGACACATAACGTGTATGGCAGTCCATTCTCCCTGCAGCACGGACTACACTGCCCATGAGGCTACATTCTGTAGAGCTATACCTGTAGCATTCTGCCTATTAGCTTAGCACAACAACAACAACAGGCGCTCTCTCACCCAGGAAACACGCAGAGAGAGAGCGTCACCCTGTAACCATGGCAACCGTAACGCTGCCGCCTGGAACAACAGAACGTAGCTGTCAAACAAAACCCAAACAGTCCTGACCCGCCACAATATGAAACAGGGAAGTACCGCCGTGTAATCCATTTATTTCAACAAAGTAACTGTATTCTAAATACCACCTTTTTAAACGGTAACTGTGACGGAATACAGTTACTCATATTTTGTATTTTAAATAAGTAACGGCGGTACATGTATTCCGTTACTCCCCAACACTGTTTTTCTCACACAACGGAGCAGACACTGGTACTTGTCCGGCTCTCCTCCTGTAACACCCATGTCCTGGTATCTCCTCCGGATGTGCCTTCCTGGGAGACCAGTGCTATCTGAATGGGTTGCAGATACTGTTTCATGTCACCAGCAGTAACAAGGACAATAGCAGAAAGCAAAACCAAGGAAAAATCTCTCCCTTTTCAGGGTTTGTCTTGTTGCTTCTCCACTATTGTTGTGATTTGGAATGATATAACATAAACGGAATTGATTAAATTGACAATCCCTCGTGAAAAGTGGCAAAACTCTGCTGTGTCTGATATATTTTCATTGCACTGGTGCTGCAGAGTGGACATCAGTGGGTTAAATCACAACAATTTGGTGGATATAATTCGCAGGGAGTGGTGAATATCTCTCTCCATCTTTGACTATTAAAAATACATGACTGAGTTGCACTTTTCAAGCGTGCAAAACAGCCTTTAAAACCAAATTTTAAAAAACGGGATATCTGCAGCGATTGGTTCTCATTCCTCTCTCCGCACAGTCTGTGTCCGTGTATATAGCGATACATAAGACCATGTAGCACAAGATGAAAGACCAATTAATTCGGAGCTTTTAGGAGACCCTGTCATAGCTCGGGGGCCCCTTAAATGGTAACCCACTTTCAGACCACTTATGGAGCCGGCTGTGCCAACGCGAAGTCAAAGCAAAATGATTAATGACGTTATTAAACAGTTTAGAGAGGTTGTGTGTTCTTCTAGCTGCAGCCAATTGAGAGCGATTTGTGAGGTGATACAATGTAGTGGAATGAAGTGAACCATGTGTGCGCGAATGTGGGTGGAAAAGTGTCGAAGTAAAATGGTTGTTGCTTTGCGAATGTGTGTGCATAGACACGCTGTCTCCGCTGAGGGAAGCGTACGTGTGGGGAAAGTTGAGGAAGGTATATGCATGAGCGTGTGTTAGGGGGTGGATAGGTGTGTGTGTTAGAAACAGAGAAAGGCACATGCAAAGGTCAAACTGGGGACAGGTGGAAATAAGCCAGTAAGCTAGAATCTCATTTCCTGTCACCTGAAAGGGAGAAAGAGTGAGAGATGGAGGGGAGAAGGGGGAGGGGGGAGCGAAAACGAGAGAAAGAAGAATGTCATCGATCGAATTTGGCATATAGGAAGCGGGAAGCAGCATAGAAGAGGTGAGCAAAAAGGCACAGTGAAAGTGAGACAATATCGAAATGTTAGGGGGAGAGGAGAGGAGAGGAAAGGAAAGGAAAGGAGATGAGATGAGAGGAGAGGAGAGGAGAGGAGAGGAGAGGACAGGAGAGGAGAGGAGAGGAGAGGGAAAATCTGCAAAATAAAAGGAAGAGAGGATGCAAACAAGGAAGACAGAAAGGCAGATGACAGGAGGAGACAAAAGAAGAAGAAAAGAGAGAGAAAACAATGAGAGTGAGGGGGTAATGAGAGAGGAGGGAGATTTGAGATAAAAGAGGAAGTGAGGTGATAAAAAAGAGAGGAATGTAGAGGAAAGGAAAGGAGAGGAGCGAAAGAAAACATCAGCAGGAGAGGAATGGGGAAGAGACCAGATGAAAGGAAAGAAGAGGGGAGACATGGAGAGAGAGGGTGAAAGGAAACAACAATATGAAAAGGGGTGGCTGGAGATGAAAGCGGAGGAGGAAAAAATAAAGTAAAAAGGGAAGAGGAGAGTGGTGATGAAAAGAGACAATGAGAGGAGAGAAAGCAGGAGATGAAAGAAGAGAAGAGAGCAAAATGTGAAAGTGAGAGGCTATTGGGACAAATCGACAGCTGCTCCTGAGATCCTGTTAGGGCTCAGTCTGGAGAAAGACTGCTTGTAACACACACACACATTTAACTACACAGCGCAGACATTCAGCACCAGTGCACACACAAGTACGCCTCATTGCTTTTCAACTGGCTGCATACTATAGGCATAAATGGGAAGCTCACACACAGTCACACGTTTCACACAGAGATGCTGCAGCCATGCACGCACACACACACACTGGCATGATGCAGGCAAGCCTTCAGCTTTGCAGCATCCAAAAGGACACACTGCATCATCATCATCATCATCATCAGACTCAGGAGGACGCACACACACAAATCAGCTCCGATATAAACCAAATGAAAACACGCAGGCGAGCTAAAGCGGCTCCAGCGGCGTCTGTTTAGCATCATCTGAATGAAGAGACAATGGCAGTAAGTTGAACTCTGTGATCCATTAAAACCATTTAGATACAACCTTCACCCACCTCCCTCCCTCCCAACACCTCCCACTGCTCACTCCACCCACACTCACAAACGTTCAAAATGCCATCAGCTGCACTCTCTGAGAGGAATAATGAAAAGTATGATTTCCATTCTGGGTGTAATGTGCAGGGAGTGGCTCCACACATTGTTTCTCTGTGTTCGTCCTCTGCTGCCTGCTTTAACGCTCCTCTGTGGGTGTTCGCTGGAGCGCGCCAGGACAGCACTGCCCCCTGCTGGTCTGCAAGAAAATGACAACGAAAATCTAAGAAGAAGAGGCTGCCTTGGAGTTGCACCAGTTTGGTATTTGTTAGCTGGTCTGGCTGTTTTTTTATGAAGCTCACGTTTTAAAAAATTCAAACGCCTGGAGCTTTTCACTGATTTTACACACTGAAGCTGGTTTTGCTCTGCCACTCAAACCGAGACAGTAGCTGTAGGCTATAATATGAAAAATCATAAAGATGATGCCATCAGAGTAGTTTGCTTTTTGACTGAAAGCCTGCATGCAAAACTGAAGGTGTGGTGTTTGAACGAAGCAGTGTTTTAAAACGACTGCTGCGAGATGCTTTGCTTATAAGCAGAAAGGATTATATTTTATCTCTGCTGCATTTGAGAGCTTCAAAGGGGCTTCTGTGATGTTTTTTCCACACCCATACAGTTGGCATACTCAGACGAGGCATTAAAAAAAGCCTCTCAAAGATTCCCCATGCAAAACAAAATCAGTGAAGTACCTCTTAAGCTCTGTACCTATATGATAAGCAGTGTTGGGGAGTAACGGAATACATGTACCGCCGTTACGTATTTAAAATACAAAATATGAGTAACTGTATTCCGTTACAGTTACCGTTTAAAAAGGTGGTATTTAGAATACAGTTACTTTGTTGAAATAAATGGATTACACGGCGGTGCTTCCCTGTTTCATATTGTGGCGGGTCAGGACTGTTTGTGTTTTGTTTGACAGCTACGTTCTGTTGTTCCAGGTGGCAGCGTTACGGTTGCCATGGTTACAGGGTGACGCTCTCTCTCTGCGTGTTTCCTGGGTGAGAGAGGCCTTTTTGTTGTTGTTGTGCTAAGCTAATAGGCAGAATGCTACCGGTATAGCTCTAAAGAATGTAGCATCATAGGCAGTGTAGTCCGTGCTGCAGGGAGAATGGACTGCCATACCCGTTATGTGTCTGTGAGCGAGGGAGGGAGAAAAAGGAAAAGTACGAGCTGTCATCGAGCAAAAACGGGAGCTGGAAGCATGTAAATATAATAATAACCACTGCAGCCAAGAAGAGAGCCTGACGAGCCCAGTTGTAAGTAAGCTATTAAGACTCGACTGTACACCGTGTTCGTGTTTTCCTCCAAAAACAATAAGTTCCGTTGGAGCAGCCTTTCAAAGCCTCTCTCTGTCTGTCGCTAGCAAAGTTGACCCAGACAACAAAGTAAAGCTAGTTTTTGGCTACGAGCCCGACATGAACCCACCGTATTAGCCAGAGGTCCCTTTACTACGGTTCGGAGCCGCGGACCTTCAGTAACAGTAATAAATCACAGCAATAGTACATTCATGTAGTTGTAAACAGCATGATAATACATTAAGTAATCCAAAGTATCAGAATACGTTACTCTCATTGAGTAACGTAACGGAATACGTTACAGAATACATTTTGGGGCATGTATTCTGTAATCTGTAATGGAATACATTTTAAAAGTAACCTTCCCAACACTGATGATAAGTTCCCTCTTTATTCATTACTCTCACGTCTCTTATGTATAAATAAAATCTGCAACATTATGGCATTTCTTTGGATTCACTACATCTATATTGTAAAAGTAAGTGTATGTGTAGCCAGTTTTATATATTCTGAGACTAATCAGAGTTACAAAAAATCTTTAGACTAATGTACTTCGTGTCCATTTTTGCATTAATGTTGCAAATGTAAATGTTTATTAAAATCCAAAACATTCTCATCCCACAGCATCAAAACCCACCACTCTGATTGCTGCTGTCTTCAAATTACACACGATTTCTTCAGCATGTCTGTTTTCACACCTGGCCAGAAATAACTTGTGGCTTTAGAAAACTGGGGGTGTCAAATACCGAAAAAGTTGGAAAGAAAAGATCAGAGTTTAGGCTAAAAGACAGTCTGAATTGAAGTATAGATGTTAGTTGCACTTTGAAAAACAATGCTTACTCGCTGCTTTTTAGTGTGACACAATGGGGTCTTTTACAAGCATACGTGATGTTTTGAGAGTGAGACACCCATCTCATTATTGTCTGAATCTGGAGTGCTTTCACGCTGATGCCAAAGGACACCTTCTTCATAATTTACAAACACCGGTGACTTTGAAAAGCAGCAGTTTCTGACTCTTGGCGAACAAAAAAAGGCTGAAAACTTTTACATTTTGAGCACTTTTCTTTCATGGATTTGATTTGAATCCAGTAGAAATGGTGCAATCTACCTGCACTACAAGTCAGAGTGACACTGCACTATCAGTGTAGGAGCAGAATCTCACAATATCAGCATTACATTCACCCCAGAGCCAGGAGTGCTGGCTTGTTTCTGCTGTGCTCTGATGACCGAGAGAGGGAAAATGACCGTGTGAGTGAGCAGGCTGGAAAACTGCTGGAAGAGGAATATGGACTTTACAGTTTCTGCTTCTGCTTTCATCTCGACGTGACCTCTCCTTTTTGCCAGCTTCAAAACACAATGGGAGCGCACTCGCTTATTACTGATTTGGATCCAGCGCACACACATGCGCCTCCACTCCCTCCACCACAGTTTCAAACGAGCAGATCAGCAGTGCGCCCTCTGCCTCGCGCCATGCATCATCGAGGCAAAGAAGGTGTCGGCGCTTATTAAAGGATGGAAGGCTGACTGATTTCCTGCAACTCTTCAATTTCCAATAAATAAATAAATAAGAAGGAATAGAGAGAAAGACGGGGAGAGAGAGGGAAAATGTTGCTATGGAAACAGTTCAGACAAATGTAATTGTCTCCCTCCATCTTTGCAGGTCAAGGCAGTGGACATTTCAGCTCCATAATCTCTCCATCGCCTCTCCATCTGCCCACTGGCCTATGAGCGCGTAATAGTTTTTTTGGAGTCGTGAGCTACAAATAAGCTGAGTGATGCATAAGCGGTGTTGGGAAGGTTACTTTTAAAATGTATTCCAGTACAGATTACAGAATACATGCCCCAAAATGTATTCTGTAACGTATTCCGTTACGTTACTCAATGAGAGTAACATATTCTGAATACTTTGGATTACTTAATTTATTATCATGCTGTTTACAACTACATGAATGTACTATTGCTGTGATTTATTACTTTTACTGAAGGTCCGCAGCTCCGAACCGTAGTAAAGGGACCTCTGACTAATACGGTGGTTTCTGTGTCGGGCTCGTAGCTGAAAACTAGCTTTACTTTGTTGTCTGGGTCAACTTTGCTAGCGAGAGACAGAGAGAGGCGTTGAAAGGCTGCTCCAACGGAACTTATTGTTTTTGGAGGAAAACACGAACACGGTGTACAGTCGAGTCTTAATAGCTTACTTACAGCTGGGCTCGTCAGGCTCTCTTCTTGGCTGCAGTGGTTATTATTATATTTACATGCTTCCAGCTCCCGTTTTTGCTCGATGACAGCTTGTACTTTTCCTTTTTCTCCCTCCCTCGCTCACAGACACATAACGGGTATGACAGTCCATTCTCCCTGCAGCACGGACTACACTGCCTATGATGCTACATTCTTTAGAGCTATACCGGTAGCATTCTGCCTATTAGCTTAGCACAACAACAACAAAAAGGCGCTCTCTCACCCAGGAAACACGCAGAGAGAGAGCGTCACCCTGTAACCATGGCAACCGTAACGCTGCCACCTGGAACAACAGAACGTAGCTGTCAAACAAAACCCAAACAGGCCTGACCCGCCACAATATGAAACAGGGAAGTACCGCCGTGTAATCCATTTATTTCAACAAAGTAACTGTATTCTAAATACCACCTTTTTAAACGGTAACTGTAACGGTTACTCATATTTTGTATTTTAAATACGTAACGGCGGTACATGTATTCCGTTACTCCCCAACACTGTGCATAAGATGATTTCATAACGTGTGCGTGCACGTGTGTGCGTGTGTGCTCTATTACTGCCTCTTTGCATAGCAGACATTAGAAAAAACCTCTCACATCCTTTTAACAGGAAAACTTTCATTTTTATTTTCATCATCCACTTATCACAATCTTAAAAATACTCAAGGACATTTTATTAGAACTGACTCCATTAGTTGACTCAGTTTTTGCATTACATCATTGCATGTCCTTGTTAATGTCTCTTATTAGCTTCAAATATAGATGAGGTCATTATTTTCAGTTCTATTGGAAAATCAGTGCGTGGTTTCTTTTGTAAAATGATGGATTATGTGAATTCAAGTTGGCACCATATGATGGCTCTTTACAGAGCAATAGTCAAACTCTCGAATCAGCAGGTGTTTTTGATAAGTCAGACAGAAACTGTGGTCTTAGAAGAGCTTTATAACTGACGAACAACACAGACTAATGGTGAAACAACAGACTTTAAGTGTTCCTAAAGTCGGCTTGTGCAGCAAATTCAATTAGTTTGAGGTTAACGAGTGAAGAGTCAACACCTGGAGTGAGAAGAGATTACAAAAAGCTTTGTAACCAATGAAAAATGCAAACAAATCTGAGCACCCTCTCCTGCAGCCGTACCGTAGAAGAGGACATAACTAATCTTTCATGTCCTTGTTACGTGGATTGTCACAAGAAAACACCAGCAGGCGGGTGTGACAGCTCATTTTGCTCATAAGTATCCCGGTTTCTGATGTGTTGACTGATACGGGGAAACAACACGCAGTTTATGTTTAAGGCTCACCGCTGTTCCGCACAAAGTCAAGTAAAATGGAAAAGATGTCTGTGGCTCCAAAGCTGTAACTGCAAACCGTTTCTCACGACTTTCTGCGCTGTGTGTGTCCTCGTGACAGTTCGCAGTGGCGTTTTGCAGCTACACTGATTGATGTGTTTGTTTACAAGCTACTGAGGTCGCTCTGCTGAGTCCATCTTTGAGTGAATGGTGAGGCTGAACTTTGGGAGTAGTCTATTGAAGTGGATCACGCAGTATATTGAAAGGCTGTTTACATATATTGATGATTTACATTTATTTCAACTCCCCAAGCAAATGTAGACTCACTGAGCTCTTTTAGTAGGAACATCAAACCGTGCAGGGCCTCCCACTGCTTTCAAAGCTGCCGCACCTCTTTGTGGCATCTGTGAAGTCATTTTGTGTGACCCACTGGAGAATGATCCAATTTCTCCCGTCCCCCCAGAGGTGTTCTAATGGATTCTGATCTGGAGACTGACGAGGCCATTGAACTTTCCTGTGTGACACGGCGCATCATTATGCTGAAAGCATCCTTCAGGAGATGGGACCGGAGCCATAAAGGGATGCACCTGGTCAGCAGCAATCCTCCGAATTGGCTGTGGCTTTAAAATGATGATTTATTGGTCTCAACGGGCACAAAGCATGCCAGGAAAACCTTCCCCACATCATTACACCGCCAGTCTGGACTGTTGACACGAGACAGGTTGGATCCGTGGATTAATGCTGTGGAAGCAAACATTCATCAGGCTTGGCTTTATTTCCAGACTTCCACTGTGAGCGTTTGGTGTGAGTGTAGCCACTGCAGCCCCACCGCTCTGCTCTTAGCTGACTGGATGGATAAACTTGTGACAAAACAATTCTGCAATAATGCACGATTATATCTGTGTCACTCCGGCTGCACAACTGGCTGACTGCATAATCATGCAATCATGTATAGCAGGTGTGCATTCGTTTCTCTACTGTTTGATGAGGATTCATATGGAGATAGTTTACTTCAATTTCAGGAGTGGGACCACAGCTTATAACCTCTGCTTGTGATTGTATTATTTATGAATGCGCTTCCTGCCCTACGTGCCAGTTTGCTTCCCTCCTCCTTTCTCGGTTTATCGCCCCGTCTCGGTGGCACCAGGACGATCTGCCTGACCCGGAAACCACCGTCGATCCTCAGTAAGGACTTCCCCAAACCACAGTCTTGGTCCTACATGCTTGAGGTTGTGGTGATTGCCACTCACTGACTCTTAGAGGGATTTGTTGAACTCCTCCTTAAACATGTTTCTGTAGGAGGGGACATGTGGAAGGTTACGCTTTGAGGGGACTTTTTTCTGTCTGCTATGGTTTGGGTTCACTTCTTCCTTCAAAGACATGTAATGGCCAACTCTTTCCAGCTGGAAGCATTTTTTTTCTATTATGGCAACGTCTCTATATGCACACCGAATATATGGAAATGCTGTTAATCACAAAATCCTCACAAAAGGGGGAAAAATCAACATTCACCACCTCAATTTAAATAAGCCTCCAATCCCATTTCCACTGATTTGGAGGTCTGGCTTCAGCGATGTTACTAAATGACCAGGTTTTTGCTTCAGTGGATTTTCTTCCTTCCCTGAGTGGTTCAAGGAGGATGATACATTATTTTCACGCACAGATTGGCCGCCACAGAGTCCAGAATTTAACTCCAGTGATGAGCTTTGCGATGTGCTGGAGGCGGCTTTGGACAGCGGTCTGACTCGTCCACCATCAATAGAAGATCTTGGTGAAAAATTAATGCAACTCTGGACAGAAGTAAAACTTGTGATATTGCATAAAGTTGTCGGAACGATACCATGGAGAATCCTCAAAGCTAAAGGCTGACCGGTGAAATATTTTTTGGAGAGTGGGTGTGGGTCATGGCCATTGTAGAATCAATGTGTTACAGCGTGGGTGTCAAACATAAGGCCCTGAGGCCACAATCAGCCAGGCAAAGACTCTGAACTGGCCAACTGAAAAATTTTGGAAAATGTGAAAGAGGACATAGATTTTGAAGGTTTTTAATTTCAAATAAATTAAGCAAATTAACCAGTTTTATAACTACAGAAAAGCCAATGAGCTATCAGGACTTTTTCTGTAATTTTACACATTTGACATGTTAAAATTGCACTTTTTTTTTCTCATATCCAGTGGATAATCACCGATACAGAGCACTGATAATACATGTTGACCCAACACTTCACACTGGTCTGTCCTTTAGCTCATCCTTGGTCTTTAGGAGTAAATTGATCCCCAGCCTCCCCAGATTCACCAATAACCTTACAGCGGGAGGAAGCCTGAGGACCTGGAGGCTAAATTCCAGAGCTAACTTCCTGTGATGGAGCCAAACACTCTGGATCCTTGTGCTGTACATCACAAATATTTAAATACCCGTGTATATGTTTGCCCACGTTTCACATTCATCTCATCTGAGCCACCAAACCGGCGTCACTGTAAGCAGTAATCCTGCGAATAAAAGTAACTTCATGCATGGGTAGCTCAGATAAGACCCCCTCCATTATGAAGCAAAGCAACAACAAAAAATTAAAATATGTGAGATAATGGGCTTCAATTATGAGGATGTTTCCTTTGTGTGTTGAATCGCACTCTATTATTGTTTCAGAGGAAACAACAACAATGAAAAATAATAACCACATGTTTCACATCTCTGCTTGAGATCAGAAGTTTTTCCTTTTTTTCCTTCTAACAACACAAAAGACCGGAGGAAAACAAAATGTAAATTCCTAATATCAATGTTTCATCAGTCACGACTTGAGCCGGATGCATAAGAATTTATAATAAACCAAATGTGTTTCAGATCACAGCCTCTTTCTTCCCAAAAGAAAGGGGAAAGATTTCTGTGGGAACATGAAAAAACAGACAACGCAAACATGATTTTGTGAATTTTCTTTATTTCTTTCCAGCTAACTTTGATGTCAACGGCATCTCAGAGAAAAATGACAAATGGTTTAACTCTGTAGACCGACAGAAAACAAATAAAGTCAAACAGTTTCCGTATTTTAATGTGATCATTAAAGTGAAGGCAAGTAAAGGCGTAAAACAGGGCTGTGAAGCTCTCATACGAACCAGTTTGTGCAATGCAAAACAATGCTTTTGATTGAGTGCATCTGCACTCGCTGCTAATGGAGCTTCACCTCAAGAGTCCAGTCCAGAATTAACTCAATTTAAAGAAGCCAGCGCCTGATTGTGCTGCAGTTTTAGCAGATGGCACGAAGGAAACACTGAGCACAATGAGGCGACCACAGCGGCGTAATGATCAGAAAGTCTGCCTGCTACAAACTTCATTTAATCTGCGAAAGCCTTGAAAGGCGATACGAGCGACGTGTTTATCTGCGAAGCACCACAAATGGAAAAAATAAAGGACTGATTCTGATGGGTTTAGCATACGCGAGGCTAATTTATTAAACAGCCACTTATGCGCCTCCCTCGTGGCTTTGATGATGTTTGCTTCCTGACCACAGAGAAGAAACCGAGGCGGGAAGTTTTATTTTCACATTAAACATGTATGAAGGCGATTGTTGTTGTTGGAGAGACGCTAACAAAAAAAGAATAATGTTGGAAGTAAACACTGAATATTTAACGAACCCATATTTTGATTGTCCTAAAATATCATCGGTGGCAAAGAGCTGAGCTCCTAATTGTACTTGATGTTATCTCCTATTCCCTTTTTATTCTGCGTGTCTAAAAAGGATTCCCAAATCAGTCAAATCAAGAATTCATCTTTCATCCTTTAGTTTTTCATATAAACGTCACTCAAACTGAATCTGAGCATTTTGCTGCGGATCTGAAAGACGCGATGAATCCGCGCTGAACTACGGAAGCCTCGGGAACAGTCAAGGCCAAAATCAGGTTTAAGCATCTCTCCTCTGGCCTGTAGCGTCAGTTATTGACTGCTCACAGCACCAAAATACACCAATGTAACAAATCCACACTGTGCTGTGAGCGGCTTCATACGGGGACTATTTTCTTTCTATAGAAATACATCCGCTGACCAGGACTGTACAAAAATATGCACAACAAAAGGCTCGTCCTTGAAATGGCTCAACAGGATGTAAATATTAGAGGTGTCCCCGTGTTGTGGGCTGTAATGACAGTCAGCCACATGCTTGGGTGTAGTTCAGCAGGATAAAAGAAGTTCTGCATGAAACGGCTCGTGACAACGTCTGTGGATTTTTCCCCAGAGTAACTGGTTTATGATTTCACGCCGAGTTCTTCGAATTGAATTTTCGCTGCAGTGAGCTGCGAGGCAAAGGCCATCTAGGTCCATTATTTAAAGAGAAGGCACTCGTCTCTAAAGCTGCTTCACCGTGAAAACTTGCGCAGTAACAGTCGTAAAAAGCACTGCACCTCAAATAAAACATATTTACCTAAAAATAAACCTAAAAGTGCAATTTTTGCACAAAACTTGCAACAAACTTACATCAGGAAGGTTTTGCTGTAAAGGCAGCAATTAGTTACATTACATTAGTTACAGTACAACAGCAAATCGGTGATACATTAGAGTACATTTTAACCCTTGTATGGTGTTCGGGTCTGTGAGACCCATGCCCAGTGTTGGGGAGTAACGGAATACATGTACCGCCGTTACGTATTTAAAATACAAAATATGAGTAACTGTATTCCGTTACAGTTACCGTTTAAAAAGGTGGTATTTAGAATACAGTTACTTTGTTGAAATAAATGGATTACACGGCGGTACTTCCCTGTTTCATATTGTGGCGGGTCAGGACTGTTTGGGTTTTGTTTGACAGCTACGTTCTGTTGTTCCAGGCGGCAGCGTTACGGTTACCATGGTTACAGGGTGACGCTCTCTCTCTGTGTGTTTCCTGGGTGAGAGAGGCCTTTTTGTTGTTGTTGTGCTAAGCTAATAGGCAGAATGCTACCGGTATAGCTCTAAAGAATGTAGCATCATAGGCAGTGTAGTCCGTGCTGCAGGGAGAATGGACTGCTGTACACGTTATGTGTCTGTGAGCGAGGGAGGGAGAAAAAGGAAAAGTACGAGCTGTCATCGAGCAAAAACGGGAGCTGGAAGCATGTAAATATAATAATAACCACTGCAGCCAAGAAGAGAGCCTGACGAGCCCAGTTGTAAGTAAGCTATTAAGACTCGACTGTACGCTTTGTTCGTGTTTCCCTCCGAAACAATAAGCTCCGTTGGAGCAGTCTTTCAACGCCTCTCTCTGTCTCTGGCTAGCAAAGTTGACCCAGACAACAAAGTAAAGCTAGTTTTCGGCTAACCGACATATTAGCCAGAGGTCCCTTTACTACAGTTCGGAGCCGCGGACCTTCGGTAATAGTAATAAATCACATTCATGTAGTTGTAAACAGCATGATAATATATTAAGTAATCCAAAGTATTCAGAATACGTTACTCTTATTGAGTAACGTAACGGAATACGTTACAGAATACATTTTGGGGCATGTATTCTGTAATGGAATACATTTTAAAAGTAACCTTCCCAACACTGCCCATGCCATTTAGAGGCCGCTGCCCCTTTAGGAAGTATATACCATCAAAACCTGCAAAATATTGTATAAAGATATTTACACTTGATTAGAACTGATTTTTTTATAACATTTTATTTTAAAAAAAACGAGAAGCACATTAATTCATAAATGTGATCGAACAAAGGTAAAGGGAAAAAATTAAGCATGTTTGCTGTTCACATGGCTCGTAATTGGGATGAAGTAAACATCTGTTGAGTAATTTAACATAAAATTGTTTGATAGTGTTAATTGGAAAGCCAAAACTCTAGCAGGGTCCACCAGACCCATGAACACTGGCTGAGTAACAAAAATACGAACACCACACAAGGGTTAAAATCTATGAGGGGAATTGTGTCTGCCTCATTTTCACCTTTTCCATGAGCTGCTTTCAAAGAAGAGAAAGATTAAAAGTGTCTTCAGTCGACACTTTCATTGTTGCCACATTTTGAGTCTATTTAAGTAATTTAAACTTGAAAAACTGCCTCTTCTGGGTTTTCACATATCACAGGTTTCGTTAGGTTCTTACAGTCTGTGTCACGCTGCCCGTTTTAACTTCTCAGCAATTACAAAATTTCACGCCCTGACTGACGGCTCATTTTAAAACAGCTGTAACTGCGAGGGTCACACAAGCATCCTTTTAAAGACACCTCTAACTGTCTGGTGAGCCACATGAAAGCGAAAAACAGGTGCAAGCCAAGGTGCCGTTATCAGAGCAGCACGACGCCGAACAGCAGCGAGTGATGTGGGGGAGACGGCACACATGTAAGAGAAGCCATGAAGGCGTAAACAGACGTTTAAATATCAAGAGAGTGAGAATGTGACACTTCCATCTTTATTGGGGAAGAAAACTGCAAACAAACTCAATTTCAGACCCCAGAAAACAAAACTGACTGAAGATCTGCAGAGAAAGAACAAACCTTTTATTTTTAAGACTGTTAAACAAAAACCCTGAATTTCACACGAGGTCATATTGTTAATCTGTATATAACTAATATTGTATTATTGCAGCAGCGTGAAAAAAACCTTAGGTCTCTCAGAAACTCATTTTATTGTGATATGTTGTTGAACATTAAAACGGACAAAAATACTCAAACTACTAAAAACAGTTTGCGTACATTAAGATTAATCATTGGATTTCTTTTTTAACTAATCCACTGAATTGAGAATGAAGTGATAAATCAGTGCACAGATTTTTTTAATACATATATACACAAATATATTTTTCCCTCAACCATCTGCTGGATTTCTGACAATTAGCAAAGCAGCAGGAGAGGCTGTGTCAGCGTCCAAGCACCAGTGAAACTGACAAAATCCAGGTTAAGTGAACTGCAAGCAATCAATATTGCAGTCCACATTAACCTTTATCGGCATTAGCATGTAATATATATATATTTCTGTATTTTTTTATTTTTATCATCCTGTTTTTGATGTTATTGCTCAAAAAAAATGACATTTTCCACATATTCTCCCAGTTTAAGCTCGCTGCAGCGCTCCCATTGTGGTACAATAAAAGGGAAAAAAACACATACAACACCAGCACAGACTTTTCATTACCACACTATCATATCTCATGTGAACAGAGATGGAGCCATTATAAAGACTGTAAGAGTGGAGCAGATTTGAGTGGGAAAAAGAGGACATTTCCACTCCAGATGAGCTGGAACATGTAGAAATTTGGAATTAAATAAAAAGCAAGGTGCTTGAGAAAGATTTTGGCGTTCCACACTTTGATTTCATACTCGCACGCAGCACCGAAGTGAAGATTTGCGCTGTTCAGAGACAGATCAGTCAGCTCCAGCACTTTTCACTCAGGACTGAAGCACCCACTTTGGCCCCAGAGTTCAGTAGTGTGAAGAGTCTCTCGAAGGTGGAAGCGGAGCTGAAGAGATGACCCTAAAAATCACCCGTGACATCAAAACTCATCCCACCAGTCAGAGGCGACGAGATCATTTTACGATGATGTTTTTTCCTGTTACATCAGCGGATTATACGACATGACATCTGACTGGTAATGAGTCCTGCCTTCAGCAGCAGCCACGCTGCCAGCCTGCACTCAGTCACAAACATCCCAGAAACCAGCAGCTGCTGCAGAAGTGCCTTCAAACATTTGATTAGCATCCCAGGAGCACTTCTCATCAGCGGCGTCAACGCGAGTCTGCTGACACATTTCTTGGCATTTCACGTCGAATGATTACAGATCTACTCCTACACAGCAGCTACCGCTCAAGAAAGCCGCACTCAAATCTCTAATGAAGTCTGATTACCAAGCAACATTTTTTTTAATGGCTTTTAAATTGTGAAGGTGGCAGCGGAACAAGATTCAGAGCTTTTTATGGAGTCCAGCAATGGCCTGAATTTTCCTGAATGCAGTTCGCTGCCTGGACAGCCACGCTGGAGATGTGCTCAAACATTGTGTTTTCCTGCTCTGATTGCGCCTCTCCAGGCAGTCAAAGCCATAATGAAATCCAAACGGAGACATTTCATTAGTTTTGCCTCCTCCTCCAAAAGCCTAAGCTCTGAGGCTGAGTGGGCTCCAGGTTCGTGGAGAGCAACTCTGTTACTGTCGGGTCACAAATGCTCAAACTTTGTAAAATCAGGATGTAAAAAAATATCAAAGGAAATTCTTTTCTTGAATTAACGGCCGTGTTTGAGGCGAGAGAAAAGCGCCGCGTGCTCGTGCAGAGCGGCTCAGCGGTCATTAGAAGTCGCAGCCCATCTTCAAAAGACAAAAATCTTAATTTCCACTTTATGACTGAAGGAAAAGAAGCGTTTAAGGAGGGGAAAGTGTCAGCTTTAAAGTTCAAAGCGAGGCTTTTGATTTCATTTAATCATCCGGAATTTGGCTTCCCCGCCGTCAGCGACAGCCGCAGTGGAAGTCGGCGTTGGGGTCCATCAGGAGTTTCTTGCGGTCGACGTGCAGACAGTCTATGTGGTACCAGGCGTCGCACACGTCGCACTGGATCCACTGCACCGTGTCCTGCTGGGGCAGCCGGCACCGCGGCGCCGCGCACGGCTCCACCGTGCTGACCGTCACGTCGTCCTCTTCCTCGTCGTCTTCGTCCTCGTCCGAGGAGGAAGAGGAGGAGCCGGAGGAGGAGGAGGCCGAGGAGGTGGAGGATGAAGACGAGGAGGATGGAGAGGGCAGGGAAGGCCGTGGGGGGAGGGGGTGTTTCCTGGGGCGGCCGCGTCGCTTACTTCAAGGAAGGAAAACAAACAGGAAGAAATGAGAAGGATTGAAGGTGACATTAGGGCAGGGCGATATGACCAAAAATATTTATCACGATATACATTTGAAAATTTGCGATAACGATATAACTGATGATATAATTGACACTAGACAAAATACTTTACAACTCCACAACTTTATTAGTGCAAAAAACCCCATCAATGTATTTTCACTTAAACAAGCAGCTGTTTTTTTTATGTGCATTAAAGTTATATAAAAATTTAACAGTGCAAATTCCTCGCTGACAGTTTAACCATTTCCAGTGGAAACTGGTCGACATATCCTCAGCATAACCATGTATAATATCCACAAAACTTAAAAAGAGGTTAAACACACACAATACGGTAATATTATGTTGAAGCACAGTACGTATCACTCCGCGAGGTGATACGTACTGTCGGAGCCGTAATGCTCCGAAAATCCATCAAGCGGTGCGGCTTCGTAGCTTAGCAAAGTCGTACTAAAACATTTGACAGATTTTCGAGCGCCGTGTACGACATAAAATCGTTTCGAGGTCAGTAAACACAACCAGAATTCATACATAAGGCACACGGGATTATAAGGGGCACTGTCGATTTTCAGAAAAATCAAAGGATGATTTTAAGTGTGCCGTATTTTCCAAACAACACGGTAATAACGACGGCCCGCTAGCATGCTAGCTACCAAAAATAGTGCTTTGTTGTGTGTCTGACGGACGAAAGCTAAACCAGTTCCACACCACTGAAGTTGCAGCATTTTTACAAACCAATTCTGGTTCATCCGTTTCATTTAACGATCCGCTTTCGCGCTTCTTATTCTGCGTCGCTGCCATGTGCGCATGCGCATTTTACCCATATTCTATCGCGATATTTCATTTTCCTATCGTTGCCCAAAATTACACCGGTATTACCGTGAACGTCACAAAAAAAAGGAACAAATATGTATTTTTTTTAAACTGTTGCCACTCCATGCTCAAGTTACAGCTGCAGGGTAGGCAAGATATGTCCATAATTTACTAAACTAACATCATGTCGTGGTTGATCTGACTTTGAAGCAGCGATTGGCACCAAAACCTCACAGAAAAGAGTTTAACGAGGTCAGAACTGAGGGAAAGAAAGGGCTTTCTGACTGGTTGTCCTTTACAAACAACAGGTTTGGGCATCTGGTCTGAATCCTGAGCTTGTGCCTCACAGAGGAGCTTCAGGCCTTGTTTAATATGAAGCTCCAACATTGTATAGTTTGTATATATATGACAGAAAATCATATAGGGCTGTGCTTTGTAGAGATCTTTTAGAAAAACCTTCCAAACTCACCCTGTTGGATGATGAAATCGGTTGAACTGCACGCTAACTCTCTCGTCTGCGTGGATCCTCACCGACGGCGAGGCCAGGTTGTAGTTCTCCCCTCCCACCACCAGCGGGGAGAATACGGGGGAGCTGTTGGCCCTCCGCCTCCCTCTCGCTGCGGTCGGGGAGCAATGGGCGGGCTTCTGCTGGCGGAAGGCCGCGATGTTTCCGTGCACCACCGTCTTGACTCGGTTCACCTTCTCCGCCTCTTGTTTGCTCGTGAAGGATGCCTGGAAGAGGTGCTCGTTGAGTCTGCTGTTTGTCATGGCTCCGTGGAAGCTGCCGATGGTCCGGATACCGACGGGGAAGGGCTTGGCCTCCAGCGGCCTGCGGATGTCGCTGTGAGTTTTGGGCTGCAGCTGAGGAGGAGGCGGCGAGCTGAAACCTTCAGATTCAGACTTGTAGAGCCGCCGCCTCTTCTTCCCCCGCGCTCTCTGTCCGTCCTCCACAACTCCTGCCAAAACTAAGATCAACGGAAAGAAAGCAAGGTAATGTAAGTGGAGAAAGAAGCTAACAACAACACTAAATTGTTCTTTTCCCTCCTTTTTTTGCAAGTAAACTCTTTAAATAGGAAGAAGTAACTTCATAAACTAATATTAAGTCTTTTTAAAAGCTGCCAAAAACAAATTTCATGGTAAAAATCTGCAGCTTCATGTCAAAAAGCTCCAGAAAGCGAGCAGCGTCATTCTGCAGCACGCCGCTGTGCTTTACCTCCTCGACTTCTGGGCTCGTCCGAGCTGTCGTCCTCCAGCAGCACCGTGTGAGCCGACTTCCTCCTGCTCCTGGAGGTCTGCGGGAGGGCCTTCGTCTGAGGCAGCGAAGCTGCAGAGGTGAACGATGGAGGAGTGGAGTGCGGGAGCAGGGATGAAAAGCCCACGGCGAGAGGAGGCGAGGTCGAGGTGCCGGGGTCAGAGACGGTTCCCTCGTGGCTGTGGCTCCTCTTGAAGGTCCAGGCGCTGCCCTTCATCTTGCTCAGGCTGCCGATGGAGTTGAGGATGACCGTGGCTCTGTTGATGGACAGCTTCGAAAGGTCCAGGTTGGCAGCCACCTTGCGGTCCAAGCTGGTCCTAATCCTGTTCTGCAAGTCGGACGAGAAGGTTCCCGCCTAGGAAACCAGATATAAATATTTCATTTCAACCTTCACGAAGCGCAGGCCAAATGTCAATATCCAGAGGTGCGAGTCTAATTTGTCTGGCTGATGCATTTCTTTCCAGAAAAGTCATGGCACCTTTGAGATAATAAATCTATTTCTGCCTCTCGCTGCAAATCAACCTCGTGCATCAGCACTTTTTTTTAATTGAAGTAGAAAAGTACGATTGCACACGATTTAATCTTCAAATTTCATTTAGTGAGAGTATGCCTCCATGTCTTCATAGATAAAATGCTTTGGGGGATTTTCTGTGGGCTTGTTATTGTTTGCCAGACATTGTGCTACATTTTTATTGGCATTCTGAATACAAATAGTGGCCAGCACCACCTAATGAACGATGGCTGCACACACTTTGACACACGAGTGGGATGAAAATTACAGGGTGAAGTCGACGTCAACGTTTTCATTACTGTCAACATATTACAGGGAAAAAAAGAAGGTAGAAAAAGGCATGTTCATTCGTTTCTGTATCGACTCACCTGTCTGTGGCACTCAGACCAAAGACAACAATTTAAAAACCACTGACATCTTTCATCTTTGTAAGAAATCCCATCTTAAGCAGACGGTCACTGCAATTTCTAACAAATTCCTCAAACAGAAGCACATAAAGTGCATTTGTGGAAAGACATTTGGTTTCCTGGTGAGTATTTAGAGCAGCAGGGCTGTGAGGGAGACCTATAATAACAGTCTCTGACAAGCATCTAAAATTAATGTCCTTATCGCAACTGAGGAATATTAGTTTTCTTTCCCCCCATACAGCCGCTACATTAATGCTGCTCCTTTGGTAGCCTACATCATGGGTCACGTGATCTTTAGCCTGCAAGCAAAGAAGGCTGCTGGTGGTACAGAATCTGATTCTTCCGTGCATTAAGAAACGAGACTCAGATGTAACTTTTAGGAATATTTGTTGTATTTTTAGCATAAAGGAGAATCGGAGCAAGCGCACAAGCTTACAGATCCATTGGCACCGCAATTCTGAGGCCGTCATTCTACCGTTAATGTTACTGCAAACTATTCATTCAGAAGCAATATGTCTGTGAAGGTTCTCAGTCATCCAGGTGATCGTAGTCAAAGGAGCTTGCAAAGAAAAGCGTCTGGACTTCTTTAAGTTGCTTGAAGACGTTTCACCTCTCATCCGAGAAGCTTCTTCAGTTCTAAGGTCAAATGGTGGAGAGTCCCAGATTTAAACCTAGTGGGAGTGTCCCCCCACAGAGGGACAAAAGGACCCCCTGATGATCCTCTAATCGCCTGAGTCAAGGTGTGAAACTGGGTGTGGGTCCCAATCAGCCAGAGTTTCGGCTGTCCATCTGCATCTTAAGGACAAAGGTCACTCTTTCGAGGATGCCAATGTTCACATTTTGGACAGAGAGGACAGATGGTTTGAAAGAGGAGTGAAAGAAGCATCTATGTCCACTGTGAGCGACCATCTTTGAACAGAGGCGGTGGTTTACGACACCAACTCTCTGCCATCTATAATCCAGTTTTGAGTTCCCTCCCCAGACGCCTTAACGCCCACTCACATCCTGGGCCATCTGACCTCAGGAATTCGCATGATAAGGTGGGGCCAGGTTTCACAATGAGCTCACCCGAAACTCTGGCTGATTGGGACCCACACCCAGTTTCACACCTTGGCTCAGGCAATTAGAGGATCACCAGGGGGTCCTTTTGTCCCTCTGTGGGGGGACACTCCCACTAGGTTTAAATCTGGGACTCTCCACCATTTGACCTTAGAACTGAAGAAGCTTCTCGGATGAGAGGTGAAACGTCTTCAAGTAACTTAAAGAAGTCCAGACGCTTTTCTTTGCAACCTCCTTTGACTATTCATTCAGAAATCCTCTAACATTTGCAGACATTAGCAAACATAGTACAGAGGCTGGAAAAAGACTTTGAGCCCACTACCCAAATCTATCCGCCCATTTTCTTAAAAGCTTTTCCAGTTCAGGGTTGCAGAGGAGCTGGAGCCCGTCTGTCACAGGGTATCAGGACGGCACACCTACAGCTGATTTACAAGCACCAGTTAATCTAATGCAGGAGTGAATTGTTAACAGTGGCTCTGTAGGCTAGAGATTTACAAATGTGTCCAACAGAACAATTTAACTTTTTAAGACATGGTAAATGGCCTGTATTTATATAGCGCTTTTAGTAGTCCCTAAGGACCCCAAAGCGCTTTACACATCCAGTCATCCACCCATTCACACACACATTCACACACTGGTGATGGCAGCTACATTGTAGCCACAGCCACCCTGGGGCGCACTGACAGAGGCGAGGCTGCCGGACACTGGCGCCACCGGGCCCTCTGACCACCACCAGTAGGCAACGGGTGAAGCGTCTTGCCCAAGGACACAACGACCGAGACTGTCCAAGCCGGGGCTCGAACCGACAACCTTCCGATTACAAGGTGAACTCCCAACTCTTGAGCCACGATCGCCCCGATCGGTTTAATAGACAAAAAATAGACAAAATATCTGTAAATACACTGTTTAACCTCGTCTGTTGAACTTTGCTCCAGTTTATATTTTTCGTACTTTTAGTAAGTTTGTCCCTCCTGTATAATCAATATAAACTGCTAAAAATAATATTGAGGAATGTCTGAACTGTGTAACGTTGACATATGGACATCAGCAGTGTCACATGGTGCATTTACTCGTGCAGCAGACAGAACATGTCCAGATTTATCCTTTAACCCCAGACTTGGTGAGAAACATGAACCTTCGATATCTTTATTTTTTAAGAAAAGTGTCACCTTGAGTCTGGCTTCATACTGAATGTAAATAGTTGATTCCAAACCACGGACTCACTTTTGGAAGCGTGATCGCATCGAAGTCCAGCGGGCGAACTTTAACCTTCTGGAAGAGGAAGTAGAACTCCGGGTTCCCTGGATCAGTCTGGCCTCCGAAGATCAGCGTGTCGCCGTCCGAGAGCTCCCACTGTATGCCCGGCTGGAGGCGGACTTCATTGACCCACGTGCCTAGAAACACAAGACCAAGAAGATTTGAAGAAATGTTAAACTACACACAGATCAGCCCTCAAAATAAAACGTTTTGGAGGTTTCTAGGAGGTCACGCTGACATGTAAAGTAGTGGGAAACTCTCTGAAGACACAAACGAGCAACAGTTTTACAACTGAAGGCCGACGTTACCGGAGGCTAGATATTCACAGAGCTTTTTAATCTATGAATCTGACAGGGGCAAAAAAAAAAAAAAAGAAGAATAAATCATGCAAGCACAGCCCTGAAATAAAGTCATTCGGTGACTGTGTGTTTACAGCTTCCAGAATTCTGGAGAAATGTAAAACAGTCTGCGAAATGGACCCAGAACTGAGGAGCTGGAAGGCTACGAGGCAATCAAACGGCCATGACAGCACAGCACAAAATGAGAAATGTGGGGCGAATACTAAAATGTAAGTTTAATAGCGAAAATGAAAAATGTGGGAAACAGACTGTGAAATTACTTGAAAAATTAGGCAGTAAGGGTGCAGTTTAGATTCTGAGCCTGTCGGACAGCGACTGAATGAAGATCCAACTCTCACTCTTAATCTCCCCCTTCCTCACTCCGTGCATCTTCCCGTCTACTTCAGACTCCACTGACGAGGTTCAGACTCTCTCCTGTCCTGAATTTTTTTTGTTTGGTTCTTCCGTTTGCACATTTGCTTTTATTTGTTCTCCTGAAAGTTGAGTTTACTGGTCCATTTCCCACTCTCGGCTGTGAACGACCCGTTGAGACCAAATGAAATGGACCTCCTCGGTGCGAATGCTTTTCCAAGCCGGCGTGTGAACGCGTAACATGTTAATTGTCTTCATTCACAGCAGGACGCACCTGGCGGCAGGTATTGTTACGTTTCAAACAAATTGTCTTAAACTCCTGTTTTTGTCATGCCCTTTTTGCACAATTTTGTATCCATCAGGCCGTCCTATTATTTCTAACTGAGGCTGAAGCTGATGGCTCTTTTCTTTCCTGCAGGCTCTGAATGGGCTTTTTGGGGTCCTGCAGCAAACACAGTCGGGCCATTTTCAGTGAAAGATGATGCTTCTGCATTACGGCGTCTGACAAAAATCTACGCATCTATCTGTTCGTGTCAACTCCGACTGTTTGGATACGCAATAGTTAAAGCTTTTATTTCAGCCAGGATTTTATAAAACTTTTTATTTGTATGACCAACAGCTGTAATCAAACCAAATGTGATTTGTAAGTAGAAAAAGAGGTGGAACGGAGACGTGTTTGGCATGTTTGCTTGTAAACTGACATCGCTGATTAATCCATTTATGAAACGCCTGACATTTCATTTATTTTCCGTCTGAAAACTGAACAATTAATCAAATATTTCCTGTCAGCTCTATTCTTAAGCATAACATTTCTTTTATGCGGCGAGCCTGCGGCCCGTTCAGCTGCACAGAGCGGCCGCGCGCATTTTTGCATTGGCGACGCCGGTCGGCATCGTCTGATAACGCCGCCACAGATATTCATAGACGCTGACATTTTAATAACGAAGGTAATCTTTTGATCAGATATATCCTGTTAATAATATAGAATCACGTGTGCCGACCTCACTGGATGGCGTTTAGACATTTACACACACACACTCAGTGGCCACTTTATTAGGTACACCTCGTTAAGACCAGTAATCGCCTTCTTTGTGGTTCAAATTCAACAAGGTGATGGAAACGTTAATCAGACATATTGGTCAATGTTGACATGACAGCTTCACACAGTTGCTGCACATCACTGCGAATTTCCAGTTCCACCACATCCTGAAGCTGAGCTGGTGATTGTGGAGGCCATTCAAGTAAAGTGAACTCATTGTCACGTTCAAGAAACCAGTTTGAGCTTTGTGACACGGTGCATTACTCTGCTGGAAGCAGCCATCAAATGATGGGCACACTGCTGTCATAAAGGAATAATGTTCAGCAACAACACTGAGGTAAGCTGTAGCGTTTAACGAAGGCTCGGTGGGTACCAAGGAGCCCAAAGTGTACCAAGAAAATATCCCCTACATCGTTACATCTCCACCAGCAGCCTCAACGACTGATACGAGCCAGGATAGAGTCATCCTTTCCCTTTCTAGTCTCTTCTGTTGTGCAGTTCTCAGGATACAGCCCATTGGATCTGTATCCTCAGTTTCCTGTTTATAGTGGCGTCCCAAGTGGTGTGGTCTTCTGCTGCTGCGGCCTGATTTGTTATGCATTCAGAGATGCTCTTCTGCAGACACTGCTTGTAACAAACGGTTATTTAAGCTACCGTTTCCTTTGTATGAAGCAGTCTGGCGTCCTCTGATGTCCAACATCATCAAAGCTTTTCACCCGAAGCTCAGCTTGAACTTCAGCAGATCAACTTGATCACATGTATGTGACTAAATAAAATGCTGCCATGTGATTGGCTCATTAGATATTTGAGTTGACAACCAGAAGCTTGACAAATTTATCATATTTATCACTACCCAGTGTCAGGTTTATACCACAGTATTGGTAATTACTATAATAACTCCATGTTTCTGTACTGGTCAGTTCATCATTTCAATGCTAAAACATCATTGTTGTTACTGTTATCCATGAATTTTCAAATATGAACATGCATCATTATTTTTTTAGTTAAGATGTCAAATTCCAAATTATTTAATTGCGTTCCTGAACAGATACATTTGTTTCAGTGGTTGAATTTTATGCTTGTTTGATTTCTGACTTCTCAGAGAGATTCTGTGTTTTGGCTCGAATTTCGCTACAAAAACACGACTTCAGTTAGAAATTTCTCTCTCAAATTCAAAAATAGTCAAGCGTCTAAAATGTCGAGAATACGCCGAACAGGAAAGACGTTGTATTAAACCACTTTGTGATGCAGGCTGGCCTTTGAAACAAATTTTCAGTTGAGTTGATTGCCGGGAGCCGTACTTACAAAAATGCGTCAAGGAAGAAGAAAACGAAAGCTGGCTGAAGAGAATGTCGGGCTAAAAGTGAGTGGTAGAAGGAAGAAGACCAGACAGAAGGATGCTCATTTACCTCTGACCTTTACAGGTAATTGCTTCTAGATCATAGATCTCCAGATAGATCTGAGCAGACGACTGAACAAACGATGCTTAAAGAGAGCAGCTGCTAAGAAGAAATCCAAACGCTGGACTGCTCTGAGGTTCTGGATGAAAGAGTCCAAGCCGGAGCTCTTTAATCAACACCTATAACAGGTGTTGAAACATACACTCACAGGTCAGGTGTCTTACACTGCGATCTCTCTGACGGCGCACCTCAAAGCTGATACATGTTACGCTTTGTTTAAGGTGTAAAGAGGAACTTTCCCCTAAATTAAATGCATATTTTATCTTCTGCTGGTTTGCTGTAGAGATGCTGCTTCCTCTTGAATTTAACCAAACCAGATGGCAACTTGTCTTGCGATACCAAAAGTGGAGCCAAGTCTCTTTCCAGAATGTACAGTTACCCCAAAAGAAACAAATACATCTACAAATTGTGAGCTTGTTTTAAATCATTTCATATTAGGACAATTAGCTTTCTAAAAACTACAACAACAAACCATCGCACCAACATTACAGCGCAGCTGAGGGGCAACCCCGTCAGTGTTTACATCCTGTCACGCTGTCATTAGCGCGAGCCCCTCGTCACGGCTAAATGCACATTTACTTCCTTCAGAATGAGACGCTAGCAGGTGTAACCGAGTCGTAAACAGCTCCTACACAAAACTGCTCACAACAAGGTTTGTGGATGTTTTTGAGGAACCAGGTCAGGATTTGCTGATTTGTTTTTTTATCGAAATTTTTGGTGTTTTAAAGCCCAGCACACAAATAAGCAGCATCTTTAAAACAGATGGAATTACAGCACTGCAGACCAGAGGAGAAATACATGCATTCAAATGTATAATTACAAATAAAACGTGTACACAATCCATTCGAAGCTAACGTCGTGCTTCGTGCTCACACTTGCACGGATTGTAAAATCAGGGTCAAAGATCAGGAACAACTGAGCACAGTTTAATTAATTCCTTATCACCGTCACGTTTTAATTTGAGTTTTGATTGTTTGTTTGTTTTTAAACAAATCAAACAGGAAGGAGAAAATGCTTCTCGGTGGGCTGAAACAATTCTGGGACTGTAACGGTTCAGATAAAATAAAAGTTCTGGGGGCGGAGATAAGAAAAGTTTTTGAAGTTGAGGTTTCAGAGATGCTCTTTGTTCGCGATGCACGCGAGTCTTTACCTGCACGCCTACAGATGTGTTCGCTTTGTTTTGATAATTCGGTCGGTTTTCACTGCTCGAGTGCACAACGGAGCTTTAGGGGAGGGTTAATTAGGCAAGGCTCGCAAAATTTCAAAATATCTGGTAGCCCTTCGGGCAGGCATTCTTCAGTTTTTGGTAGCCCAAAATAAATTTAAGTAGCCCAAATAAAAAAAGCAATTTTTTATGTTTTGTTTCCTTTATTGTACTTTAAAGTATAATATTGTAACGGAAACAAAAATTAATCAAAAAATCGTTAAAGTACAAATCACAAGAACTGTCTAGAAATTACAACCATCAACTCAAATACTTGGTTCAAATTGAACAGAAATTTTTGTTTGAATAGTAAGCTAACGATTGATAAGTCGATGTCAGAGGAATTGGTGCGCAAGTAATCGTCACTCACCAATCAGTGCTGCCGCTCCCTACACACCTTTCCGCGATCGCAAAATGAAAGTGAAAGAGCCCTGATTAGGATTTATTTTTCAGTTTAGTTTCAGTTCAGATTTCAGACAGAAGGTTTGATTTTTATATTTCCAGAGAAGATGCGAAACATTTTGAAGGCTGCTGAGTGAGAGTCCTGCAGACGTGCTGAAGTCTCATTGATAACTTTGAATAAATTGACAAAGTTTCAAACTAAAGGACATTTTTTTTAATGTATTCTTAGAATTTTTTAGGACTGTTTTTCATGTCAGTTCACTCAAATGTGTTTTCACACTCATTTTAACCCGACTTTAATAAAAGACTTCTTCCGTTCTCAGTAGAAGTGGTGTTATTCCTGTAAACAGGTGTGTTTTTAACTCATTCTCTTCCACAATGACTGAGGGAGGGTGTGACAGTGTGAGAATCTCAGGTTGACTGTGATGCTGTGTGTGGGTGTGATTCAGCCCTCGTGTCTCACCATGGCTGCTCCTGTCCTTAACGTGGACCCTCCATCCTTCCTCCTCTTGAGTTTCGACTCCTTCGCCCGTCTCCCTCTCGGCTTCGAGCTCAGCGTGGATGCGGGACACCGACGGCGAGTCCAGTGTGACATCGCACAGCTCCGCCGCCCGACCCAGGCGGAACACCGAGTGGTTCTGCGCCGGCCTGAAGGTGTACAGGTCCCGCTCGGATTCGCCTGCCGACGACCCGATCCGAAGCAGCTGGAAGCACGGCTGCACCCCAGCCAGCATGGCTGAAGCCTGCGATTGTCTGCCCCCCCCAACCTGCCCCACCCAGAGGCCACCCCTGATCTGTGACGGGCCCTGAGTTAGAGCAAGTTACGATCCATTTTTGAACAAACCCGTGCTAGTGATGAAGAGCTAAAATGAAGCCATTTGTGTTGGACCCAAGAGCACTGACAGCTAACAGCGATCTATACTTGACGATAAAATATTCCTGACATGCGCCAGAAAGCAGCGAGTGTGAAGGTTACAGACAGGTGCAGCCGCTTTGAGCAACAGGTGTTTGCATTAGTATGGAAAGCTGATGTCTTCTTGTGTCCTCCTGTGCATACATGAATAAGTAATGAGGATATAGAGTAGCATATAAGCCGGTGAAGTGTGGAAATGAGCTCCCGCACTCTGTTATGAGGCCCAGTTTAAACAGACTAAATCCCCCGTGGAGTGGAGGCTAGAAGACGGTGGGGCCCGAGAATAAAGAGCTGCTGTGATGCAGACCGAGCCCACGCTAATGCGCCGCAAATATTAAACCCCGGAAAAGTAAACCTGGTGGTAACAGGTGCGACTTTTAGCTTGAAAACTAATATTTTTCAGGTTCGAGCAGCTGTCACCAGAGGCCTGATCTCTGTGCGTTTGTGTGTGTGGAGGAGATTAAAATCCCAGGCTCGCTGACATCAATTGACATGAGCCGACTCACACGTGGGAAGCCTGACAGGGTGCAACAGCTGGGGACTGTCTAATCTGAAAGAAAACAAGAGAAAAGTCACTCAGATGGAAGGTGCTTTTTCTTAATTGCTCCACTTAGTGTCTGAAGGAGGAAAAAAAACAGCTGAGAAATACAACTTATCTGACACTTAGAGAGGACAGAAACGCTTAAAAACCCTTTTGTCACATCACACGGTGCAGCAGGTGAAGTAAGGGGATATCACACGCGTGTTAACGGTACAGCAGAGCAGAAAAAACCCTGTCAGCTGCACTTTAAGAGGTGGCTGCATCGTGCATCAGTTGCCTGCAGACTCCTTGACAATCACGGGATCAGCACACAAAGCAAAGCACACAAACCGAAACAAATTCACCCAAAAAACTCACTTTTTCAAATACAAACTCAATATTTTCTCGTTTAAATCCGCATATTTGACGAAGCCCTGAGTGCCTGGCGTTAAAATGAGGTTTAAGATAAGCAGTGTTTGCCGATCAGAAGCAGGCTGAAGCTAGCTGACGTTAGTTCCTTGTAGGTGGAGTGAAAGTCAAAGCAGCCACTTACAACAATGACAAAGCTGCGCACCGACTTCATGTCTTTAAATCCTCAGATCCACGCAGATTGACTCGCTCCGCGGCTCAGCGGGGGGGTTTCACCCATAAAACACCGGCTTAGCTTTATTTTTCTGCGGTATTCTGTCGCCGCTGTTTGCCGGACTTCGGTGGGTCTTCTCGCCGTCTTTCCTCCCAGGAGGAAGTCCTTTGAAATTTGGCGCGCCACTCCGGGAGCTTCCTTGTGCGAGTAGCGACGTCACGTCCTGCCCCGCCCCGATTGGCTGCGGGCCAGGGCGCCTTCAGCGGGAGCAGGAGCGGCCCGGCCGGAGGAGGAGGCCCGACGCAAGAGTCACAGCTGGGCTAACCACTTTACTCAAGCTCAACAGGCCAAACTGCCGCATAGTGAGCAGTAAAAGTAGTTTACAGAAGTTTAACAGACAAATAAGGGTTAAACTCAAACACAGGGCAAACAACAAAGCAACATATTTAAAAGCAGCTTAAACTGTTCTCACAAAGAGCTGTGAACAGGACCTGAAGTTAAGAAAAAGCAAGGAAAATACTGTTAGTGCGGTAGACGTTTGGTATAGATCTGATTACTAAATCTAAGTAAAGCTGTATAATAGCTGAGCTCTGTAGCGATATACTGTGTATGCCTGTACAGGCAATAATATAAACTTAATAAGAGTTTAGTTATATAGCGCCAGATTGGTACAGCAGTCACATTGAGCTGCTTAATGGCAAGCTGAAGACACAACAAGAACTCCAATAACTAAACAATCCCCTTTAAGCAAGCACTTGATGACAGTGGCAAAGAAAAACTCCTATTTAACAGGAAGAACCAGGATCAGGGAGGGGCAGCCGTCTGCTTCGACCATTTGGGGGTGATGGGAGAAAGACAGGATAAAAAACACATTTTGGAAGAGAGCCAGAGGTTATTAATAAGAGCAGTGCGTCATAATTAATGAGATGACTCATTGTCAGTTTCTGAACACATTTTAATAACCACACTATGATTGTGACTTCACTGAATCGTGAGTTAATATAAGAAAACACATTTTCCTGTATTTTGAAACAGGATTCTGTAAAAACCTGAAATGGAAATGTGTTTGTCTCTAAAGCACTTATGGACTCAGCTTATGTGCACTTTATAGCATAAATAAGATGAAGCACTTTATACATTATATCTCATTCACCCATATACATGCACACTAATACAAGCACTTTTTCTACGTTTAAACTCTATATTTAACATCCACACTCCAATAAGCACAACTCAGGGTTCAGTATCCTACCCAAAGATACTTTGGCATGCAGACTGGAGCAGCCAGCAATTAAACCACCAACCTTCCCGCTAGTGGATGACCCGCTCTGAGCCACAGCCATCCCAGTGGATGACAACGGCCTGCCAGAACTGCCCTGCCGACGAATCCAGTTCAGCCCGCTGGCTTTGCAAAGAGTGAAAATTGAATTGTAGTCTAAAATTACTCTAATTTTCTAATAAAATGAACTGCTATTCCCATGTGGTGGAGCTGCCGTGTGCCTGCTACACAGGAGTGGAAGTGAATAGAAAGTTATCCAGAGCTAGACAACTTATTTAAATGATAAAAATATAAAATACTAATACTTCATTCCAAAAACTCCACATGTGCAGGTGTTGTGGTTTTCCACTGTTATAAACTATAATGTAATAGATTCAATCAATGTGGTAAAACTGATGCATTTAGTTAAAAGTGTGCTTATTTATCTTCTTTATTCTCATTTGTTTTTATAAATGGGTCTCTTTGTAAATGAGAAGAACAACTGAACAAGAAAGTATTCCTCATGTTGTCGAGTAGTCTTTAAGATATTCTGGAAAAATATGTGTTCATTTAGGCCTTTGTTTGGTGGTTTGATCAAAATCAAATTATAAACTGAGTCTAGATACAATACAGCAGAACTGAGTTTATCCAACAGAGTGGTTTCCTCAAAGTTGCAGCACACTTATTTATGCTGTACACACCCAGTAGCTCTATGCAGCATAACTAAGTTTAAGTATAGACAACATAAAAGTGAAACACGGTGCAGCGTTTCCTGACAGCAAGAAGGTTTCTGGTTTCCGCCTCAGGCTGTCGGGATGTTGATGCGTGGAGTTCGCATGGTTTCCCAGTGCCTGCATGTGTGTCTCAATCTGGGATCAGATGGACAGAAGACTGTGAAACAAACTAAACCCACAAAAAACTGCAGTAAATTCTCCAAGATGCTTCAAACACTCTTTGTGCCAAGTCCTCAGAAAAACTTGCACAAGCCTTCTGAAATGATCGCATCATAAAGTCCGATTTAAGATGAGAAAAGAGACACACGAGAGTCTTCATAGGTCAACTCACAGTCACGGCTGAACGCTATTATTCTGCACAAACACAAACATCAAGGGGAAGTAACAGCAAGAGAGACATTGTCGAATGCAGGATGTCAATAGTAGCAGCGGGCACGTTAATAGTCCTCATTTGTATTTGTGTTGTTTTTATCTGATTCTGTTAATGTGAATCTTGTTAATTTGATGTAGCAGGAGGAGCGAGTCAGAGGGAGCATTTATTCTCATTTAACTGTTTATTGTTAGTGCCTGTTTAGAGGGAACCCATACAGTGATTATATTTATAAGGAAATATGATTCCTGTTGGTGTGTTTTTGCCTTTTGTCATTATCTATGATTCGGGATAATGTTTCTTAAAAGTCTGCACTACAACCTCTAAAGCACTGAGATAATATTATGCAAAAGGACTTAAGCGGCACCGATGCCTACAGGCAAACACCGCACAATCAACTGGAGTGCTTTCATCACTACTTCCTATTACTTCTGGGTATATTTAGGCGAACTTAAAGAATTCAAAATGTGCTCCGTGCTTTCTCGGGAAAGTGGTTACCTTCTCTTACAGATTAAAACCATTTATATATAATGCGGCTTCCCTGATACGTTTTGGAAATGCGTGCTAATCCTTTATTGAAGTTCAAATGAAAAATACTTGAGTTGAATGAAGGAAACGGAAAGAGTACCTAAAAAAGCAGCGAGACAAAAAATATAAATCTCGTGTTTCGCTCTGGGTTGAAAACTCATTTAATTGGAATTATTCATTCATTACAGAAAAAAAGAGGAGCTTTACAAAAGTATGTGCCATTATGCCAAAAGGTCTCAAAGGTAATACAAATAAGCACTGATGTATCCTTCAAGCAAACCAGGCTTGTTTATGGCAGTAGTATTGTTAGAGTCAATGACTACATGTGAGACCTGAAAGACCTGATTTGTTTTTCAAATTAAAGCAAGATGTTCATCAGAAAAGAAAAAACAGAGGAAAGCAATCGGACCAGAATTCCTGGTATCATTCAAACAGGTACAATCATGTCTCCTTGAATCATTTTGTCTCACTTCCTGTGACCTAGCTTCACAATATTAACACAGATTTCTTCACAAAAATAGTCAGAACTCAGCACAACCTGCATATTTCTCACATTTCCCTCCAAAAATGCAGGCTAAAAAAGTTAACCTGCTTAAAGACTGTTTTGCGTCAGACATTCGAGGCTTGCCATTCAATTACTTTCTCCATTTAACCCCACTGCTCAGCATAAAGAGAGACACTTCACTTTCAAATCAGCTGATAAAAAACAGTCACCTTCTAGCTTTTTAGTGTAAAGTCCACGGAGACAAAAGATCACGGCCGATCAAACTGAAAGAGAAAGTGAAACGATCCCAGCATGTTAAAGAAAAACCTCAAACACAGTCCTAAATAAAACATCAGAGATGTGTTTTTGCAGAAAAAGCTACGGTAATATCGACAATGACAATACTTCTGATGGGCTAAAACAACAAGGAGGATCCAGTTAAGCTTCAAGAACCACCCCGACTACCTGATCCTTTTAAGCCAAGGAGATAAACGCACAGGTAGACTTAATAAACAGACCGGGCATGATGCAAGGTGCACCCAGTGTCAGTGTAATATTCAGTCACATAAACTAAACATCTGTAATACAAATTTTAATCCCACTTCAAGTCTGATCATGCATTTCAGATTTGAAATAGACATCAACGTGACAATTAAGAATTTCAGTTTATGCACATTCAGCCGTATGTTAAAGGAGAATACCAGATCAAAGGCAATCTCATTTTAATGCATGCAATTTTATTTTTTGTCAAAAACAGAATGAAAAAGTTAAATATGATTAAAAACACATTTCAAAGACTAAATCAAATAAAGGCAACATTCTTCAATATTTCACACGTTTATCATTTATTTCATACTGGGTGTTAATAAATGCAACAAACATCCACTTCTGAAGGAAAATCAATTTTATGAACATATGGCAGAAAAGTACATGTGAAAAAGCACAAATATTCATCCTCAACTCACACTCGCAGC
The DNA here is from genome assembly GCF_963576455.1 of Neolamprologus multifasciatus. Lineage (NCBI taxonomy): Eukaryota > Metazoa > Chordata > Actinopteri > Cichliformes > Cichlidae > Neolamprologus > Neolamprologus multifasciatus. Next base: position 6,254,955 of record NC_140459.1, on the reverse strand, counting down.
TGAATCCCTGCAGTGAAAGGTGACTTTTCTTTTTTGTAAGGTTAAGGAGGATCATGGGAAACAACAGCCACGAGTTCACAGTGAACTCTGGTGGCCGGCTGTACAGAAAAGTGCAGTTCACATTATTATTATTATCAATATTAGGTCACGTCTGCTGTCCCACAAGCAATCTACTGGTCGGCATGCTGCAGTTACACTAACTCTTAGGTATACAGCAGATATAGGCTATAATATCAGAGTAAGGAGAAATACTAAGCACAGATAGACTCGTTTTTTGGTGCTCAATGTGATGCTATAAAAAGTCCAGACAATGAAAGTCATTCATTCAAAGGAGGTGAGTTTTTAAGCATATCCACTTCTCTCCTCTGAGATCAAGTACATTTATTTCAAAGTAAAGACATTTATTATATGATTTTTTTTCATACGTACATTTTTTTTAACCTTTTCTTACATGAAAAACATCCGCAGGTGCCGGGAGGCTCGCGATAGGTCAGAAGTTTGACTACAAAACAGATTTCAAGCAGAAAATGGTACACCGCATTTCTGAATAATTCACAATGCCGCTCAGAGCCGAAGCGCTGCCGAACCGGGATCAGTTTGTCCAAAAGATTACCGGCAATATTAGCGTGGTAAAATATCGCACTCAGAGTGACGGAGTGATAAGTGCTTTCCAATTAGTTTCTCCAATTATCCGTCATGAATCAGAGATGAGACTAAATTCAATCACAAAAGCCACTGATTTGAACTGGAGTGAATTAAATTTAATTGATGTGAGAGTCAGAAGCTGCAGTGAACAGTAGTGTGGATATTTCGTGCGAGAGCGTATTTCTGTTATGATCAGAGGTATTAGCGCACTGCCACACTGCAGACATCATTTCGTGTTTTTTTTTTTTATTATATTCTTTGGATTTACAGAGAATAGTAGATTAACAGAAGAGCGAATCTACCAGAACTGAAAGAACATTTTATTAAATCTCCCCCTAACCACACACGGATCAACACTTCTGTTCTGAGAGGCTTTGTGAATAGCGGCTCAGATGTGTAATGAAAGAGAAAACATCAGACTGAGGATGAATGACAGCAAGTGAAATCCTTTCATAAAGCCTATGTCAGCCGTGATTGCCTGAACCTAAAGTTTTATTATTCCAGCAGGCACAGGCTGCGATCCAAAGGAGGGCGGTGTCCTTTCACCCCGCCAAGCGCAAAGTGCCCTCCAAAAGAGGCTTTACGATGCATGTTCGATCTGAAACCTTTCATCTTTATAAAGTGAAACGCGTTTGAGAAAGTATGCTGCTCTCAAAATTGAAGTACAGAAAATAAAACGTGAACCAGGATCTGAAATATCTGCACGTAAATGTTAAATCTTCCTGATGAATGCATCTCAGATATTCTGATGTGATAACTTCATAACAGCTCAGACCGAACAGTAAGCGTAGCAGGCAGATATTTGTCTTGAGCAATATCTGGGGCTCCACAAAGGACTCCATATATCTGCTGAATATCTTGGCAGCCTGTGCAGCAGATATACCCCGCTGTGGTTGAATGGAGTTTTTTTAAAAATTCGACTTAGCATAGAGCAACATTTTGAATAATATGCTAATTATGTTTCTTGTGCCACAGTAAAACTGCAACACGTCTGGCAGCAGGACAAGAACAGCATCCTAGTTAAGATGCATCGTTTCCATCTAGCTGCTAGCTTTGCAGATGCCAGATAAATGGCTTAAGCTGTCTCTAAGGAAGGTTAGCCTGTACGAAACTAACAGGCTGAATTTTCTGAATCTTGGTGGTTACGTGCAGCATGATCACAAGAGGAACGCATATCTGATGCTTTAAAGTTGATAAGCCCTGGCCTTGGTACAGGATGCACTTCATGTTACCTTATCACAAACCTTCAGACTCTCTGTAACTTAGAAAAAAATACCAACTCTGCTGCTAGTTTACAATTATATAAAACATGCAAGCAAACGATGCGTCAGAAATCATTCACAATTTTATGTCTCTCTCTCCATATATATGAATATAGTGAATTGTGTATATATAGTGAATATATATGCTACGTCTAAGTGTCTGGTGCTCCACTAAATAGTGTAAATACAACTACTACAAAAGATACCATCACACGCAGTGTTGGGGAGTAACGGAATACATGTACCGACCGCCGTTACGTATTTAAAATACAAAATATGAGTAACTGTATTCCGTTACAGTTAAGGTGGTATTTAGAATACAGTTACTTTGTTGAAATAAATGGATTACACGGCGGTACTTTCCTGTCTCATATTGTGGCGGGTCAGGACTGTTTGGGTTTTGTTTGACAGTTATGTTCTGTTGTTGCAGGCGGCAGCGTTACGGTTGCCATGGTTACAGTGTGACGCTCTCTCTCTGCGTGTTTCCTGGGTGAGAGAGCGCCTGTTGTTGTTGTTGTGCTAAGCTAATAGGCAGAATGCTACAGGTATAGCTCTAAAGAATGTAGCATCATAGGCAGTGTAGTCCGTGCTGCAGGGAGAATGGACTGCTGTACCCGTTATGTGTCTGTGAGCGAGGGAGGGAGAAAAAGGAAAAGTACGAGTTATCGTCATGCAAAAACGGGAGCTGGAAGCCTGTAAATATAATAATAACCACTGCAGCCAAGAAGAGAGCCTGACGAGCCCAGTTGTAAGTAAGCTATTAAGACTCGACTGTACACCGTGTTCGTGTTTTCCTCCAAAAACAATAAGTTCTGTTGGAGCAGCCTTTCAACGCCTCTCTCTGTCTCTCGCTAGCAAAGTGACCCAGACAACAAAGTAAAGCTAGTTTTCGGCTACGAGCCGACACAGAACCCACCGTATTAGCCAGAGGTCCCTTTACTACGGTTCGGAGCCGCGGACCTTCAGTAACAGTAATAAATCACAGCAATAGTACATTCACGTAGTTGTAAACAGCATGATAATATATTAAGTAATCCAAAGTATTCAGGATACGTTACTCTCATTGAGTAACGTAACGGAATACGTTACAAAATACATTTTGGGGCATGTATTCTGTAATCTGTAATGGAATACATTTTAAAAGTAACCTTCCCAACACTGATCACACGCTGTGCTGAAGGTGAAATGTTCTGTTTGTGACACTGAGAAAATCAGCATTAATACCCAAAATACTGTCAGTTTATTAGGCTGATGCTGTTATGTTTTAACTCTGTGACAGCAGCAGAGAGTCACCTGACTGATATTTCAAAGTTTGATCACAGACAGCTGTCTACACAGAACTTCCTTTACAGGCATCAGCTTATAACGAATGAGTGAATGATTTCAGACACGACCAGAATCACCTGGGACTTTCCTGGAGTTACAGATTCTGCAAGAAACCAAAGCGTGCGCGTATTTATGAGAAACAGATGTGTTTCTTTACATATCATCAATTTATTATCCTGTAACTATATCCTACTGGCCTGCATTTGTTTGGATTTCTGGAACTTTATGCGAATCCGACATTCCTGCCCCGGTCTCGGAGGCAGTGCGAGGTTAAATCAACAACGCTCTTGATGCTTTGCACCCCAGAGGCGGCAGAGTCTCTGCTGACATCAGCTTTGATGAAAGGACTTCACAGATCACGACCGAGGCCCAAACACACAAACATGGCACGAGCTACGAGTCTTCCCAGCTAAAGGCATCGTTTTCTGCTTACTGTCGATGTGTGGTTAAAGGATAAATGCAGCGTTTTAATAGTATAAAATCTTGCATAAGCCTTGCAGTAAGAAATATGTTAGTATTTTCACACTATACACATGCAGATCACATATCTGTATATTTACAACTGTGAAAAAAGGGATAACTAAGTGAACATGATCATGTTAGGGTGTGCTACACCTGATTCCTCTTTCCTGTGGGTGATAATGTGTAAGTGCTATAATACTAATATTGCTTTAGAATTAATTGAAACTCCACTGACCATCAATTTGCTCACCTAACAAGAGTTTTGGAAGCCCCTCAGTTTACACATCCATAGAAAACAGCCATATAAAATCATTCAGTCACATTAACGTAGGGTACACAAGTCATTGTAAACACATGACACTGAAATACTCAAGTTTTCCTGAATAAGAAGGGGGTTTGCCAATGTGTTTGCTAATCACCTTACTGTATTTACAATAGCTGCTTCTTATCTTTTACCCTTTTTAAATACAGTATGGACCCTTTTTAACATTTAAAAAGGGATTACTTGTTAAATTTTGTGCTTTTCTTTGTCAGACATTGATTATCTGCACCTGTCTGACCGCTATTAGTCACCCTGGGAGGTTTGGATTGTAAATCTCTCTTTTCCAGTTGACATTGATTCGGTTACAGCATGAGGTAGCCGTACTGCTAACAGCTGTCAATGGCAGCCATAATAGTGATATCGAAATGTGGACTCGATGATGAAGATAAGCGTGGTTCGGGTGCGATTCAGAGGGTGGAGCGCGCGCCCGATGTTGCCGTGACGCAACCCTGGCGGTATCACGGACTGTCAGGCCCTGCGGAGGACAGGACATGCCTGGACGCCGTTTCGTCAGCGCCGCGAGACGCCTCGCTCTCGTACAGCGGTGTAAATCAGCTTCCAGTGACCTGGATTAGCCCACGAGCTCCTTTCACAGCGAGGAACGAGAACCAATTAGTCAGAAGCAGTTGTTAGGCTGGAGAGAGCTTAATCTAATTGACTCTGTTCATGCTTCTTTTAAAAAACGTTTTATCTGCCGTCACTTATTCCATTTCTCACCTGTAGCGTCTGCGTGTGTTCTCCCACAAAATGTTTTCATTGCTCTTAAGTGACCGCTAATTTACCAAACCTCCCCATGTGAAAAGAAGCCCCTTCAAAATACGAAGAAAGAGCTGATTTTATTCAAGGATGTAATTTAAAAGAGATTTGACTACATCTCCAGCCCATTCTGTGGCCTCTTTTTAAAATCACACTTTTTAAGCTCAAATCTGCAGCACGATGTCACGATTCGAATGCCCTTGATTAGATGAAAGGTGGTCGTGCAGCACTTAAACTTAAATATCGCTCTTACTTCAGTGATTGAACAGATTTGGAGCGATGCCTTTGTAACATTGTAACATTGTAACAGCTAAGTCAACAACACTGGACTATCATATAGTGAATTATGTGATAAGCTGGGATTCATAAAGCACAAGCAACAAGTTTAACTCTTAATTTGTGATTTGTATCTTCTCCTCTTTTTAATTTCCTGTTTTTAATGGGTTGAATTGACTCATTCCTCCATACGAAGCACTGAGTGTCTAATAATGTTGTTTCGGTTTGCACGAACCACCCCCTCCACACACACATTTACACTTCTCACGACTTATTCAGCCTCCTTCTGTTGAGGCTGCGGGCTGCATCGTTATCGCAGACTGATCCAAACTGTGCCTTTCCACTCACTTCATTTTGGCAAACAACCGGGCTACAATAATTGGAGCACCGTGAGATGGATTGGGGCTGAGATGAAAATAGGGGGCTTTAAATCATGCAAGTCATTTATCTGTGCGGCGAATAGAACACTGTTCCATCTCTGTCGTCTCTTTTATCACCGCTCCTCACTCGACGGTGTCCGTGAATTGGTCCGTCTGCAAAGAGACCGAGAATCCAATTACGTTCTCAGGAGCCGTTCCAAAAGCCCCAGACGTGTTGAACGCTAGTCTCTGGATTTTATTTTCCTCTGACAGGGCTTGTGACAACTCCCTTGGGTGGGTAAAACAGATGAGGACAGTTTTTGCAGTTAGTTGTTGCTCTTTTGGGTGTTTTTTCCCTCTTTTTTTAGCTTTTATCATTAGTGCGAGTGAGATGAAGTGGACGTTTAGGCAGTTTTCTCCAGATGATGCCTCGAATTTGGCAGATTTGACACACTGGATATAAGAGAAAGGGAAACAGCCATCCGGTAGTAGGGTACTCAATCTAATCTAGCTTGTTTCACTTTGCAGGTTTTTGAGAAATAATACCTCGAGTAGATTTTTCTCTCCGGGTAAATGACTGCTGAAACAAGCACTTTTGTCAGAGATGTGGAGGGGCTCTCCGACATGCTTGTACTGTTAATAATAGAGAGGCTGCGTGTGGGTGGGCTGAAATGCAATCATCACTGTGTTTGTCTGATGCAGTGAGAGCAGACAAAAGTGCTGTCAGAGGCAACGCATTGAGATTCGCCATTGGAAAGGGAGACGCTCTCTGCCGTTATTGTCGTTAGTAGCCTCGGTCCTAGAAAATAATGTCTGATTCCTTGACGCGCGCTGGCTCTACCCATCAAACTGTCACGCTGCTGTCGCCTTTTTTTTGACCAGTTTTCACAGGAATCAAAATCATTTGATCCCCTTCAGCCGTTTCCCTAAAAGTGATGAATGTTTTTTACCCTTTTCGTGTCATCACAGCTTCTTTTGTAAGCCTATGCTTCTTTAGCGGGCATGCAGTCTACTCTAATGTCAGCAATGTCCTGTAGATCTGAACTATGATAGCTACTCTAATGTTTCATTTAAATGCATGCATTTTCCAGATGCACGGAGCTGCTTTTGATACAGCTCAGGGGTTTCTATTTTTACCTTTCGTTTTTCAGAGCTTTAAATTTTGCATTGTGCATTTTGAGCATCTGCTGCTTAAGTTATTTTCTTCTAGGCTAGTCTAGACATCCGCATCCAAGCTTTAACGTTTGTCTGTGATGTTGCTTCAAATGCAGTGACGAAGGACTTGATGGCGTGAGATATGATAAGTTCCTGCCAGACGACTGTGGATATGTTGGGAGAGGTGAGCTTAAAAAAAAATACACCCTGGTTCTCCCTCTCAGGTGCTCTGGGCCGTTTCCTCCTTCTGCTCACCTTCTCCACTCTCAGCTCCTCCCTCTGACTTGGCCGTATCTGACTCAGCAGTGCCTCTGGAGGCAGTTCCCGGCGATGCAGCGCCACGGAGGCTTCCATCAGGGGTCGCAGCTGCGAGCGAGTGAGGATTAGAGATGGGGCTCAAGGCAGAGTCAGGGGTTTGGCTAGCGCTGAGGTCGCCATCAGGGACCACAGTGGCCTCCAAGCCCTCGGAGCGCGATCCTTCAGAGATGGCTGGAGGGGAAGCGGCATTCAGCAGGGGCTTGTGGGAAGCGTAGGTCATCGCAGCATCCGTGTCGCTGTCCAGTGGGAGGCCAGAGCTGGTGAACTCGACTCCGGAGTCACTCATCTCCAAAAAGTTATCTGAGTCGAGAGTGTGGTAGCGGCCCGGTTTGGATACCTCGAGGCCCTGCATAAAAAGAGGCAGAAGGAGATGAAAGGCAAGCTAAATATACAATTCAGAAGAGTAAGATGAAAGGAAAGATAAAGGAGGAAAAGAAGAGTAAAAGAGGAGAAAGTAGGACCCAACAAAAGATGAAAGTAAGACAAAGTAAAGTTTAAAAAAACAACAACTAGAAAGTAGAGAGGCGATACAGCAAAAGAAAGCAAGGTAGAATGGTAAAGAGGAAAAATATTATACAGGGACAGAGAAGCAGGAGGCGAAGCGAGTACAAAACAGATACCCCCAACAGGGCGTAGGAGATAAAGGAAGGAGGTGATATAGGATCGAAGAACGGAAGAAAAACAAGTGGTTAAAATTTAGGTCAGAGGAAAAAAAGTGAATAATTTATGTACATTTCTCCAACCGTATTTATAGACTTACCTCACCATCTCCTGCAGACATCCCTACTCTTATGTTACATGGACACAAACAAAGAGGTGCAGCAAAATGATAAAGAAAACACCCGAATAGATCAAATCAGAGTTATACTAAATGTTTGGCCTGTAAGATGTGAGCTAGAAATCACATTTTCATTGTTGTTGTTCCTGAGATTCAAAGCTGTTGTCACATGCATGTTGATGTAAGACAACACAACTCAATTTAACATTAACTGTAAGACATGTTTGTAACAAAAAGATTCAATTTAATTTAAATTTTATCCAGATGCTGCTGCGTTCTTTGATTTTTGAAACAACAAATTTAGAAAAGAACTGTAGTTTTACAGTTCTACGTTGGAGAGCAAGAAGTCCTGCGGGAGCTTTAATCAGCCGTTTTAAAGGACTCCCTGAACCTTGACCACTTCACTTTCTTTACTCCTTTATTGCAGTTATAAACTTGAGTCTAATTTGTTCCACTGCCGAGTGCAGAGTGTAAGGTCGATTGCATTTTAATTACTCTTGGCACTGAGGTGACATTTAATAGCAGGTAGTTTCTGAGCAATCTCAAACGCAAAGATGGGCAATGATGTTTCTGTCTTTAAATCTTTTTTAATCTTTTTTTAATTAATATATTACTTTGAGCGCAAACTTTTTCCAAAAGTACACCAGGTGTTGGACATTATTAAGCTTCAGATTGTTCTCATAATCGAGATCAAGACTTCAGTCTCAGACGATATCGCTCTAATCGTTCTTGTATCTACAGCTCTTATCACTAACAATTATGTAACCTATACAAGCTGATGGTGAAACTCTTCTTCTGTTGACCTAATAGCCTGATTTTCACGCCAGGACCAAACAACATCGCACAAAGATAAGAAGCTGGAGCCCAAAAATGCTTATTCATCTGGCTACACACTAGTATTCTTATTATCCTTTTGTCAGCATCTGACGGCGCCCTGACCGGTCGACCTGCCAGTGTGTGTATATTTGTGTGCGTGTGTATGGCTGTATCCCAATTTAGGGTCTGCAGCCTTAAAGTACGCAGCCTCAACGATCCTCAAGGGCCGCGTACTTAAAGACCGCTAAGGCCGGAAGTGCGAAGCTTGTGAAATGGGACGGTCTAGCCTCCGTTGCGCTGCCCAGGTTGCCTAGCAACCATGATACTAACAGCTGGAAACGTTTCATACAGCTTTGTTTGACAGAAATGAAGGAGAAAATCTTTTGTTCATTTGTTTGTTTGTTTGTTTCTACATGAGCTTTGATCATTCTCTGTAAGATTAAGCTCAGCTATTAAACGGCGTATATTTTAAAGTAAAGGCTTTAAAACCAAGTTAGTACAAACGTCACTAATGTCACATAACTTTGCCGACATCTGGCCAACAGGAATGTTTTAATGTTCTTCGTTATTAAACATTTGCACATAAATAAGTGACATAATATTCAGTACTTACTTAAAGTTTACTCTTCGGGCGCCCCTCATCCGCCATTTTTTTTCCGGCAAAATTATCCACACCCACCGCCGCGCTATGCATTCTGGGATATGTTGGGCCACGAAGTCTACACCGCCACGTCCTTACAAGTCAGGAAAATGAAGGACGCATTTGAGGGCCGCATTTCGAGCAGCCTTCGAATTGGGACAGCCTTCGTCGCGTCGCGGTGATGTAATCGGCCTTAAAATGCGGCCTTTAAGGCTGCAGACCCTGAATTGGGATACAGCCTAAGTGTCTCTCCTATCGCCCTGTCTTCCCCTCCGGCTCCGCTGTGTGTTAGGAGGTAACCTAGCAACAGGCTACCTCCGACCCGGAAGTGCTGTCGCCCGGAGCTGCCGCACCTGCAGTCAATCCACAAGCTGCTGCCAATCAACTACCATCTTCAGCAGGGCTACTTAATGGTGTGGCTGAGCGACAGACAGCGCTGGAGTATTGCACTAAGCCTGGTAGTGTTTTCGAGTCGCTAACGTTATTGAAGTACTGTCTGATCTTCGTACGCATTTTGCTGTCGTGTGTGTTCACCCAGGGATTGACGGAGGATTTAAAAAGGATGCACTTGGAGGAGAGACGGGCACTCACTACCACGCACGGGCTTACACGGAAGGAGGGACGCACTATCACCATCGTTGCACATTTGAACTGTTGTCACCTTGCTGCACTGTAAATAAATGCACTGTCATTATTTCTGAGCTCCGCGCCTGAGTCCACTCTTTAACAACCGTGACACCTTTATTTAAACATAAATGCATCTAGTTTTAGGTTGACACTAGTCAAAAAAGCAACATGAGTTTTATATCATGAATATTTGAATATGTTCTCCGTCTTTGTTTTAATCCATTTCTCAGCATATAATTGTAATCCCTTAGATAACACAAACTCGAGTAGTTGTTGGTTCCTGTTGATTTTAGTCAACGGCAGGGCCGTAATTTGTTTACCGAGTACAAATACGCTCACTTCAACTCCTTAGAAAAGGTTCAGTTTACTACATTATTATGCCAGTGGTCTCAAAAATACAAATAATCAGTGTGTGCACAACACTGTGACCAGTGTCATCATGCTGCAAATGACAAAGCTGCTCCAGGCCAGTTCATTTGCATGCCAGATGCCGGCGTGCAGGTCTGAACTGTTGCTGCAGCCTCACGTGACCCTGAGAGCGCCACGTCTGAACTTGGTGAAAATGTGACGAGACAAAGATCAGCTGCTCCGACCTGTACCTCTCTGCCAGTCATACAGCTGCATCCCAGGAAAATGTCGGGAAACACTGTCAGAGCAGAAAAGGCCCGAGATGCTCAGGGTCGATGTAATCATCACTGGCAGCCACAACCGATGACCACTGCACAGCTGCAGGCTATACCCAGGAACGCAGAGCAATTCCTTAGCAGCTAATCCTTACACTTGTGCAGTGCACAGATGGCTGACTGCTTGCTTCAAATCTACAGGCCATCATGTTAAATGTCTCATATATACATATTTTATAGTGTTGGTCTATAAAACCTAATATAGCTCAAATTTTGAATACGAAAGTTAAAAAGGTAGCACGCCACAAAGTTCTCCAGCTGGTCGTGGGAATTGTTCCGTTTTATGAGAACTTAAGAACCATGAGAGTGAATAAAGCTGTAGCTGTGCAACAAACTTGCCCATTGAAAGCCAAGATGTGAATCATCTTTCTAGGCTCATCTGTCTTTCAGATTATGTGTAGGGGTGCAACGATACTCGTATCGATAGTGAACCGTTCGATACAGTGCTTTCGGTTCGGTACGCATATGTATCGAACAATACAAAATTTTTAATTTATTTTATCAACTTTCTTTCGGACGGTGCTGTCTGTGTTGAGCGCTCAGTGGATCTGCGCTCGACAGTGCAGCCTAGGCGGAGTAGTCGAACGCAGATTCACTGAGCGCAGGGCAAGCTAGCAGACAGAAGTTAAGCTCTCCTTGCAACATGGCAAATTGAACCTCCCCCACCCTCATTCAGATCTGGCGTTTGGAACTATTTTGGTTTTCATGTGACGTATGACCCTGAAGGTAAGCGAGTCATGGACAAAAGTAAAACAGTATGTCGGATGTGCCACGCAATGCTCAATTACATGGGTGGGAACTAGTGTGTTAGCGCAGTTAGCTCGTTAACATGTTGGCTGTCCAGCCCCACGCACGGGCGATCGGTGGTAGCTCGTTAACGGAGATTTGCCGTGTTGTGGCGTTAACGTCATTTCAACGAGATTAACGCTGACAGCACTAGTGGGAACACAACGAATATGACTGCACATTTACTCCGACATCATCCTAGTGCAAAGACAAGTGGAAGCAGACAAAAACAACAAGCACACATGCTACAAACTTTACCCGAGTCATTTAGACAGCCGTTAGCACATGATTCTCCTTATGGGGACCTGATATGTTTAATATGCTGCTGAGAATATAGCCCAGAAGAAGCGTATAGTATAGCTTTTATTTTGGAAAGAGCCATTTCTCTGTAATAAACTCTCTTTTCCAAAGATGAGTGATTACTTGATCAGATAGATTTATTTTTTTTATTATTTTGTTGTTTCAGCAACATTAAATTCAAAAACTGTACTTTTGAGTTAAAATATATATTTATAATTTTAATAAATGACAAATTAAAAAGGCATGAACATTTTTTTTGCATCGAAAAAATATCGAACCGTGACACCAAAGTATCGAACCGAACCGTGAATTTTGTGTATCGTTACACCCTTAATTATGTGTTACTATTTTGATGCATGGTTATTAAAATATCTATGAATTTGCAGCTAAAAAACCAAGTTGGCTATTTGAAGCTGTGATCTTTTCATTTCTGCTATGTTTTATTTATCATTTTAACATGTTTTTGCGTTTTAATGGCTTTTTTGTTTCCAATCACTGACCTTGATGGTGACCTCTGTGCTCTCCATGGGTTTATCACACATCGACTGTGTCAGCGATTCCTCGGTGAACCTGCTGTAAGCCTCACGAACCACCTGCAGACACACACACAGAAAGACACATACAAACATGCAAGATGCATGTAAAAATCGACCGTCAACAGCAGCTGTTTACACATCGTTTGTCATCATACATGTTTTACGTTACTACAGAGGACAATGACACACACACACAGGCTACATTTAACTGCACAGAAAGCTCCTAAACAGAGATATTAAAGAGGATCCTTGTGTGACATGACAGAGAGCACTTCTTTGTCTTCATGTCAGGGATGGAGGTTGAGAGGAAACAGAGCCCAGGGGGGAGTTACAATATTTCACAAGTGCCTATTCCCTTCAACTGCAGGGAAGACAGCATGGGGGCAGATTGAAGATAGATGGACTCAAGGTGCACTCTGAAAGTTTTAAAAAAAGTCAAGAAAGAGCCAGATGGATGTGCTAAAAGAGAGATAAAGCAAGAAAAATCGGGATGAGTGGAGATGTGTACAAGAAAAGTGTGAAACGGGAGAGAGACGGTAAAAAAGCTGAGAAGCTCTGTGCATTTTAAATAAACTGTCCATTAGTCAGCACAGTGGAGGGATAAGGACACAGACAGGGAACGGTGTGGATTACAGTCGGCATTAAGCAAACGACTGACTTTGTGCTTAGAGACTGAATCCTGCTGAGGAGGCTGTGCAGATAAAAAAGATTAACTTCAAGATCCGTTATTAATTAAATAAAATCATACTTGATTAAAACTTGGTTGGCATCCACTTCAAGGTAGTTTTTCTGGCAAAGCTGGAACTCTTTTGCTTATTTTTTCAGCTCCCACAGGAACACCTGTTCTGATCACTTCAACTTGTGGTTTTATAGTGTGCACCGTATCTCTTTTAATAAAATCTGGGAGACAGATGCAAAGCTGCAAAAAGCCAAATCTGCCAAGAGCAATGGGTGGGCTAAACATGGAGGACTAAACATTTCCACCTTTTTGTTGCGCTGTATGCCAGCAATGACGTGACGTGGCACAGTCTGACTCGAGGAATTCATGGTTCATCGAAACAGATTAGAAATGCATGAGAACATGACCTTCAAGAGTAGGGTGGAAATTTTATTGCTTTAAAAGTTACTGTTATGGTTGAACTTTTTTATCATGCACGGAAATTTACTGTTGTTTGTTCTGTGGTGTTTGAAGGGTAAATGATTGAAGGAGCTCACAGCTTGTCTCCAGTTTACAAAATTAAAAAAAAATCCTTTATAATATCTGCTAAACATAAAAAGGATGCAAACTTTTACTTTTTTTTTTTTACTTTTTTTGAATAAATGCAAGAAGTTCCATATCTGATGTCTTTTTACCAGTGAGGGAAGCAAAGTAGTACAAATAGATAAGAAAAGCGACCAAACAGGAGGAGGAGGGGGCTGGAAAGATAAACATGGTATTTGACAGACAGCAAGCAGGAGTAAGATAAACGTCAGTAAATGTGACAGAAGAGACTTAAAGTGGAAGAAATAATCAGCAGATAGTAAAGATGTACAGAGGAGAGCAGGGACAGTGAGATGGATGAAATGAAATGCAAAGGATGAAACAAGCGGTCAGGTGAGGTGATGAGTCAGGCGTGATTGATCTGAGCTTCGTGTCGGTCTCTTGGGTTAAGTCTCGAAAGGTTGCTGACATCCTCTCACGCACGTCTGAGATCTAACAGCTACAAGAAAATCCATAACAGCGAGGCCGCCTGCTGTCATCTCAACCTCGGCTGTCAACACACAAACACACATCAAGCTCACACACAACACCACAGCTTTAACACACATTAGAGATTAACACAAATGTACAGTACATCACTGGTGATCACAAACAAAACGTTAGGACTCACAAACACTCAGAAAAAGTAACCACACAGAGACAAATACAGTGAAGGCTGGAAGGATCTGCTGCTTTAACATTTCTCCCACAATCATCAGTAACCATGAAAAAATTGAAGTAATCACAGGTCAGGATGTGTTTTATTGGGTAAATATTTTTTAAAAAAAGGTGCAGGGAAGTAAATGCAGGACGGCCAGGAGAGCACATCAGGGGAGAGGGGCTGAGATAAAGACTAAAGGGAGGGCCTGACTATATAAGTACAGAGATAAGATACAGGTGAAGATAAATACGCTGAAACTTTGAAATAATATTCTAAACTTGAATGAACGAGGCAGAGGGAAACCCACAAGGCTTGAAGACAGACAAAACTGAGGGAAATGAAAGAGCAGGGAAATACTGAGAACATCATCAAGTCATAAACCACAAACACAACAACACAATCACAAAAATCAAAAACGTCAAACACAAAGAAAGCAAAGAAATCCAAATTCAAAAGCAACTCAAATTTTTAACGTCCTGATTAAAACTAGATTTGACTGAAGCAACAGCAGCTGATATTATTTAACAGTAGTGAGCTGTAACAGTGTAAATGTAGTTAAAATAAACAGTGAGAAGAATCACCCTTTGATGGAAACTTAATTAAGGCTAAATTAAGAAGGCTTTTTTATTTTGAAAGGCATCCATGACGCGGTATTTTTAGCCGTCTTTGGTGAGCGACTTCAGAGCTTTACTGACTGGCTCACAAAGTGTTTTGTCCCAGCAGCCGACAGATTTTTTTAATTAACACTTTAAGAAGTGATATGGCTCAATAGCGCCTTAAATCTGAAAAGTCTCAAATGACTTTTTGCAGCTTTAAGTTGTAACTGTGAACAGCGTCGAAACTATTTCTTGTTCTTGTTATGCATAACTTTGCTGTTTTAAGCCTAAATTGAGACTTTAAACAGTTTTACATGAGAAAATTCCTTAGAAGGATTGTTAGATGTTGGATAATGAATCATAATTTAATGTTTCACATAATTTGTTTCTTGGAAAATGGAGGGTTCAGGCCAGCAGACTGCTATTTATCTGTTAACACCAGGGGAGTGTTAATCCCTTTAGGAGCTTCGAGGCACAGCCTGAACTTATAAAGAGGAGTAAGACTGTAAAAAGACCGAGAATCACAGCTGTGGTTCTTTTGTGTGAAATCCTGTTACAATCACATTTCCTGTGCATGTAAAATATGTGATAAAGGAAAAGTCTTGACCTGATTTACGCTTCTAAGATTTCTTTCTTTCTTTATAAGGAGGAATTCCCCCGACAGGATCCAGAACACAGCATTTAACCATTTTTAAACTTGTTATACATAAATAAATGAGCAGAATGTTACACAATAAAACAATGTTTTTTAATAAGACTTTAAATCAGATCACTTTACAAACCTGATAGATTACCCAATAAGCACACAAACACACGCTTAACTTGATTTACCTGTGACCTGGAAAATTACAGACTTTTTCACTGTATTGCAGTTTTGTGTCTCTTTGAAAACACTTTCTAATTTACAGCTTGTCACATCCTGATACAAGAATCCATTTTTTATTGAACTTTTAATCAGTGCAAATATGATTGTTGAGATTTTTCCGATGCACAGGGAATTATAAGGAAAAAAACTGCATTAGGAGAGAGGCAGGAGACGGCACCAAGGCAGGGTCTTCAGGAGGAGTTAAGGAGATATAAAGAACTCTTTCATTTAACCTTTTCTGTCACTTTTTGGTTTGATTTATGTGTTAGAGCTACTGGGTTATATTGTGGTTGGGAGTTGGGAGTTCGCTATATGGTCCGAAACTGTTTTTATCATTTACGGAATATTTCTAAACTCAGACTAATGGTATCAAAGCTTGAACTTGAGATGATTATTCATGCTTTTATTTCTTCTCATTTAGACTACTGTAATGGCCTTTTTACTTGTTTTAACAAATCCGCCTTAAATCGTCTTCAGACTGTGCAGAATGCTGCAGCACGTCTCTTAACAGGCACCAAGAGAAGATCACATATCACTCCAGTCTTGGCCTCCCTTCACTGGTTGCCTGTAAATTTTAGGTTTCATTTTAAAATTTTAGTTCTAACCTTTAGGGCCCTACATGGTCAGGCTCCTCAATATTTATCTGACCTGCTGAAACCACATACATCTTCTCGGGCTTTAAGGTCATTAGATCAGAGACTGCTGGTGGTACCGCGCACTCGTTTTAAAACTCGTGGTGATCGGGCCTTTCAGACTGTGGCACCACGGTTGTGGTGTCTCTTCGCTGCATGGACTCCATTGATTCTTTTAAAAAACAGCTGAAGACATTTTTATTTAGAAAAGCATTCGATTAATTTCTTCTTATGCTGTTTTTATAGTTTTATTGTTTTACATTGTTTTATTTACTGTTATATTGTTTTTATATTCCCATTTCCTGTGTTGTAAAGCACTTTGTGATTTTTATCTGTGAAAAGCGCTATATAAATAAATTTTACTTACTTATATGTATGATATATGTATTTTTTTTGTCTGCTTATTTAGTTGGTTTTTGTTTTTTGCCCTTCATCCCCGTCCCTCTTCTCCGCTGTTTTTTCCCCCTCTTCCTTTCTCCCTTTTCTTTTTCTCATTCAAGTCTGTCCCGTATCTAGCAAGTGAAAATAAAAAGTAAATAAAATAAACAATAAAAGGTGAATCAAATAGGCCATTACGGCAAGGCTGGGATGGTCAATTTGGTAAAGTAAATCCGTTGGGCATCTTTCTTCGCCTTTAGACAATAATTCTGACGGCAAAAGAACCAAACGGGACAGGCAAAAAAAAAAAAAAAGAGTTGGGAGTTCGCCTTGTAATCGGAAGGTTGCCGGTTTGAGCCCCGGCTTGGACAGTCTCTGTCATTGGTAAATGGTAAAATGGCCTGTATTTATAAAGCGCTTTACTAGTCTTTAAGGACCCCAAAGCGCTTTACACATCCAGTCATCCACACATCCACACACTGGTGATGGCAGCTACATTGTAGCCACAGCCACCCTGGGGCGCACTGACAGAGGCGAGGCTGCCGGACACTGGCGCCTTTGACCACCACCAGTAGGCAACGGGTGAAGTATCTTGCCCAAGGACACAACGACCGAGACTGTCCGAGCCGGGGCCCGAACCGACAACCTTCCGATTACAAGGCGAACTCCCAACTCTTGAGCCACGATCGCCCCTCATTGTGTCCCTGGGCAAGACACTTCACCCGTTGCCTACTGGTGGTGGTCAGAGGGCCCGGTGGCGCCAGTGTTCAGCAGCCTCGCCTCTGTCAGTGCACCCCAGGGTGGCTGTGGCTACAATGTAGCTGCCATCACCAGTGTGTGAATGGGTGGATGACTGGATGTGTCATCCACACAAGCGCTTTGGGGTCCTTAGGGACTAATAAAGCGCTATACAAATACAGGCCATTTACCATAAAGTTTTAAAAAAAAATCTTCTGTGACAGCTGGGATCAGCTCCAGCCGCCCACAGACCAGAGCAGTTAAGCAAATGTATGTATAAGCTCGAGCTCTATTAGTAAGAAGTGTTATGGATTATTTAATATTTTATAATGAAAAATAAAAGTCAAAGCCAAATTATAACAACAGTTTAATGTGAAAATAAAAAACTTACTTGTGAATAATGTACGGTAAGCAACTGGAAGAATAACGACCGGGCATCAAGTGATAGACCGATTTTTCATGACTGGTGTCATTAAGGAGTAAATGTAAAAGCAGCGAATAAATGGGGGGTGTCTCACATCATGTCACATTTTAATTTATTACTTTGCGTCACTCGAGAAAAATGAACACATAACACTGACTGCAGATAAACACGCACACATTAAAAGGAAACAACTGACACACACACACTTTCTGGGCTGTTTGGCTGCACAGTTAAAATTCTCTGCACAGTTAAAATTCTCTACACAACAACAAACAAACAAAATACACAAACAATGCACACAAGTCTTCAACACTGCCTTTCTGTTAGCGACTAAAACACACAAACAACACGTACACCCACAAATAAACACTGCATATTTACCTTGTGATTCACGCCACACTATAAAACACCACCGAAGAAGAAGAAATGTGTGCACGCTTAGCTGGCTGGGTTTTACGCTAGCAGTGAAGCTTCAGTATGAGCAGTTATCATAACCACACTGTTTATGAGTAACTGCAGTGCTCTGAGGTTTTACCAGCAGTGGGGGAGAGAAGAAGCGGAGGGAAGGAGCGGGAATATTTCACTGATGCTGGAACCAAAGCGCCACACGTGATATCGGCGTGACTTTCTCAAAGTTAGAAATTCCCAGCTGAAGTTACGCCAATATTGAGGAGGTTAAAGCCATCTCAACAGGTCATTCAATCACTATACTGAAGTTTAAAGATCCCCTCCAGACATGTGTGCAGACTCTGTTTAAAAGAAGGATTCGAGTCCGAGTTTTTCCCTTAAAAAAAGGTTAATTAGCCTCCTGGAAATGCATAAAATGACATAGTCGCCCTCCGTCTTAATGGGAAATCCTGAATTTATGAATATGCAAATGTCTTCCACTTCAAAATTGTAATACTTTTGCTCTATAAGGTGTCTCCTATACACCACTGAAGGGTTATTTTCAATATATGTGCAAATCAAACCTCAAGTTTCCACATCATGCTAGTGAAAGTCGTCTATTGAACCACAGCTAACGTAGCATCTTCATTCCTGCTTGAACACCTTAAAGTTATATTTCCAGACGAACTTTGAACACTGGAGGCAGAACCACTAGTGAAAATACAATTTCTGAGTGGAGGGAAACTTTAAAAAAAATCAAAGTTTTTTTTTGTTAAAGCAAGTAAAGCTGTTTCTGTTGTTCCCAAACTCAGACGGAGCCAAGCAGAAACAGCCCTCCTCTTCATCAACTGAGATTATTACTTGTTTTAAAAAACTTGAGACTTAATAATGGATTAAATGACTTGTTAAAATGGGTGTTTTCTGGTGTTTGCACCCCGACCTGGCTCAAAACTGTGACTGAAATCCTGCGAGACAATTCCTAAAGTTGACTGAGCTGTGAAACCTGGATAAGATATAACATCTAAACTGATTTTCTTAATTCAAATCTCATTTTTTGAAAGTAAAAACAGAGGAACTGCCTAATTTTGTAGGACCACTGTGGAATATTGCATTCTTTACCCCATTAATGTGGAGCAATCACACTCCATCCACATAATAACCTTATAAAGTGAATTAAAAAGGATGCAGCTCAGTCACATGACTACTGAAAGTCTGCAAGGATCACAGAAACAGTTTGTTCCAAGTCGTAGAGCCAGATCCACTTACGGTAATTTATCGACTTTTTGTCAAATTAGGTCTTCGATCAACCTCTGCTTGTTCATTAGGATTGATAGCAGTTTCTCTCGTGTCCAGGATTTATCGAGTGTGCCGGTGCTCAATATCTTTAATGGCTTCATACAATCTCAAACACACTGAACACATCGTTTTTGAAACTGTCACCAATGGTCGGGTCGCACAAAAGCCAGTTGATCAAGGAACTTATTTGCCACAAAAGCAACACATCTGTTCAGACACCAAAACGAAGAAGGGAGAGCAGCAGTAAAAGAGGCCAGAACGCAATTCTCTCACCAAGAAGAGGCTCCGTGTGAGGCTCCTTAAAGTAAGAGGGAGAAAACGCAACGCACATGCATCAGCGTTAGCCGGGCCAAGAAATCAGAGACATCCTGCTGAGAGCATGAAGGCCTCTATTCACGCTCGTACTTTCGATTCACTAAACACTCATGAAGCAAGATAAACAACATTAACGCACCATAACAGTTTTCAATCGAACATCTTAAATATTTTAAAAAACACAGAGAGCATAAAAATCAGTGGGTGCATTTATGTTTCTGTGATGACTGGAAGATACCTCGTATTTTTATTTTTGTCCCATTATCATTGGTTAATAAAGCTAAAATGTATTTGTGGATTGGGGATCGTGCACTAAATGCAAAAATAAAACCCGCCTACATGGGCTGAAGACATGTCACCTAATCTACAAATTAAAAAAGTAACTGAAATGTGAAGCAGCTCTAAGATTAAACCATAAAACATTTAGATTTTTGATGAGAATCCAGCTTAAAATGCAAAATCCGAAACATTAATTATCCATCCGTCGTGACACAACTGTGAATTTAGCCTTTCCATTAAGTAATTAATGTGACATATTGCTATTGTAAACATTTGGTATCCTCTAATAGGATCTGCAGGGCCATCAGTCTCTGTGGCTGTAGCTGGTTTGTTTACAATGAGTGAGCCATCTGCCTGCAGCAGGTTTTTAATTGGTCCAATCGGTGTAAAGGATCATTTAATGGGCAGCAAAGTGTTAACGCTCTACTAGTTTTAATGACCTCACAGTCAGCTTTTAGTTAAAACAGTAAAAAAACTGTTATTTTCTGTCTAAATTAGTTCGAAGCTGAACGATTAACCCTGCCAACTATTTTTAATTACATCAAAAGACTGAATTCTTATTTCTTCATTTATCAGGCAGACTGATTTAAGCATTCGCTGCCTTTTCTATTAAATGCTCATAAAATTGATCTGAACATTTTCCTCAAACAGTTTGGTTGCTCATATCGAACCGGCGTCCCCTCGGCGCAGCGATCGATCGCTGAGCGTGATGTTTAGGTGCTTTCTATAGGCGAGTCATCTGTTTGGTGTGTAATGGGGTTTTAATGGGAAACCATAAATTCACTCGGTTAACAAACCGCCTCCTGGAGACGCCGGGTGAGCAGCCGGGGTTAACTGTCAACTCTTCTAAATCATCCACTCCGTCAGTTGATCAGTCGGTAATGAGCAGGTGAATCAAAGAAAGCGAGGATTTTAAAGAGCTGATTGGAAAACAGTCACCTGTTTGTTTTTGTCTCTGCAGGCTCAGCTTAATTAAAATATATTTTATTCAAAATTGACATTTCAAGAATGAGAAACAAAATAATAACCGCAGCTCAAAAAGGCTTTGTGTTAGAACTACTTTTTAAAAACAACACAGACTCTCTAAAGGCTGATTAACGGCACTAAATTACTATAAATCATGAACAAATGAACTGAAAATCTATTTTTTTACCTGCTGGGTTCTAAACAATTCCTGCTCCATTTAAGAAACATTTATTATGGATTTTTCTTTTTTTTTTAATTATTAAAATGAAACTAATCATGAGTATCCTGCACAGTGCAATCTCTAAAAAAATACCAGAGCCCAGAGGCATAAAACTCTGTGCAGACTCACAAATAAAACTGTGTGAATAAAGCCATCTGTGCTCTTTTACCTTCTTAGTCATCATGAAATGTTATGCACATGCACAAGCCTCATTTTGGTTCTGGTCTTTAGCAATAAACTCATCATTAACATATAAAAGTCACTCTATTGCACCTCGAGCTATTAATGGAGCAATTAAAAAATCATTTGAAGAAGAAGAGGTGGAGAAAAGGAGATGTGGATGCGCTGGTCTCACTTCTGCAACTGTGCAGTTCAGAGCAAAGGACTCTGGCAAGGTCGGTAAGTATGTAAGCTACAGCTGTGTGTAGTACCCAGAATTCATTAGTGAATAAGAATAAGAATCGTATGATAACAAGAAATGGAAGTAAAAAAATCACAGTTTTGCAGTATCAGGCTTGACTTGCTACTTGCTCCAAAATCATGTGTATACATGGTCCGATGTCTTTATGTATGTCTTAATTTATCAAAACTAGTTTTTGTGTGTATGTGTATTTATGTTTATAAAAAAGGTGTGCATGTTTTTTCTATGTTATTTAAATTCAGGGTCCTTTTATCTGTGTTAGCATCCCTGGATATCAGTTTCGGGAATGTTCCTTTGTAGTTCAATTCCACTGAGTCATCCTCAGCAACGGTGATCTGTTTAATTTGGGTGTGAACATGTTTGCCTGGTGCAGCACCGCAGGGGAGGAAGCTGACCAGCTGACCATCTTCACTCCCACAGCAGGAGCGGGACCGTCTGCCTCTCCCTCCCATCACAGACATCACTGTCCTACTGCTCGCTTTCTTTTACACCACCAAGAGAAATAAAGAACTAAAGATGGGGGTTACCTGTCTGAAAGCCTCGCCGTCACTCTTGCCAGCCTGCTGAGCAAGAAGCGTCAACTTCTTGTTCTTCTCGTTCCTCTTATGTACTTTATAGATGCAGGAGAGCAGGCACGCCAGCAGCATGAGGGCAACCACGCCCAGCAGCGAGAGGATGGCCAGAGTCAGGGGAGGCAGCTTATAAGCTGAGCGAGACAGACGAGGACGGGTAAGGAAAAAACAACCATGGCGAGAAATAATGAGTCTTCTGTGACAACAGGAATGATGCTTCAAAACCCTGAAAGAACAGATATCAGCTTTCATCTCTGCCTCCTTTGAATCTCATCATTTTCTGTTGTTAACGCGTCAGTCATCCGTGCACATGTGCATCGCCCGCATAAAACTGATAAGAAATAAATAAGAATTTAACATGGTGAACTATAATACAGAAAAACACAACTGCAGAGCCATGATAAATATCATGCGTTTTCTCCTCAGGAGGAATTAAACGATCAGATGTGGGGATTTAAGGTACTCTTATCCACTTGCATTTATTATATTTATAAATATTACTCACAAATGTTAAACTGGATGTATTACAGTAAAATGTCACCAATTTTTATTTATTATTCATTGGTTTCTGCTCTTCTGATTCTCTTTGTATTACACTTTATATAAAAATAGAAATACATCGAGGGCACGCAGAGACATAAATGTCAGCAGCCTGCAGTGTTGTACATCCTTCAGCATGTTATTGCTTAAATTATTAATATTTATGACTACGCTGTGACACAGAAAGACCAGCTTCAGTGTCTGATCTTTAAAAAAGGGAAAATCAGAAATGAATGTATAACAGCTGTATGTAGCCTCTGGACCTGAAATGCTAAGCTGCAAAAAATGCAGGAAAAAAATGCTTTTTTCATTTCCAGCAGGGGGCAACTCGTCTGGCTGAGGAAGTTATCTCACAGCTCAGTTCATCTATGACTCAGCAAAAACTTTCCTAATGAGTTTTTGATTTGAAATCTAGGCTTCAAGTCTTATTTAATACAACACGAGGTTCTTTTGTAATCTACGGTCCCATTAGGTGCAAAAAAGCTGGAAATGATTTCAGGCATCATTTGTCCTTCATTTATCAGTCAGAGGCACTTTCCTCTCTCTGTATTGATTCTGATGCTCCAACTTCTCAGCGTGAGTTTGAATATGATAAAAGTTTGATGTTAAGCCCGGTGCTCTGTCTCTCTTTGCTTCCAGCCTTTGTTCATGTAGTTCATATTGTATTACACTGACTTGCAAACAGTGTTGGGGAGTAACAGAATACATGTACCGCCGTTACGTATTTAAAATACAAAATATGAGTAACTGTATTCCGTTACAGTTACCGTTTAAAAAGGTGGTATTTAGAATACAGTTACTTTGTTGAAATAAATGGATTACACGGCGGTACTTCCCTGTTTCATATTGTGGCGGGTCAGGACTGTTTGGGTTTTGTTTGACAGCTACGTTCTGTTGTTCCAGGTGGCAGCGTTACGGTTGCCATGGTTACAGGGTGCCGCTCTCTCTCTGCTTGTTGTTGTTGTGCTAAGCTAATAAGCAGAATGCTACCGGTATAGCTCTAAAGAATGTAGCATCATAGGCAGTGTAGTCCGTGCTGCAGGGAGAATGGACTGCCGCAGCCATACACGTCATGTGTCTGTGAGCGAGGGAGGGAGGAAAAGTACGAGCTGTCGTCGAGCAAAAACGGGAGCTGGAAGCATGTAAATATAATAATAACCACTGCAGCCAAAAAGAGTGCCTGACGAGCCCAGTTGTAAGTAAGCTATTAAGACTCGACTGTACAGCGTGTTCGTGTTTTCCTCCAAAAACGTCAAAAAGTCATCATCAATAAGTCTCCAATAACACCAGAAAAAGTAGCTAAGGGGGTCTGAAAACTCGCTAAATATAGCGACAAAGTCGCTAAGTTGGCAACACTGCCCAGACAACAAAGTAAAGCTAGTTTTCGGCTACGAGCCCGACACAGAACCCACCGTATTAGCCAGAGGTCCCTTTACTACGGTTCGGAGCCGCGGACCTTCAGTAACAGTAATAAATCACAGCAATAGTACATTCATGTAGTTGTAAACAGCATGATAATATATTAAGTAATCCAAAGTATTCAGAATACGTTACTCTCATTGAGTAACGTAACGGAATACGTTACAGAATACATTTTGGGGCATGTATTCTGTATTCTGTAATGGAATACATTTTAAAAGTAACCTTCCCAACACTGCTTGCAAACATGCTAGCAGCCCTCTCTGTGTCTTTATTTGCATTTTTACAATACAACAATTATGCTAATTAGTTTATTATGCTAGTTAGCCAACAGCAATACAGAGCATGTTGTTCATTTAAGTGTGTTTTTTCACTTACGGGCTACATCTATGTAGACGGCAGCCACAAGATGCCCAGCCAGGTCTGTCACATTGAAGACACCCGAGTCAGACACTTGGACCTTCTTCAAGGTGAGATGTGAACCCTCCACGTTCACCCTGCCCTCCAGCAGCGGGTCCATCGGCGTCACCACAACCCCCTCCTCCACGATGGCTCGGCCCCGACTGTCTGATTTGGGCTTGAAGACGACGTTGACGCTGGAGTAGGGCAGGTGGAGCTGCATGTTGAAGTTGTCTCCATAGGCGAGGTGCTTGAAATACAGGTGATCTGTGGCAGACCAAAAAACACACATAGTTCTGTGTGTGTGTTCAGAGAAATTTAAACTGGATTTAACCTGTTGGAAGACTAATTTTTCTAAATGCAGCAAATATAAAACTTAAATCTGATGCGGCTCACCACAATAGCTTAAAACGTAATCATATGAGCCAGCCAACCTGCATTAGTGGGGGTCTGGTGATGCCCTGCTGTCCTAACCCAAGACAAGGGGTCAGCAAAATAGTTGTCTTTAAAACAGACCATTGTGCTGCACTGGTGAAAATTACATGTAAACATATGGAAATGTTTAATAATAATAAAACAGGGATATGTTTTTTCCCAGATTATCTTTAGGCCAGTGAGACTCAGGGTTGTATATCTTTTGGACTTTTTAAAATCTTATTAAACAATATTCAGTTCAATTAAATTCAATTTTATTTATACAGCACCAAATCACAACAACAGTCGCCTCAAGGCGCTGTACCTATTACAGTAAGGCAGACCTTACAGTAATACGTACAGAGAAAAACCCAATGATGACCCCCTATGAGCAAGCACTTTGGCAACAGGGGGAAGGAAAAACTCCCTTTTAACAGGAAGAAACCTCCAGCAGAACCAGGCTCAGGGAGGGGCGGGGCCATCTG
The DNA here is from genome assembly GCF_963576455.1 of Neolamprologus multifasciatus. Taxonomy (NCBI): domain Eukaryota; kingdom Metazoa; phylum Chordata; class Actinopteri; order Cichliformes; family Cichlidae; genus Neolamprologus; species Neolamprologus multifasciatus. Next base: position 6,229,661 of record NC_140459.1, on the reverse strand, counting down.
CTGCATGGGATGAGAGAAGGAAGACAGGATAAAAGACATGCAGTGGCAGAGAGCCGGAGATTAATATCTGTTTGGTTTTCTGTTTGTCTTCATATCTTACATCAGGGGTGTCGGACTCCAGGCCTCGAGGGCCGGTGTCCTGCAGGTTTTAGATCTCACCCTGGGTCAACACACCTGAATCAAATGATTAGTTCATTACCAGCCTCTGGAGAACTTCAAGACATGTTGAGGAGGTCATTTAGCCATTTCAATCAGCTGTGTTGGTTCAAAGACACATCTAAGGCTACGTTCACACTGCAGGCGAAAGCGCATCAAATCCGATTTTTTTGACCCTATGCGACCCATATCTGATCATGGTATGACAGTGTGAACGGCACAAATCCGATATTTTCAAATCCGATCTGGGTCACTTTTGTATGTGGTACTGAATCCGATACATATCCGATGTTTTAGAAAGAGACTGCTGTTTGAATGGTCAAATTGCATTAAATCCGTCTTTTGCGTCACCGACACAAGACAGATGCCAATTATCAGCACTGGAGAAGACATCGCGAACGCTTCCTGGCCATCCCGTGTAGATGTCAGTGAAACTGTTGGGAAGACAGCGTTGGAGAAACGTGAACATTTTATTTGTACTGTATAATCTGCAGATTCTGACAGAAATCTGCAACTATCCTTTGAAGCACCGCTCCTCTAAAACAGCAATAAGGATCATTATTAGGTTATTTTCATTACTATGTAAATAACAAAATAACTTAAAGCAAAAATTGGGAAACGTAAAGTCCGAAGTCTTTATATTAAGGGCCATCAGTCAAACAATCCTGTTTGCTCTGGGTCTAAACACAGCGCGTTGTGTGTGACGTCTTCTTTTGCGCATGCGGCCGCTTTGAGCGTTCACACTAGAGCGCGTTTGCTGTCGCATTTTATTTGTAGTGTGAACGAGCAGACAAAAAAATCGGATTTGATCAAAAAATCGGAATTGAGCATTAAGACCTGCAGTGTGAACGTAGCCTAAAACCTGCAGGACACCGGCCCTCGAGGCCTGTAGTTCGACAGCTGTGTCTTACATGATCTTTTTGTTTCTTAAGTTTAGTTACAGTTACTGCTCGTACAAAAGTATTAGTTTCCTCGGGTTCTTCTTTTGTTGACTTCTCATTTTGAGTTTACTGTTGTGTCTTCAGTTTCCCAGTTTAGTTCCTTTTTGTTTTAGTTTGTTAGTTAGTTGTGTTTTAAATTTAGTTTTACTTCCCTTGTATCGTTTTCCTGATTACTTTCACCTGTGCTTTGAGGCTCAGCTGTGTCTAACTCCCTGATTAACCCTCAGTGTCTGTGTTTATATTGCCCCAGTTTCCCTTCGTCCTTTGCATCAGCAACTGTTAATTTTCCCTCTTAGGTTCCTGCAATTGAGTGTGTTGAACATCTGTTTTGCATTTTGAGCCTCATTTATGAACTATGACATTCCTCCTAATAAAAAATTTGTTTTCACTTTATTCCTTTGTGTCTGTGAGTCCTGCGTTTCAGTTCCCTTTCACACCCCTGACAAACAAAAGTGGGCAGGAAGGACCCCACTCTGACTTGGTGGAGCACGGAGAAACTATTGAGCATGAAGCAACATATCAATCATTCATTCAATGAGTCTGCTGCACTGAGGCTGGACTAAAACGTGATGAACTGATTAGAGGTTAATGAGTTTGATTAATGAAATTTGGTGGACATTCATCCTCCCAATGAGATAAATTACTCATGACATTGAAACACAAAACCACACAGTTATGAAAAAGAACATCTACATTACTCATAATAAAGTCTCCCACGAGGCTTAGCCGTATATTGTTATAATACTAGTTAATTAAAATGCTACATAACTACATTATCTGCATGAAAGTATGTAAATGTTGGCATTTAGCTCAAAGACCAGCCTCACAGAAGCTCTTGTGTTGCTGTAGAAACTCAGCGGTGTTTTAATTTCAGTGATATTTATCAGTCTTCAGTTGTAATATTTTGGCTCTGTAACCTTCGCCAAAGTAAATGTGTTTTTGATTGAGCTCAAAATCCCTATAGGTGGTTTTAACCTTTTTTTAATATATTTAATAAAGACTTTGACCTTTTCTGAGATTAAGGATTTTAAGACAGTGGCACTCAGCCAACATGACCATTTAGCGAAAATCTAGGAAAACATGAAAAGCACAAAAAGCAAATCACTTATTAAAAACTATGGAGGCTTTAATAAATAACCGGGGACATGGAGCTACTCAGCTACTTAACCTCTAGAGACCCTTTTTCTGGTTCCAGGACATATTTATTAAGAGAAAATTGGAGACTGCCAATCACAACTGAGGAGGCCATCTGTTACTACTGTGAGTGCAATAAACACAAGATTGAGTGCTTTTTATTTCCTCAGGAACAAATTAGAAGAGCTGAAGTTAAGACTTCAGTAACACCAGCTGAACGATTGTCTCGTGGCTTTTTTGTCACTTTTGATTAGGTAGAAAAATATTGCAAAAACTTTATAATCTCTATTTCAAATCACACTCTGAACTAACAATATTTTAAATTAGCCTTACTGTGCATCAAAAGTTATTTTCATGCATAGAGCCCAAGGTTCTGTATTTTTACCTGACACTTTACTTTATTGACTAAATTGGATTTTTTTCTCCCCAGGCAAAATTTTAAAAGTGTAGCCTTAGGCTTGTGTGGTTAAGAACTACACACGCAAACCCCAGTTGGGGGGCACAGAGTCAAGCAGAAAAAATAATACATGAAGTGCAAATAAGTTTCAGTGAAAATAAACAAGAGTTGTGGTAGAATTTAAGTAAAATACAAAGAAAAGAGCTGCTGACTGACAGGAAGTCAGAGGCACAAAGCATCTGCACCCACACAGAAATACTCACTTTGACACTGAGTGATCGATTAAAGCCGACAGGATGCTGTAAAGCTCTGATCTCCACTTACCTCTGACATTCAGACAAGTCCGAATCTTGACTTTGCCCTCGCTGTCTTTTACTGTAAAGCTGCCTTCATCTGTCATCCTGACCGAGTGCAGCACCACACGCTTCTCCGACACGCTGAGGCGTTTCATGTATTCTTCTGCCAACACACCCGTCTGGTCGTACAGCACCACAGGTGGAGGCTCGGTTGTGTACTGCGTCTCTGACTGATTAAGTTGAGACGGACTGGGCCTAAAAACGGTGAAAAATCAGAATAATACAGAACGGATAAAGTAACGCAGTGACTGCGATTAAGGATGTTTCCAGAGATGTTAACCGACCTGTTTCTTCTTCTCTTTATTAATTCATTTCTGGCTTATTTCAACACATAAAAGATGTAACACAGAAGGAGCTGGAGAGCAGCTTCTGTCTGTGTTTTATTGTTATTCCTTTGTGTGTTTCTAGTCGTCCCCTCTCTCTGTCATGTGTGTCTTTGTATGTCTTCTGTGCTTTTCCTTAATGTTTCCCTGGATGTTCCCACCTGTGATCAGTCCTCTGTGTATACAGCCCTTTGGCCTTTGTCACCCACCCATCTGTTATCTCTAGATTTCTGCTTTGTGTTCCCTTTTTCTAGATTTTATGGCATGTTTGCTTTTGTTTTTAACCATTTCCAGGATCTTCTCATCACACTGTTCTTGTTTAAGTCAAAACATTCAAACAATCTGTAAAGAAAATGATTCCAGCTTTGGTACTGATTAACATGACCATACCTGAACTCCAGGGTGATGGGTCCTTTAATGTTGCTAAGATGGATGTAGTAGGTTTCTCCGTATTTGACAATTTGCTCCAAGGCGCAGTCTGATCATCGACACAGAGAACAAACAGTCAAAGATGAGAAATTTGTCATGTTGTGGCGAAAGTCACCTCAGTGTAAATATTAAACTCTCAGGAGAAATCTCAACCCTCTCATGTCCTCCTTTGTCTCTGTCATCTTCCTCTTTTCCTCCTGCCTGGCAGCTCCATCTTTACCATCGTCTGTCCAGCATATCTACTATCTGACCTCTGCACGTGTACAAACATCTCTTGGTTCTCTGACTTTGTCTCCACCTGCTTAACCTGAGCTGTTCCACTGATCTCCATCTGTGCCACCTCCACCTCTGGCTTCTGTCTTTTTGTCAGCACCACCTCTCGCTATCATCTACACTCTTGCTGCTATCCTTTAGTCATAATCGCTCCTGACACTCGTCTTCACCCTTCACTCCACCCTGTCAGCGCTCTCTTCTTCGCCTCTCTTCTGCACTATTGTCAACATGGGTCCTGTATCTTCATGTACATAAAGCACAGTGTGTATCTTATCAAACTTATGTCAAGTAAAGTCACTTTATTTACAAAGCACATTTTTAAAAACACAAGAGACGCCCCAAAGTGCTTTTGAGTCATCTAACATGACGTGTTGTGTTTCCTTTTAAGATGGTGACTAATTTGTGTTTTCTGGCTTCCTGCAAGTAAAACCTGGTCTTTTTTGTGTGTTTGAGTTGAACAATCTTTGCTGTAAGATACGTGAAATTTAAAAAAATCAAGACCGATCATAGAGGACGTTTATAATTTCTTTGCCGACCTGCACAGAATGTCTCTTTCGTATTTCACCAGAATCTCATGTGCAGCGTTTTTCCTGTTTCCAAACCACATTTAAAAAAATATAACTTAAAGCAGCGGTCCCCAACCCCCGGGCCTCGGACCCGTGAGTCGTTTGGTACCGGGCCGCGAGAGTTGAGGTTTAGGTGTGAAATGTATGGTTTTCAGGGTTTTTATCGGTTTTCAGCGTTATTTTGTTATCGTTTTTATCGTTAACTCGGTTTTCCTGGGTCTTTTCACGTGTGTTATGAATAGTTTTATTTTGTTGTATTTATCCGCGACACCTTAAAGGCCGGTCCGTGAAAATATTGTCGGGCATAAACCGGTCCGTGGCGCAAAAAAGGTTGGAGACCGCTGAGTTAAAGCACATGAAGAAGACAGAGGGAGGCATACCCTTGACGATGAGTTTGAAGTGCCTTTCAGTGTTCGGATTGTTGGTGTCCTTGATGATGTACGTGCCCTCGTTCTGCTCCTGCACGTCCTCCAGCACCAGGTAGCCCAAAGTGTTGGAATAGGAAATGTTGTGATTCACCACTTTCCCCGCTGTGATCAGCGGCATGTCGTAGGACTCGCTGGTCGCAGATTTAAAGATGACCTCGCTGCCATTCCCGCGTGGGACATCGATGTGGACGTCCTCGCCAAAGAAAGCTGTCCTGTGTTCTGTTTTTACTGGTAGAAGCAATCAAGATGTTTTTTATTAGATATGTTGAGTTACTCTTTTTGTTAGTTTTTATACTTGGCTTTAACCTGAAAGCACAAACACTCTGTCTTTGTCATGTATATAATAAAATAATCCTCAAAGAGCGTTCTCAGGCGTGCATTAACATCCAAACAACCATTTTTACCTTTTGCCGATGCTGGCAGAACTGTGGGAAAACAACAAAAGATTAGTTTAAAATGAGTTTATTTTAATGCGCATTTCTTTTTAGTCTGCTGGATTATACAAAAACCTTTAAATCATTTCCTTTGTTCCGAGTGAAAAACCACACAGCTTCCACAGAAAGCATTAAAGCATTTGAAATGTAAATGCCGCCAATAACGACAGCTAACAATAGACCGGATACAAAAACAAAGAGCCAGATTCTTCATTACAGGCGAAATGAAAGGAAATAAGTGGAAATTAACTAGATCACAACGTGTTTTAGCTTCTTTGGTGAGGCTTTCACAGCATCCATGCTAATCACCCAGTTAAAACAAATGTGGTTTTGCAGGAAGTCTGTTTCAACAGTTCATCTATCTAAACTCTCTCCCTAGTGACTGATTATGTTCTTGCTTACCCGTGCAGAACAGGACGCTGAGCACTGCGGCGCCGATTACTTTCATCTTGAACAGTTGATCTGTGCACAAAAGAGAAGAGAAACCCACAAAACAAATTAAAAAAGGCTTTTTATAGCAGGATCGTGGCTCCAGGTTTTCAAAAAAAAGCAACGTTTCCCATAATTTTATTTGACAAGATATATTTGTTATCTTCTGTGTTTAATTTAGAAACACCTCGCTAAGGTAGAAGCATGCCAACTTCAATTTTTGTCCTCAAGCTGAGGAGAAGCACCCAACCCCGCCCACCCTTAAATTCTTTGCACCGCTGTGCGGCATTAAGAGCTTTTCGCAAATTAGCTCGTTAAATGTCTAAGAGTAGACTTCCGCAACACTCTTTGGCAAGAAAACCTATAGTGCTGTTGCAAAGTCAAATATGTTATTAAGTCAAGTTTTATAGATAAAGTGTCTTCGAGACAAAAAGGTGATGTTGTGCTGCGTGAGCTGAACAGCGGCTCCTCGTGTCTCCTGTGGTGCTGGGAGATAATCGGCTTTCCACTCACGACACAGGATCGCAAACTGCAACGGAGGACGAGGGGAGGAATCAAGAGGAGAAAAAAGATGAAGAGTAAATGAAGAGAAAGTAGATATTTAAATGCAAGAGTGCACAGCCACTACTTTTGGGATGATGAGCTGGACAGGAGCCAGCTGGCACGAGGGGACTGACCTTTAGCTGCAACTGCACAGGCTTACACTAAGCAGTAGTAGAATAGTTATTAAGGTGGGATAATTAGATGAAAGATTAAGACAGACACGATGAAACAGCTAGAAACAAAAAGGACTAGAAAGTTTAACAACATAAACTGGTTAATGCAAATATCTAATGAACATTTAGGGATTTTTAGCAGCATTTTTAGCAGCATTTTAGCAGCATTTTGCATGAACAACATGAAACCACAGTTTCCATCGTGTCTTGTATCTGTGGTTCAGGGTGGTGGTGGGGATTATAGTTTCTTATCATCAGCCTCCCTGAGTATTGTTTCTGACTATGTCCATCTCTTACAAGCACAGTGTACCCATCGACCAGCCGGAGAATTCACCATGTCACAAAACCACATCATCTAGAACTACTTTCTTGGACATGACAACCAGCTCACTCTACTTAAATGGCCTTCACAGTCGCCAGATCTCAATCTTTCCCTTTGGGATGTATTGAAATGGTAGGATCACATCATGGATGTGCGGTCAACAAATCAGGAGCAACTGTGTGATGCTTTCACACCAACATAGGCCTAAATCTCTGAGGAATCTTTCCAGCACCTTGTTGAATGTATGCTACATTCACGGCGACCGTGGGGGGTTGGGAAGCGTATCTGTAACCAGAAGGTCGCCGGTTCAATCCCCGGGCTCTCTGTCCTGGTCGTTGTGTCCTTGGGCAAGACACTTTACCTACCACCTACTGATGTTGGCCAGAGGGGCCGATGGCGCTTCTGTCAGCCTGCCCCAGGGCAGCTGTGGCTACAACCGTAGCTTGCCTCCACCAGTGTGTGAATGTGAGAGTGAATGAATAGTGGCATTGTAAAGCACTTTGGGTGCCTTAAAAAGTGCTATATAAATCCAATCCATTATTACAAATAATACAGTCTAACCTGATACAGTAAGGTGTGACTAATGATGTGGCCACTGAGGTGTATACTCTGATCTTTCATTATTTGTAGTCCAAATGGACTACAAATGGACTACAAGTATTACTGACCAGTTGAGCAGGCCTCCATTATTGCAAATCAATGCTAAAAAAAACAGTAGTCAAGTAGTCAGAGTAGCTGTCATTAAAGTAGGCCTGAATGCTCATTTCCAGCACCTTATACTCATTTTTTAAATTCTAAAGTCCAAAAACAAGCAACATCCCTTACATTATTCACAGGTCAAAATAATCCTTTATCATCTTATGCTGGTGTAGTGCCCCATTATATTCACTGTCTAAAACCAGCTGCTTCAGCTTCTTTAATTTTAAGACCAAACTTCATCTAAGCCACCTTTCTTCTAACTAAATGCCCCTCACAGATAAGAAGTAGGTGCTGCACTATGAGCTCCAGCTACACATGCAGTATTCAGGAGAACGTCAAAGAAGCATTACAGGAGTCACTACTTCATGTACTTCGTGTCTACAGCCGTCTGTGTCCATCTTGTACGCACAACCCTGTTATAAAAGCTAGTAATAATCCTGTCGGGGAACACGAAGACATGTGGGTGTAAAAGACGGACATACTGTCGAAGTATTAAATTGTGCCATTAACTGCAGATTTACATCAAAGACTTGCATTCATCTACAACACAAATCCACTGTCCTAACACTACACCAGCGATCAGGGTGACACTTGGATGACAATAATCAATCCACCTGCTTCCATCCTCGGCATTGTTTCGACAGCGCCGCTCTAATGGGGCGGCTGACACAACCGACTTCAAAACGCCTGCTCAGCAAAACGCGGGCTAAATATGTCCGCTTTTAATTTGAAACTTACTGAACCTTCCACATAACTCTGAACAACAAAGACGAAATGAACCGGAATGCCAAATACCTGCTGATAATTCAATATTCAATTTTTATTCAAATAAAGTGGTTCTTCCTGCTGGTTACAGATTTCAGCCTGCAAAAAGTTATTAAATTTAAAGCAGATTTCACAGCTTTGCAGCATATTTGGAAGTATAATTTATTTTCCTGCCTGGATCCAGCTTAGGATGGTGGAAAAGAGGGAATCACGGCATCTTCAGACTGAGAGAACAATAAAATGCCACTGCGTTTCTGCCAGCTCCTTCAGATGAGGGATTAGAGCGCTATTTAAAGAAAGAAAAAAAGAGGTGACAGCCCATACACTTTCCTTCAGCACGTCAACACACGTAAAGACATTTCAAAATGACACCCTAGCATTAATGTGGGCAGGAAAACTGTTCCGGAGGCTCTTAGTCCTTTGCAGAAAACACAGTAATCACAGCATATTTTCTAATCGCCGCCCTTTTGAAGGTTTAAATCATCTCACTTTAATGTTCTACGGTGGCATTAGCTTATTGCATGTGTGAGTGCTCATGTTGGGCTGCAGCAAAGACATAAATCACAGGTTTGATTCATTGATTGAGAGGAAGCATGCATCTGACGGCAAAATGACAGGCTGCTGCTGATTACATAAATGTACACATCCACTTTAAAAATATGAAATATGTACTCAGTGAAGTGCGGTGGGAGTCGTGGCTGTGCATGAAACAAAACTCACACCTGACATCACCGGTTTGGATTTCTTCCTAAGTGCAGGTATGATGATGCATTTTCCAGAGTTTCTGGTTTTCTAAACATCTCACTCGCTGCGTCAGAGGAAAGTCATAATAAGCGAAGAAGCCTGTGATACAGATGTAATCGTTGTCCTTTGGCTGAGTCTCTCGTGTCCATTTATAGAGGCTGAGTCTAAATGGGGTCATAGCTCTCATGTCTCCTATTATAACTAAAAGGATCAATCAAACTATACGAGACATAGCATTTAGTGAAGTGCGTATGACACGTCCAGCAGCCGCCCCGCGGCGAGAGGCTCGGAGGGTCCATCTTTCCGGCTGATCTCATCAGTCTGACATCAATCGTGACTGACGGATTTAAGAGCCTTTTCCACCTCATCGCTGCTCTCCCACACAAGACGGAGGGCAGCAGCATCGCACCTCCATCCTCCTCCTGTTTCAGTATCAGCTCTCTCATCTCCCAGCTTCAATCTGATTCTGGTTTCCTGTTTGTCTTTCCGTACTTTTTATCTTATCTTCAAACACTTCCCCTTCTTTGTCTTCTCTCTCATTAATTATCCTTCTGATTCCTTTCAAGGTTGGTCTGACTCATAAGCTGTGATGATAGTGCACTAATGTCAAATATCCTCCACCTGTACTGAGACAGCAGTGACAGTTTCTCAATAACATCAGAAGAAGTGAAGGTTTGGGGTACCTCGACTCTCAAAAACTGTGTTGTTGCACCAGTGAAAGCACAGGTGGAAATAAGAGGTGGACATAGTGTTGTCCTCCACACTGCATCAAATATAACTATATAATAAAAAGTAATATAATCATATGCACTGTAATCTTTAAATATGAATTTGAGACGATAAATCACCTTCATATGCCTCACAGTGTTCCAGAAACCAGTCTGTGATGCTGAGGGTCCACTTGCTCGAACCCCAGTGCCCGCCGACACAAGTGGTGGGTCCACAGGGGGGGCTAAAGCACGTTATCTTTTTTGGACTGTGCCCAAACAGGCCCCATCTACACTGACCTGGTCACCAGACACTCCTTACAGGCCTGGCTCTGAGAGAGAGCCCCAATTTCCCACTTCCAGGTGAGGTTAACCGACTCAGAGAACGCTGATCTGTTAGGGTTTTCCATCGCTCTTTGTCTGATCCTCCCCTGAGACCAATTTGCTATAACCCCCTTTCACTGCGGTGAGGTGCTGATTTCTCGGGGGGGGGGGGGGGGGGGGGGGGGGGAGGGTGATCTATGATCTTCTATTCTCCAACTCCTTTACTTTGCAAGAAATTAACTTAAGATGCTATAAAAGATAAAAGTAGCTTCCACAGAAGTGCAGAAAAGCCTTAAACCTGAATTACTTTTAATGGCCAGCAGGGGGCGAATCATCTAAACTTCCAAAGAAGGCTTTGTAAAAACAGCTCTCTGTTAGCTTGCTCCACAATCTCAGTAGACATTTTCCTGATGACTTCATAGGCTCTCTCTGTGGTTTCAGGTCATACTGAGTGAAACTTGAAGTTTGGTTTTTTTAAGCTTTGGTCATTATTAGAGGTAAAAGTTGATGTGCACTCCTGACATCCACTTTCAAAACACCAAGATGGGAACAGAGAAAATGCTTAACTGACACTTCCCTTACTAATGAGTTATGGTGGCTGCATGCATCTTTTATACTGACAATGCTGGTAATGCATGTTCATGGAGGTCAGCTGTGATGGTTATAACTCGATGACTTTTCAATTTTCAAGTGCTATTTTTTCCTAGTAGCATTTTCCTATTTCCTACCTGCCACACCTAAGTGGTACCTGGTCCCTTCTGCACCAGAAAATGCTGAACATCACTGATGTTCAGAATGCTAATCCAAAGCTTCTCCCTTGTGTCCATTTTCCAGTCAGAGTGATCAGCAGTGGAACTTCAAATCTAAAGATGCTGCACCTTCAAGATCGGCTCCACTCTGTGGACTTGCATGTACTCTCTTCTGCACCTCCACCCCCACCCCCCCTTTAACCCCTCCTTATACAGCTCACAAAGCCAGAAGCAGCAGCTGGTGCAGCCAAGGGTGTGTCACAACCAACACCAGCATGAATGGGACCGGTCCCAATTTGTGGATGTCCAGATAAAATGGAGGGGAGTAAAGGGACAGAGTGAACATGAATGGAGACTCTCTTTGTTTCGTTAATTCACAGATGTCAGAGGGGTAACAGTAAACCATCAATTTATGGTTTAAGTAAAGAGTAATCAAATATTGGCACGTCACTTAGAGGAGATTTGTAGCAAAACGAACCCTAATAAGAAGCATTTTTCATAAATATGAGGCACAGACCGGTGGCTTGGTTCATGTATTTACCAAAAAATAAAAAAGAAGGCTTCCCACAGTTCACCACAGCACTTATTCATCCATCCATTTTCTTAATAAAATGTAAATGACTTTTCAGTGACCAATACTTCAGCCCTTCAGCGGGAGGCTGTGGTGTGTGCTACAGTGCATTGCATAACCGTTTCTGCCTGGAAAATACCCTGTTTTCAGACGGGTATTTCCCGAGCACAGCACACGATAATGCACCATAGCCAGGGGCAGCATACACGAGATCATACGCTATACAGCATATCTAGCGTTAAACCACTTGGCGATCTGATTATCAGCAGTGCAAAGACTCTGCTTTTTCAGTGGCGTCAGCAGAAACACGAATGAATTTACAGAATTAAGCCAAAATTAGAAGAAGGGAGGAGGCCACTGTGCGCAGTGGCACCATGCAAACAAACGCGGCGCTTTGATTTCTGCCTGAATGCTGTGGAATTTGCAATTTTCCCGGGAAATTCAGAAAGTTTGCCCCTAATGTAGCGTTAATTGCCTTATTATTGTGTGAAGGAGATCCCGGTAACTGCTGCCGCCGGTGGTTACACGCCCTACATCACCGGTGCGAGCGCTCAACACAAGCAAATAGTCAAAACAGCGAAGAAAAACTGCAGATTTAACCCACTACCTCCCTGACTGAGCGAAATCACGAGGAAAAAAGACCAGTCGTTGTAATATGCAATTATAAATGGATGAGGGTAATTACCTTTGTCAAGCCTCAGATCCGAAAATCACTGGACAGGGAGGGGCTCAGGAGTGATGGAAATGTTTTTCCTTCTTTATCTCACCAATCTCGTCCACCCCATCACCCCCCAACCCGACAACTAGAGACTTCAATGAGGCCGATTCGGGAGTGGGCTGAGGACTTTCGGTTGATGTCGGGTTTGTGGACCATTTCATTTCGGCTTTGCTCGGAAAGCTTCGGTAGAAAGCGTCGATTCTGGCTCGGAGCCACAAGAAACCGCTCTGCAGTTTAACCTCAGGCTACCATCACACATGCACGATTTCTCCAGCCTGTTGTTCAAAATTACCATCGAAAACAATTTATGTTAATTTTTTTTTTTTTTGCATTAACGTTTTTCGTACATTTACATAATTATTATTTTATAGCATTTATTTCCAACAGCATGCGCTCGTCTCTTATTTTTTTTAGTTACATTAAAGCGCTTTGTTCCTTTGCAATCAACAAGATTTACATAAAAACACTGACATATTTAACCCATGAAGTGGTAGACAACTACAAATCAAAAATGAAGAAAGCCAATTACACGAAGTGACAGGCACGCCTTTTAAAATCAATATTAAGTGGCATGTGATTAGTCTCCTGTTAATCTCAAGCACAATGTGATTAACACGCTGCAAAAAAAAGAAAACCCCTTAAGCCGTATAAAATATGCAGAAGCTTTTGCAGTGTCATTAAAACGCCTTTTGCTAGACTGAGTCGGTAAAAAGATTTGCATTATGTTCTAATGAAGACATTAGGGAGCTTCGTACTGTTAACTGTCACAGTGCACACATAGAGCTCCAGTGCTGCAATAACAAAAGTTCCTCTATTGTGTATGAATGCAAATATTCAGCATTTGCATTAATATGCTGCAGTAAATTCAACAGATATCCTAAAGATCTACAGATAACATGATGCTAATGTGCATTGCAAAGGCAGAAAATTATTAACCAATGGATGTAGGGCAGACAAAAATAGAAAGCAGATTGGCATATTAGTTATTAATATAAGAGAGCTGGTGCAATCAGATCAACTTTCTCAGTTTAAGCTGGCATCCTGTAATAAAGTCTGATCATGTATTCACAGAGAGTAATGTCAGTATGAGGTGCAAAGACCCAATTTCCAGTTTTTATTGAGCTGTAATTTAAGGGGCTGGCAAGTTACCATAGCAACTTCCAACTGTGTATAGTTATCTCTTTTTAGTCTAAAATCACAAAAATATTGAAAATAACTCCCTGCAGACGTGTAGCCAAATAACAACAAGTTGTTAGACTGTGCTTCTGTGTTTCATCAGATTAATTTATTGCATACATGTGTGATCAACAGCTGAAGCATCCATGAGGTGGGAGTAACTTAATATGCATCTTTTCTTCCCATTCTAAGCCATCACCAGCTGGGTGAGATCTGCTTTAAAACAGCCTTTTAAAAAACAGCTGTTCTCTTTTTGTTTGTGTTTGCTGCTAAATAGTAGAATAAACTCATCGATTTGAGTCCTTTGGTCTCAGTTTCATATACTGAGGTATACTAGACCTCTGTATACCAGGCCACAGGTGCTCAAAAGTCATGGTTGTTTGTAGGTGTTTTTTTTAATTCATTTTAGTGTGGAACAACTGTTTACAAGCAGCAGAGCTCAATGTTACTGCACCAGCATCTTTACACAAGCAGAAAAGTAGTAAAAGCAGTACTAGAACAGCTCTTGTCATTGTGCCAGAGGATGATTGACAGCACTTTTCTCCAGTAAGTTTGGGCAGTTTTCAGACTCTCTGTTTTTTATTGCATTTTACTAGATTGAACACATTTGTTGTCAGTTTCTAAAAATAATAGTTTTACAATATTATAATTTTATTTTATTAAAAAAATATTAACTGAGCCACTTTGACTCATCACTTTTCATTTATGTGAGAAAAAGAATTTACTTTATTGAAACATTTTTATTATAAACATTTATAGTCTAATGCACTGTACTATTCTACTTTGTTTATTTATTTATTTGTCTTAGAATGGATGCAAAAATCTGGACTGAGCCAGAGGGTCATTTTTGTTTTACACCGTTAGCAATAAATCAACAAGAGATCTATGTTGGATGTAAATTAGCGCGGTCTTTCATCTTCCCGGCTTACTGTGGTGCTGACCAAGATCCCAATTTCCTGACTTGTACTTCTCTGTTGATGCTGTCCAAGGTCCTGATTTATGCCAGCTCCCAGCGTCACTGCCTTCGACTGAATCACAGCTCCAACCTACCGGAGGTGCAGGCCATGAGTGCTATTTATCTGCCTATTTGTGGAGTCTGGACATTATTATACTTGAATTAGTTGTCCAGACTTGACGTGCGTAGGTGCTGAAGATGTTTAGATGCTCATTCATCACTAGGGGAGCCTCTGATGGGCCTCAGATTTGCTCTGCAGCAGCACAGCGACCCCAAACACACAGAGGAGTTCTAATGAAAATCTTCAAAGAGCAACGAGCACAGCAGCAGATGGTTTGTGCTTATTGATCTATGTATTTACTGATGTATCATGTTTTAAGTATATGGACCTGCAGTGTATACAGTATAGGTACCCAGATTTAAGATGTACATTAGCAGAAAACAGGATCCACTTTAACCCTGTTTTGACTATGTTTTGGTTATTTGTATTTAACCACTTGTTTCTTACCTGTGTAGCTGTTATGGCCTCCTCTGTCCTGCTCTTACTTTTTTCTTCCGTTCTCTGGAGTTCTCTGGCAGACACACTCTCACCAGGAGTGGGTGAGAGTGGACCAGCCAGACTTTCTGATTGGTGTAAGGTGAAAGGAAAAACGGGAGATCTTTAAACCTGGCGCTGCTCCTCCTGTTCAAGCCACAGTATCTTCTGGTTTGCTAATTTGTTACTTCTGCCCTGCACTTCTTTATATTCTCCAATTTCTCCTTTCACCTTAAACCAATCAGAACGTCTGGCTGGCCCACTCTCACCCACTCCTGTTGGATTGTTCTCTGATTTCCAGTTTCCCAGTTACACCATGAGGAAACGAGGAAAGACTGAGAAACTATTTGGTTTCTGCTATGTCCCTCACATTGGGAAACACGTCCCAAATCTTCTGGAAACCACCTTCTGGCCAAAATTTAAAGTCTACTCTTGTCTAAGTAGCAAATGCTCTCAGACATGCTTGTTTAAAACTGATCAGCTCTCACCCCCACTATCCTATCCACTCACAGTTCCTGCTTATTTCATATTAACTAATAAATAAAGCTAAAAATTTCTGAAAGCATCCCCACTTTGATAACTAAAACCTTGCTGTATAATAAAATAGCCATCTGTCAAACACAATGAGTTACTATAGCCAGTGTTGGGAAGGTTACTTTTAAAATGTATTCCATTACACAATACAGAATACATGCCCCAAAATGTATTCTGTAACGTATTACGTTACTCAATGAGAGTAACGTATTCTGAATACTTTGGATTACTTAATATATTATCATGCTGTTTACAACTACATGAATGTACTATTGCTGTGATTTATTACTGTTACTGAAGGTCCGCGGCTCCGAACCGTAGTAAAGGGACCTCTGACTAATACGGTGGGTTCTGTGTCGGGCTCATAGCCGAAAACTAGCTTTACTTTGTTGTCTGGGTCAACTTTGCTAGCGAGAGACAGAGAGAGGCGTTGAAAGGCTGCTCCAACGGAACTTATTGTTTTTGGAGGAAAACACAAACACGGTGTACAGTCGAGTCTTAATAGCTTACTTACAACTGGGCTCGTCAGGCACTCTTCTTGGCTGCAGTGGTTATTATTATATTTACATGCTTCCAGCTCCCGTTTTTGCTCGATGACAGCTCCTACTTTTCCTTTTTCTCCCTCCCTCGCTCACAGACACATAACGTGTATGGCAGTCCATTCTCCCTGCAGCACGGACTACACTGCCTATGATGCTACATTCTTTAGAGCTATACCTGTAGCATTCTGCCTGTTAGCTTAGCACAACAACAACAGGCGCTCTCTCACCCAGGAAACACGTAGAGAGAGAGCGTCACCCTGTAACCATGGCAACCGTAACGCTGCCGCCTGCAACAACAGAACACAGCTATCAAACAGAACCCAAACAGTCCTGACCCGCCACAATATGAAACAGGGAAGTACCGCCGTGTAATCCATTTATTTCAACAAAGTAACTGTATTCTAAATACCACCTTTTTAAACGGTAACTGTAACGGAATACAGTTACTCATATTTTGTATTTTAAATACGTAACGGCGGTACATGTATTCCGTTACTCCCCAACACTGACTATAGCAAACGTATGATATTTATCTTTTAGCTTGTTGGGAAGACGACTTTAAGTTATCGTGGAAACCAGATTAAAATCTTTCATAATTTCCTTACATGTTATAAACTCAATACTAACTTAATCTTAAAGAAATACCAAGATAAATAAAAAATGAGATTAAAAACACTTTTCAGCTCAAGAAATCTAACTTTGCTTTGATGGGAAAATGTGTTTTGGATGTTTGCTTTTGCCTGCAGCTCTCACTCGGTTTATTGCTGTTATAATATTGTACCGACTTCCTGACAGCTGATACTGAAAGCTGTTTACAAGCAGACTAAAAGCTGATCATTAATAATGACTGACACAGCAGGCGATTTTTTTTCCTATAAATGTGTTTTTATTTCTCCCAAATGTTTCACAGTCAACAGGATACCAAATGAAACCGTTTCAAACGAGCTTCAAAATAAAAAAAAAGTACAAACAACATGAAGCACAGAGGAAACACAAAGAAAACATGGCTGAAGTTCACGTGCATACTGTAATGGCTCAGTGTGAAAAGATTTAGGAGAATGAAAAATTAAATTAATATGTTAAAGGACGAAATATAAAACTGCAAAGCAGCTGGGGGGTTTGTCTTTCAAAATAAAAGCACCTGGCCATTTTATTTTTAAAACATGTTTCAGGAAATGTTAAGGTTAGACTTCAGATCTTCAGATGTTGGCCTGAATAGTGAGGTTATAATAATATTGAGTGAAGTTTTCAACTTTTATCCACAACATTAACACTTCAAAGACGCTGATCTTTCCTGTCACTCTGACTTTTTTAACACTTTAAATACTTTTTAATTGGAAAATGTCCCATTGATTCTCAGAAACGTATTCTTTAGTTCTAATTTTGTTCAAGTCTTTTCAAACAGTGCAGACGGTTAATCCAACAACAGCCGACATGCTTTTAACACAGAGGAGCTGAGGGCTCTATTAGCCTGAGATGTGGTATGAAAGGAAAACAGAGCAGTTGTTATGTGCAGTACGCTTCTCCTCAAACATTGGTTGGTAATAAATATATATCTAAAAATAAATTTGTTTCTTGGAAAATCCACTAAATGGGACTTTTGTTGTGGTTAATCACTTCAAGGGATCTGTACTTACTAGTATAATGGACACTGAGCATGTGCAGTGTGTTTCTCCTCAAAACGTTGGCTGGCGTCTGAGAAAAATCCTGCTGCTATGAACGCTCTGCCAATGTACATATCACAGGAAAGCAAATTATTTTCTTTGACGTTTTACTGAATGTGACTTTTGTTGTGGTTAACCACTTCCAAGAATCTGTATTTAGTAGAAGATAACAGATGTTTTTGACATTAACTTTCAATCTTGTGCTTTGATTTAAAAAAAGAAAAGAATAATGGCCTGATTATAACTGATGGCTCCCTTCAGTCTAGTGAGACCAGAATGCCTCTTCCCCACAAAAGCTAATGACAGCACGACGCTGTAGAAAAACAACTCTCTGAGTTCACAGAGGCTTGAGAGACGTTTACACAAAGGTGCAAACCCTGACGTCCGGAAAAATAAAAATATATTCTGCAAGCGTAAGACTGACTCACACAGGACTCTTTATCTCACGCAGTCTTAAAAAGGTTGCGACGAAAGCGTCAAAAATGAGAGATTATCCAGCTAATTAAGCATATCTGCCTCAGAAGAAGAAATACTGATAACGTTTTCTCACCTGCTGCCCAAAATCACATTTATCACTGAGAGTTGATCTTGAAAGCTGAAACAAAACGGTAAATAACACTGATAAAAGGCATTAACACTGATAACAGAATGATTTATTATTATTTAAACTTACTGGGAGGTCACACACCTGAAACTATCTCAACACTCAATGTGATAACCTCGATTACGCCGACATGATTTTCTAATTTTGTCCTTTTGTTCAACAAACTCAATAAAAAGACCAAAACCAACAATCAGCTGATGCTAAACACGAAGAGGCCGCCCAGTGCGACTGCACAGCTCAGTTATTTGTTTTCAGGCGTCACAGATACACTTTCCACCTCTTCTGCACAAAATCAGCAAAGAAGTCCGAAGATGATTTTTCCACGGAGGCTGAAAGTGTGTTTTTGATCGCAGGTCAAACACTGAGCTTGTTTGATTGAATGTAGGAGCAGGTTTGGTTTAACCTCAGAGTAACAGCAGCTGAATCCTTCACAGTAAAGAAAATCCTTGAATGTAATGAAATAAAAAGTGTTAGAAGTCTGTTTCGCTTAGAGTTAAAAACAAAGATTTTGGGAGACTCGTTTTGATCAAACACATGGCACATTAATTTGGTCATGACATCATCTTTCCTTCTGTCTACATTCGCCGCTCTTCTTCTGTCCTATTAACCGATTCAGACCTCCACCCTCCTCTGACCTTCCTCATCTGCTCTCCTTCATTTCACATCATTTTTTCCTATTTTTTTGTTTGTTTTTGGTTATTAACTTTTCCCCTCCTTTTATCATTTTTTCTTGCTTTCACTCAGGCATCTTCCTCCACCTCCTCCTCAAACTCCCCCTCCTCCTCGGCGGTGGCGTCCTGGTACTGCTGGTACTCTGACACCAGGTCGTTCATGTTGCTCTCTGCCTCGGTGAACTCCATCTCGTCCATGCCCTCGCCGGTGTACCAGTGGAGGAAGGCCTTGCGGCGGAACATGGCCGTGAACTGCTCGGAGATGCGCTTGAACAGCTCCTGAATGGCCGTGCTGTTGCCGATGAAGGTCACGGCCATCTTGAGGCCTCGCGGCGGGATGTCGCAGACGGCCGTCTTGACGTTGTTGGGGATCCACTCCACGAAGTAGCTGCTGTTCTTGTTTTGGACGTTCAGCATCTGCTCATCCACCTCCTTCATGGACATGCGCCCACGGAACACGGCGGCCACCGTCAGGTAGCGTCCGTGGCGAGGGTCGCAAGCCGCCATCATGTTTTTGGCGTCGAACACCTGCTGGGTGAGCTCCGGCACGGTGAGGGCGCGGTACTGCTGGCTCCCCCGGCTGGTGAGAGGGGCGAAGCCGGGCATGAAGAAGTGGAGACGAGGGAAGGGCACCATGTTGACGGCCAGCTTCCTCAGATCGGCGTTCAGCTGCCCGGGGAAACGCAGACAAGTGGTCACGCCGCTCATGGTGGCCGAAACCAGGTGGTTCAGGTCGCCGTAGGTGGGCGTAGTGAGCTTGAGGGTGCGGAAGCAAATGTCATAAAGAGCTTCGTTGTCAATGCAGTAGGTTTCATCGGTGTTTTCTACCAGCTGGTGAACGGACAGCGTGGCGTTGTAGGGCTCCACCACCGTGTCCGATACCTGAAGACAGAGCGAGAGGAAACGTCAATACTCATGAATGATGCAGAAATAGCATAAACATTTATTATAAACAAACAGGCGATTTATTGTGCAGTAGATTTATTTCCCATAGTTCAAAGTGCTGAACACAGATATATGGGCACCGATATATGCCGACCTGTCACTGATACTCAGCTTTATCTTCATTTCTGACCGTTGTAGGGACATAATTTACAAAATGGACATTATATTATTTTCAATATGACTTAAAACTAGCAGCTGAAAACACAAAGTCATCAAGAAAGTGTTTACTGAGGTGCTGAGGTCTTACAGACTTTGCCTCGTGCTGATTATTAGAGAGAACACAGATTTACGGCTTTACTTTTCTGATCTTTAACACAACTTCTAAAACTAAAACTACCATAAGTAAGCACTGAAAGGTCATTTTTAAAAAGTGCATCCTGTGGGGCATTGCTCTACCTTAGGGGAGGGCACCACACTGAAGGTGTTCATGATGCGGTCGGGGTACTCCTCTCTGATCTTGCTGATGAGCAGGGTTCCCATGCCGGAGCCGGTGCCTCCTCCCAGAGAGTGCGTGAGCTGGAAACCCTGCAGGCACTCGCAGCTCTCGGCCTCTTTCCTCACCACGTCCAGGACTGAATCCACCAGCTCGGCCCCCTCCGTGTAGTGACCTTTAGCCCAGTTGTTTCCTGCCCCGCTTTGACCTGGGAAACAAAAGTGAAGCTGATTAAACTGTTTCAGTTTTTAGTCAAACTGTTTAAGAAAACATTTTTTCCCAGTGTTTGCGAAAGGAAAGAGCAACAAAGGAAAGTCAGCCTGGCTTTGAAGCATCGTACTGAGTCAGAATCAGTCAGCTCAGGTCCCTGAGGGTTTCATGCTGGGATTTTATGACAGGAGTGAGCTTGTTTGTGCCATGTAGGACAGTCTGTTGAGCTAAATTTGATCGTTGGACTCGATGTGACTTTAACCACAAAATAGAGCAGCACAGATACTCATCAGGAGTCCAAACCCTAACAGCTGCAGAACATCTGATACTTTTTAACTTTATTGCTGTTTTCACACATGCACCACAGGCTTGAACTTTTCTAGAGATGACCTGAAAGAGGCGCATGTGATAATGCAAATGTCCAGTGCTGGTTTTTAACCGCCCAGCTCCCCACTCTACATGTCCAAGTGATTCTGGATTGGGATGATGTGCCCAGAGCAGCTTATTGTTCACAGTTAGTGAGTGGGAGTCAAATGTGCTGCCTCCTGCCCACTCTATCCAGCAGCTCCTTCACTTTAATAACACAGTCAGTGATGTGAGTGCATGTGGAGCAGACCAGTACCTGCTGCGTGCTACATGTGAGGAAAAAAACATTGGAAAATCTGACCTGATTGTCCCAAAACTGACCAAAGTTCATGTGTAAACAGTTCATGTGTTCAGCGAGTGCAGCCCATCCTGTTCAGTAGGTGTTGTTCTTACCAAAGACAAAGTTGTCGGGTCTGAAGATTTGCCCAAAGGGTCCAGAACGGACTGAGTCCATGGTTCCTGGCTCCAGGTCAACTAGGATGGCCCTGGGCACGTACTTCCCACCTGCATATATTAAAATAGACACAAAGAGAGATGAAACAAAAGATTAACAAAAGGATCTTAACCTGTAGGAGCTGTAAGTGTAAAAAGAAAGAAAGCTGAACGATGATTGCAGTATCTCATGTAGCCAGTAGATGGAGACATTTACTGCAAAGTTACAGGACGTCTAGACTCAACACACTGAGGCTAAACTGCATATTTAACAGACCGTTTACTCCTGTGAGCTTTCGGCGAAGCTTATCCAGCTCATTTTCATTCATTAAAAAAAGCCCATTTTATTTAGTTTCTTAGCTCCTGAGTAAACTTGTGATTTTTCAGCTTTACTTTAGGCTGCTTCAGGCTGTCAGGTTAAATTAGGTTTATGCAACAACTGAAGGCAGAAGTGTCAAACTCGTTTTAGTTCACGGGCCGCAAACAGTCGAGTTTGATCTCAAGAGGGTGGACAAGTTAAACCTCTGCATAACAAGTTATATTTACAACAAACAGCCCTCAGAGGTTTTCGAGGTTCAAGAGATTTATTGTTGTTCGGAAAGGAGACAAGAAGCACGAGAGGGAATAAAACTATGTTATGAGGTCCTGTTGAGACATCACTACAGCAAGCAAACAACTAACAACAATCTAAACTAGGAAAACAAAAAAACAAGCAAGGATGTGAAAAACTCATTTAATTTGTTTAATTTAATGAATGATTCGTGCAGAAAACAGGTTACGACGCCCTCAGATGTCTTTAAAAGGTTTAATTTTTCCACATTCTTTCAGTCTGCTGTCATTATATGTTGTTACGACCCTAGCAGGACCTGCTTTGCCTTGTTGAGTAGCAGCTTGTGAGCTGTGTGTAAGGTGGTTGATTGCTCCTGCTCTGCAGAGAGGACTGTGTGTGTGTTTTGGTGAATAACTCTCTTTGACTTGTCAGTTTATTGACCAACACCTGAATTTTGTTTTCTTTCTTTAAAAGGTGATGTCGGCTTGTTCGTCTCTTTTAGCTTAGTTAGAAGTCAAAACATTAATAAAACCCTTTAATTTAACAGTTTTGCTTCCTTGTCTCCTTTTTCAACCTGGACCCCTGTTGTTACTTTTTAGGACCTTTTTAGGAGAGCGTAACATGTTCAATATCATTTTTAGACCAAAGTAAAAGGCAGATGTTAAGTTTTCCGAACCAAACAGAAACAGTATTTTATGTTTTTATGTTTTGAACAACTCGTCTGGTTCCAGAAATACTTTTAACTTTCTCTAGTTTTTTTTTACTGGTAGTAGTAAGCCAATGCTGGCATCACCACGCCATGAAAATGTATGCTACTGAAACTAAATGAGTAATTACTGACTTCACTGCAATGTTTAAAGCCATCCAGAGCAGTGGGATGAAGCCTTTGGCAGGCTCCTTCTGGCTCCTGGGCTACATTTGAGGCTCTGACTGGGAATAATTAAGGCTGACATAGTCCACTATCACTGTGTCAAACAGAGTTTGGTACAAATGTTTTTCAGGATAAACTACCTTTCTTTAATGCACGCTTGTTTAGTGTTTAATGCATTTTAAGGCAACATGCCCCCCTAATAAATGTCATCATGAGAACAGGTGAAGATAACACATCCTCACCTGTAGGGCTGGGCTATATTATACCGTTCACGGTAATACCGGTGTAAAATAGGAAAATGAAATATCGCGATAGAATATGGGTAAAACGCGCATGCGCAGTGCCTTTGTTTACATACGCACATGGCGGCGACGCAGAATGAGAAGAGCGAAAGCGGATTGTTAAATGAAACGGATGAACCAGAATTGGTTTGTAAAAATGCTGCAACTTCAGTGGTGTGGAACTGGTTTAGCTTTCATCCGTCCGATACACAAAGAAACACTATTTTTGGTAGAGCATGCTAGCGTTACCGTGTTGTTTGGAAAATATGGCACACTTAAAATCATCCTTTGATTTTTCTGAAAATCGACAGTGCCCCTTATAATCCTGTGTGCCTTATGTATGCATTCTGGTTGCGTTTACTGACCTCGAAATGATTTTATGTACACGGCGCTCAAAAATCTGTCAGATATTTCAGTACGACTTTGCTGAGCTACGACGCCACACCGCTTGTTGGATTGTCGGAGCATTACGGCTATCGTAGGCAGGAGCCTCGCGGAGTGATACGTACTGTGCTTCAACATAATATTACCGTATTGTGTGTGTATAACCTCTTTTTAAGTTTTGTGGATATTATACATGGTTATGCTGAGGATATGTCGACCAGTTTCCACTGGAAATGCCTTTTGGTTAAACTGTCAGCGAGGAATTTGCACTGTTACATTTTTATGTAACTTTAATGCACATAAAAAAACAGCTGCTTGTTTAAGTGAAAATACATTGATGGGGTTTTTTGCACTAATAAAGTTGTGGAGTTGTACAGCATTTTGTCTAGTGTCAATTATATCGTCAGTTATATCGTTATCGCAAATCTTCAAATGTATATCGTGATAAATATTTTTGGTCATATCGCCCTGCTCTACTCACCTGTAACAATGTGAAACCAGCGAACAAAAAATGAGTGCTTCATTGCTTTATTTTTATCTGCATCTTCTGCTTCTCTGCAGCAGTGAGCCGGTGTCTCCACAGGGAGGAGATGTCTTCTTTCATTTGATCAAACACAGACCTCGCTGTAGTCGGGATGAACTCACCTGTGGCTTCATTGTAGTACACGCTGATCCTGTCCAGCTGCAGGTCGCTGTCTCCGTGGTAGGTGCCTGTCGGGTCGATGCCGTGCTCGTCGCTGATCACCTCCCAGAACTAAATAAAGGTGGACAAGCTGTTATTGCAAGAACTAATACAGAAAGCATCCACATGTCAGTGTTTTATACATTTAATGAAGCAAGCATAACACTAAGCACTTTTTTTTACCCCTGTACCATCCATGTGCCATCATAGCTAAAGAGCTAACAGAGTACTCAATAAGGTTTTTCATGCAAAGTTAGGAAACATCTCACAAAGAGGTGTCTTTGTGGTGTTATTTAGGACATAACTGCAAACAAATTTAGAAGAAAAACAAGAGTCTTCTGACCTCTGTGCTTCCCAAAGACTCGCTGACATATGATCACAGTTAGCACTCACAAGATCACCTAAAAACAGCGGCGTGTTCTGTAAGACCGCAGGAAGGATTTCCTGCGACAAACAGTCACCTCGTGGTTCCCTTCCAACCATTAAACTAATTTTGGCTGAACATGCTGTGGAGCTCTTAGACTAGACATAAATACTTTTAATAATGTCTCAATATCAGTGGCAGTATTGATTCTCACTTATAGCTCAGATTTCTTATTGAATCTCCTACACAGACGATGTCAGGCTACAGAGTTTTTTCAGCTTAAGTCTGAGTGTGAACACAGTGTAGAAACAGTAAAAAAGATGCCTGCATGTGACTCAAGTTTGCAAACGTTGCAAATCACATGGAAGGGTGGACGAGACAATCTGATAACAGTGCAAACAGCTCTCTTTTGATTTCAAGGAAACTCCCTGTAAAAACATGTTTTGCAAATGACCCCAACAGTATAAGTGGTTAAGAAAATAGATGGATATGAAGACAAACTCTGGGTCTGCCACAGCTGGTCTGACTGTAACAAAATACACTCAGTGCTTTTATGTCTCATGCCAGTAAATAATCAAAGGTAAGTCTTGTGGATATATTTGGTTTCTGCTCTGAGTGAAACTTCCTGGAAGAAGCACAAGCCAAAGCAGTTTAAAGCTTTGACACCTGGACAGGAAAACAGGAGGAAGTACAGGAGGCTGATGAGAAACGAGCATAAAAGAAGCAAACAAGAGCGAGCACACACGGCAGCTCGGATTTATTTTAATCACGCAGTCACGTGATGAATACATAATCTGTCATTTAGATTAAAAATGCTGAGAAATTCACAACTTCCGATACAGTTCAGTGAGTTTAATGATAGAAAACTGAGAAAAAAGCAACAAATACAAACATGTTTGCTTAAAAAGACTTCAAAGATAAACTGATACCAGATAATGTTCTTTTTATGAGCTGTTTTTACCCTGGAGTTTAAATTTTTACAGCTATTTAAAAGGCTAACAGCACATTAATCTGGCTGAATGAAAATATTTTAATGTGTTTTTTAGAAAAGAAAGAAATCTGTCTTTCATTGGATGAAGCCTTCACTGGATCTGCTTGAGAGACAGAAATTTAAACGTATAAATTATAGTGTCATGTGGGAATAAATGTGTCTCTTTATAATTGAAAACTGGACATTCTTATCTTCAGCTCTACTTTGTAGTTCAGCTATGAGTTGAGTTCAGAAAGGAAAAGCAGGGAGGAAGTCATGTAATTACCCCCACCTGGATTTTTCCAGCTGGTTCAGTGAATCACACACAGACTCATAAAAAGTTGCCCACAGCTTAAAGTAGTAAAACGTTTTGTTCTATTCGCTGTCAGAGGGTCAGGACTCTCTCAGAGGATTTTGTTGAAACATCAACAGCAAACTGAGCTGAGACAGACTGTCACACCAGCTCAGTCAAGTGACCCTAATCTGTGAGAGTGTGTGTGTGTGTCTAAGGGAAAGAGATAAGCAGGGGAAAGGTTGGTTTGTCCAAGGCAAAAACATAAACTTCAGGATTTCTGAAACTGCAAACCGCATGTGAGCTGGCAGGTTTTGAAGTCCGTGTATGAAAACCTAAGCCTCCGTTCAGTCGTATCTATGAGAAGTTATCCAGAAACGTGGGAAAGCTCAGCAGATTTGGGTTGGATTGGGTAAGCGGGTGAATTCAGGCACAGTTAATCCATTGTGAAATGACCTCAGCCTCACTAAGTCCTCTGTAAATACACTTGTCTTCACCGATCAGGACCTTTGAGTAGCAGAGACTAAGTCAGCCCATATGCTGCTGCCCCACCCGCTGCTGTCCTGAGCTGTACGAGGGCAGAACAGGCCAAATGTACGAATAAAATTCAAGTTATATATAGAATCACATTCTTAAAATCACATGACCTGGTGGCTGTTATCCCGCTACATAGCACGCAATGTTTAAGCTGTTTTATAATATCTAAAGTAGTTCTTCTATAAGTGATTCTTATTTAATTGTAGAGTTTACTGAAAATCTAGTTGATAAAACTGTGACTGTATGGCTGCATGTACAATATTTTAAAGCTTTACCTTGTGTATTATCTTCTTAATTAACTAATCAGTCAATAAAATCTACAAAAAAGTAAAAAATATCCGTGATTTCTAAGGAAAGCAAGGGTTGCATGCTTGTTTTTAAAGAAAATGTCTCCTTTATATAGCTGAAACAATTCATTGCTGAATTAATTTACTGGGACACTTCCATAAAGGAGGCAGAATAACCTTACAAATTAAATTATACTGCGGTTGCAGCTTGAAATATTAATGCAGAGTTAAAGCATGCTGTTAAAAGCTGTAAAGTCTGAGTGTTTTTAGTTAATGCTAAAAGGAGAATAATGGAGTTTATTCTTCTCCTTGGACCGCCATTTATAAAGGTTCTTCTGATCAAAGAGCAAAGAGCATCCAGGACAAATCTCGAAGCATTTATCTTTTCTTTTTCTTTTAATCCATCTGAAGAAAAACTGAGATACGTTCTGAAACCGTGGCCTAACAATCATGTTTTGAACTGTGGTTTGTTGGGATTTTTACAACCGTATTTCACTGGATTCATTTTGCATCCCTTGACTGATCCACTAACTGCTGCAGCTCGAGGTAAGTAGCTGTAGATTTCCAAGAAATCCTTTAAACTGTTCCAACAAAATGCAGATAAATAGAGAACCCTTACTATTACCCACGGGTAAACAGGGATGAGGACTGCTGGTTTGGGGGGCCTGGGGCGTGCGCATGTGTCACACTGCCTGGAAAAGGCAGCCATTTAAATGACCTCATCTGTGCATTCAGCGTAGACACTGAACCACTTGTTATCTTCCTCCCCCTTCACCCTCCTCCTGCTGCGTTCTTCTCCTCTGCCTCAGCGAATTTCTCCTTTCTTTTCACCCTTTTCTCTTGTTTTTTTTCTTTCTCCTCGATGACAAAGACTCGAGCTCAACAGGCAGCCAAGGCAGCAGCTGGCCCTGTGAGTCGGCTCCGGTCTGGCCAGCTTCATTAATCACAGCTCAATGACTGGAGTCACTGTTTTGCCTGCAGTTACAAATCTGCAAATGTTACTGTATTCATGTGCAGAGAAAGCATGAAAGACTACTGCTAGACAGAAGCCTTATTATATTGCTGTAATTAATATGCCATGTATTACATTCTTTTGTCAGATCCTACAGCTTCATAATACTTCATTAAAAATTATCATATGTAATAGCAAAGTTATCTATACTTCACTGTTATGTCCCAACACTGATTTATTGTTTCTGCCTAAGAGTGCTTCAATCTATTAATAAAAGGATTAGATTAGCTCTGTCAAACTTTTACCTAGAAAAAAATCCAAGACTCATGTAACATATGATAAAAACACAAAATATGCACATTCCCCTTTAGATTAAAGTAGGTTACAAAGAGGTTAGCTAAAGTATAAAAGAATACTGTAACTTTTAAATGGTCAGGGGGGGGGAAAGTGGGGGAAAACAATGGAACTTTCAATTGTTCTGGGTCCAGTTAAAGGTTTGTACATTTAAAAAAAATAAAAAACAAAAATCTTCTTAGTAAGTTACAGGAATTAATCAGTTTATTTCTATGTAATTTCATGATTTAATACAGAGTAAGCATGAATTGAAACTGTACAAAAAGAGCAGCAATTTAAATGATTTAAAAATGAAAAACTTTGAACAAAAACTTTATTAAACTGGTAAATAAATAAATAAATAACCTCAAAAAAGAAGAGAAAATGTTGTTTTTTTTCATCACTAGCTTTTCTTACCTTAGCACCAATCTGGTTCCCGCACTGGCCGGCCTGGATGTGCACGATTTCCCTCATGATGGATGGACAGTTGGTGATGGAGCAGAGAGCGGTGGAAGTAAGTGAAGGCTGCTGACCTACTGACTGTGCAGAGTGTGTGGCAGCGCTGAGTCCAGCTGGCTCCGGGGGGTGGGGCATAGCTTAGTCCAGGCTAATGATTGGTTATTCTGTCTGCGGCTTTGGAGCCGATTGGCTGAAGGTTGAGCTTTTTTTTTTCCAAAAGGGGTTTCCTTCCCTCTGAGGCAAGGACCGGAAGAGGAGAAGGAGTGCCGGGTGTTGTCATCACTGCCTCGTTGGAGCTCCAAACAAAAGCTGGAAAGTAACGAAGTAGTGGATTTCAGATGATTTACTCGAGTATTTCCTTTTTCTGCTCCTCTACGTTTTCAGAAGGAAATATTTCATCAGAACATTAATGTGAATTTTAAAGCCTATATATAAAGAGTAAAAAGTTACACCTTCTACACCATAATCAGCAGCATCCATCATCCAGTTAGCATAAAGGAGATAATGGACTCACATTTTACCCTTAAATGTAAGGTCCTGACGTTTTTAATAGTATGAACACAAATATATACACTCACCAGCCACTTTGATAGGTACACCTGTTCAACTGAGAAATTCAAAATATCTAATTAGTCAACCACAACAGCAACTGAGTGCATTTAGGTATATAAACATGATCAAGACAATCTGCTGATGTTCCAGTGAGCAGCAGCTCTCTAGGGGAGAGTGTCTTGATTTCAGAGATCAGGAGAATGGCCAGACTGCTTCAAGCTGGGCAGGCAATGGTAGCTTAACTAATCAGGGTATGCAGAAGAGCATCTCTGAATGTAACAACCCATCAAACTGAAGCAGATGGGCTATGGCAGCAGAAGATCACACTGGGTGCCATCTGTCATCTAAGAACAGGAAACCAAGGATAAAATTTGCACAGGCTCACCAAATTTGGACATTAAAAGATTAGGAAACTGTTGTCTGGTCTGATAAGTGTTGATTTCTGCTGTGGCATTCAGGTGGAATTTGAGAACATGACAATGAATTCACTGTACTCAAATCTCCTCTACAGTAACTGGATCGTAATCCAATAGAGCATCACGTTTAGTAATATATATTTTAATATGATACATAGATATAGTTGTTAGAATAATTCAGTAGTCTGTGTTTTGAAAGGAAGATTTAATGTTAAACTGTTATACTTTTCCAGCAATGATTGAGGAGTCACACATATGCTGCTACTGTTAGACTATATTTTAAACTATATTTCTTTGACAGTGCAATTTTCATAAAAGTACTTTTGAATAATTTGGAGTCATACGCAAGAATGACATTATACCAAAACTAGTCGGTGTAAAAACATTTTAGTTAACTAAAATTTAAAAAAAAAACCAAGAAAACTTAAAGAACTGCCTACAAGAAAATAAAAGCAATTTTTTAAAATTAATAATAATTTTAAATTTAAAAAAAAAAAAAAAAGATAATAATAATTATACATTCCCATCTCGCACCTTTTAGCTAGATTGAAACAAGCAAATCCACCATGGAAATGAATTAAAATCAGAAGTGAGAGATATACAAGATAATAATAGTGTTTAATAATAAAATTCAAAGTTGTAGAAAATTGAACTATTAACTGTACTTTAATAAATGTATTTAGTTGCTTTCCACCTGCTTCATGGATAAAGTGTTTTTACCCGCCCAGTAGCGGTGATGATGATTGAGGACAGTCCTGAAAAATGACGTTTCCCCACCTCGCCACTAGATGGCGGAAGCACAAAGTTTGCTGAATGGGCGTGCTCTATTGGAGCCACTGAGCTGCAGCCTTATTATTCACTAACCGCATCATTTCGTATCCAACGAGAGAAAACGTCATCTGGGATGAAAACTCATTAATCTGAACGGCCAATTATTCATCGCTTTTCACTCTACTCCACCTAAACCACGTCGTTTGTACACTAACCGGTGAGTGTGTCGCCACATTTTCTCTGTATCCACATTCATCGAGTGTAAACACAGATGTAGCTGAAATTGAGTTAAGCTAACAGATAAACAGCCTGCACTTCATATTTGTTTTGCTGCACATATTTTAAAATCTTGATCTCTCTGTTGATCTTGTTTGTGAGCTTCGGGGTTTTGCGTTTGTTGCAGCTTTTCTTGGGCTTTTTACTGCGCAATGTTTGCGCTAATTAGATTTTTTCCGCTGGTCTGCTGCTCATCTGTCTAGCCACCACCATCACATCCACTCCTTTTCTTCTGGGAGCGAGCTGATCATTGTGATTTCTGATGCTTGCATATTTAGCCTCTGAAAAGAAACTAATAAAATATATAAAGTGTTTTTAAAATTATATTTTGTATAATAACTCTTTGCGATTCCGGCCTTATGCATTTGTTGATGGATTTTCTAAACAAGTCCTTTATAAAAGTGTTTTTTGTTAAATAATTATTCTTTAATTTTTGTTGTTGTTTTTTAGTCTGAAGGAGGATCAGCAAACATGTTCTACACCTGTGGTCCCAACGAGGCTATGGTGGTATCAGGTAAAATGATGCCTTGTACTGCTTTGTTGAAATCTAAACAACTTAAGAAACTATAACATCAAACTAATACATAACTGCTGCTTTTCATTAATTAACGCACATGTGATGGCTGTCACATCAAGGCAAACAAAATGTTCCAAAACCTTTAGATGGTGCCCTAGACTTCTCTAAAGGAGAGAAAAAAAATGCAGATTTTTAATGGGTCTGTAGTTCTGAACATAAACCAGAACTTGATTTGTGATGGAAGTTTGTTGAATTTGTTTTTATCATGAAGTAGTAAATGTTTAAACTCTCCCTGTGATGCTCAGCGCGGTCTCTGATCTCTCCCAGGCTTCTGCCGTTCTCCACCTCTCATGATAGCCGGAGGCCGAGTGTTCATCATCCCCTGCGTTCAGCAGATACAGAGGTAAACAAACCACAAAGTTTATTTATGTTCTCCTGTATCCCATTAGTTTACCTCCTGATGTTTCTGCAAACACTGTTGACATTTGGCCGATATATTTTATATTTTAAGTGACAAATTGAATAATATGATGAGAAGGCAAACAGCACTTCAGCAGCAAAAACAGATAAAAAGGGGGGAAAAGGTTAACAAATTCATTTTAAATTAATTTTATAGTAATGAAGGATTTCTTTTGGGGACACATTTAAAGCACAGGGCATATACATCCTTGTCATTAGTAATAAATATGTGTAAAGCATCCAGCTGCTGTTCATAAACTGTTGCTTTTTAAGTCCTTTCAATTCAATTTTATTTATATAGCGCCAAATCACAACAAAAGTCGCCTCAAGGCGCTTCATAGATACAGAGAAAAACCCAACAATCATATGACCCCCTATGAGCAAGCACTTTGGCGACAGTGGGAAGGAAAAACTCCCTTTTAACAGGAAGAAACCTCCAGCAGAACCAGGCTCAGGGAGGGGCGGGGCCATCTGCTGCGACCGGTTGGGGTGAGAGAAGGAAGACAGGATAAAGACATGCTGTGGAAGAGAGACAGAGGTTAATAACAGATATGATTCAATGCAGAGAGGTCTGTTAATACATAGTGAGTGAGAAAGGTGACTGGAAAGGAAAAACTCAATGCATCATGGGAATCCCCCGGCAGCCTACGTCTATTGCAGCATAACTAAGGGAGGATTCAGGGTCACCTGGTCCAGCCCTAACTATATGCTTTAGCAAAAAGGAAAGTTTTAAGCCTAATCTTAAAAGTAGAGATAGTGTCTGTCCTTTCTCTCCGTCTTCCTGTTAAATTTAAGACATTAGCTTCCACACAGGCCACATTTGGGTCTAGTACCAACATTTAAAAAAAGAAAAATCCCTTTTACTATATACACTGTGTTTGCAACTCAGTGTAACAAAAGCAAGGAGGAAATTGCTACACCTAATGTACCATTAGAGTAATGAAAATGAATCAATAATCATATTTCCCATTATATCTCTCACGTGGCCTCTCTCCAGGATTTCCCTGAACACTCTGACTCTGAATGTGAAGAGCGATAAAGTCTACACCCGCCACGGAGTGCCCATCTCTGTCACCGGGATTGCCCAGGTCAGTGTGCACCACTGGAGATGAATCAGGTGCTGCCGCTGGCAAAACAGGGGAGGCCTTTCTCAGAAGGACAGGTGTAAACTAGAAGATTAACATTTAGCAGATAAGATTCATTTTGTGTGATGTATAAAGTTACTCGTAGCAACAGAATGTTTTTTCCTACTTGCTTATTGTTTACAGTAAACTTTGTTGCTGCTTTATTGTTTATTGTTTATTTATTTTTGCATGTTATTGTATCTGTTGATTAATTAAAGCAGGCCAATGTAAATATTAGGGTCGGGTACACTGACAGTGCCATGTAGTTGCACGTGAAGCCCAGCTCCCGATTTGCTATTTTTCACTGTGCATCGAGGAAATGAACCCAATATTTATGTCAGTGTTTGTCTAAATAATAAACAAGCAGCTGTTTCCTACAGATGAAGATCCAGGGTCAGAATAAACAGATGTTAGCTGCAGCCTGCCAGATGTTCATGGGAAAGTCAGAGGCTGAAATTGCTCAGATCGCCTTGGAGACACTTGAAGGACATCAGCGAGCCATCATCGCCCATCTGACTGTTGAGGTAAGGAGTTAAAGTAAATAAATAAGATAAGATAAGATAACTCTTTATTGTCATCGCACAGTCATACATAGTACAGTAGTACAATGAAATTGGAAAACTGTCCTACGTCGGCACTACATATAACACAACACGACACGATATGACACATCACAAAGCAACACAAACAACACAACACAGTATAATAACTTAGTAATAAAAAAGGAGAATAAGTGTATTTTTATTGCACACTGTTATTATTGCACATTAATTATTATTGCACCTTGTTATAAATATAAATATTATTATTGTTATTGTTTTAAACATTGTTACCTCCCCCCTAAAAAAGTCCAGGGAGGTAGCCAATCAGGTCAGCTATTTGCATTGATCAGGGCTGTTGCCCTGTTGTAAAAGCTGTCCTTGAGTCTATTTGTTCGGGACCTCAGCAGCCTGAACCTCCTGCCGGACGGCAGCAGCTTAAACACCCGGTGTCCTGGGTGTGTACCGTCCCGTAGGATGCTGCGTGCCCTCTTGAGACAGCGAGTGCTGTAGAGGTCCTTCAGGGAGGGAAGAGGATGTCCAATGATTTTTTGGGCCATATTGATGACTCTCTGGAGTGCCTTTCTGTGTGCTGTGGTGCAGCTGGAGAACCACACACCGATGCAATACGTCAGCACACTTTCAATGGAGCAGCGGTAGAAGACGGTCAGCAGCTCCTTCTTCAGGTCCATTTTTCTGAGGATTCTCAGAAAGTGGAGACGCTGTTGGGCCTTCTTTAAGACCGCAGAGGTGTTAGAGCTCCATTGGAGGTCTGTGTCTATGTGCACACCCAGAAACTTGAAACTGGAGACCCTTTCCACGCACTCCCCGTTGATGCTGACAGGCTGCAGCTCGGACTTCCTCCTTCTGAAGTCAACTACCAGTTCTTTTGTCTTGGTGGTATTAAGGTCCATCTGACAGCCTCTGAACTTCAGCTCTGTACGCCGTCTCATCTCCCCCAGAGATGAGCCCCACCACGGTGGTATCATCTGCAAACTTGATGACTGTGTTGTCTGGGTGGGAACTAACACAGTCATGTGTGTACAGAGTGTACAGTAGGAGACTCAGTACACAGCCTTGTGGAGAGCCGGTGTTGAGGCTGAGGGCTGAGGAAAGATGAGGCCCCACTCTAACTCTCTGTACACGGTCTGAGAGGAAGTCTCTGATCCAGCGGCAGGTGGTAGAAGGAAGTCCGATTTCCAGCAGTTTAACTATTAGTCTGTCCGGGAGTATCGTGTTGAAAGCAGAGCTAAAGTCAACAAAGAACAGCCTGGCGTAACGGCCCTGCACTTCCAGGTGAGAGATGGTGGTGTGGAGCGTTGTAGCAATGGCATCTTTAGTTGATCTGTTAGCTCTGTATGCAAACTGGAGCGGGTCGAGTGTGGGTGGCGTTGGAGTTGATAAATGGATAAATGGAGTTTATCATCCAACTGAATTATAGAACAGGTGTTATTAGAACACACCTTCAGTATTCACAACCTCAGTGTGATGAGTACATTTCAAAAAGCAAACTTCTGCATCACAGCGAAGGTGTTTGTGTTACAGGAGATCTACAAGGACCGTAAGAAGTTCTCAGAGCAGGTTTTTAAGGTGGCTTCCTCTGACCTGGTCAACATGGGCATCAGCGTGGTCAGCTACACCCTCAAAGATGTTCACGATGACCAGGTATCTCTTTGCGCTATAACAATCGTATCATAGATGATCTCAGTACATTTTTGTGGATTCTCGAAATTAAAAATTGAACCAGTAAACTCACATCAGATCTTTTGTCTCCTGCTGGCACACAGGATTACCTGCATTCTCTGGGGAAAGGCCGAACAGCGCAGGTTCAGAAAGATGCTCGCATTGGAGAGGCGGAAAACAAGAGAGATGCTGTGATTAGGGTGAGATCTGTCACTTTGCCACTGTTTTTTTTAAATACTGTATTACTATAAAGCTATTTCTTTACACAGATCTCTCTTTGCAACAGGTGTCAATGGGGCTTGTTGATGTAGTTTGAAGATCTTTCTTTATTTTTAGAAACACTTGGATAAATACTTCTCTTGCTAATAATAGAAACTGGATTTAAATCATCTAGAAGGTTGTTTACAGAGCACTTCACTGTGTGTCTTTGCCTTAGTCTTATTGGCCTCGTCGCTGGTGCCATTTGTCTAAACTCTGTCTGTATTTTTAGCATCTTCACCCTGTTTATTTTAGACCTCCATCCTTTCTCCATCCCTCGTTGACTCTCTCTCTCTGCAGGAAGCTCATGCCATGCAGGAGAAAATATCGGCTCAGTACAAGAATGAGATTGACATGGCGAAAGCTCAAAGGGACTATGAGCTGAAGAAGGCAGCCTATGACATTGAAGTCAACACTAAGAGGGCTGAATCAGAGATGGCCTACCAGCTGCAGGTGCACAGGAAGCAGCTCATTTTGCTATTTGATCTCGAAGCTGAATATATATTTTAAATGCAGTGCACAGCATTTCTTTAATTATAACTGCAGGCCAAATGTTTTAAACTTATTAGAAATCAATAACATTTTTACAATTCATGATATTAAATGAAGAATATTATGTGCACAGACATACATGTATGATCTGTTTTCCTCTGGCAGGTAGCGAAGACGAAGCAGTGCATTGAGAGTGAGAAGATGCAGGTGCAGGTGGTTGAGCGGGCGCAGCAGATCATGCTGCAGGAGCAGGAGATCACCCGCAAGGAGAAAGAGCTGGAGGCCAAAGTGAAGAAGCCTGCAGAGGCTGAGCGGTACCGGCTGGAGAAGCTGGCTGAGGCTGAGCGGTGAGTGATGGGTTCGTTTTCACCTCCTAAACTGCAGGAACGACAGTAAGCAGACAGGCTATTAGGTTTTTCTGGGGTGTTTTCTCTGTTTATATGTCTGAAGAAGAAACATGGAAAATCCCTCGTGTGTGTGTGTGTTTGTGTGTTTTCTTTTTTTGTAATTTGGCAAGTTTTCATCCGTCCACTTAAATCCTTCTTTTTATGTTAGAATAACATTTGAGCTATCATTTTATATTGAAAGAGCATGACTGACATGTTTGTACTGGTCAAATCATTTATCTCTCTGCTAACCAGCTGACTGTGTTTCTTTTGTCTGTCCAGTCTTAAGTTGATCATGGAGGCAGAGGCTGAAGCTGAGTCCATAAGAGTGAGTCAAAGCTGTTTCTGGGGAAAAAACAAAAGCATTTTCCACAAATGTCATCTTGAATTATGTGGGCAACCTTTCCTATCCCTCCCCAAACTGATTAATTATCTAGCTCAGTAGGGCTCTTTATCTGACTACCACCTTAATGTATCAAAGATACAATTCCTTGCTTTTAAATACGAGATATTATCTAAAAATCTAATCTTCAGAGTATTCAGTAAATTATTTGGGTGTACATCTACAAAAAAATCTGTCACACTCGTGCAGTATTAATTTGGGGTCTCTGAACTCTAAATTAGAAGAGGATATAAGGAGATGGAAGGCAAAGAGCTAAATCAGTCATGATGATTTATGTTTATAGGAGTATTAACATGCAGCCCAGGTGAAACCTCTTATATTATGCCTATAATTCTGAATCTAGCAATAAAAAAGGGGATGAATGGAATATGGATGAGGGAAAAATCCATAAGATATTAGAGGAGGCATTTAAAACTACCATCGCTTTGTATGAGGTAACATTTGTAAATGTCTTTTGTAATTCACTTTAATTTCTGTAACATTAAGGTACAAGGTGAGATTCGGTGTTTTCTGGTACAATAAGTCCGTCCTCATTTCTCCTTCAGGTTAAAGGTGAGGCTGAAGCATTTGCAGTGGAGGCCAAGGGGCGTGCTGAGGCTGAGCAGATGGTGAAGAAGGCAGAGGCCTTCAAGGAGTACAAGGAGGGCGCCATGGTGGACATGCTGCTGGAGAAACTGCCTTTGGTGAGCGATAACATCATCATAACAAGCATTTCCTGCTCTTATTTTTAGAATTGTGCTGATAAAAAAAGAGAATTTGAAGCCTGTTAGTCATGAGTGTTGTGTGTGCGTTTACTTCTGGATTACATTATTACATTCACTGGTTACAATTTTAACAGCTGTGATGTCATTTGTCCACCAGATGGCAGAAGAGATCAGCAGGCCTCTGTGTGAAGCCAAAAAAGTTACCATGGTATCCAGCGGAGGTGGAGATGTGGGCGTGGCCAAACTGTCAGGAGAGGTGCTGGACATCATGACCCAGCTGCCTGAGGCGTTGGAGAAAATGACTGGTGTAAACATCTCCCAGGTGACTCATTCAGGCACTCGGTTTATGTTACACTTACCTGCACTCGTGCATCTACAGCTTATAGCTCCTACTGATCAAATTGAATTATTAATAATTAAATTCAGCATTAAATATAACAAAACTTTAAAACATCCACCTTTCTCTAAGTAAGTAAGTAAAGTTTACTTATATAGCACCTTTCACAGACATATGTCACAAAGTGCTTTACAAGGTAAAAGCATAATACAGTCATAAAATACATCATAAAAACTCTGGTCTAATTAAAAGCTTTTTGAAATAAAAATGTCTTTAGCTGCTTTTTGAAGGTCTCCACTGAGTCCAAACCCCGTAGAAATAGGGGACGAGTGGAGGTATGTGTACGAATCAAATCTCTGTAATGCTCTAAAAGTTAAAACTAGAATTTTAAAATGGAACCTGAATCTGATTGGTGACCAGTGCAGCGACTTTAAAACAGGGGTCATATGAGCACCCTTGTTCGAGCGGGTCAGTAGCCTCGCTGCAGAGTTTTGAACAACCTGAACAACCAAGCCCTTTCATGTTTAGACAAGTAAACAGGCTGTTACAGTAGTCAAGTCTTGTAGAGATAAAAGCATGTATTATCATCTCGAGTTCACTTGTTGACACGATGGATCTAAGTTTAGAAATGTTCCTCAAATGAAAAAAGCAGCTTCTTATTATCTGATTTTTTTAAGGTTATGTTTCTGTGAGGAAACTAAGTCACCCATTCGCTGTTTAATATCAGGTATTGCACTGCCTGGTGCAATAATGAAAGTTTCTGTTTTGGCCGAGTTTAGCTGTAAGCAGTTATTGTTCAACCGTTGTTTAATGTTGGTTAAACAGTCAATCAGATTGGAGAGCTTATGAGCTTCAGCAGGCTTAAAAGAATAATATAGCTGAATATCGTCAGCAAAATGATGATAAGATACTTCAGGAAACTGTATTATCTGGCTTAAAGGAAGAATGTATATTAAAACAGAATAGGTCCCAGCACAGAGCCCTGAGGAACTCCACACAACAACTCTGTAGATTCTGACATGATCTGGTTTGTAGACACACGAAAGCTCCTTTCAGATATATAAGATGAAAACCAGTCTAGAACAGAGCCAGACATCCCAACAAGGTCTCTCAGTCTGTTTATCAGGATGGTATGGTCGACTGTATCAAAGGCTGAGATAAGGTCTAACAAGACTAGGCCTGTGTATTCTCTGGAGTCTGCTGACATCATAATATCATATCTCTCCTTTCTGTAGGTGGCCTCTCATACAGGCTGAAGAGAATCAGCCATGCGATGACCAGGCAGTCCTTCCTCCCAGTGTCCAATCAGCTGTCTGGATTCCCTGCATGATTCTCTCATCACGGCGTCATTCTGCTGTGTTGCTGGTTCAGCTGGTTTGTGATGTTCCTCTGTTGTGAAAATAGTCTGATTACAGTTACGAATGTTATTTCATGTTATGACTTTGTGCTTAGCGGTACTGCGTTCGTTTAGCCTCCATCCATCCTTGTACCTTCTGCTTATCCAGTTCAGGGTCACGGGTAACAAGAAGCAGAGGATAATATAATCATATTTCATGTATTCTATGATGGTTTGATGAACTTTCTTACTTTTTGAGTTTTACATGACTGATCTTTGTCTTTGTCCCTTTCTGTGTTTATATGTCACACTTCTGTCTGTGTGCCTGTTTACCATTAATAATTCCTTCATAACTCTGTGTGTGTGTGTGTGTGTCCACACTGCCTTGCTGCCAAACCTTAAGTGCTTCTTAGCATGAGCATGTGCTAAAACATGCAACCAAAACCTTCATTTACTAATCCTACTAATATTGCATATTATCATATAATCACTGACATGCATTTTAACCCATCAGTCTTTTCTCTACATGTATTTCTGAAATAAATTTGGTGTATAAAGGTTCAGGGTGAATATTTCTGATATTATCTGTAAACTTCAGCGTTAATATGTATAGGGTTTATAAAATGTGTTGTCTTTCTTTTTCTTTTCTTTTTTACTGTTGTATATTTTATGATCCTTGGTACTTTAACGGTACAATCTATTGGGGCCACTTTATTTCAGGCATATCAGTAAGTTCATTATTCTTTATTTGTGAACTGATGCGCCGGTGAATCGTCTTTTTTCCTGTTGAGCCTCGGCTTGGAGATATTAGGTTAAGGTCAGGTACAGGAAAAAAAAATGGGATTCTGTGTTTCCCAACCAGGAGCTTCAACTGCCTTAAGTCTGTACCACCCTGCAGTCCACTAATACATGATGTGTACTACAAATCTTAAGTAAAGTGGTCCCCAGTGATAACAGTTATGTAGCAGCTCTCATAAAGGTGGAGCCAGTCAGACTGAATTTAAATGTGTGAAATACAGCTTTGCTTTTCATAGTAGCGATGAGAATATCCCTGTGTATTCATAACATAAAGTATTTGTTAGTATATAACGCTTTGGCGTAATGTGAAGCTAAATATTTCGATTGTTAAGTGAGGGCAGCTCGCGCTTCAGGGAAAGGGGTGTTTGCTGCTCTGTTTATTTTTTCTTTACGTTTGCTTGCTGTAGTTTGTGCTTTATATTCTACTGAAGGTGTAATACTAGCTCTAAAGTATTACGGTAGTACCTGTAAAGTATCCTGATTTGCCTTTTGTCACCACCCAATCAAACTGTATCCCTCTACCTCACCAGTACCCTCTGGGGCTAGTTAGGAAAATATCTTTATGGACACGTTTTAATACATCAGAAGGGATTTAAACTCTGAAGATGGATATATGGTTTTGTTTTAACTGAGCAGTTTTGTCTCCAGCTCTAAACACTGTTTGTGACTTCTCTGCACTCCTGGTTACAGCACAACCACACGTGCTGTAAGTGTCCTGAGGGTACATTTTATTTCTTTCATACATGAGTACTACTGTTATTATGCATGCATCAACACCTGTCACTCTTATACTGTAAAGTAATATTGCAAATGCATATGTTTGAAGTCAGGACACAGTAGGCGTGTGCAGCTTCACTGTGGAGTTACCAAAGTAGGAGATTACCCAGCTATAGAAATGGAAGTGTGCTTTCATTACTGGATCAGCACTAAATATGGATATATATGTATGTGTATGTATTTATACAGTTTATATTTGATACAGTATCAGTGTAGAGCACTGTTTGCATCACCACTAACAGCTTGACTAATTCATTATAAATGTATTTTAGGCAGTTTATTAGTTTTCTGTGATGTTTCAGACCCTGTTGTGTTGCATTCGTGATGTTTGACCAAAGTGGATGTTTGCTTTTTATTTTTCTTCCGTGTACTTTAGGAAAATGTCGTTCTGCTCTTCTATACACAAAATCCTTGTCATTTAAATGCAAAAGGGGAAACGACTTCAATCTTTACTGTTTGTGAAAAAAGATTTATTGTAGCTATTAAATGTTCCACTGCTGTCTTTCTTTACTCACCTGTTTATACATCTGATTTTAGCTTCTTTTTTTCCGTTTTTATTTTATTTTTTCATCTGTGAGGTCTTGAATAGTCACTGCATAATAAACAATTTTCACATGCATAAGGGGATCCCAATAAACGTTTTCATCATCATTTTATTGTCATTGATCTTTCAATAAAATGCTCATGGTGCATGGTGCTTTCCCCAAGAATGAATTGCTGATGTTGCGCCAGCAATTAAACGTGCAACAAACACTAGAGTTCTTTCCTTGCATTATAAATGCTGACAAAAGTATCTTAGGTCCATTTTATATGATGGACGTAGTTCAGGCTAAATGGGCGATAATAATTATAGTGACGTGGATATTATAAGTACAAGCATTCATTACCTTTTAATAGCCTCACATGTCCGCATAACCTGAGAGCTGTTGTGCAAAATGAGAAAACCATTCAGCTAATTCAGAAATGAAATATACATAGAAACTGATACGACGTCCTCACTGACTGGATAATTAATACACCGGAAGATACTGCATAGACGCTGGCAGGTGTGTCAAGTTAGCTGGTAAAACGCCAAACCAGCACAGGAAGTCTAATTCAAAACTCTCAGAGGAGCAAACATATGGGTAAATGGCTGTTAGTTATTGCACAATTATTAGTTTGGGTTTTTTGTTTTATATTATTTGACTTGTGTATAGAAGATTTTCCTACCGGAACCCCCCCCCCCTTTTTTTTTTTTTTCTTTTTTTTTTTACATTATATGGCGTTTGTTTTCAGGTCACTTAAGTTTCAGAGTTTTCAGAGTGGATTTCGGTCGATTAGATTTAAATTGTATTTGTTTTTTTGTATGTTTGGTTTTACTTCAGTTTTATTAGTTTTCGGCATTATTTGTGGTTTGGTATTAATTATTATTATGAAAAATACATAAGATAAGTTTCTGAATAAATATTCTTATACAAAACAGCTATTTTTGAAGACAATTGACTCTAAGTCATGTAGCACCAAAACCTCATTAGGCTGTTTTTGATAAAATTATAAATATACTTTTTTGCTGGTTTTGTGATTAAACACTATTGTTTTAAATTCGCTTTTTTAATTAAAAAAAAAATTAATAATCATTTTATTTCGGTGTATAAAATGTCATATTTTACACCTACTTATAGTTTAGTTTTAGTTGATTGTGTTAACATCGATTATTACGCTTTTAATCAAACTTTAAAAGAATCGCGCTTTGATTTTATTTTGAAGAGTGTGGCCGGAAGCTGTTTAACTCAGCCTGCCTTGACTCCTCGGAGAAGAGCTGGAGGGGGAAAAAAAGGAAAAAAAACGAAGAAAAAAAAGGCATATCTGAGGGGTTTGAGGGGCGGATTTGGACAAAGTTTTCCAACTGTCCCGACCCGAGGAAGCTCCGGGGGGGTTGAAGGGGAGTCGAGTTCACCGGTAATTAACACAGGACTTATTAGTCGGTTGTTAATTAAGTGTTTTTTTCAGTGTGTCTGAGAGCACCGTCGTCCCAACCGCCGGAAGTCTGCATGAAGCTGCGTCTCCTACAGAGGCAACGGCGTCGACGTTTTTTTTTCCTGTCTTCGTTTTTTTTTTTTTTTATTCGAGACTTTTTTTTTCTCTTTTTTTATTTTCTCTCAGCGAGATGAGCAGGGAGTGAGGAATGGAGGCGTAGGGAGAGCACGGATGTTTGTGTTTACTAAGCGGCGGGCTAGTTAAGCATATTGAATATACAGGCCTCCTTGTAGCTAGACCAATCCAGCGAACAAAAGGAGAAAATTAATGGAGGCAAGTTAGCTAGCTCCTCTCGTCTTGTTGCGTTTTTCAGCTAACGTTAGCCATGTTTGTGCATAACCCAGATATGTTATTACGCTCTTGTCAGCCGGTTGGGTGCAGTTTAACACATCTGTCCAGACTCAGTTGCAAAAAAAGCACCCTGACTTAAACGATTTGTGACAAATTTGTTTTTGCAATATTTCATAAAGCACAGCTAACGTTAGCTCGGCGCTAGCCATGCCACAGTTTTTGGAGGCAGCTTGCACCCTCTCCTCCAAAAGAAAAAGGAGGGGGGGGGGGGGGGGAACAAACGTCTCTCAGAGCACTGAAACATTGACTTTGTACTGCACTAATAACGGCCCCTTGCATCTGATGCTTTGCTGCAGAATCAGGAAAAATAATTAAATTGCATTGAAAGCATTTCTTTTCATTTATTTATAGACCTTGCAGTTGCAGAGGGGAGAGGAGGCTCATGAAAAACAATGCAAAACATTTCATGAGTTATGCATTGCAAATGTTTTGCATGAAATATGGCGTTACCTCAATCGTTATTGTGATTTTTTTTGTGGGCCTCTCATACTCCTTTGCGGGGCTTACTGAATATCAGTTGTTATAAATTATTAATGGCAGTTGGGCTTTGCTAACATGTAATTACTTGCGTGCTTTTAATGGTATGTGAGCAGGATAACTATGCATGGCATTCACGGTCTCAAAATGTTTCAGAAAGCTAAAATAAAGTGCAAATGCATGCCAACATAGAACAATGAAACTTCCTTCTTTGCCTCTGTTAGTGGGACATAATCAGGAAACGGAAGATTACAGGTTGATTACTCATGAGATAGACAGTGGGTTTTTATTTTGGGTTTTTTTCAACTGTCAAGAAGCTGTGTGCACTCTTGGAGAGGGTGTTACTTTCACCTAATGGTGCACCCGCATCCAATTTTGTTGCAAAACTAGCCTCACTGACATGCTGCTGATAAAACACGCACTCTAAGATTGCAATTTGTTCATGCTGTGTAAGGGAGTAGTATACAAGTGCATGGGCTGTGTTACAGACAATCATTAAATTCTCAAAAACTGATTATCATTAGTGTTTTCTTAATTCTTGCTTATGCTGCCCTCTAGACCAGTGGTTCTCAAACTTTATGTGGTCAAAGAAAAATAAAAAGCAAGACAAATTCAAGACACACCTGTATTTATGTTTGCAGAAAACAGGGATTTAGGTTATCTCGAAGGAAGTCAGTGACAATGGTGCTTTTGAGCATGTGCATGTTGCTTTGCAGCAAGCATGTAACAGCGATCCATAGCCTTATCAGGCACTTCCATACATTCAAACAAATGTTCCCACTGCATATGGTTGAGATCCCAAGCTCTTTAACAGGGGGCGGTGTTTCTTCAGGAAGGGAATTTTTAGTTTGCAGGTACAGGTTTAGCATTTTTTTTATCTCCTCGCATCAAATTGCAGACA
Organism: Neolamprologus multifasciatus; assembly: GCF_963576455.1. Taxonomy (NCBI): domain Eukaryota; kingdom Metazoa; phylum Chordata; class Actinopteri; order Cichliformes; family Cichlidae; genus Neolamprologus; species Neolamprologus multifasciatus. Next base: position 6,185,878 of record NC_140459.1, on the reverse strand, counting down.
GTTTTTTAAGTAATTTCTAATAACAGTTTTTGTTTCTTTAGGTAGTTTGTTTGACTTATTCCACACAGTAAAGAGATCAGTGTTATCTCCTCTTAAATGTTATCCTCTTGCCTGTCAGTTCTTTTTTTGTAAATCTAAGGGTATTTAATGTGGAATAATAGAGAAAATTAAATCTCATTTACTATGTTTTTGTGCAGTTTCAGTTATAATGTTTACTGGGCTGAGAGGGTACATCAGTATGCTTTGACACAGCATTTGGATCCACTGGTCTAGACAGAGGTTTTTGATTTCCATCCGTTCTGGGATTGACCATCTTTGCCTGATTCCTTTCACATCCTCCTCTGTACAAATCTTAATTATTTAAAGAAATAGCCACAACAGAGTAAGCTTAAACTGCTCAGATTTGTCACAGACATTTTGATTGGTATTCCTAAAAACAAAGGTTAGCTGTGTAGAAAAGTGGCTCGATTTCGTGGACTAAATTTAGTCTTAGATCAGCTGCACGCTGATCCTGAAACTGACGTGTTCGGTGTGTCAGCGTGCGGAGGAGAAAGAAAGGAACCGGACTAAGATTACTGAAATACAGCCATGCATGGTCTCATTTAAAAGAAAAGAAACGAAAAAAGAAGGAGCAGGACAGGTGTTTTCTAAGTGTGTTGCTTTTTAATTACAGAAATAATGGACGATTCCCATTTCAACTCATCATACTTTTGGTCTCCCGTCCCCACTGTACAAGGACAGGTAGACACAACCTTATTGTTGGAATTGTCTTGAATTACACATGGTATAGTGGTCTGTGCTGTTGGAAAAAATACCCAGAAGCACTTTAAAGATTATATCACAACCTGAACATGTCGTTTTTAACACCACTAAATAATGCTGGCAACGTTGATGAAGTTATTTGACTTATTGATGGGTTCACATGATCACTCCTGTCCCTCTCCTCTCTCATCTTTTCAATCTTCTGTTTCTGTTTTCATTTGCTTTTTTTGCATCTCACCATACCTTCGTTTTCTCTTCTCTTCCATTGTTTCTTCCTCTTCCTCTGTCTGCTCTTATCTAACCCATTAACTCCTACCCTTCACTCTCCCCAATCTTCCCATTCCTTCCTCCTTTATTCTTCTTTAATTCCTTCTGTTTTTACTGTCATTAACCTCTCATTTTCTGTCTCATTTGTTCTCCATTTTCCTTTCATGACACACTACGTTTATCGCCACTCTGCTTGTGTCATCTCTGGGTCGTCCTGTTTTTCCCCCGCATAAACATATGACTCTTCTTCACATCTTTCTCTTTCTTCCTGTCTTTTGTATTTTTATTTCTTTTTCAACTTCTTCCAAACACCCTCATCCTATTTCCTCTTTCAACCTGCCTTCTTCATCTCTGGCAAGTCTCCTTTCTCCTTACCTTTCTTCCTTCCTTTCATATCCTTTTCCTTCCACCGTCATGAAACATTTCACCCTTACTGTATCACACTCCTTTGCCCCCTAATTCCTACACCCTTCCTTCTTTCCTCTCTCCACTCCCCACTTCTGTCTAGATTGAGAACGCCATGTTCCTGAACAAGGCGAAGGAGCAACTAGGTCCAGAGAAGGCCAGTGCGCCCTCCTTTCCTCACTCTTCTGCGTCTTCCACTTCCTCCCCCCACTACCCCACGGCCGTACTCGCCATCCCCAGCTCAGTGGACGGAGCGGCTGGGTTACGTGTGATCCCTAAACAGGAAGGAGGCGGAGGCAATGTAGGAGGGGGTGGTGGTGGAAACAGCAATAGCGGACCCCTGAGTGCGGTGGGGGCACACCTGCACCAGTCGCACACTTCCCAGAACGTCACCGTTGTGCCTGTTCCCTCCACGGGTATCATGACTGCAGGTGAGTGAGCAGCTCTGATGTTTTCACCAACCTGAGTCGTAGATGATTTTCCAGTTTGTCTTTTTTCTTATTTTGCAAATTGTGAAAGAAAAATTCTCTGAAAAGGTCTATTTAAAAAAAACTTGCCTGATTTAAATTTGGCCAGTCTCCTGTTCAAGATCATCTTCTTGTGCACCTCTGGATGTTTATTTGATCTTGGTGGCATCCCTGTTATGTCTGTTTGCATGTGTGCTTCAGTGTTACAGAATTTTTAAAAGACCATTTTCTTAAAAAAAAAAAAAAAAAAAGGAATAACTCATCCAAATGTATTTTAATTTTAAAATATTTATTTTCCCTACTTTATGGCAGTAACTGGTAGTATTTTAATATAATTCTACAAGACTGCATGAATGCACCTGCAAGGTGTCTGTAAGTGACTAATTAAAAAAACTAGAAGAAAAACAAGCTATTAACTCCATGGTTTTTGAAGGGAAACATATGAGATGAGATCATGCTGTCCTAATGTGTCCTTGGGCAGGACACTTCACCCGTTGCCTACTGGTGGTGGTCAGAGGGCCCGGTGGCACCAGTGTCTGTCAGCCTCGCCTCTGTCAGTGCGCCCCAGGACAGCTGTGGCTACAATGTAGCTGCCATCACCAGTGTGTGAATGTGTGTGTGAATGTGTGGATGACTGAATGTAGTGTAAAGCGCTTTGGGGTCCATAGGGATTAGTAAAGCGCTATACAAATACAGGCCATTTACCATTTAATGTGAGAAACATGACGCTAAAATTAACTACAGCGGTGTGTGCACCTCTTTTAAAAAGGAAATGGCAGTGAGATCATGTAAATGTCCCCAGGTGAAGCTAGACGGTCAAAAATCTGCTATGTTATGCTGAGTCATTTGAAAAAAGTTTGGGATGCAGGTGTTCTTCAGATTCCCAATACTGGCCCAAAACCTGGCCCCATCAAACAGTACGTGACGACGTGATGACACGCACCACAGATCATGTTGTTTGCACTTTTATGTTTTTCATCAGACTCCTCAGGATGTCATATTGGAACTTCACATTAACAGACTCATCCTGGGAGTGCAGCAGGCACGGCTGCTTCCTCACACCCACTCGAGACAATGGTAGCAATTCCATCAGAAGTTTCTCTAGAAAAAGCGAACAGTTCTTTTTTTATTTACAGAAGCAACATGTAGCAGCACAGAGCATAGGAGAAGGACAGGAAGTAACAGACAAAGGAACAGAGTTGAAAGTTAGTCAGTTTTTAAAATAAAACCCAGCAGGCATACTAAATGTGTTGTTTCTGAAATGCTTTAAAAGTGTGCCAGAGACATCACAGTGGAGACACTCATCATGTCTCTCAGAGTTACCCTGGAGAACGATATCATGGTGTCCAACCGTGTGTGTGTTTAAAAACACACCGGGCTTGCTCGTGGTCTCACTCCTCATCAGACATACTTGGAACTGTGGACTCGTATAAAAACCGGTTAGCTGTGGACTGCTTGGACCCAGGTCTCATCACCAAGCATGTACCTTGATCAGCTTGAAACTGATGTTTGCTTGCTGACACAGTTTGATTTCCTGCGGTTATACACAGTGCATACCGTGTAAATAATCAGAATGAGAGCAATACAAAAAGAGCAGCCATGTTGGAAGCTGTCTGCAGATCCCATAAAAGATGATCTCAAATGGGAGTTCAGCCAAATTTAAACCAGGTAAGGTCTTTGGTTTTTATAGAACTCTTTCCAGAACTTTTTGAACTCTACCCATATTTGTTGGTGTCACAAGATATGTGCATAGGAGTGAATGACACTGTACATATTAATCTAGAGTGGCTACTAATCACAATCTCAACAGGGTTCTTTTTCAGTGTCCATTTAGTAGTAGTAGTACTTAGTGTTAATATTAGCAGTTTTACCCCTTTTTTATGCACAGCTTGTTTAAAAATATTCGTTAAAATCTTTTGTATAAACCTTAGCGAGTCTTGAGTTAGTGCTGTAGCTTTGTCCTTTATAAGTGTGTGGCTTTCAAGTTGCAAGGTTGAAAATTAAAGTTCTTTTATCATTGCATCATCCATTAACTGTTAGTTAGAATAAAAGCCTAACAGAGTGAGATCAGGACGGCCAGATCACAGTTTTTCTTTTCCTCTTAGCGGGGTTGGTGATCACCACCCCACAGGGCACACTGGTCCCCACCGCCTCCACGCAGTCTTTTGTAGCTGGACACCCCACTGCCACCACCATGATAGTGTCTGCAGTGCACCCCTCAAATTCAGGTAATACACAGGTGCAGGTCACCATCATTTTAATAATTTCAACGTAAAAAAAATGATGAGGCTCAGGGCTCCTTTTTAGCATTTTATTTTAGACACTTGATGTATTCTTGCAATTTCACTGTTACATCCATACACAATCAAACACATCTGTGTATCTGTCTTATGTAAGGTTTGGTGTTGAGCTGTGCGTCATAATTTTTCCAAACTGTCCCTGTTTTCACTCAACATTCCCTGTTTCCTTTCCTTTGTTTCTTTCTCAATTTTCTCTCATTTTTAGATAAGAAGGAGGACATTGCTCCTGCTGTTGTCATGCCGGCACCATCAAAACGAGGCAGGAAAAGCAAACAGGTGATGAGCAGGGTGGCTGGAGTGGGTGGGGTCCTCCCTCCAGGAAGTGATGCGTTAATACTGGCACACCTTGCTGCTGGTGGACAGGTGAATTTTTTATGTTCTTTCTTTTTTTCTTGTTTCCTTTTATAGAACCAACTATGAGGCATTTTACCTTCACAACCATAAGTAATTGTTTTATTATTGTATTGTAGCACCACGCTGGCGACCCATATGATCTGTCAAATGATGAGGATGATCACACTAACAAAGACGGACCCAAATCTTACAGGTAGGATAAAGTGCGTTAAGTTTAGGAAAATATTAATGGTGTTTTAGATACTTGCAGTTTTATTCTGTGCTTTGTTTATCATAACTGTTTTCTTCTTCTCTTCTCCTCTCATTCCTTGCCTGCCAAGGTGTCGGATGTGCGCAGTGACGTTCTTCAGCAAGTCAGACATGCAGATCCACGCCAAGTCCCATACCGAGGCCAAGCCCCACAAGTGCCCCCACTGCTCCAAGTCGTTTGCCAACTCCAGCTACCTGTCCCAGCACATTCGTATCCACAGCGGGGCCAAGCCCTACACCTGCACGTACTGCCAGAAAACTTTCAGGCAGCTCAGTCACCTACAGCAGCACACACGGTACTGGGCCTGAGTGTGTGCGTGTGTTAAAATGTGTGCATGTGAACATCTGTGTGGTGATAGATAAATGGAAGAAGGAGTGGTGAGCTTGGGACTTGTCTGGGTTGTTTTGGGGAGTGCTGACAGTGTAAAGCTCTTTCTGCACAGTCAAAGTATCATCTTTGAAAGTCCCCAAAACTTAAATTATTTCATGCCCCTAAGTTATTTTTAAGTACTTGTCTTTGACCATTCATTCTTTTCTAAAAACTGGGACCCACTGTCAGAATGGGAAGTCAGTTTCCTGAGTCAGTATCTAAAGGTAATTAAATACAACTCCTACACAGTCTCACTTACAGCTGCAATATTTATTAAGTTACAATGGCTACCTGAGGTTCATCAGGTATGTGGGCAACATATCCATATTCCTATATTAGATATACCTGTTCAACCACTTGTTAACATGAATATTTAATCAGCCAATCACATGGCATACTACTACTGAAATTCCTTAATTCTCCCAGCATTCAGTCAAAGTATTTTTTTCCCTGGTAAGTAATTTACTAGTGATTTAAACAAGAGAAAAAACAAGTTTAAATGCACCCAGGCACCAGGTCTCCATTTGTCCGTGTCTGAACTGGAGTATAACCCAGACTTTAGTCAGATCAATGTCATTTGTTTCCTTATATATGCAGAGATTCAGATACTCGGTATTCCAGCAGTAAGTGAGACAGGATGATTGAGTTATATTTAAATGCCTTTTCTCACCAACACACCTGTCTGTCACTCAGGTTTCACCAAAATATGCATCCCCTTTTTGTTTTGTTTCAGCATCTTCTCTAGATGTCTCTGTTATTCAGATGTCTTTATTAAAACATTTTCCTTTCATTCTCAGCAAGATAAAAACTCTAAAACATTTTTTAAGAATGCACGATACAAGTCTAAGTACACTTTGCATACTAACTGTACGTGCTGTGCCTAAAAAATACATCCTGATATGCAGTTTTTAACCTGCATGTTTTACACCCCTTTTTACTGTGGCGCTAATCGGACACTAAAATTAGTTTTAATTTGACTATATTTCATTAATTGTGACAATATGAGTGATAAATCTATCTCCCATCCAGGCTGTCGCCTTTCTGATAAATGTGTTAATTTTATGTTGACCTTGTCATTCACCTTCATGCTTTCATTTCCCTCATTTCCATGCACTGGGTTTTCTCTGTGGGTTTCAGGCCATTAATTTTAAAGAGGAAGATGTGCTCCGCTGGCCTGGCACTCATCTTGAATTTACATTTTGGTTTGACTGCAGCAGACTCAGACATTCATAGATACACTACACTCACACTTCACTCAAAGTAGTGCACACCAAAAGGAGAGAGAGACTGCGAGAGAGAGAGAGAGAGAGAGAGAGAAAGAGAAAAGCGTGACTGTGCTTGCTGTATGTTTCGTTCTGTGTTTTCACAACTCAGACACAGCACAAAGAGCACACTGTCAAACTTAGCAATCTGTGATCAATACTTGATCGATCAGATCCTTTTAGCTTAAATGCATGATTTGGTCTTCGGTTCATTATGAAGTTTGGTCATGCTGTAGCTTAAAAATCTCTCGCTGTTTCTCTCTCTCTCTGTGTTTCTCTCTCCCTCCCACCCCCCTTAACCCTCCAATCCCGGTTTCCCGTGTTAGAAACCACACTGAGGCCAAGCCCCACAAGTGTCCCCACTGCTCCAAGTCGTTTGCCAACTCCAGCTACCTGTCCCAGCACATCCGCATCCACACCGGGGCCAAGCCCTACACCTGCTCCTACTGCCAGAAAACATTCAGGCAGCTCAGTCACCTACAGCAGCACACACGGTACTGGGCCGAGCTGGGCTGGGCCGGGCGGGTTTTGAATGTGTGCATGTATGGGAGCAGGTGCATGGAGAGTTATGTCACTGTGCTTGTGTCCTTCTTTTTGAGTTATTGTGTGTTTATAGTGTCTATCAAATCTGACACGTACTTTTTTTCTTTTATAAGATGGATCTGTTCTCCCCACTTCCATATTTTAACTCTTAGATGCTACTAGAGTAGCTCGGCATGCCTCAAAGATCAAAATAATCCATATTTATGTTTTACTACAAACATACACTGAGGTGTAAACAAGATTCAAAAGTTAAGGGTGAGTGACCCATAAAAAATAGTTTTCAGCGGATGATAGAAACAATCAAACCACAGATTAGCTCAACCTAATTGAAGGCGAAAGGCTGTTACAAAGCTAGGCACTACAACCTGAAAGGACAGAAGAATGTGGTTGATGTGTGATCACTGGCATGTATTAGCAGCCTAGTGTATCTGTTCTAAAACTTTATTTCATAGCTTATTGCTTCATCATAAAATCCCAAAAAAGAGAAACGTTTCGTTGTTTGGATTAGTGACGAAACATTCCTCCCACTGAAAACGCTACGTCCACCTAAACAGAATCAACTTTTTGGGATTTTCTTACCTGGATGATTGAGCATGCATCAAGACACTTCATGATAAAATGTGCTAAAACAGAGGATGTGATTTTAAAGTGCACCAATAGCAACCAAAGGTCACACTATTCAAATTTACCAAAGCCGTTTCCTTCTCGAGGAAGTGAAAGTAGAAGTTTGAGAAACTGCAACATGAGGAAGCAAGGGGCTGAGCTGATCTAGAAGTATCTTAACTTTGTCAGTGCGTCAAACTTGACACCTTTGTTTTGTTTTGACTGTGATTTCCCAGGATTCACACCGGTGACCGGCCGTACAAGTGTAATCATCCTGGCTGTGAAAAAGCTTTCACTCAGTTGTCCAACCTCCAGGTACTGAATCCACAGGTTTTCTCTTTGCCACTGACATGATCATTACTTTACTAAGGCTCTAGTGCTACTAGCATATATTTACTTGCAAGCCAGTGGTTCTCATACTCATCCAGGTTCCACAGGTTGGGTTTTGTAGACAAAATGTACAACCAAGTGTGATGGAGTAGTAGATATGTTGATGCTTAGCTTTTTTTTCACAGAAATTTTATTTTGGATCATTTTTCATTGTTAATAATTAAAAAGAGATTTAAAAATTCAACATGTTGGCCAACAGAGGTGGGAATCACCATACATCCCACGATACGATATTATCACAATACTTAACGCACGATACGATATTATTGCAATTTTTTAAAATATTATGCGATATTCAGATTCTGTACATAAAGGTAAACTTTATCAATATTCATTTTATCTAATATCAAAGTCTCACACTCAGTCTTTCTCTCATTTCAGTTTTATTGTTGACAAACTGAACGGTTTGTATTACAGTCTAGTCCAACTTAACTGAATCAACCATCTGGTACAATTATAGCTATTCTGAACTATGCAGTTTATGAAAACTATGCAGCCCCTTCAGCAACTGAAGAATTTGAAAGTAAATTAAAACAAAATATAATTTTACATTAAATAAAAAAGTTTTAAACTTAATTAAAATAAAACATGTCTTAAATTAAAATAAGTAAACTGTCATGTTTATTGCTGCCAAAAAAAGTTAAACACATTTGGACAGTGAAGGAATGTCAGGATTCTTGCTCAGAAAAAGGATCAACAGTCAGAGCATGTTCCAGTCCACCAAAACCTTTTTTGTAACAAAATTTCGATTTCTGCTGTCCCTGTATCGATACATTATTAGCAAACAAAATATCACGATACTACAAAGTATCGATTTTTTCCCCCACCCCTATTGGCCAATATTTTTTTGAGAACATCCCTAACATTTGTTAAATGAAGTTAATTATCAGACTTTCCTGAGATAATGGGACAGTGCAGTTTAAAAATAATCATGTTTTATTGTCACAGGTCATGAATTACTAATGTCTCCTTTTTAATTTTCATTTATCAGCTTTAATCCCGATGTTGATATTTTAGCAAATATTGCCTAATATATCAGCTGGACTCTAGTCTGAAAAGAGTGATTTTCTTGCCTTTTCTATTGTAGTCAAGATCAAATTACATATTCCTAGTTTTTACATGCCTCTTTTATTTATTTATTTTTCCATCACAGTCTCACCGTCGGCAGCATAACAAAGACAAGCCGTACAAGTGCCACAACTGTAATCGTGGTTACACAGATGCTGCCAGTCTAGAGGTTCACCTGTCCACACACACCGTGAAACACGCCAAGCTGTTCTCCTGTGGCCTCTGCAACCGATCCTATACCTCGGTAAGAATTCTGGTATCTGACATGCAGTTTACTGAAAGTGTAGATTTGGTTGTACTGCAACAGAGAAGACATAACAGGAGAGAGTTGGCAGGAATTGCACTGCTGATTTGCAGATGCTTTACTGCTAATACACTGTTGTTTATTGTTAATCCATAAGTCTGTCTGACATGCATTATATGTAGAGCTCTAATGAGCCTTTTGTTCTGATCTCAGGTCTTAGAATAGAATAATATAATGATTATTACTGCAAAGCACTGATCATCCCTCTCTGCCAAAATCATTGTTCGTGCAGTTTAAGCCAGATGCTGTATAGCAGCTGGTACTGTTAATGTATCTAGTAATTATATAATTATGCACATACATCATCAATGGACACAGGGATTGTGTCTTTGGTTTGTTCATAGATATTTCAGGAGTGCGTGAAGGATATTTCTTCAGATTGAACACAAATGTTCATTTAGTCTTCAGATGGCACAAATGTCTAATGTGGATTCAATTATTTACCCAAAAGCTAAAGAAAAATTAGCTTCACTTTCACATCCAGATGTTTTGCAACACTTTTCTGCCCAGCAGCAAAACTCATTAACTCAAAAATCATTCACTATAAATATTAAATGGTTGGTTAGTGATGCCATACAACCACAAAGCTATATTAATAGTTTTCTGAGAAAATGTAATGACATAGTCTGCTCTGTGAACTGCTGTATTAAAAAAATCAAAACACATTCTTCCTGTTTTTCTTTCCTGACATCATGTGCTCTACTTCTGTCATCCGTTCTCCAGGAGACGTATCTAATGAAACACATGAAGAAGCACAACCCCGACCCATTAACAGTGGCAGCAACAGTAGCTGCTCAGCAGGCCCAGGGTCTGACACCAGGCAGGGGCCGAGGCCGCGGTCGAGGGAGAGGTGCGGGCAGAGCGAACCAGCTCCAAAACCAGACGAACCCTAACAACCAGAACCCAAACCCCGGACCCCCAGGCAGCTACCAGCCACAACAGCAACCCACAGAATCTGTGGTCCCCTGCCCATTTGATCTACACCAGTACAAGACAGTGTCAGCCAGCGAGATCCAGTACAAACCAGTCACTGTGGCAGACCTGCCAGTGACCCACAAAGACCTCTGCCTAACCGTCTCCACGTCAGCCATACAGGTGGAGCACATGAACTCATAGGCTGCGTCTTCCTGCTCTGCTCGAGGGATTAGTCGAGTAAAAATGGTCCATATGTACAAGTAATTTAACTGTATTCAGTATTAGAGCCTTCTTAAAATCAGGGGGAAAACAGCTGATTGGGTGAATTTCTATAATTCAGATCTTCTATTTTATTGACACATCACTGAATTTGAAAGTGTAAAAACACTAGTGTATTCAGTTTAGACTTCCGTAGCTTTCCGTGAGATTATTTTTTAAAAGCGGTTAGTCGGGTAATGCAATACAATCATGGATAGAAGTAAATTTGAATTCACCCACTTAAGAAGCTTTGATGCTGAGTACAACCATAAATTACTTACACAGATATTTTACAGTGTGCTTCTTGATTCCTGAGCCCACTTGCCATGTATCTCTCAGTCCTGCTCTGAGGGATCTTTGGAGGATAAAGGTGTAAAATATCTGTAAAATTAAAAAAATAATTTCACTATTCTTTGAGCAGTTATGGTCCAAAGAATAGTGTAAATGTTGAAGACATTCAGATCACATTAATCTGAACATTCATCACTTATTAGTTCAAGCCAAAACAAAGAAAGGAGTGAATGATGGGAGACTGTAGAGAGAGCATCTGAAGCAGCGGTGCAAAAATGTTTAAACAGCATCTGAAAGGCACAGTCGGGTGTCGCAGACTACATCACAAACACTGAATTGGAGCTACAAAGGAAGGAGCAGCAGGAAGAAAAACGAAGCGTGCGTTTGGGAAGTCTCGCTAAAGCCTGCAGCCGAATCTCAAAAGTGTACATTTTACAGATCATGATATCCTTATTTACACCCACCTCCTCTCAGAGGAGCGAGGAAACATTTCCCAAAGTATTAAATAAGATAGCACGATCGGTCGGAGAATGCACTAAATGTAAGAAGTCCACAGCAGGAACCACGACAGAAAAGAGAGAAAAACGGGGGTGGGAGGGGTCATAACGAAAGCACTTGATGAAACTTACTTCACGCCTATGTTTTTCATCCTTTACCTTTTTTTTATATATCATATGTATGTATTTTTCTACCAACAGAGAAACGTGTGATCAAACAGGAAGCAACGTGAGCGCATGAATGTGATGGAACAGAGAGAAAAGTCCTAACAGAACGTCTTGGTTCTTTCTTCCTTTTTGTTGCTATTCAACTGTTTACTGTCCTCCAATGAGTTAAGGCAGCCCAGTTTGTATTGTCAGGATGGTTGTTGGGAAAATAATGATTGTGTGATGAAAATGGCTGACAGGTACTGTTATTAATCCTTTTTTTTTTAAAGAACTTTTCATACATATTATTACTACTTTCATTATAACTGTATTGCAAATGTTATCCACATTATTATCAATCTGAGGCATTATGATATTGCAGTATGCTGTACATAAAATACATAGAAAAGACTTTTTCATCTGTAAAAGGGAAGTATGTCTTGTGTAAAGCATCTATGAAAACTAAAGGAAATCAAATTAACGTGTATCAAATCACTGGCAGTGTCCCAGGTCAACTTTAAAGCTGACGGGCTGTGAGACCGTCACGCTCAGCAAAGTGAGGAGATGACGGGAGAATAATTGTTTCCTTTATCACAACCACAGCCACCATCTACACACTGTGAAACTGATCTTAATTAGGACGTAACCAGAGATGAGTCAATTAAACCTCAAGTGTGATAATTAGGCAAAAAATTAGGATGTATCTATTTGTTCCCTTTTGATGTCAGTGAACTCTAAAGCTCTGCCTTTTAAATCATATAAATACTTTTCTAAAGTCTGTCCTCATAACTTAATCCCAATGGCAGGCAACGGCGCAGATATCGTACCAATATCAGTGAATTGCAAGAAGAAAATTAGCAGGGACTTTAATTAGTCATTTAAAATATTTTTGGGCATAAGGGAAGCACTTTGGTAAAACTATCTCTAATTCCACATTTGTGCTTTTGTTATATAGGTTCACTGTAGGGCAGGACTTGAGTATTGTTCCCTGGACTAATGGAAATTGGGGCAACAGTGTGGATGAATTTATACAGATTTTTAAAGTAACAAGTTGTTTTGTACTAAGGAAATGAAAATAACTTAATTATCAATGAGCTAAAATGGCATTCTCAAGTCTCCTAAATTATTCCCATTCCCAATTACTCAGTCATATAATTGTAACACAACAGATAATTAGCCAAATCTCATATTTATCAGTATCCCAGTGACATTGATGGTGAATATGTACCAATATTGGTGGATCCCTAATACATTATAAACAGGGACCACTGAGGCTTCCCAGAGGTGCAGTTTGGCTAAAATATATAATTCCACATCTGTACAGGTGTTGTTGTGCTAAGTTTACTGTTGGGGATTGATTCCTGAACTTGTGGAAAAAAATGGTCTCAATTACTCAGAGAACCATGTTAATACTGTAACCATATGATATTTAAAACTAACGTATCCATGATTCATCTGCAAATAATTAAAGCATGATTAAGAGAAGCTGTGACCTTGGTGACCTGGGACACCGCACACGCCGTCTCTAACCAATCAGAAATGTTCAGGATGCCCATACAGACGGTTGATTGTCTCCATGTATACTCCTTGTATTTCATTGTGTCTTTTTATGAGAAATAACCCATTCTCAATATTCTTGTTAATGTTATTACCAATGCTCCTGATAATACAGTTAACTGCCCTCTTATGCTACACTCTTCATACTGTATGCACAGTTACACCTCTTGCTCATCTGAACAGACTGTTTCTTCCCTTATGGAGAATAAAGTTCAAAACCTGTTTATGATGAAAGCACTACATTTTTTATTGGTATTTTATTAAAATCAACAGTACATATTATTAATGAACATTTATAATGAAAGTTACTTTTGGCTGCTCTTTTGTTACAGCATGTGGCTCCACGTGGTCAGTTTTATCCTAGATACCCAGGGTAAAGATCAGGGGGTATTTTTCTCAAAACTAATGAAGTTGAATTTTTGATTCAGGTTCAGGGAATCTGTGATTATACCATCCCCACGTGGTTTGGAAATTGCAGTGGACTATGCTGCAAAGGCTTAGCAATCATATGAAAAGGATTCACATGCTTAGAAGACTGTCTACACCAAGACCTACAACGTGATGTGTTTCTTTTAGCTCCATTTGTAGAAAAATAATGCTTTTGCTAGGAAAGCATATACAAACTGCACATGGATTTTTATAGAGTGTACGTGTCTTACCAGAAGGAGTCCAAAGGTTTCTGTCATAAAAATTATTTATCAAAACAATTAAAAAGAACAGATTATATTTCTGTAAACATAGCAAACCATACCAAAGCATGCAATTTAATGTTTTACACTACTTCTTTCAGGCGTTTTAAGCTGTGTTTTAAGCTTTGGAATAGAAATGCTAAGAATTATAAGTCAATGCGCGTTTTTTCCCCAAACAGTTGCCTGTTGCACCTCCGGGCCACCGTATGATGTTTATGTTAAACAATGTAGCTAAAAAAAATGGATTATAACAATTATATATATTTTAAATTAATGTACTTGAAAAAGAAAGCGATTCGTATATACTAAAATTATACGACTTTTTTTTAATTGAGTGAATAACATGTATAAATGACCCATAAAATGGGTTTCGTTTGATCATAAGTCAGTTAGAATTTGGCCTTTAGCACTGGAGACAAGTATGCAAACAGGGTATATCCAGTGTTGCCAACTCCTCAGTAAGGAAAATCGCTATTGGCTGTCCTAAAAGTCGCTAGAAGTCGCTAAATGACGTCATCACCTAATTTGCATAATTGGTCATGCTAATGTAATTGTAACCTACGTTGTTGGAGAGAGAAATAACATCGTGGACGAGACATAAAGTGAGCAAAAAACGTCCTAAATGCATTTAGAATTTATTTAGAACTACAAATTAAATTTCTTTTAGCAATTATTGTTTTTTGTAATGTCACAATTCCAACCCTGCTCCTTTACCCGGGCTTTGACCGGCAAAAGTGACCCGAAATAGGCACTCTGGTGGAGTTACTTTGTGTGTGTGTGTTTATAAGTAGTTTTAAACCTGATCCACAAAACAGCATAAGAGTAAAAGAAGAACTGACTGCGTTACAGCACCCGCTGCTTGTTGAGAGTAAAAGCGATATGCGCTTTCACGTCTTTTTTTAGCGACTTTTTAAAAAGTCGCTAGGGGGTCTGAAAACTCGCTAAATATAGCGACAAAGTCGCTAAGTTGGCAACACTGGGTATATCCCGCCCAAGCAGAAAACTCCGAAAGAAGAAACAAGCATACACACGTACGGGGGCAGGGTTCGGGCTATCTCGGCCAATCACGGCAAGACGCTCACCAAGGTAGTTCAATTCAAATTTAAACGGTCGAGGACGGAGATCCCGCGGACACGGAAATTGTTTTTAAGGTAATTGTTTCATAAATTACAGTGAAGTATGTGTTTTAATCTGCAGTTTGTGTGGCGGAACTCGATTTAAACCGTAAGAGCAAAGTTTTGTAATTTAATGTAGAAGTTCCTTTTCGTACTAAGGGTATCTGCAGTCAACGTTAGCGATCATACGAAGGGGTTTAGTGTCAGTGGTGTCTTTATGTAATTTAATCGAAGCTGATTTAAAAATTAGCGTGTCCCAGTAAGATTTTCTATCTTGGTTTAACTCAATAATTACGCAAGTTAAGTTTGGTTAATGTAAATGCTAAAAACTGTGGACACAGTGGCTTTGTTTAGGCTCACATCACACTCGGTAAGTTACTAAAGTCCGACCTCTGTTATAGGGGTCTATTAAAAGTTTATCTGAGCTGAGTTAACGCTAAATCGTGTGATTTTCACTGTAAACGTAAATATTACTTTTTCGTGTGATTGATTTTCATTATTAGCAGGCACTTTTATATGAGTGTTATATCCAAGCAGGTGTGGA
Source organism: Neolamprologus multifasciatus (assembly GCF_963576455.1). NCBI lineage: Eukaryota > Metazoa > Chordata > Actinopteri > Cichliformes > Cichlidae > Neolamprologus > Neolamprologus multifasciatus. Next base: position 6,170,521 of record NC_140459.1, on the reverse strand, counting down.
TCACCGTGCAACACCCTAGTTTGTCTCCATTGTATTGGTTACTAGTACACCCAAGTCTCATCGGAGACGCCAACGTTATTTTAACAGCTACTTAATAAAACTCGGCTTTACCACGTTGTTACTGTCTTGTCAAAATAAATGTGGCACATGATATGCAAGTGACTGTTGTTCTTTGTGCGCTTAATGGTAAATACAACTGCAACTCGGGTAACACGAAGAAGAACTTTTCTTTGCAAGCTCCTTTGACGAAGGATTACTACTTTTTTTTTTTTAATACAGAGGACAGAGTGTTAAAATGTCGAGTGGGTTTTAAACGCAAAAAATGTGCTACTTAAATATCATGACAGGGTTTTACACATTTTTGATGTCCAAAAAATGTGTGAAAAGGCAGATTTCTGCCATTACTATATACAGATCTGCCTTGCATACAGCTGTAGTCAACCACTAAAGGCCCAATTTAATAATAATGGTTTATATACTCAATCTGTGGCTGTTCATGATGAAGAAATAAACAAGTTTTTTTTCTTTGTATCTGTTTTAACAATAATTCACCTCGTAGCCCACAACAGAGCATGTCCCGCCTGCCAGTAATGTCAAGTAAGAGGGTACTGGCGTGCAGCAGCGCGGAGAACGCCCAGGATTTGGCACCTGCACAGGTTTGTGTAAACCCTTCTGTTTACCTTTGTACTGCTACTGTCTGACTTTTAGATTACTGTTAAGTATTTGTGAGTTTAATTTTTGCTGGCGGTGAGTCATCCTCACATGCACATGCAGGTATCTTAGAAGGCTAGTAAACCACAGCTGGCCTTGCTGCTTTGCCTGAAAAGGTTTAGATGGTAAACCAAATTTCTTCTTATGGTTGCAATACAGCAGCTGCAGGGTTTGTGATATAAAGGAGTTCTTGTTGTGGTACTTCAGCATGGAAGCTCTTCTCATCTACCCCATGTGATGGATTTTGTGTGGCAAATGTGCATTTGGGGGGAAAAAAGGTTTTACCCTGAAACCTGCGCAAGACTCAGGTTTGTTCTCACTGTATGCTAATGGTGTCTTTTGTTTTGCAGAAGAGACTCCGTAAGGATGCAGATCCGGTTAAACCAGCGGCTACGGTCATTGGTACCAAGCGACCTGCTCTCGCAGCAACCCGAGCACCTATCTGTAAGTAACGTCTCAATCCCGAGTGTTGAAATCTTTTTGTTTTACTCCAAACTACATTGGTTTATGTCGGAGAACTACTTTATCTCAGTAAAGCATTTCATTAAAAGGCTGTCCCCGAACTAAACCAGTCAAAAAGTAAAACTGCATTAACTTTATCTAAAAAATAATTTAGTAAAACACGTTTTCACATTGTATATTGTGCTTCTGTCCTCTTATCATTTTGATAAAAATGTCCTTCTTTGTTTCACTCTCCAACACAGCTAGGCCACTCAGAGCTGCAGGAGCTGCCACTGTAGCTGCGGCTCCGTCTAGAGGTAAGAAATGCTAAATATGTGGCAGGACTTTAGACACTGTGGTCACAAACCTTCATCTGGAGCAGTGATTAAGCAGTTTAAAGTTTATCAAATTTGTTCGTGGACAGTGTCATATCTTATGTAGCTTGGTCCCAGATGAACATGTGATCATTTAATGCATCTATTTACTGTTTAGGTGTCATTAAGCAGTCTGTAGCTTCAACTGCATCAAAGGGAGGCAACATGAAACAACCTGTTGCATCCACCGGCACAAAAACAGGTGAGAAATGAATTCTGCTCATTTCTTTTCTTCTGACAACTAAACGTTTATATTTTGGGGCTTCGATTTGTTAATAACCCTCCATAAATTTTAAATGCTTTTGAAAATATTTAAAAGTGTGAAAAAAGTGACCCAGTAAATTGAAATAAGCCACGATTCTGAGTGAGTTTGTGCAAACACGACCATAAACATAAAGCGCCTAAATGTAATTCAGCCGTCACTGGTTCATCTTTTATGCATTTGATGTTTAAAGGTTGCTTCTGTAGAAGAGTTTTTCTTAACAGACTGAAAAAACCAAATTGAAAATGTTGCGTTTGTGTACAGGTGGAACACAAAAACGAAACCCTTGGGATCTGAAGGGCAAGGTCAGCGACATGGAGGATAAGGTCCGTAACTACCAAATAAAAGTTAAGACTCTGAATCAGGAAAATGAGGTTCTGCAAGACTCGGTGTCCCAAGGCCAAAGAAAAATTGTGCAAGTGGAGAAGGAGCTTCAGATACAGAGGAGCCAGATTGGGTACGAGGACTATTTCATTTGGAAAATAAACGTTCAGTTAGGAATTTTACTCCTGAAATTGTCGTGTTAATCATTGACAACTTGACTTTGCTTTTATCTTCTGGGATTTTTAGGGAGTATGAGAGGAAGCTGCAGGTGTTGGCAGGAGTCCAGGATGAGCTGGAGAAAGTCTTGAGCGATAAGAACTTTCTTCAGAAGGAGCTCACCAACTTGGAGGGGAAATACAAAGTGATGGAGACTCTCCGAGACAGCCAAGAGACGGAGCTGCAGACTCTGAAGGTAAAAGATTGACTGAACAGCAGCTGAGAATAGCCGTGCTTGTTTTTTATCACTAGATAAACGTACAGATGGGCCGACCTGCCGAACCTTAATATCATTTGTCGTTCTTTCTGCTCCAGATGAAGCTCTCTGTGCAGGAGTCGACTCTGGCCCGTGTGCAGGCAAACCTCAGAGACTCCGAGGAGGAGGTTCGGTCTCTGAAAGAAACTGTGGCCCAGCAGAAGGATGAAATTTACGCCGGAGAGATGGAGCGCAGACGGCTCCACAACACCATACAAGAGCTCAAGGCAAGTTTGCCTCTATTACCAATAAAAGTGCCTCTTCATATGCACAAATTGTTCTTTAAATCCAATACTGACTCTGATAACAAAATGTGAATGTTTTCTCTGTTCTTTGGTTATCTTTGGTGTGTGCTGGTCACATTTGTCCAATCATCCTTCGGCTTTTGCTGCAACCAATAAAATATTAAGTTTCAGTCTCACTCTTGTATCTCTTGCAGGGTAATATCAGAGTGTTCTGCAGAGTGCGTCCTCTGGTAGGTGGAGGCTTTCCCAAGCATATACAACTCGCCGCAAGTGACAATAAAGCGATAACGCTGGCTAAAACCGAGGAGGTAAGAATGAGGAGCGCTTAACGCATGTTTAAAGAAACTGTTGGCTGCAGAGGATTTGATTTGTGTGAGTTAACATGTGTTAGTGTCAGCGTAGATGCGCTTAACAAAGAGGAAGCACAAACAACCAACTGAACTGAGTTTTTGTGCTTTTCAGTCTCACACGGGCAAAACTGCTGACACTCAGAAGAATTACAACTTCAGCTTCGACCGTGTGTTTGGTCCTCGGGCCTCCCAGCAGGAGGTGAATATCCCATTTGACTGTTTTTCATTTTGTGGTCCCCGCCTGTGCGTGGAGGAAATTCCTAAATTTGTCTTTATCTTCAGGTCTTTGAGGAGATCTCACTGCTGGTGCAGTCAGCACTGGACGGCTACAACGTCTGCTGCTTTGCCTACGGTCAGACCGGAAGTGGGAAGACGTACACCATGGAGGGGGACGAGTTTGACGAGACCAGAGGTGTCATTCCCAGAGCTGTGCAGCAGATCTTTAAAGCTGCAGGAAAACTGGGAGAACAAGGCTGGGAGGTTGGTTTGGTTTGTGTTTGAATGTCTGAAGAGAAGGTCAGTGGTAGCAATTTTACATTTGGTTTTACGCAGTGGTAGAGCAGCAGCTTTTAAACTGCAGACTATCTGAAAGACTTGAGTAGTTAGTGTTACAGGTTGTTCGTCTAAGACCAGACTGCTTTTCTACCACAGTCGGCCATATTTCCTTAAGCACCAAAGATGATTTTGGGTATACAGATATGAGTGGAGCTTTTATGATTAATCTGCCGCACTGTTAATGTTGTGCTTTTCTTCTTTTATCCACAAAAGTCTCACTTTAGTGTTAATTTGCTTCTGCTCCTCAGCGTCAGAGGGATTTCACACTGCAGTCTGCTGTGTGCCCTCGTGGTGCGTTTATGAGGGAATGTGCTCATTTTAGTTTTTATTTCAGTTCACGTTCACGGCGAGCTTTGTCGAAATTTACAATGAGACCCTGAGGGACCTTCTGTACACCGGCAAGTCCAGCAAGAGACCTGAGCACGAGATCCGCAAGACAACCAGCAACGAAGTGACAATCACTAATCTCACCTATGAGCGGGTCTGCAATGAGGATCAGGTACAGCAGACAGACATCTGTAGCTCGGAACAAAATTAATTTCAAATCGGCTGACAAATTGTTACCAAACGTTGCAAATACATCAAACTTTATCGATGCTCTATATGTTTTAAAACGTCCCCTCGTCCTCTCAGGTTCTCGGTCTGATTGCTTTGGCCAATCGTAATCGCTCCACTGCCCAGACAGCCCAGAACGACCGCTCGTCTCGCTCCCACTCAGTCTTCCAGCTGGATATTGAGGGAGTCAATGCCGGCAGGGATGTCAAGTGCAAATGTGAGTATAATCCCACTGGAAGTACCAGCGTCGGGAATGTGGTTTCTTCTTTTTGGATCTATAATATTGAGTCTGGTTAGTTATTGTTACTGTAACCAGTGCAAAATCTGCTCTGATGACTCAGCGTTAATGTTTGAGCCCCTGAGCGCTAAAAGAAGTATTGTTTTGTAAAGTATTAAAATTACATTTAGGAAAAACTGAACACTGCTTCCTATAAGAGTTGCTTTTCTCTGTGTGTAGCCACTCTGTGCCTGGTGGACTTGGCTGGCAGTGAGCGAATGGTGAAGAGCCAGTCTCAGGGTGACCGTTTCAAAGAGATGACCGCCATCAACGGCTCGCTGTCCAACCTGGGCATCGTTATCGCCGCTCTGGCCAACAAGGTCTGCAGCTGCAGTTTCTGTAGTCTTAGACGTCACACCTGCTTTCTTTACGTTTACAGTATTAATGATTTTTTTTGGCCTTTTGTGTTTCAGGAGAGTTACGTTCCCTACAGGAACTCGAAGCTCACCTACCTCCTGCAGGGATGTTTGGGGGGAAACAGCAAAACGTGAGTTTGTCGACATCACAAATCTTTATAATGACGATACATAAAACTGAGGGAATTAATCCCCAATAAATATTTAACTGAGAGTTTGATTTCATCACTTCAGATTGTCACTGTTTATTCTTTGGCGCTAATTTTGGATGTCTTTATCTCCAGCTTGATGTTTGTTAACATCGCCCCGGAGCCCGACAGCTTTGGGGAAACTCTGAACTCATTGAGGTTTGCCAGCAAGGTCAGTGCAGTCTTGTTTCCAGTGTTCATTGGACAGAGTACATTAATGATGTCCTTACATTAGCTGTTTATGGTAAACCAAAGCCATACTCCATATCCATTTTAATACCTTGGTATGTAATTCATACTCTCGTTTTGTCTGAAGAGTAGGGATGTTCCTGGTGTCTTATTTACTAGTCGACTAATCGAGGGGGAAACAATTAGACTAACCAACTAAAGTAAAACTAAGGAACATTCAGATATTGAGTTAATTTTCAAACTGCTTAATAGAAACTGTCAAACTAGACGCAGAGGTATCTTAAACCATTTATCACATTCTGTTAAATACAAATGAAAACGCATTACTACAAAAGATGTTCTATTAAAATATGACAATCATTTGAGAATCTAAAAGTACGACTGAGTGTGGCGCGAATGATTCAGGCTGTTGAAAATTAATGACAACCTTTTCAATAAAAGCAGAAATTTAGTAACAAAGTAATACATTATACAGCCGTTTTCTAGTCAGGTTGTGGGGGCAGCAGGAAGGACCACTCCTGACCACAGCTGATAGATGTAAACTGGCTAGCATGACCAAGGATGCTGGGGCCTCCTCCTGGTAGGACGTGCCCAGCTGGAACACCCTGCCCAGGAGGCTGTCACCTCCCGGGCAGGGTGGCTGTCACCTTTTGATGTGAAGGAGTAGTGACTCTACTCTGAGCCCCTCCCCCATTGACTTAACTGCTCTCCTAAAGGAGAGGTTTTCCACCTTTTGAGAAAACTAATTTCCTCTGCGTGTATCTGCGATCTCAGTGTTAACAAGAAGATCAGGGTAGATTGATAGATTTATGGTGTTTCTCAACGACAGTGCGCCATCTGGTGGCAGATCGCTGCCTAACATTTAGAACACAATGTACCAGCATTGGGCATCAATTAAAATTTTAACAATTAGATTGAACGACTGGTAAGTCTGATACAGACTAGTGACAATTAGTCGACTAGTCACATAAATCCCTGATAGAGCCCACAGAAGTGGCCTGCACCATGTGCGTGGCTGGCTTTGCAGTTTAACCACCAAAACACTCGTCTGCAGTGGAATTTCTTTGAGCTAATCGATTCATTTATTTATTCATTTTTTCTTCTAATTAATGTGGAAAATGGTGGCAAAAGTGGATGAAATGAGTGATTCCTAGAGTTACATGTCAGTTTACAGCATAGGGATTAAGTTTACAGTATAAATACCACTGAAGTGTACAAGGATTTGAAGTTTCACTGTAACTTTAACATTTTTGACAATTTTGTTTTGTTTTCTCCCCTGCAGGTGAACGACTGCGTCATCGGGACAGCGACTGCCAACAAAAAGTAGAAATTATTTTTAAAAAAATCCTGAGTTTTCTACTTTTTAGGTTCATCTCAGGTTTCCACGCTCGCTGAGTTTGACATGCTCACGGAGTATCTATACATGTAAAAATGTCATTTCTTCTAATTAGTACTTCAAACAACTTGTCTGAATCTAAAATGCGTCAAACCTTCCATATATCTGTACTTGTGTGTAGTAATGCTAGCTTCACCACAAAAGGAGTTGCCGTGCATTTCAATAAAAAGAAAAAAGGAAAAAAAATTGATTTCACTGCAGATTTCACACATTTAAGCTTTTCAGTGGGCCGTTCCTGACTATATTTTATATTTGTGCTCTGAAAGCAGGGCGTCAGTGTTTAGTGTTTTTTCAAAGCAGCTGTTTTAGCATGAAGTGAGAGGTAAACTCAGAAATTACTGATTTTTGATTAATGTAACTCTTGTGTTTACCTGCTGTTGGAAGTGAATGACAGTAACATTGAGTGTTTTCACCAATGTTAGATTATGTTTGTATATACTGTATAATGGCTATTTTACAAGTAGTATGTTTCGTGGGAATTAAATGTTTATTTTTGACATGTACACATGTACGCATTACATTTACTCTACAAATAAAACCAAATTTAAAGGCTGTTGCATTTTATTGCCTTTTTCTTTTCTTAAAGTTATGAAGGCATCATGGATTGCCATTCACTGCTTTGAATGGACAGACTGGTCTTAATGTGGATCGTTGTAATCTTCAGTATTGATATTTGTAAATGTTAACTATGAGGATTTTTTTTTTTTAAATGATTTATAACGTTTGTAATGATTATACATGGTTATATATGATTATTCATCCATTTATTAGTTAGGCAAGCTGTTTATGCATTTTAAATATTATCAATTTTGTCCTGGTCCATACTGTGAAGGCACGACACAAGTATATGTAAGGGCTAAGGTTTCCTCGGTGTCCAGTGCAAAATGTAAATTTGAACTTCATATTCTTATTTTCTTTCAAATGAACGTTTTTAAAGTTTCTTATCTAATATGTTGTATTTAAATAGTTAAAGTTTAAACCCAGCCTGCAGTCAGATTTAGTTGTTTGTAACCCGGTAGTTTTCAGCAGCAGTGATGTATGAGCAGCATGTTTGAGTGTTTTCAGGGTTTTTTTTTTTTTAGTTTATTTTGTGTCGGCCAAAGTCTGGCTCGTCTGTCTGGGTCGCTCTTAAAGGCGACGTGTGGCTGTCTGCTGCTGCGGAGATCAGCTGCGAGGAGCTTTTTCTCAAAAATGCTCCCCAAACTTCAGGGCCTGGATGAACCGGCAGGACCCGCCGCCCTCCGCTCGGTCAGAGGCCGGACTGTAACGGGCTCAGGTGTCAACTGAAAACGGTGAGTTTAACGTCGGCGGCGGCCCGACTGGGCTAGCTAGCAGGCTAACGTCACATCTGTGCGGCTGTGATTGGAGTCCGGAGCTCTGACGGTTTTCCAGATGCCGCCGTTTGTCTGTCTGAACGGAGAACACCGCCACCGGGGAAAAAACATCTGCACCACGAGCACAGCTGCATTTCCAACCAGCAGCTTCGCTTTTGTAGCGGTAAAGTTAAAGTGTGCAGTCCAGCTGTTGATTTTTTTTTTCTCCCCATAAAGTCTGCCGGTTACGTCCGGCGTGGACTGTGCGGGTTTCTGATGATTAATTAACGAGTTTAATGAAGGAGGCTCTGCACAGATGTGCTGCTCGAGTTTAATGTGAAGTTCAGACTGACACCGATGATGTCAGCTGTCATAACTACAGTAAATATTTGATGTGCAGCATAAACTGAGCAGCTGATTATAATTGGGCGATTAGGTTTGTTATTGAACTCTAGTATTTATTTTTATTTCACTTTTTGATTTTTTTTGTGTGTTTTTAACTTGTTCTGTTTTTGGTTTCAATCGTGTTTATGTTGCTGAGCTGTTCTGGTTGCAGCTCTTCTGTCAGAGGTTGTGTTGATGGTTTTTGGCTGCTGTAACTTTTGGGATTACTAAAGTTTAGTTTGTGTGTGATGTGCAGCCTGTCAGTGATAAAATCAGGCTGTCACTGTCCTCTAACTGAGGCTATCTGCTTCCTTAATGCCTCAGGTGGGACAGATTTCCAGTGTTTCTGAGCATTAACATCTCTAATGAAGTCAGTTTCTCTGTCATCATCAATGAGTTCAACATGATTATATATATAAACTTAAACCATTTTAACTGAAACATACAGCTTTGAGTTTTCAGGTGACATTATTTTTTTCCATTTAATGTATTTAAATGTAATTAATTTTGGAATGAAAAGGTCAGATTAAAGGAAAATATTACTTCTGATGTTCAAAGAAAGTGTGTCACCATTAAATTTATAGTTATTATTTAAATAACCTGCCTGCATATCATTACATCAGAAAAGACTGACAGGTGTAGGTGATGATGTAAGACTGCACCAGCGTTACTCTGAGCTGTATAAGCACCATCAGTGAGTCTGCAGTCATTCCTTAAATTTTCCATAAATATGTTTACCAAAACTTTTATAAAGGTTACAAATGCTCATTTTATCACATGTTACTTAGTTTACCTTAATTACTGATAAATATCTTCAAGTTTACATTTATATTGCCTACAGTCACATTCCTCTGTGATGCACTTTGTTTGAAATCCAGCATAGTTGAGTTTAAAGCCCTTCACCTCTAAAATTATCATAAATTTAATCAGAGATTCGGCAATTGATTCGCTGATTGACAGAAATTACAGCAGTAACGATTATTTAATCATTAATTTTGTGTAATTTTAAAGACACAGCTAAAATTATGTTTCCACTCTGAGGATTTTCAACTTTTCTGTAATTTTTTTTGTAATTATTTGAAGTTTCAATCTCTTCTCTTTATATATTTATTAAAATGAAAGAAACTAAATAAAAAAAAAGATTTGTTTATGTGGAAAATAACTGTTGATTGTTTCAGCACAGCTGCGAACGTTTTATAGAAAGATCTGAACCCTCTGCCGTGAGCGAGGTGGAGATTTGTTGCAGGGCTGTTGTCCCGCTCTAGTTCAACAACCCAGTAACTCAATAAACTGCAAACTGCAAACTGCGGTCACAGTTGTTTTTATAAATAAAACAGACATTTTTCTTAACATGATATTTTATTTGATACCTAATTACCTGAGAGGTGCAGTCATGTGACCCATTCAAAGAGCTTCCTCCATACTTGAATAGATTCACTGTTCGTGTAATTTAAAGCCTCAGATTTAAAGCCTCAGCCTCGTCAGCACAACCTGCCATTCAGCAGTAACAAACCAGGAAGTTTAACCTCCGGCTGTGGGAGTCATGAAGGTTTTTCTTCCTCACAGATGCAGTCTGTGCCCATGGAGGTGGGAAGCAGCAGCGGCAGCGGCTCAGTGGTTCAGGTTTGCTTCCCCGGCGCTCAGACCTCGGTGCTGGACAGCCTGAACCGGCAGAGAGAGGACGGCAGCCTCTGCGACCTCTCCATCCATGTCCAGGGACAAGTGTTCAAGGCCCACCGCTGCGTCCTGGCTGCGTCCTCGCCTTACTTCCACGACCAGGTGGATGAACACGCCGACTCTCACTCAGCCTTGGATCTTTATTAGCGCCAGACAAGAATAGCTGTCACAGTTTGTGCCTGAGCAAAACTTCAGAACATTAGATTGCCTATAGAAAGACAGACAGGTGACAGGATTAGTTGGTCTCACATGGTTGTGTAATCAGCAGCTTGTTTGCATTTTCTCCCAGTTTTCTCTGCTAACACAAGATCTGTGTCTTTGACACGCTGGAGACATAAAATGTGAATCTGTGTTTGAAGCCATCTGCCGCTTTTTATTTCTACCTCAGACAAACAGAATAAACGAGGCGAGACAGAATAGATGTGAACAGTCACGCAGGTTAATTATACGGGAGCTCAGAGTTAGAAGATAATAAAGACGTACTGTGTGACAGCAGCCTCACACAAACACTTTACTTGTGCTTTTTTATGCTGTAATTATTGGTTTTCGAGAGAGCCTCAGTCATCTGCCAAATATCTGCTTAGTGAAACTGGTGGGAGGTTTCATCAGACCCCTGTTACCTGTCTGAGGGGCTGGCAGACAGATTGACTGTCTGTGTACACCAGAAAATAACTTGGAGCTGGACTGATGAGGGAGAGGAGGAGGAGGCAGGAGGGATCGTTACAAAATGAAAAAGCTTCATTATGTGATGTTTTGATCTCCATCTGCCTCCAGGTACTACTGAAGAACATGTCCACGGTCTCCATCCCGGCAGTGATGGACCCGCTGGCGTTTGAGAGCGTGCTGAGCTGCGCCTACACGGGTCAGCTCCGGATGCTCCGCGATGACATCGTCAACTACCTCACAGTGGGCAGCGTCCTGCAGATGTGGCACATTGTGGACAAATGCACGGAGCTACTGAAGGAGGGCCGAGCCGCGGCGGCAGGAGGGAGCGGCGGAGGTGGAGGAGGTGGGGCTGTGCAGGATGGAATAAGTGGAGCTGGAGGATCAGCCAACTCTGGCTGTAGCAGCAGCAATGGTGACGGTGGAGCAGGTGGTGGTAATGGAGCTGCTGGTGCTGGAAGTGTTGGTCAAGTCCAGGTTGGGGAGTCTAACGAGCCCCCGCGAGCCTCCCAGCCTCCCAGCCGCCCGTCGGTGAGCGAGAGCCAATCACCCAGCAGCACCAACTACTTCAGCCCCAGGGACGGGAGCAGCTTTGGGGGAGGTGGCGCGGCTGCGACCGGAGCTTCTGGGGATGGAGGCGGGGCTAACAACACCCCCAGCTACTGCACTCCATCAGGAGGCGAAGAAGCCTTCCTTATTGAGGAGGAAGAGGAAGCCGAGGAGGAAGAGGAGGAGGTGCTGTACCATCAAAGGAAACGAGGAAGCACAGGAGGAGGAGGCAGCGGGAGGAGGAAGAAGATGAGCTCAGTGTCAGAGCAGGAGGTCGGGGTCAGCGACAGCTTTGGGGTTTCATCCTATCAGGTGAGGTCTGAGCAACCTGAAGATAGTCGACCTTTAATTTGTACGAAGAGCTTTTATTTTGAAAGAAAAGTTGAACTTTAATAATCGAGTTAGTGTTTACAGTTTTGTTTGTTCGTATCCTGTGTTTTCTGTACATAATGTGAAATATCTCAATAAAAGGACGGAGAGGACTCTGCGTTGCCGCTGCAGAAGCGTCCCACCTACAGCCAGCCCAGCATCATGCCTCGCAAGCAGTGGGTGGTGGTGAAAACCGAACGGACAGAGGACGACGACCTGATCGTGGTCTCCGGGGAGGAAGGAGGAGAAGACGAGGAGGACGAGGATGAGAGGGAGATGGAGCTGGCACGTGAGCGGGAAAGGAGCAACTTCAACATCTCGAACGTCAGGAGCCTTTCAGGCGAGCTCGGGGGCAGAGCGGAGAACGATATGGAGTCACAGGTGAGCTGGAACTGTAGTGTAATCAGATTACAGCTTTAATTATCCTGACAGTAGCTGAGGGGCGGTTTGGTTTGTAGAAATAATGACGCAGACCTGTTGTAAGCTGGTGCTGTGGTGGTTTTGCATATGACCAGTAGAGGGCGCTAAAACGCCACACAAAGAATTTCTATCTTTAGTTGAAATAAGTTACAGCAACCAGAATGTGTAAAAAACATAATTTTTAACAGAAAACTTTCTTGATTTGTGCATCTGCTCTACAAATAAACTCGATTGACAGATATTTTTATATAATCTTAACTTCTAATATGTTTCCCTGTGTGTAGGTCGACTACTGCCAGTCTTCAGAGGACTACCTCAAGTTTGAAGGAAGTCTCATGGACCAAACTTTAGCGCAACATCTTCACGACAGCGCTGCGGGTCAGAACCAGAACGCTAACCGGGCGGTTTCGGCGCTGCTGGGTCAGGTTCAGTCTGCAGCCTCGGCTCGGGCTCAGCTCTTCCCACTGGACATGCAGGGAAACCAGATCCTGCTGTACAGCCAGGCCTCCGGACTCCCGCTGGATGCTAGCGCGCCGCCTCTGGGGATGGCAGGCGGTATGATCGGAGGGTCGTCCTTCAAAGGTCCCAGTATGGAGCACGGTGCGGTCCACCTGTCGGTGCAGGGTGGTTTGGGGGTGGATGGCACAGAGAGCGGAGGAATCGGAGGCGGCAGCAGTGGCGGCGGCTCTGGGGGTTCAGGGAAAGTGTTCATGTGTCACTGCGGTAAGACGTTCACCCACAAAAGCATGAGGGACCGCCACATTAACATGCACCTGGACCTGCGGCCCTTCCACTGCCCCGTCTGCGCCAAGAAGTTCAAGATGAAGCATCACCTCACCGAGCACATGAAGACGCACACGGGCCTGAAGCCGTACGACTGCCTCGGCTGCGGCAAGAAGTTCATGTGGCGCGACAGCTTCATGAGGCACCGCTCGCACTGCGAGAGGCGCAGCGGGCTGGGAGAGAGCGGCGAAGGTGGAAGCGGCAGCGACGGAGGGAGGAGAGGCGGAGGAGGAGGTGAGGATGGTCCAGATCTGATTTCCTCCCCTCACCTCCTCCTGTCTGCAGGTGAGGGTGGGCAGGGAGGCGTCCTGGGAGGTGGCGCGAGGGGAGGAACGTCAGTGTTGTCCCCGCAGCACGGCGGCGGTAACAGCAGCAGTGCCGCTCTGAGCAACAACATGGCCGCTGCTGCAGGGGCGCTCCTCGGGGCGGTCTCCCAGAGCCAGGGATCTGTGATGTTTGGCGGTCTGGGGTTGGGTCGGGGTGCGTGTGAGGAAGACGTGTGCGAGGTCAGTGCCAATGAAAGTAGCGTGACTTAAACCAAATTGTGTGTCGAATCCAACGGGCGCCTCTTTCCAAGCAAACAGCTGCTGCTCTGAAAAGAAGAAGCTCAGTGAGAAACTCTGAAACTCTTTTAACTGCCGACAGGTTTCAAACAGAGGTCGAGTAAAAAACAGGCGAGGCTCCCGTTGGACACGCACAACCCGAAGGACCTCCTTTGAGTTTCCACTCATCTGCTGTGGTGTTTCTGAGACAAACGTGTGAAACTTGTTGTTGTCCGCAGTTCACAACACTCTGAATCGTGGCCTGGTAGAAGCGGACCTTCTGTCTCGGAGTATTTGTTTAAAACGCCCGAGACGATTCGTTTATTTCGAGTGAAGAATATGCGCGTGCGTCCGGAGGAAACCAAAAACTAAAAGACAGCGCTTCTCTAACCGTCACCTTCTGTGGGGACATTATAGTCTCAGTAGAGTAGAAAAATGGCTGTTCTGAATTGCTGTGACTTTCTGCAGTATTGTTTTGTGATATATTTGCTACGATTAGAGTAAAAAAAACATAAATCTGCAAAAACAAATTGAACCTGAAAAAAATATTTGTTTTTTTAAAGCTCTGGGGGTTCATGAAACTCTCAGCTGACTTAATCAGACGCTAAACGTTTGTTTGAACCAAGAAAAATGCAGATTTGTGTTTTTACAAACTTTCCTCACAGCAGCAGCAACCCTGCAGACTTTCCTGCCTCAGACCCACAAAACAGACCAAACTCAGCACTGCCATGTTGTTTCAGATGATGCTGCTGGCACCAGTTTGAAGCCCAGCCTGAGGATTCAGCTCCGAGAAAACAAAGAGCCACGTGTAGCAAATAGACTGTACGCAGAAGATGGACACAGCCACCGTGACATGTTCTAGCTACTCCCAACTACTGACTAAGGAGCACACCATACATGAGGAAACCCTATATATATAAATAGGCACAGATTTCTGCTATTTAGACTCATAACAGACTAATAATTTAAGATACGATAAATTATTTAATTCTCTGATACTTTTATTAAAAATGCTTCATAAACACAGTTCACTCAGACGCTGTGAGGCCTGTAAGCTACAGTCAGTACCGTCAGTTTAGGGAGACACATCCTAACTTTGGGACTTTGTAAAATCTAATGAAGGGAGTTATATGGAGTACAATTGATATGAAGGGGGAAATATTAATAGAAGGCAAGATAACTTTGTACCAGGCTTTAAACAGCTGGTTGGAGGCCTCGGGGCAGAACCAGATGAGCTTGAGGAGGTGACTGAACTCAGAAAATGGGTGGATGGCCTTGACATGTTTATCCCATCTCTGAAATAATCTGCATTTCATGCCCGGGCTTTTGCGTTTGGTATAAATGATAATAAATAATAAACTCTTGCATGGTCTGCAGATCACTGGGCTCAGAGTGTAAAACACCTGCTGGCCTCAAACTGAAGCTCAGCAAACATCAGCAAATACACTACAAAATAAAAGCTTTGAAACATCCAGCACAAACCACAGTTACACCGTTAAAGTTGAAGTCTGTAGCAACAAAATGCAAACTGGACTTTAAACCTACGTTTGATTTACACGTGGTTCTTTATTGTAGCTGAAGCTTCAGTCGCGCCGTCACAAAGGGAAGCCCGTTGATCTCAGTCATGCATGAAGGGAGGAATATTTCTTTAGACTGACGTGTACAGCTCGAGCCTGACTCAGCAGTGACCTTCAAACATGTTCGCGTGTAGAAGTTCAAAAGTCGAAGCTAAATTTATTTCAGCTCTACACAAACACAAACACTACCTGTAACTGATCACTTCCCCTCTGGAGCTTTTACAGCTGGAGGCGACTAACTTACTGTTTTGCTGCTGCTTTCACTTTATTACTTTGTTGTTTGCAGAGTTTTTTGGCTTTGAGGAGTATAAAATATTCTTATTGCTGTAAATATATAGAAATATACGTCATCTACTCATCAGGCCGGGAGCGACGTTTAGATGCAGATGCTGTTTGATCTGATTTTCCAGAGGAGGAAGTCTGTGAGAGTTTCTCTACCCTCCTACCCTGCAGCCATCTGTTCAGTAATGTTTAGTTCACTGAGGTCTTGTCTAAGCTACACAGTGTACCTCCTCTGAGTGTCTCACAGCACATTTAGATAAAGTTATGGAGGCGGGTGAAGACTGAACCTCATCTTCAGCAGCTGTTCTGCACACTGAGAGTCAAATATCCTTAATTCTGTTTGTTATGAAGAGAGATTTCTGTCTTTAATTATATTTTTATTATTATCACACTTTTTCTGCCTTTTTAAAATTTCTTTAAAGGTTCTTTGAGGAAAATGTGTTCCAGAAGTTTGTAAATGAAGGTTTTAGTAGACGGCGTTATACCAGTGCATCTCAAAAAATTTGAATATTATTAAAAAGTTTATTTTTTCATAATTCAAATGGAGAAAATCTTCACATATTCTGTATTCATTACATGTAATTTTTCATGCCTTTATGGAAGCATATTACCAGGAAGCTGGCTGAATGAAAAAAACTGAAAATCTGGAGAAGCAACAGAGATGAGCACGGCTTTGAGAGGATTACTGAGAAAAGTCGATTGAAGAACCCGAAAGAGGCTCCAGGAATGAGAAGCTCCCACTACTGAACCCGAGACAACAGAAGTGTTTCCCAGGATCAGGAGAAAAGACCAGGGCTGTCGTTCAGATGAAAGTAAATTTTACATTTTATTTGGAAATGACGGAGGCAGAGTGAAGAGATGCACAGAGTCCAAGCTGTTTAATGTTTCTGCAGTCTGTGATGTCATCTGTCATCTACACAGCCGTCAGCTTCCATCTAAGAGCTTCATGGAGACGTCGGTTTTCTTTTCAAGCCAAATGGTTTGATGACCACGTTGTTCTCTGATTGGTCCTCGAGCTCACCTGACGAGAAACACTCGACCAGACGAGCTGAAGAGCGCCATCAGAGCAGCCTGAACGTTAATAATAATCATCACAGTTTGAAAACACGCTTCCAATATTTCACTTTATGTGTAATGAATATGAACATGGAATATATGAAAATTTGATAGTCGTGATATTCAAATGTTCTGAGATGCACAATTATAAAACATAATTTAATAATTTTTTATGACAGGGCTTTTTTTTTTTGGGAGTAGACGATTAGATTTTGGAGCTTCATTTTAAAAATGTTGCACATTGATGAGGGAACAATGACATCATTGCTGTACTGCTTAACCCTTAAAGCTAACAGGCTACCATAAAAACATAATAATATTAGTTATTATTGAGCTCATAGGGAGGAAGCTGATTTATATATACTTACTTTACATCTTTGGTGGGTCTCTATATGTAGAAGAACCTAATAGTATTTAAAACATAATGTAGAGGTCTGCAGTGAGTCGTGCTTTAATTTTAATTTTCGGATATTTTCCTCAGTGTGGTTTTTAAATGTTACTAACTGGTTTGATGCAATTATTAAAAAAATAATTATTTCATTAATTAAGTAAAAATAGTCTTGAACTTTTGGACTGTTTTTTTGGAAAGCATTGTTTTTGTTTATTTACATGTTGCTTGCAGAAGTTTGAAGTTTTTCTTTGTTCACTCACAAAAAAAGCAAAAAAACACTGAACTCAGATCAGTTAGTTTAAATGTAACCTCATAGTTTCACTGTACAGATTGTTCTTTAGAGCCGCTGTGGTTTAAGTGCAGTACTTACTGTGTGCTGAGACTTTACAGCGTCAGTGCTGCGTGAGGCGTTTAGGGACCGTTTTATTGCTGCTGAAAACACAAACAGGTGTGTTAAACCACAGGTGAGCAGTTCTTCAGCCTGAATCCCATTTACCCTCGAAGATTTGACCCTTTTCAGACCTCTATTATAAAAAGAACTAATCTTTATGGCTTACCTCCCCAAATAAAGTTAATGTTGAGACAGTGCGCCGTCTTGTGGTACGAATTGGTATTGCACTGAAGAACAGCCCAGTCTGCAGGATGAGTATGCAGATGTTTTAGACCCAGATGTTTTGGAGCTTTTTATTCACATTCTGTTGATTGTTTAGTTTATTTTGAAAGGTTTTCAGGTCTGTGCTAGAGTGAAGATAAAAGAGAAAATTACAGTGATAAATACAAAATGAGTGCAATTAAAGAGAAACGTTTTCCATGACGGGAGGTGTGTTATTATGTTTATCAATAAGTCAGTCTTTTCTGAGTGACTTTCCTTTCAAAGAGCTGTGCCGCCCTCTGGTCATACAGGTGTTACTGTTACACACATCTGCAGCAGTGTGATAGTTGTGTGTGTTTATGAAAATCAGACGTGCAGCACAGAGCAGGTATTGGTGACCTCATGAATATTTAGCCTTTAGAGATGTTTTCCAGCTCAAAGAGATTCAGAGTGAATGTTTTACCTTCTGTGAAGGCTCAGCTTAGATGTTTTATACGCAGGTTTGGAGCTCAGACTCGGTGCAGACTGTTGGCTTTTGTACAGTGACCTTTGACCTCCAGAGTTTCCTGTATGACTCAGATTTGGTTGTTTGGGTTTGATCCCGTTTGTTTTTGTCAACTGCTGAACGGCTGCAGAGACAGCTCAGCGATTGTGTGAGAGACGTCTAAATATGATGATTTCATGTTTAAATGTGGAGATTAATGCATTTGAACACTTTACACGTGACGGTCATGTGACCAAAACAAGTAGTTCATTTGTTTGTTTATTCATCCAGTTTTATGTTCACAGAAACTCAACCTGTTTGAACCTGTTTGTACTGACGGTAATTTTTACTTCAGGAGTCGTTGATGTTGGATTATGTTCAGGACGTCAGAGTTAATGTTTCCATGTGGTGTAAACTGATACAGGAAGGTCAAATATGTCTGTGTATCTGATAAAGTATGTGTTAAATAAGAGATGTGTTTTAACAAAAGGCAAAGCTGCTTTGAAAATAATTCATAATGTGACAAAGAAGAAGATAAAACCTGAAGAACATGTTTTCTGCATGGACGTGTTTGTTCCTGAAAGCTGCTCAGACCGCTCTGATAATTCGAGCTTCTTTTGTCACCTGAACATCTTTAAATGCAGATTTGTTTCCTCTGAAAACAAAACAGGTTCCAGACCAAAGATGGTTCACAGTATTTATCAGCTTCAACCCTCCGGTGTGTGACGGGTCTGAGCAGATCTCGATGCCTTTACTGCCTGGGTTGAAATGATGAGTGTAGATGTTGTTATTCTGTTTCCTGCAGCTTTCACCGTTAAACTGTACTGAAACTAAAAACCATCAGTCTCCATCACATGAAAAAAGGAGCTCAAAATATTTTTACTGAGAGAAAAGAAACGATGGAAGAATCTCAGAGTTGCTGCTGAAAACCCGACTTTAGTATTTTTGTTATTTTCATACATGAAACTTCCTTCGTGTCCTCTGACTGACCAGCTGATTGTTGAACAGTGATAACAGAAAATGACGTGTAAATCCTGAGTGGTACTAATAATGTATTAAACTACAGTACATCAGTATTGTCCTCCACCTTGTAACGAAATGATGGATTAATAAATTATTTGGTGAAAATAACCTTTGTTTGATTTCATTTTACTCCTTCTCTTTGATGACGTTCATCAGGCTGCATGTAAACAGACGTGCTGCATCACCACTAAGCTTTCTAAGTCGTTTTCTTTTCTGCTGCTATGGAACATTTAAAGCTGCATTAATTGATTTCAAACACAAGTGAGTCATCTAATAATTATGTTAATTTTGTCATTATTGTCTGTACAGTGTGCGTTACACTGGTGCAGTGTCTCCTCACAGGAAGCTGGCTCGGCCCTGTCTGTGTGGCGTCTGCTCGGCGTCTCTCTAAGAGTGACCGTGGTTATCTCGGCTTTCATAATATTTTTGATGCCCTCGGTCGTTACTCTTGTTAAATGTAAGTAGTAATCAGAGATGGGCAGCAACGCGTTACTTGTAATGCGTTACTGTAATCCGATTACTTTTTTCAAGTAACGAGTAAAGTAAGGGATTACTATTGCAAAAACGGTAATTAGATTACCGTTACTTTCCCGTAGGAACGCTGCGTTACTGCGTTACTAAAACCGTGATTTTTTTTGTGAGAATGTCTCATGACAGTGACGTAAGCGAGTGCGACGTTCCTGACAACAGCTGTGTGCAGATCAACAATGGATCATATATCGAGTGTGGGAGAGAGTATGAGCGTGCAGCGTTTAAAGCGTGGAAGTACTGACCTTACTTTGAGTTTGATTCCATAAAAAGTGTCAAAAACATTAGTGTCCGTTGTGCGTGGGAAGAAAACTTCTTTTTACAGAGAAAAAAAACCCTAAACTTCCAATCAAGCACCGAGTGCGCTATGACGTAATGGGAAACTCACAGAGA
The DNA here is from genome assembly GCF_963576455.1 of Neolamprologus multifasciatus. Lineage (NCBI taxonomy): Eukaryota > Metazoa > Chordata > Actinopteri > Cichliformes > Cichlidae > Neolamprologus > Neolamprologus multifasciatus. Next base: position 6,150,800 of record NC_140459.1, on the reverse strand, counting down.
AACTCGCGGATTCTTCCACTGACCGCGGCACACCTGCACCAGGGTAAACCTCCGCCTACCCCACTCCTGCTTTACAGGTGAAAATAGAGCAACAGAACCGCTAGTCTTTGACTTTATTTATTTTCTGCTGTGTTTTACTTGCATCTATTTGAAAGAGTGAGTGTAAACACACACAAAAAAAATTATTTTATGTGCTGGAATGTGCAGAAAATAGGTTTAAATATTAAACAAATTTCTTCCAGTCAGAGAATGGTGCATATAATTAAATATTTGCTTGATGCATAAAGTTAAAAGATTAAAACTAATAAAACAAGTTTTAAAAAGAGACTTTTCCATTTGATTACATTTTGTATGATGGATTATGTAGAAAAAGTAGAATTGGGCTGAAAGATCTATCACTTTATCACCTATTCAGGTTGTAAATCATGTTTTTAAAAAGTAACTAAGTAACTAAGTAATTAATTACTTTTGAAAATAAGTAATCAGTAATTAGTTACTGATTACTTTTTTTTAAGTAACTTGACCAACACTGGCAGTAATAGACTGGCTTGTTTTTTGCGCACACATGTGTGAGGACGTGCTTGTTCTCCCAGACGAGGCATCTTTGCTCGTTCACGTGACCACACGTCCCTCTTTGTTTAACATGATGTTTTAATTACATTTAATTCTGGTTTTTGTGATCTTATTTAGAAAAAAGCTGCTACTAGTGTGTGTCTTTTATTTATTTTTCATTTAACAACATTTTTGTGGCTCTAAAAACATCTTGGTCACAACATCTTCATCAGTCTGTTTTTATTTTGTATTTTTGTCTGGAAATCTCCTCTCATACATTTAAGAATCCTTCCTTTGGTTTCTTTAAAGCCACCAACTTTATTATGTTTATTGGAGATTATAAGAGAAGTCGTGCCTTAGTTTACACGTGAGCAGGAGATATTATTATTATTATTATTATTGCTGTTTGGGTTTGTTTTATTGCAACAAAAGGAAGAGGGAAAATAGATTGTGGTTGTTTATACAAATTTCAATATCTGTCGATATTCAAGGACAAATTTTGATGTTTCAAGATATGAAACCTAAAAATGTCTAAAAACAAGGAGCAAGTGTAGAAATGTCTGCTCTTAAAGGCAGCTGTACTTCAGGGTTTCAGGTTTCTTTTTTTTCTTGTGTCGTTACCACGGTGACTCTACATTTGATCTGTTTTCATGCTGCGTCATGTGTATTTACATGTAACAATAATGATTATTACTATTATTCCAGTACAGGCGGATCATATAAAAATTGTGTCATGCACAAAGAGGAAGTGTCCTCTGTAGTTCTTGTGAACTCTCTGCTGCGTGCTGATAAGATAAAACAAGACATTTGCTAAATGGACGACTTCAGGCTTAAACCACAGGCTGCACTTCCTCTTCCCCGGGTGGCTCAGCTACAAACCAAGAGGCTTTTCAGCAGATACAAATAATCCTGTGGCAGAATAAACTGTAACCAATTACAGTGTTTTATTCATACGCAGGCATGTAGGCGCTGGGAGCTGCTCAGAAGAACGCTGAAATTTATCAGCGAGCAGTTTAATCATCTGAAGAATCTAAAATAATCCAGACTCTTTATTTCACTAAAGCTTTGGTCTGACAGTCGCAGTCAGAGCCACAAACTCCTCCTTTATAATGATGCAGTATTCAACAGCAGCACACCACAACATGTCTAATCATTTTCTGTTTTCTTGACTCCATCAGTGTTGCAACCTGGCCCCTGTAACACAAGCCGAGCCTGTTTCAACAATAAAGCAGAGCCATCCTATCGCCTCACTGAAGGAGTCAGAGGTTTGTCTTTGTCCTCTCATTTGTCACCTAGTTATATATTAAAAGAAATCCAATGAGGTAAAACAAAAGAAACCACAATATTAATCAGTTGTGAAAATAATGTGATGCAAGGTTTCTTTGCTGCATATCTTAAATTCCCCTCATGACTGTCACGGTTCATTTTGACCGAGCTTTTTGTGTTTCTTATGCTTTGGTGTTTTTCTGGATTGTGATTTATGTTCTGATTCTTGAGTTGTGCTGGTTTGATTTTGTGTTACGGGTTATATTTTCTGTCAAGTCTGCGTCGTTGCAGATTGTTTCCTGTTTTACTTTGAAGGTTCATGTCTGATGTCAGTGTGTTCAGTTTTACTTCCCCCCTGTCTCGTTAGCCCTAATTTCACCCAGCTGTGTCTCCCTCCTGTTTCCCATTCCCTGATTACTCCCCTGTGTATATAAGCCCTGTGTTTTCCTTTGTTGTCATGTCGTACCCTCTACGTGCTTTGTCTCCTGTCCCTGTTTAGTTTCTCTGTTCCAGTTCAGTCCGTAGTACCGATGTTCTGAGTTTTGGTTTGGTGAGTTTAAGTTATCGAGGATTTTTCCAGCAGTAAAAGCTGCGTTTCGAGGTTGAATCCCGTCTCCAAGAGTCCTGCATTTTGGGTCCACCCTCCTGCCTGCCACACAGCCCATCATGACAATAACACAGTTGTAAAGTGTAAACAATACTTTAATGTTTAACACTTCAGTGTTTAATGTTAATGTTAGTGAATTAATGTATATGTTCCTGAGAGTCTCCACAGTGACTCGAACAAATATTTATTCTTTTAATTTGACCATCAAAAACCATCATAAAGTAAAACCTCATTTCACATTAAATTTTGTGAAGTACACAAAGAAAATAGAAATAATCAAATACAGCATCTTCATAATGAGCTAAAACACTTCACTAGTTAATTAAAATATATTTTATGTTTCTTGTATGATTTTACTGATGCTGCATATTTTGAATATTCACACCATTTAAGTTTGATCAAGAAGCTGAATTTGCAGGTGGTGATTTTTAGTTCAGAAAATAAATGAGAAGTGGAGGACGATGAAGCAACGCTGTGGTTTTACTATCATTGTTGTGTACTGGATGTTTAAAAACGATCTGTCTACACCTGTAGTTATTAGAAATATAACATAGAACAATAAAACATTAAGAAAGTTATCGTACTTGTTAAAGAGCAGTCTGCAGAAAGACAGGCTCAGTGACACCATGAAGGTTAAAGCTGGTTTGAAATGACTGACACACTGAGACGTGAATGTTTGCTGAGCGAAGCTTTAATCAGAGAAGATTTCATCAGGCTTTAAAGACACAAATGATGTAAAAACATCTATTCTCCATTAAAATGATGTAAATACAGACTGCAGTTTTCTATCAACTTTCTCTTCAGTTAACATGGACGTTACAGGTTCAGTTCCAGGTGTCACTCAAAGTGAAGCTGCAAATATTCAAAATAAAAGCACCAAAAACACATCAAAAGTAACACTTCACAACAATTATTCTTAATAAATGGTAAATTGATGGGTGATTAACTTTTAGTAAATAATCTACTGTTAACAAAACAAATTATGTTTGATAATGTTTACTAATCATGTGTAATGTTGAAGGTGAGTCTTATGTATGTACTTAGTTTCTGGTTGGTTGTTCGAATCCTCGGGGATTCAAATAAACATGAACAGTGAGTGAAAAAGCACATAAATGGTGCTCTCCAGGTTCACTGGGATTTATGGCTCTGCTTGTTTAAGCAGTAAAATTCAATTCGATTCGAGCCATTCGATATAAATTTGTTACAGTCAAATCAGTTTCAGCACGATTATCGTCAGAGGTTTTAGGGCAATTCCCTTTAAACTGAGCTGCATTATTTTAAAAATGAGAATAAAAATAGCGATTTATGGCTTGTATCAGTTAGCAAAGACAAATATAAACCTAGCTGGACCTTAAATTGCTGAGTTATCACTCAGAATGTAAATTCCATGTTAGAGAAAGAAAGTGAACGAGTGGAGACTTTGGCTTCTAAAACATTTGTTTATTCACTTATTTTAAACGTTCCTTCTTGTGAGATACAGTTTGGGTCAATCTGATTACTACTGAAGCATTTGATGCAACGGAAAGGACCATTATCAGGCTTGTAACAGCGAAATATGTTATGGCGACCAATGGCTACCCTAATATTTGTCAGGGCCGCACGTATCGTGTTTGAATTAATGTCCCCCTCATGTAGCTTGAATAAAGTGTTAAACACAAACGCCTTTGCACCCCACTCATGTCTATTATTAAAGAGACTGCTGAGCCTATCAGTGATCCTGAAATTGTTATCTGGATTTGCACACCTTTCATTACATGGAGAGGCATGAGAGAAGAAGACCAACAAATCACCAGGGTAACCTACAAGCTGTAGATTCTGCAGAACACGCCACTCAGCATGTTCAGTATACGGACTTCTCGGTGGCCTAGGGGTTACGTGTCTTATTTGGGCTACCACAAGTCTAGGAGTGCTGAGGATGCCGTCTTTCCATTGTGTCTGTTGGTTTGGCATCACCTTTGTGAGGTCATAGGAAACTTGGTTTTCATCCTTTGGAATACTTGCAGCCACAGCATACATTCCTTTAATTTTGTACCTGTCACAAAAGAGAATAAACACACACACACACACACGTTAAAACGGTGTATAGAGGGCTTTATGAGTTCGTAAAGATGGCTAACATACATGTCAGATGTGTGTTATTACATGTACACTGTTGTTGTTGACAGGAATATTATGGGAAATTCTTTTTACATAAAGAACAATAAATCAAAAATTAAGTGATACAAAGTTAAGATATAAATATATCATAATAATAATAATGTCATTATTTTCAGCCCAGCAGGGTGCTAAACGTCCCCAGAAACAAAGCCAGACTGGATGAAGCTGTAGTCCTCTCTACATCTCTGCTCTCTTATATCAGCTTTATTTATGTAGAAAGAGCAGCAGGAAATAAGAACTGAGACAGGATGAATAAATTATCAGACCAACAATAATTACAGAGACATCATTACATGCAACAAGGTGATAAATAAACTATAAACTGTAAAAAGAAATCTATAGAGCATTGTTTTTAGTTATTATTGTATGGAGGAGGTAAGGAAATCATTACAGATGCTTCCTCTATATTTTGATTGTATCTTAGTCAGTTTTCCAAATTCACAAAATCATGTCAGTTATATTCTAAAAAAATAAATCTAGTCCTAGTTTTTAGTTTAGTTTTAACTATAATACCTCTGCGCGAAACCATATTTCACCACCTTATTACATAGCTAAGCTCTGCCGAGCTTACCAAACAGCCCTGACTGCACATGAAAACAAGTAATAATAAAATATTTAGTTTTAGAGACTTTAGATGATGCTGACTTACCCGTCTCTGATATTTGTCATTATCTGATTTGCAAGTCCTGCGAGCTGTTTTAAGTCTATTTCAGCCAAACGTCCAGCAGACAGACAGAAGACCATCGTCACAGTGATCCACCAGAGACCAGCCATCTGCACTCAGAGATTCATAACAGAGCAGAGTTATTGACATCTACACAGGCTGTTTCTCACATCAGCTCTTCTTCACTCATTCAGTAATCTGTATACACCATCAGTAGTTCATTTATCATCCACACAGTAAAAACGTGTATATATCCTTCTAGTCAATGCTGAGATGTGGTTAAACGTGAAAGGAGAACACAGCCTTCTCATAAAAAAAGCCATATTTACACTTTTTCTCATGAAAAAGTGTAAATATGGCTTTAATGTAAAAATGTCCTCCTCTTCTTCAAGACCTCCAGAAACCAGAAACATTTACATTTAAGTGGCTGTTACAAAAACATCTTCCACTGAGTGATTTAAGATCAGCTGACCCTGATTTGCATGGACAGGTGTCCACATCTGGAGTTGGATTTGAGACACTTCAAATGTCAGATTAATGTTAAATGTAATTATTTCAAATAGAATAAAAAACTTTTTGAATAAAACTCAAATGTGGTCCCTACTCATCTTTGCTGTTTTCTGTTTGTCCCCAAAATGATTCAGTTTTAGTGAGAAACCAGTGTCTGGAGACTTGGAGAAATGTTCTTAAACCAGAGTAAAACCATTGCACACATGTGAAACACTTATTACACTGTTTATATAACAAAACCAAACTGATCTTTCTTAAGTGTCTCTTACCTGCAGTCAGGTGAGTCGTTTCTCAAACCTTTTTTTTAACCGTTTGTAAAATAAATGTTTTTTTCAGGACAGAATTTTTCAGATATCTGTTTCTCACAGACAAAGTCACATCTGAGACACCTCTGTCTCTGTCTGACCAACTTATCCTAATCTTAAGAGCCAATCACAGCGCAGCATCCATCCAGCGGGTGTAACTTAACATAATTACTTATTGCAAAGCAGGCTGATGTGGTGGTGGCTAAAGCACTCCAACAAAGGGCATAAAAGTGTTTCTAAGAAGAAAAAAGAGGAAGACATGAGTCATGAGAAAAAGGAGGTGAAGAAGAAGCTGCTGCTGCTGATACAGAAACAGGACATGCCTCAGGTAAAAACTCCTGTCGGTGAATCAGAGATTCACACCTTTTCTCCCTCTGCCACACAAACATCTCATAATTCACCTGAAAAACAAATTCATAAAGGAGTTATTGAGAGAAATCCCAACCAATACATCACCCTGTAACATGAAATCATGCACGCTGTGCTCATGTCACTTCAGGCCTCTGTTAGACACAGTTGATGGTGTGTAACTATGGTTACAGGGTGATGCTCTAAACCTCAAGATTCCCAATAAGTGCTAAAGCTAAGCACAAATATACTGTATGTGTGTATTAATGTTGTATTCATAATAACACTGACAGGCTTATGTCAAAGGTCAGTTACTGAGCTAAAAAAACATTTTTGAGAGATCACTAAAATACTGAATGCAAAATTAAAAGGAAAACAAATAAGCTGAAGAGGAAGTGATGAAGTGAAGCCAGATATGACCAGGAGTAAAGGGCACAGAAGTGAGTAGGATTAAGTAACAATACAAAGCTGACTGATGTAGTTCTGCAGCTGCATTAAATATTGACCTGCAGCTCGTATTCATTATGACTCATGAAACACTATGTTAATATTTTGGTTTTCTATGAGCTGGTATTTGTATTTTATTGGGTTTACTCAAATGTAAAATATAAATAAGACGTTAAATACATATCTCAAATTCTTTTGATGTGATTTTTGGAGCGGTAGCATCTGTGTGATGGTTCTCTCAGTTAGTAAAAGGTTTTGGCGCTGGACCTTTCCAAAATGGCACACAGCCGGCTTCTCAGTATGACTTGGTTTGTTAAATATTTTAACCTCAGGCTATGAAGAGTGAGGCTGGGGCAGGTTTATGCTTTTTCATGTATTCATTCTTTTTGTATTCATAAAATAAACTATAACTTTGTACTGGACTTGCTTGTGTAACGTTGCAGTCTCTCCTCCCTTACTCTTAGAAATTTAGAACATGTGTTGTTATGGTACACAGTAAACTCTTCCTCTTCTCTATCATGTTGTGTTAAACCACTTAACCATGCAGTCACGAGTAATGGTACTTCTTCTTTAAATTACTTTATGTTTGTTCAACATTTTAAGAATAATTAAATGATATAGCTCTTTGTAAACATTGACTGGGTTTCATCAGAACCTGTTTAAAACCCAGCAGATATAGATTAATGGTTGCTAATGATGAGCAAAACCAATATGTTTTTCAAAAGCTGGATGAAGAGATAACAAAAATGTATTTTCTGTCAACACTGCAGGTGAACACACTGTTATCCTGTTTTAAAAGGCTTAATGTTTTTGTGATACTGCAAAATGTCTAAAAACATGTGGAAAGTATTGAAATGTCAACTTTTTTGAAGACTCTTAAAGGCAGTGTGTTTGCATAGATGCATGCAAGTCATTGTGACTCTAAACACAATAGCTTGAAAAGCTGTGAATGAATCCTGATTAAACTTCGTGGGGGTGTCGAGCGGTGTCCTGTCAACAATCTGTTAAAGTTTGTATATCCAGCATGTGCTTCATGGTCAACGTAAAAATTTATATGCAACAACTAACAAAAAGACTTATGACTTAGAAATTATGACTCTTATAAGTTTGTGTTTTGTCAATAAATAGAAAATATCTTGTCACATTTGACCTCTGACCTCAATTTTACATTTCACACCTGCCTTTCTTTTATGTTGATCCTAAAATGTCTTAAACCTTTAAAGAAAGAAAGTATTGTCAGGAGAAAGAGAATAAGCTGCCTAGTTAGTTAAAAAAATACTGAAGTATTTATAAATCAATACCTCTTACTCATTACATACTCCTACAGTAGTGGAATAATAGAAATAATAGAAACAATAATAATAATATAACAATATTATTATTATTATTATTATTATTATTATTATTATTATTATTATTAATATAATATATACATTAATTATATTATATTTTAATTATATTATATTTTATTTATTTTATTTTAATTACTTTTATTATTATTATTATTATTGTTATATTATAATATATTATATTGTTTGTTATATTATATTGTTATATTGTTATATTGTTATATATATATATAGATATATCTGTGTGTGTGTCCTGTGTCCAACTCGAGAGAGAGTGCATTTCACACAGTTTTAAGCAAAAGTCAACAATCTCCCAGCCAATGCAGGCGACCTTGAGGAGCAGGAGGACAGCGCAGAGAGTCATACACAGTCTTCTGGGAGAATTGTTGTTCCAGGTTCGGCCTTGGAGCTTTCAGCTGGCGAGGGGAGGCCACATGAAGATAGTGGTTGTTTGGCTTTGGTTTAGGGCGGAAAACTGCATTCCAGTAAATTTAATGTCCATCACTGGTTCTGAGCCTGGGCTTCTCGTCGAGGAGAGGGTGTTTAGAGACCAGCTGATCAAATCCAAATGAGCACATGCTCGCGCTCACATGTATTTCACATGTACGTGCACAAAACCAGGGTATTACTGCCAATGTAACATGGTTCATTTTGTAAATTAGGCCCCAGTCACACAAACCTCGAGAAAAACTGCAGTGAGTCCAGCTTTAATTTTAATTTTCAGATATTTTCCTCAGTGTGGTTTTTAAATGTTACTTACTGTTTGATACAATTATTTAAAAAATAATTATTTGATTAATTAAGTAAAAATAGTCGACCTTTCAGAGTCTTGAACTTTTGGACTGTTTTTTTTTTTAAAGCAATGTTTTTGTTTATTTACATGTTGCTTGCAGAAGTTTTTACCCATTCACACACACAGTCACACACTGGTGATGGCAAGCTATATTGTAGCCACAGCTGCCCTGAGGCGCGCTGACAGAGGAGAGGCTGCCGGACACTGGCGTCACTGGGCCCTCTGACCACCACCAGTAGGCAACGGGTGAAGTGTCCTGCCCAAGGACACAACGACCAAGACTGTCCAAGCCGGGGCTTCCGGCCTCCCCAAATAAAGTTAATGTTGAGACAGTGCGTCATCTTGTGGTACAAATTGGTATTGCAGTGAAGAACAGCCCAGTCTGCAGGACGTGTATGCAGATGTTTTAGACCCAGATGTTTTGCAGCTTTTTATTCACATTCTGTTGATTGTTTAGTTTATTTTGGAAGGTTTTCAGGTCTGTGCTAGAGTGAAGATAAAAGAGAAAATTACAGCATAAAACAAAAAACATGAGTGCCATGTTTTCCATGGCAGGAGAGTGTATTATATGTGTATCAATAAGAATTTTTTTTTTTTTAATTTTTCTCAGTGACTTACCTTTCAAAGAGCTGTGCCGCCCTCTGGTCATACAGGTGTTACTGTTACACACACATCTGCAGCAGTGTGATAGTTGTGTGTGTTTATGAAAATCAGACGTGCAGCACAGAGCAGTTATTGGTGACCTCATGAATATTTAGCCTTTAGAGATGTTTTCCAGCTCAAAGAGATTCAGAGTGAATGTTTTACCTTCTGTGAAGGCTCAGCTTAGATGTTTTATACGCAGGTTTGGAGCTCAGACTCGGTGCAGACTGTTGGCTTTTGTACAGTGACCTTTGACCTCCAGAGTTTCCTGTATGACTCAGATTTGGTTGTTTGGGTTTGATCCTGTTTGTTTTTGTCAACTGCTGAACGGCTGCAGAGACGACTCAGCGACTGTGTGAGAGACGTCTAAATATGATGATTTTATGTTTAAATGTGGAGATTAATGCATTTGAACACTTTACACGTGACGGTCATGTGACCAAAACAAGTAGTTCATTTGTTTGTTTATTCACCCAGTTTTATGTTCACAGAAACTCAACCTGTTTCAACCTGTTTGTACTGACGGTAATTTTTACTTCAGGAGTCGTTGATGTTGGATTATGTTCAGGACGTCAGAGTTAATGTTTCCATGTGGTGTAAACTGATACAGGAAGGTCAAATATGTCTGTGTATCTGATAAAGTATGTGTTAAATAAGAGATGTGTTTTAACAAAAGGCAAAGCTGCTTTGAAAATAATTCATAATGTGACAAAGAAGAAGATAAAACCTGAAGAACATGTTTTCTGCATGGACGTGTTTGTTCCTGAAAGCTGCTCAGACCGCTGTGATAATTCGAGCTTCTTTTGTCACCTGAACATCTTTAAATGCAGATTTGTTTCCTCTGAAAACAAAACAGGTTCCAGACCAAAGATGGTTCACAGTATTTATCAGCTTCGACCCTCCGGTGTGTGACGGGTCTGAGCAGATCTCGATGCCTTTACTGCCTGGGTTGAAATGATGAGTGTAGATGTTGTTATTCTGTTTCCTGCAGCTTTCACCGTTAAACTGTACTGAAACTAAAAACCATCAGTCTCCATCACATGAAAAAAAGGAGCTCAAAATATTTTTACTGAGAGAAAAGAAACGATGGAAGAATCTCAGAGTTGCTGCTGAAAACCCGACTTTAGTATTTTTGTTATTTTCATACATGAAACTTCCTTCGTGTCCTCTGACTGACCAGCTGATTGTTGAACAGTGATAACAGAAAATGACGTGTAAATCCTGAGTGGTACTAATAATGTATTAAACTACAGTACATCAGTATTGTCCTCCACCTTGTAACGAAATGATGGATTAATAAATTATTTGGTGAAAATAACTTTTGTTTGATTTCATTTTACTCCTTCTCTTTGATGACGTTCATCAGGCTGCATGTAAACAGACGTGCTGCATCACCACTAACCTTTCTAAGTCGTTTTCTTTTCTGCTGTTATGGAACATTTAAAGCTGCATTAAATGATTTCAAACACGAGTGAGTCATCTAATAATTATATTAATTTTGTCATTATTGTCTGTACAGTGTGCATTACACTGGTGCAGTGTCTCCTCACAGGAAGCTGGCTCGGCCCTGTCTGAGTGGCGTCTGCTCGGCGTCTCTCTAAGAGTGACCGTGGTTATCTCGGCTTTCATAATATTTTTGATGCCCTCGGTCGTTACTCTTGTTAAATGTAAGTAGTAATCAGAGATGGGCAGTAACGCGTTACTTGTAATGCGTTACTGTAATCCGATTACTTTTTTCAAGTAACGAGTAAAGTAAGGGATTACTATTGCAAAAACGGTAATTAGATTACCGTTACTTTCCCGTAGGAACGCTGCGTTACTGCGTTACTAAAACCGTGATTTTTTTTGTGAGAATGTCTCATGACAGTGACGTAAGCGAGTGCCACGTTCGTGACAACAGCTGTGTGCAGATCAACAATGGATCATATATCGAGTGCAGAGAGAGTATGAGCGTGCAGCGTTTAAAGCGTGGAAGTACTGACCTTACTTTGAGTTTGATTCCATAAAAAGTGACAAAAACATTAGTGTCCGTTGTGCGTGGGAAGAAAGCTTCTTTTTACAGAGAAAAAAAACCCTAAACTTCCAAGCAAGCGCCGAATGCGCTATGACGTAATGGGAAACTCACAGAGAAACTCGCGGATTCTTCCACTGACCGCGGCACACCTGCACCAGGGTAAACCTCCGCCTAACCCCACTCCTGCTTTACAGGTGAAAATAGAGCAACAGGACCGCTAGTCTTTGACTTTATTTATTTTCTGCTGTGTTTTACTTGCATCTATTTGAAAGAGTGAGTGTAAACACACAAAAAAAATTATTTTATGTGCTGGAATGTGCAGAAAATAGGTTTAAATATTAACAAATTTCTTCCAGTCAGAGAATGTTGCAGATAATTAAATATTTGCTTGATGCATAAAGTTAAAAGATTAAAACTAATAAAACAAGTTTAAAAAAGAGACTTTTCCATTTGATTACATTTTGTATGATGGATTATGCAGAAAAAGTAGAATTGGGCTGAAAGATCTATCACTTTATCACCTATTCAGGTTGTAAATCATGTTTTTAAAAAGTAACTAAGTAACTAAGTAACTAAGTAATTAATTACTTTTGAAAATAAGTAATCAGTAAAGTAACGGGATTACTTTTTGGGGGAAGTAATCAGTAATTAGTTACTGATTACTTTTTTTAAGTAACTTGACCAACACTGGCAGTAATAGACTGGCTTGTTTTTTGCGCATACATGTGTGAGGACGTGCTTGTTCTCCCAGACGAGGCATCTTTGCTCGTTCACGTGACCACACGTCCCTCTTTGTTTAACATGATGTTTTAATTACATTTAATTCTGGTTTTCGTGATCTTATTTAGAAAAAAGCTGCTACTAGTGTGTGTCTTTTTTATTGTTCATTTAATGACATTTTTGTGGCTCTAAAAACATCTTGGTCACAACATCTTCATCAGTCTGTTTTTATTTTGTATTTTTGTCTGGAAATCTCCTCTCATACATTTAAGAATCCTTCCTTTGGTTTCTTTAAAGCCACCAACTTTATTATGTTTATTGGAGATTATAAGAGAAGTCGTGCCTGAGTTTACACGTGAGCAGGAGATATTATTGTTATTGCTGTTTGGGTTTGTTTTATTGCAACAAAAGGAAGAGGGACAATAGATTGTGGTTGTTTATACAAATTTCAATATCTGTCGATATTCAAGGACAAATTTTGATGTTTCAAGATATGAAACCTAAAAATGTCTAAAAACAAGGAGCAAGTGTAGAAATGTCTGCTCTTAAAGGCAGCTGTATTTCAGGGTTTCAGATTTCTTTTTTTTCTTGTGTCGTTACCACGGTGACTCTACATTTGATCTGTTTTCATGCAGTGTCATGTGTACTTACATGTAGCAATAATGATTATTACTATTATTCCACTACAGGCGGCTCATATAGAAATTGTGTCATGCACAAAGAGGAAGTGTCCTCTGTAGTTCTTGTGAACTCTCTGCTGCGTGCTGATAAGATAAAACAAGACATTTGCTAAATGGACGACTTCAGGCTTAAACCACAGGCTGCACTTCCTCTTCCCCGGGTGGCTCAGCTACAAACCAAGAGGCTTTTCAGCAGATACAAATAATCCTGTGGCAGAATAAACTGTAACCAATTACAGTGTTTTATTCATACGCAGGCATGTAGGCGCTGGGAGCTGCTCAGAATGCAGAAATTTATCAGCGAGCAGTTTAATCATCTGAAGAATCTAAAATAATCCAGACTCTTTATTTCACTAAAGCTTTGGCCTGACAGTCGCAGTCAGAGCCACACGCTCCTCCTTTATAATGATGCAGTATTCAACAGCAGCACACCACAACATGTCTAATCATTTTCTGTTTTCATGACTCCATCAGTGCTGCAGCCTGGCCCCTGTAACACAAGCCGAGCCTGTTTCAACAATAAAGCAGAGCCATCCTATCGCCTCACTGAAGGAGTCAGAGGTTTGTCTTTGTCCTCTCATTTGTCACCTAGTTATATATTTAAAGAAATCCAATGAGGTAAAACAAAATAAACCACAATATTAATCAGTTGTGAAAATAATGTGATGCAAGGTTTCTTTGCTGCATATCTTAAATTCCCCTCATGACTGTCACGGTTCTGAGTCATTTTGACCGAGCTTTTTGTGTTTTTTTTGCTTTGGTGTTTTTCTAGATTATGATTTATGTTCTGATTCTTGAGTTGTGCTGGTTTGATTTTGTGTTACGGGTTATATTTTCTGTCAAGTCTGCGTCGTTGCAGATTGTTTCCTGTTTTACTTTGAAGGTTCATGTCTGATGTCAGTGTGTTCAGTTTTACTTCCCCCCTGTCTCGTTAGCCCTAATTTCACCCAGCTGTGTCTCCCTCCTGTTTCCCATTCCCTGATTACTCCCCTGTGTATACAAGCCCTGTGTTTTCCTTTGTTCTCTGTCATGTCGTACCCTCTACATGCTTTGTCTCCTGTTCCTGTTTAGTTTCTCTGTTCCAGTTCAGTCTGTAGTACCGATGTTCTGAGTTTTGGTTTGGTGAGTTTAAGTTATCGAGGATTTTTCCTAGTGATGGTGAGATGAAGCCTCATGATAACCTGAAGCTTTCCACCCAATTGGTCGACTCATGGTTCGAAGCATTGTGATGATTCATTTGCTCTTCTGCGCCATCAAGTGGACAATTCAAGTGAAGCGGGCTCTGTGATTATAATGATGTGTAAACCTCTAAACTGAATAAATAAATTGTTTTCTTGGTTATTTATCCTGAATATTGTCTCAGTATGTGTGATACAAAAGAGAAAGTGGAAACTATCAGGACAGAGTTTTGGTATGATTGTGTAACTGTTAGCCTCAGACAGTCAGTCAATAGTATAATTCAGATCATAGATCAGTACATTTGCATATTTTTATAACTATAAAAAGAAAGCTGACACTTTCGAGACTTTATCTAATGTGTAAACATCACAGCAGATGCCTTAGATTAGAATCAGTGAGCTGTCGGCTTTCAGCCCCGACCGTGTCCGTGCTGTCTGGTGAGAAAGGCGACATCTCACTGATTCTGATGCGTCAGCGCTTTGTGTTTACGTCTTTGTGCAGAATCGGTGTACCTGCTCTCATTTACTGTCTTAGCTGTTTGGTGGTGGTTGAAATGTAGTAATATTTATATTAAAAATCGATTCAGGATTTTAATGAATCGATATCACGTTATCCAAGCTAGAATCGATTTTAATCGATAATCAAAACCCGCTAGTACCTGTGTAATCATGCTTATGTACATCTGGATAATGACACAAACTAGTATTTGGCGCTTCACTTTTTAATAAACTAAAAGACAGAAATCAGATTATAGGATCTGTAGTGTTGTTTATTTATATTATGGTGCTTATCATTTGTGATATTTATTACTGTGTGCATACTTTATTAGGAGAGATAAAATAAAATAAAAAATCTCTTCCTTCCTGGTTCCATCGAAGAAGAAATGCTCAAGTAACTATGTAACACGTACGTAATCCAATTCCATAACACAGTGTGATGGGAAATCAGCTGTGTTTTTCTGCCCATTTTATTTCGAATCTGCCGCGAACCGGTGAACCAGTCCCTGAATCAGTCACGTGGTACGGACTGCCCGCGAGGCCTCGAACGTCACTGCATACGTAATCAAAGCAAGCCTCGATACGCGCTTCACAGAAACGCCCCCGAGATTACCCGACACACGATTCGACGCTTCGACACACAGGGCACATCACAAATTTTTCCAGCAGTAAAAGCTGCGTTTTGAGGTTGAATCCCGTCTCCAAGAGTCCTGCATTTTGGGTCCACCCTCCTGTCTGCCACACAGCCCATCATGACAGTAACACAGTTGTAAAGTGTAAACAATACTTTAATGTTTAACACTTCAGTGTTTAATGTTAATGTTAGTGAATTAATGTATATGTTCCTCAGAGTCTCCACAGTGACTCAAACAAATATTTATTCTTTTAATTTGACCATCAAAAACCATCATAAAGTAAAACCTCATTTCACATTAAATTTTGTGAAGTAGACAAAGAAAATAGAAATAATCAAATACAGCATCTTCATAATGAACTAAAACACTTTACTAGTTAATTAAAATATATTTTATGTTTCTTGTATGATTGTACTGATGCTGCATATTTTGAATATTCACACCATTTAAGTTTGATCAAGAAGCTGAATTTGCAGGTGGTGATTTTTAGTTCAGAAAATAAATGAGAAGTGGAGGACGATGAAGCAACGCTGTGGTTTTACTATCATTGTTGTGTACTGGATGTTTAAAAACGATCTGTCTACACCTGTAGTTATTAGAAATATAACATAGAACAATAAAACATTAAGTTATCGTACTTGTTAAAGAGCAGTCTGCAGAAAAACAGGCTCAGTGACACCATGAAGGTTAAAGCTGGTTTGAAATGACTGACACACTGAGACGTGAATGTTTGCTGAGCGAAGCTTTAATCAGAGAAGATTTCATCAGGCTTTAAAGACACAAATGATGTAAAAACATCTATTCTCCATTAAAACGATGTAAATACAGACTGCAGTTTTCTATCAACTTTCTCTTCAGTTAACATGGACGTTACAGGTTCAGTTCCAGGTGTCACTCAAAGTGAAGCTGCAAACATTCAAAATAAAAGCACCAACAAACACATCAAAAGTAACATTTCACAAGAATTATTCTTAATAAATTGTAAACTGATGGGTGATTAACTTTTAGTAAATAATCTACTGTTAACAAAACAAATTATATTTGATAATGTTTACTAATCATGTGTAATGTTGAAGGTGAGTCTTATGTATGTACTTAGTTTCTGGTTGGTTGTTCGAATCCTCGGGGATTCAAATAAACATGAACAGTGAGTGAAAAAGCACATAAATGGTGCTCTCCAGGTTCACTGGGATTTATGGCTCTGCTTGTTTAAGCAGTAAAATTCGATTCGACTCGAGCCATTAGACAGTGAGTTTGTTACAGTCAAATCAGTAACACGATTATCGTCAGAGGTTTTGGGACGATTCCCTCTAAACTGAGCTGCATTAGTTTAAAAATGAGAATAAAAATAGCGATTTATGTTTGTATCAGTTGGCAAAAGACAAATATAAACCTAGCTGGACCTTAAATTGCTGAGTTATCACTCAGACAGTAAATTCCATGTTAGAGGTAGAAAGTGAATGAGTAGAGCGCGAGCGGAGCTTTTAAAATGAAAATGAATCATTAATAATGTTCAGCAAGGATTTAACCACATTTTTTTGATTTTTTTTTTTTTTTAATTCCTTGTTGCATAATGAGTTGGTGCATTATGAGATACACGTTGGGACAATCCCACGATCATTGAAGCATTTAATGCAAATGTATTTAAGATTATCAGGTTTGTAACAGCGAAATATGTTTTCAGAGCCAATGAAGTTCCCAATGTTTTTCAGGGCCTCTGTTGTACTGCGTTTTATTTTATCGAGATCAATGACAATGTTCTTCCTCCTTGGCTTGAATATAACTTCAAACACAAATGCCTTTGCTCCCCACTCGTGTTCAGTAAAGAGATTTTGAAGCAAATCAGTGATCTTGTAGTTTCCATTTGGATCTGCACAGCTTGTTAAACATGGAGTAGCGTAAGAGAAGAAGACCAACAAATCACCATCCTGACGTTCAAGCTTTTGACGTTCAAGATTTTTCAGAAGACGCCACTCTGCATGTTCTTTATATGCTTTCCCTTTTTCAGGGGTTACTTCTTTTATTCTGGCTGACACAAGTCTAGGAATCCTGAGGATGCCGTCATCCCATTCTAGCTTTTGGTTTTCCGTCACTGGTCTTAGGTCATCAGAGACTTGCTTTTCATGATTCGGAACACTTACGGCCACAGCATACATTGACTTCTCCCTGTCACAAAAAAGAAACACACACACACACACACACACACACACACACACACACACACACACACATTAATAGAGAGTTTTGTGACAGCTGGTAAAGATGGCTAACGTACATGTCAGACGTAATACAAAGAAATCTGTAGCAGCATTCCTCATGTTGAGGTGTCAAAGTTTCTTATTTTCCAGTTTTATTTTTATTCCATTTTGACTTTTTCGGGGTTTAATTTTGTTTCATTTCACTTCAAAGTGAGTTTTCTTGTTTCAGGTTAGTTTTTATTGTTTGAAAATGTTTAGCTGTAGTTTATTTTTTGATAGTTTTAGTGTCAGTTTTAATGTTTTTAGTTATAATTGTATGGTGGATGTAGGGAAATCATTACAGATGCTTCCTCTGCATTTTTTATTTATTTATTTATTTTTGGTTAGATTTTCAAATTCACAAAATCATGTCAGGTAGTTTTCTTTTTCTTAAGTCTAGTTTTTAATTTTATTTTTATTTTATTGAACTAGCTTTTTTTAGTTTAGTTTTAACTATAATAACTCTGCGTGTAACCATATGTCACCACCTTATAACATAGCTCAGCTCTCCCAAGCTTAGCAAACAGCCCTGATTGCACAAGAAAACAAATTTTAAAAATATTTAGTTTCAGAGACCATAGATGATGCTGACTTACTCGTCTCTGACTGTTTCTGTTAGATGATCTATGAGTGTTGCGAGCCGGTTTTGGTCTATTTCAGCCAAACTTCCAGCAGACAGACAGAAGACCATCGTCACAGTGATCCACCAGAGACCAGCCATCTGCACTCAGAGATTCATAACAGATATTGTTAGTAAGAGGTCATTTCCACTGAGGCCGTTTCTCATATCATATATCATATATCATCTCATATCTTTTCTTCATTCATTTGCACATTTGCATGGACAGGTGTTCACATCTGGAGCTGGATGTGAGACACTTTAAATGTCAGACTAAAGTCAAGTTATTTAAAATAGAATAAAATACTTTGAATAAAACTCAAATGTGGTCACTACTCACCTTTGCTTTTTTCTGTTTGTCCCCAAAAGAATTCAGTTTTAGTGGAAAACCAGTGTTTGGAAACTATCAACAAATATCCTAAAAAACATTGCACACATGTGAAAAACTTACACTGTTTATATAGCAAAACTAAATGTATCTTTGTCTCTTACCTGCAGTCAGGTTTCAGGGCAGGATTACTCAGATATCTGTTTCTCACAGGCAACGAGACATCTGAAACACTCCTGTCTGTGTCTGACCAACATACCGTTGTCTTAAGAGCCAATTACAGCAGAGCATCCTTCCTGCAGGTGTGACTTAACACTGGCGTGTCTTGATTGGTCCAAAAAACTTAACAATGGGCGGTACCCCAGCAATGGTGGTGCAAAGCAGGTTGATCTGGACGACCTAAAGCACTCCAACAAAGGGCATAAAATGATGAGGACACAAGGCATGAGAAAAAAGCAAATGGAGAAGGAGCTGCCTCCTCCTGCTGCTGCTGCAGAGACAGAGCACATGTCAGTCAGAGATTCATGCCTTTTCTCACTCTGCCACACAAACATCTCATATTTCACCTGAAAAACAAATTGATTGACTCTATAACATAAAAGAGAGAATGTAACTGGAGGGGAAAGTATTTCAGAAAATGGGAGGGGCAGAATAAGAAGAGAGCTTAATGCTAGTGCAGCGAATTCTGGCTTCAGGTGCGAAACAGGCCAAGTGAACGGCAGGCAGATGAGTTGTCAGAGTTTGTTTTTTTTCTTTCAAACCAAACAAAAAACAAGGAGCAAGAGTCCAGATATACAAAACAAAACTAGACCGGGTCAAACCATGAGTCCACGAAAAGTTCAGGGGGCCGACCGTGCACACGACAACGCCGACAGCGCAGGCAAAACCAATCAGGAGGCTGACCACTTGGAAGGCAGTGGCGGCCACCGAGCAGGTCCAGAGGTGGGCCACGATGCCAGTGGTGGCGACGAACTCTTTCCAGAGGCCATCCCCGATGGCCATGATGCCATCTTAGAGGCCTGGAAAAAGGCCGGCAGAGGCAAGGCGGAACAGGTCGAGCTGGTTCTGATGGCGGTGTTGCAACCGCAGGGCCAGACAAGGCAGGGGCTGATTGTGACAACAATAGTGAGAGTGGTGTTTGGGTACTTTTATGAGAGAGAGAAGACAAATGTGCTCCAATTATAAGTTTTTACAATTTATTATCAAAACCCTTAGAATTTCAAATTGCTTTACATGGCACAATGAACCTTGGTCTCTGTGGCTCAGACACCAAGGCTTTTGCAACCAGGCAGTAAACACTTTTTATTGCAGGTCACAGAAACTGGTGGCTCAAGAGTTGGGAGTTTGCCTTGTAATCGGATGGTTGCCGGTTCGAGCCTTGGACAGTCTCGTTCGTTGTGTCCTTGGGCAAAACACTTCACCCGTTGCCTACTAGTGGTCAGAGGGCCCGGTGGCGCCAGTGTCCGGCAGCCTCGCCTCTGTCAGTGCGCCCCAGGGTGCCATCACCAATGTGTGAATGTGTGTGTGAATGCGTGGATGACTGAATGTGTAAAGTGCTTTGGGGTCCTTAGGGACTAGTAAAGCTCTTTACAAAAATACAGGCCATTTGAATGTTAACATGATTGGTCAGAAGATTCCATAACAGCACCTTATTCATGGCCTTGGCCACATTCCATGGAGAAGGCAGCTTCTCTCTGTTTATGTCTGTTAGTATCAGAGTAACTGCACTTCCTCTTCTCTGTGTGGCCCAGCTAAAAACCACGAGGCCTTTCAGCTGATAAAAATAATGGCATGCAGGCACAGTGAGCTGCTCAGAACAGATAAATGTATCAGTGAACAGTTTAATCATCTGAAGAATTCAAAGTAATTCAAATTTTTATTTGCACTGCAGCTTTGGCCTGACAATAGCAGTTAGAAGTGCACGCTTCATGTTCCTCCTTTATAATGATAATCATCACAAGCCACGCTATGTCTAATCATTTTCTGTTTTCATGACTCTATGGGTTCTGCAACCTGGCACCTGTCACAAAAGCTGACCCTGTGCCAACAATAAAGCAGAGCCATCAGATCACCTCACTGAAGGAGACAGGGGTCGGGATGGGTATCGTTTAGGTTTTATCCAGTACCAAACCGGTACTTTTGAAACGGTGCCGGTGCTTAAACGGTGCTCGAACCAGTGCTTAAAGAATGGAGGAGAACACAAAATTGGTCCAAAAACCTCTCATGTTCAGCTGTTTTTTTGTAAAAAGATAACAATGTTAGCCTTTTCTGCAGCTATAGGGCATATATGGTATCACTCTTGGCTGGAAGCAGCTTAATCAATGGAAAAAACACAAACTTTGTCCAAAAACCTCTCATGTTTAGCTGTTTTCCACTTTTTCTTTGGTCATTTTTGCCTTTTTGGCCAGGGTGAAGGGAGTATCTGACATCAAACAAGAAGACAGCCGCATGTAGCTATGATGGTGTTTGCTAGTTCACCTTACATGCATTAATGTAATAACGTGATGTAACGTTATTGTATCATTGTATGGTCTTATGTTGCTGACACGGAATAAAGGTCTGTTGTTTAATTTAACTGACTGGCTTCAAGTTATCCGGCTAACCTCCACACCACATGCCCGCGGGACCTGCTAGCCACTCCTTCCTCGCCAGACTGCTGTTACAGTGGTTAGCCTACTCAGCGTAAATTACACACGAACAACATTAAGCTACTCACGCAGAGAAGAACGGCTGCTGCTGCATCATCATCCTCATCATTTCTGCTGCACTGGCAGGGCTAGGGGCCAGGACTCTCCTCTTCGGGTTTTTGGGGGATGTTGCTAACTCCGGGTCCGATAACAGGCAGCACACCCACAGTAGATGTGCACGGTGTGAGGTCTCGCAGCAAGCTATCAAATACGGCGCATTTCTCGGCTTCTAACAAAATGCTATACGTCGCCAGGTGTTTCATGAGATTCAAGGAGTTGCCGCCTTTGCACAGTATCACCTTAAAGCACTTGTTGCAGGCTGCTGAGTTTGCTGTGAAGTACAGCCAGACTTTGACCGCTTTGCTTTGGGCATTTTTAATCTGTAGCTCTGCTCTAAAAGAACGTACGTACCTGGACCCGCCTACTACGCTCGCAAAGGTAAAACGATTGGCAAGAATCCAAAGTGTATGACATCTCAGGAAAAATAAAGCACCGAAATGTGCGCTGCTTTTTGGTCTGGTTACTACCGTTTATGTCAGAACCGTATCTGGTGCCATAATGGCACCGGATACCGGTACCCATCCCTAGTCACGGGTTTATCTTTCTCCTCTTATTTATATATTTAAAGCAATTGAATGAGGCAAAACAAAAGAAACCACAATAATAATCAGTTATCAAAATAATCTTATAAACATTATAATATAATATAATAATCTGAATATGCAGGCATGCAGGCACAGTGAGCTGCTCAGAACAGATAAATTTATCAGTGTTGGCCTGACAATAGCAATTAGGAAGGCGGGGAAGGCACAGTGTTTCTAGGACACAGGGAGAGTACAGTTAGTGAGTGAGCCAAGGCAGGTTTATACGTGAGCATGTAGCGGCTTTCTTGTAGCATAGTTGCAGCAGGTCATGGGGAGCTGTGGATCCAAGTGAGTGGAGTTAGGGTCCCGTATGGTGAAGCTTGCTTCACCAGCTTCCTAATGATAAGCAAAACCAATAAGTCCTACAAGCTGGACGAAGAGATAACAAAAGTGTACTTTATCTGTCAACACTGCAGGTGAATACACTGTTATGGAGGACTCTACTTTTATCTGTTTACCAGTGGCGTGTCTAGAAATTTTTTGTTGGAGGTCCAGGTAGGAGCACAGATTTGGAGAGGGGTGGCAGATGTAATTGGCAGATAATGTTAAAAAAAATCTGTCAACTGTTGGGTCTGTGTTTCCACAAGCCCCGCTAGTTTAGCGACTTATTCCTTATGAAGAACAGAAAACAAGACAGAACATCTTCAACCGTTCTTTTTTACTCGCTAACGAGGGAAGTTTTGGTCAGAACCAGCTCTTGGAGCTCACGCTCGTCACCTGTCTCTAGTCCAAATCCTTCAAAGAGTAGCTTCCCTCGCAGCTATTTATTCCCATGATAGTTACAGTACACTATACAACACAACACAAGCACCTCCCACTGTAAAACCCCCCAATGGTTACAAAGACAAGGCACTATGTGTGTGTGTGTGCATGTGCATGTGTATGCATGTGCAAGAACGTGTGTGTGTGTGTCTCTGT
Organism: Neolamprologus multifasciatus; assembly: GCF_963576455.1. NCBI lineage: Eukaryota > Metazoa > Chordata > Actinopteri > Cichliformes > Cichlidae > Neolamprologus > Neolamprologus multifasciatus. Next base: position 6,128,002 of record NC_140459.1, on the reverse strand, counting down.
GTGCGTGACTTACTGATCACAACATCCTTGGTCATAAAGGGGGTAATCTCCCCCACACCCAATATATGGTTCAATTCCTGTATTGATTCACCATACACAACACAGTGAAACCATAAAAAGGGCAGGAAGCTTACCAAACATCAAACAAACCTTCACAAGGGATGTGCTTGTGATAAAACACTACAGCCTCCCCCCAGAACCTCGAGAGGCTGGGGAGGGGGACAAAGGAATGCCTTGATCACAGAGTTTGAAACAATGTAGAGGTGGTAAGCATAAAAATGACAACATTTAACAATTCACTTTAACACCAGCCGTTAACCATAATTCAATAACCCTTTAAACCTAATAACCGAATGCGCTTTTAACTCTTATTAGAATGAGATTTTAACCACTACAGTGCAAAGTTTTTAGACACTGCGTTGATAAAGTACAAGAGATACAATCAGTGCTTTCTCAGTGTTTATTCAACATTCAAGGACAGCAATATTTGCATAGTATTTTTACTGACATATAGTGGTAAATGGCCTGTATTTGTATAGCGCTTTTACTAGTCCCGCCTAGGGACCCCAAAGTGCTTTACACGTCCAGTCATCCACCCATTCACTCTCACATTCACACACTGGTGGAGGCAGCTACAGTTGTAGCCACAGCTGCCCTGGGGCAGACTGACAGAAGCGAGGCTGCCATATTGCGCCATCGGCCCTTCTGACCACCACCAGTAGGCGGTAGGTGAAGTGTCTTGCCCAAGGACACAACGACCGAGACTGTCCGAGCCGGGGCTCGAACTGGCAACCTTCCGATTACAAGGCGAACTCCCAACTCTTGAGCCACGATCGCCCCTAGTGCACATGAATATTAAAATACAAATTTTTTTAACATACAATTGGCAAATTAGCCAATGCAAATGCAAAACTTTATCTGCCTATTAAAAAAAGAAGATACTCTTCTTACAAACTGGTGTTTGATTTTGAAACAGGGAAAAAGTGGGGAAACAAATAAAAAGACTAACATTTGAATGAAACCTAAAAGCAAGTAAATACTGTCTATACCTTCTTTTGATAATGTTTTCAATATAGATTGTGCAAAAATAAACCTCTTGAACTTTTAATAACACTCTGTTACATGTTAGGAAGACAAGAAGTACAAAAACATTTGTAAACAGCAGCACTTGCAGTTGCAAAATATTTATGTTTTGAAAGTGAACATTTACTCAAGTACCTACTCTATGCTTCATTAAATGTTATCAGTGACTTAGAATAGGTGGATCCGCCTGTTACGGTGACGGGTGCCAAAACGTGTTACAAAGTATATAAATATATATAAACATTTTTTTTATTATTAGATATATATATTTAATTTTAATTATAAATATATATAAATATATATTATATGTATAAATATATCATATAAAAATATTGAATATCCAAGTCCGCGTCTTTGTATATTGTTTCTTGTTTCCTGTTTTACTTTGAAGGTTCATGTCTGATGTTAGTGTGTTCAGTTTTACTTCCCCCCTGTCTTGTTAGCCCTAATTTCACCCAGCTGCGTCTCCCTCCTGTTTCCCATTCCCTGATTACTCCCCTGTGTATACAAGCCCTGTGTTTTCCTTTGTTCTCTGTCGTGTCGTACCTTCTACATGCTGTGTGTTTTGTCTCCTGTTCCTGTTTAGTAGTGATGGGCAGATGAAGCTTCATGAAGCACTGAAGCTTTTCATCCAATTGGTTCACCCCAGCGCAAAGCTTCTTGAAGCTTCATTTGCTCTAGTAGGACACCTACTGGACAGCCTGTAAATGTCAACAACAAAAGGAGTGTGTAAAACATGTATATTGTATTGATGGCAGTATACGGTGTATATTTATACTGGCAGTATGGAAAATGATCATTTGGAAATGCTTAAAATGGAAATGATCATTTACTGTGAGGTGAGGTGTGGTTGGGGTGTGGACAGTGGTTGTGCTTTTGTAACATTCAGGTATAGACAGCTACACAGTCCTGCCTGTTCATATTTTATTCTGTAAAAACTAAATTTTCACTGCTTTTATGACCTTTTTAGTGGGGAGAACATAGCTAGGATTTAATGATTTAACAAATCTTTTAAATCCTTTGTCCTCCACAATGCTAAATGGCTGGGAGTCCTCAATCACCATGCTAACCAGATCTTCATCTATTTGAGATTGTTTTTGTTGTCTTTCCTCAGGAGAACAAAGCACAAATATAAATATCACACGTAACTTATAACAGTTGTATAATATTGTTATATCATTTAGTAACATTACTGCATGCTATATTATCATGGCATTTGATGGCTCACCTGGTCTTGCTCCACAATCGGTGTTCCCCTTATTCTCATGCAAAGCTCTGTAGTGCCTAAGCATGGATGAGGTGTTGTTGTTATATCCCAGCTCCCTGGCACATAGCAAACACTTCACCTTGTACAAAAGTAAAGACAGCTTAACATATGTTTTATTGCACCATCAGTATTATGACAATACAGCTTCTGTAGAAATTTACATACCTTGTTGGGAGGAATAAAATCAAAATGTTCCCACACAGGGGAGGACATCCTCCTCTTCTTAGCTGGCCCCATTCTCTCCTGACTTTCTCTCCTCACTCTCATAAACCTCCAAACTGTCTCCAAACTCACTAACCGCAACTCTCCATCAAACACCCACATCTTGAATGAAGTCTGAGGGGTTTATATCGCTGTCATAGCTCGCGGCAAAGTTTGAACCGCTTCATGAACCAGTCACGTGGTACAGCCGGGCAGCGAGGCTTCGGACATCATCATTTTCAGCTCCTCCCCTAAATGAAGCAAGCCTCGATACGCGCATCGCGGAGACGCCCCCTCCATTACTCGACACGAGCTTCGAAGCCTCGATACAGAACGTTACATCACTACTGTTTAGTTTCTCTGTTCCAGTTCAGTCCGTAGTACCGATGTTCTGAGTTTTGGTTTGGTGAGTTTAAGTTATCGAGGATTTTTCCAGCAGTAAAAGCTGCATTTTGAGGTTGAATCCCGTCTCCAAGAGTCCTGCATTTTGGGTCCACCCTCCTGTCTGCCACACAGCCCATCATGACAGTAACACAGTTGTAAAGTGTAAACAATACTTTAATGTTTAACACTTCAGTGTTTAATGTTAATGTTAGTGAATTAATGTATATGTTCCTCAAAGTCTCCACAGTGACTCGAACAAATATTTATTCTTTTAATTTGACCATCAAAAACCCTCAGAGAGTAAAACCTCATTTCACATTAAATTTTGTGAAGTACACAAAGAAAATACAAATAATCAAATACAGCATCTTCATAATGAGCTAAAACACTTTACTAGTTAATTAAAATCAGTCAAATCAGTTTCAGCACGATTATCGTCAGAGGTTTTAGGGCAATTCCCTTTAAACTGAGCTGCATTACTTTAAAAATGAGAATAAAAATAGCGATTTATGGTTTGTATCAGTTATTTCAGGACAGAATTTTTCAGATATCTGTTTCTCACAGGCAAAGTCACATCTGAGACACCTCTGTTTGTGTCTGACCAATATATCCTAATCTTAAGAGCCAATCACAGTGCAGCATCCATCCAGCGGGTGTAACTTAACATAATTACTTATTGCAAAGCAGGCTGATGTGATCGTGGCTAAAGCACTCCAACAAAGGGCACAAAAGTGTTTCTAGGAAGAAAAAAGAGGAAGACATGAGGCATGAGAAAAAGGAGGTGGAGAAGGAGAGGCCTCCTCCTGCTGCTGCTGATGCAGAGACAGGACATGCCTCAGGTAAAAACTCCTGTCGATTCATAAAAAAGTTATTTAGAGAAATCCCAACAAATACATCACCCTGTAACATGAAATCATGCATGCTGTGCTCATGTCATTTGATCCATACAATTCTCATTATACCATACAAACACTTTACAAACATCCAGACAGGAGATTTGCACAGGAGGATGTCCAAATTGAGGCACTTCAAATAATTCCATCTCAACAGTAACGATGAGGGGACGCTCTATATACTTCAAGATTCCCAATAAATGTACGTCAGTGCTAAAGCTTAGCACAAATACAGTCCCGATCAAAAGTTTAAGACCACTTGAAAAATGACAAAAAATCCTATTTTGCATGGTTGGAACTTAACAAGGTTCCAAGTAGAGCTTCAGTATGCAACAAGAAGAAATGGGAGTGAGACAAAACATTTTTTGAGCATGCAATTTATTGAAAACAACGCTTAAACTGAAACAGGCTGTTTTACAGCTGATCAGAAGTTTAGGACCGCACCTCCAAAAAATATGGGTCAACCCCCAAAACAGAAATCAAAGTTCCAAACATGAACTCAGTCATCAGTAGCTTCACCGTTATTGTTAATCACTTCACAAATTCGTTGCGGCATGCTTGATGCAAGTGTTTCCATGAGGTGAGTGGAAAGATTTCTCCTGTTGTCTATTTTTGTAAACTAACACATAAAAAAAAAGATCAAATAAATTCAGACCTGCAAAGAAACACAGTAATACGTTTTCATCAAGAAGGAATATTTATTTCTGTGTTCTTCTGAGCAGCTTACATATGTGTAAAAGAGTTTTATTGGTTACTGTATTTAGTCACTGGCTTATTTTCATCTTTCTACTCTAGCTGGGCCAAAAAAGAAGCATAGAGGTATCCTTTATGTCAGACTTCTAACATATGAGGTACGGGGGGAGTAATCCTGTCATCCGTTCCTACAGCTGAAAACCTGGCGGTGGACACAGACCTGCCTGACTGCACTGGGTGGAAGTGAGCATTGATTATATCCATATCGTGTTCACTAAACACTGACTACTCATAGCTCTGTAGTCTGTTCTCTTCCCTGTCCTGGTTATACAAAGAATGCAGTTGGAATCAATCTAAGTTCCTAATTTTTGATATGATTTAAGTATTTAACATGTTTTTAATATTTTATACATTGACTCAACTTGTTATTAAACAAATACCAGTTGTAGAGTTGGGGCGATCGTACCTCAAGAGTTGGGAGTTCATCTTGCAATTGGAAGGTTGCCGGTTCGAGCCCCGACTCGGACAGTCTCTGTCGTTGTGTCCTTGGGCAAAACACTTCACCCGTTGCCTACTGGTGGTGGTCAGAGGGCCCGGTGGCGCCAGTGTCCGGCAGCCTCGCCTCTGTCAGTGCACCCCAGGATGGCTGTGGCTACAATGTAGCTGCCATCACCAGTGTGTGAATGACTGGATGTGTAAAGTGCTTTGGGGTCCTTAGGGACTAGTAAAGCGCTTTACAGTTACCATTTAGAAAAACAAAGTATTAATGTAGGATTCACAGTCGCTAATGAATGCCAGCTGAGAGCTAATATGTAAAACAGCTGCAGATGTACATCAGTCAATATTGTATTGCTGTTTAATCTTACTGGATTCTGTGCCCCTTTGAATACACAGACATATAAATATATTTGAATACCACAAAAAATGTGAATTGGGAAAATTACACAAAATTTATTCAAAATTTATTTTTTCTTGTATGATTGCACAGATTGCACACATTTTTCACCTTTAAAATAAAAACTGTCAGCATTATTATGCAACCATAGAGTTTAGACCCCTTTTCATTAGAGAACTACTACAAATAACTATACTATATACTATATATATCTACTATAATATATACTATACTATCTTGTTGCTGTGGCAAACGGACAATGTAGGGTAATTTCATGACAAAAATCAGTGATGCAGATTTAAAACACACCTTAACTAAAATAAGAAGAGAAGTTCTGACATTGCTGTGACTTATAAAGTGTCTGTTTATTTTTATTTGTTCTCCAAATAGCGTTAAAAATCCCTATTCTGGTCGAATTGGTTTTCAGTGATTGTTTACAGCTACAGATCCAGGTGACAGCAAGCCAAAATTATGTTACCTGTCTATATCTGACATCAGCCTGTATTCAGTTTGAATATTGCTATAAACTGATATGGATCAATTGGTGTCCTTTATTCACTGTAACATTGAACTTTTGAGAGAGGAGCACAGAGAGGGAGAGAGCAGGATGAAGACGGCAGAGAGAGAGAGCGCAAAAAGAAACATGTAAGAGCGGACATGTGGTCAAATTCCCCAAACCTCTAAATACTTCTAAGTGATCAAGAAACCGAAATAATGTTTCTCATCTTATCTGCTTTGGCACGAATAGTTCTTTAACTTCTTTAAGTCTTTGCCTCTAGTTTGATAACTAAAGGCTTCACCCTAAAACGAGTGGATCAGATTGAGATCTCTGATTATTCAGTCTGAATTATCCTTAGACGCTGCAATAGGTCATTCAACTAATTAGGCTCCTATTGAAGGTAACAGTTTAATGTGCATCCAGTTGAACTGAGGTTTGCAAATGTGAAAAGGATTGATTACATTGGCAAACAGCATTGTTTTTGAGTGAGGAAAAGTGCAACTCTGTATCTAATTGCGGCAGAGAAACATTTAGGGACTAAACCAGGTAAGTGGAGCACTCCAAACTGTAAAAGGGCAGGACTGTAAATACTAAAGTGAAGTAAACTTAACCTAAAACGTGTTTTTTGGGGTAAAAACCTTTTATTTTGATGGAGCATGTCGGAAGTAAAGCTGATTGCGTGTTGTAATGTTATTTTGAAAGGTTTCCCGGAAGTGACAGCAGTCATTTTAGCGGACTTGATTATGCGCTCGGTTAGCAGATGGATCCAGAAAGTCCTCCGCAGTCTGGTTCTGTGGACGGAGCTGAGGTGGACCGACACTGTCAGCCACCGGAAGACGACTTAAAGACGGATCAGAAGCCGAGAAAAGAAGGTGAGTTTACTTCCTGCAGCTGAACAGACTCGCTGATGCTAATAAGCTAACGTCCTAGCTCCTCTCTGATGGTACGTCACCTCCACTTAGCTCCTCCCACCAGTGCGCAGAGCAAGTGAGGAAACGGGAGAAACGCTGATCGCCAAAAACAAAACCCCTGAATAAATACGACGAGTTGTTTGTAAAAATAAATAAATAAATAAATGATTAACATGCATTAAATAAAAAAAGACAGAATACAAACAGGGACTCGGTATTTGTGAAGATTTTTTTTCTCGGAGGTAAAAGGTCATGCAAACAGCTCCCCACAAACATCTAAAACATGTAAACAAATAAAAACATAAAAAAAACATAATTAAACATCAAATAAAGCACCTGTAATAAATTTAGTGAGTAATAACCAAGTGAAACACTGAATCCTGACAACATCGCCTGTCCATTGCCAGTAGCAACTAGTCCATGTGGGCAAAGGTGAAGGGTGTGTACTCCTTAGTGTCCTCTCCTCTGGGGTCTCCTGCTGTGGATTAATTTCTTTCATAAAGTGTTTCATTGCAGTTTGATTTTGGAAGCTTTTCTCTGACGCAAAGTAACTTGAGCTGTGTAGCTGGAATCATCCATAAAGTGTGGCTCGTGTTTCTTAACCTAACAGCTTGGGTCTGCAGCATGTAGTTTACCTCAGTCTTAATTTTGTCACTTTTAGAAATGGCAGATCACATCAGTTTCTTTTGATAATGGGATTCTCTGCAGAATTAAATCTTCTGCTCATCTTTGAACCTCCAGATATTCCAGCTGTTGTTTTTCATCAACAGCTTAAGGGAGCAAAAAACCAACCAGTTACTCTATTTTAAAACAAAAGTGTTTTGTATGTTTATGTAACCTAAGGGCAAGAAAGCCACACAAGTCATATTAATGTGCATATCAGTCATAATAATGGTCATGGTTAGGGATGGGTATTGTTTAGGTTTTATCCGATAACGGTGCTCAAACCGGTGCTTAAAGAATGGAGAACACAAAATTGGTCCAAAAACCTCTCATGTTCAGCTGTTTTTTGTAAAAAGATAACAATGTTAGCCTTTTCTGCAGCTATAGGGCATATATGGTATCACTCTTGGCTGGAAGCAGTGCTTAAACAATGGAAAAAACACAAACTTTGTCCAAAAACCTCTCATGTTTAACTGTTTCCCACTTTTTCTTTGGTCATTTTAGCCTTTTTGGCCAGGGTGAAGGGAGTATCTGCCATCAAACAAGAAGACAGCCGCATGTAGCTATGATGATGTTTGCTAGTTCACCTTACATGCATTAATGTAATAACGTGGTTAGCCTACTCAACGTAAATTACACACGAACAAGTTTAAGCGACTCACGCAGAGAAGAACGGCTGCTGCTGCATCATCATCCTCATCATTTCTGCTACACTGGCAGGGCTAGGGGCCAGGACTCTCCTCTTCGGGTTCTTGGGGGATGTTGCTAACTCCGGGTCCGATAACAGGCACCACACCCAGTAGATGTGCACGGTGTGAGGTCTCGCAGCAAGCTATCAAATACAGCGCATTTTACGGCTTTAAAAAAAACGCTATGCGTCGCCAGGTGTTTCATCGGATTCGAGGTGTTACCTCCTTTGACAGTGTCACAGTATCAGCTTAAAGCACTTGTTGCAGGCTGCTGAGTTTGCATCTTTTGCTGTGAAGTACAGCCAGACTTTGACCGCTTCGCCTTGGGCATTTTTAATCTGTAGCTCTGCTCTAAAAGAACGTACGTACCTGGACCCGCCTACTATCCTCGGAAACGTAAAATGATTGGCTAGAATTCAAAGTGTATGACATCTTAGGGAAAAAAAAGCACTGAAAAAAAGCACCAAAATGTGCGCTGCTTTTCGGTCTGATTACTACCGTTTATGTCAGAACCGGTGCCATCATGGCACCGGATACCGGTACCCATCCCTAGTCATGGTCATGTAAAGAAATGTTCATTATCCACACAAAAGAAACTGTCAGTGTGTGAAAATATTACTGCTTTCAGGAAAAAATGAGCTCGGTATTAAAGTTTGTGTTTCAGGTTTACCTCCAGGTGTCCGAAAAGTGATCGTTGGTGAAAAAGAGGAGCAGGAGTGGAGCTCCAGTGTGGACCAGGAGGACCCAGACGTTAAAGATGAACAGGAGGAGGTCGTCATCGCCCAGCTCACTTCTAGCCCTGCCCCTGTGAAGAGTGAGGAGAAACCTAAATACTTACAGCTTCATCACAGACAGACTGAGGAGGTCAGTGACTCTGTGGGAGGACCAGAGCCTGATCCAGATCTACAGCCTGACGGGAAAACTTCAGGCTCTTCAGACACAGACGTCAGTGATTCTGATGAGTGTGAGCTGAGTGTGAGCCGTGAACTTGGAGCGCCTCGGGCATCAGGTGATGCTGATGAGAAACCATTCAGCTGCTCTGTCTGTGGGAGAAAATTTGGTCACAGCAGAAATCTGAGCAGACACCAGAGAACCCACACGGGAGAGAAACCTGTCAGCTGCTCTCAGTGTGGAAAAAGATTTGTGGACAGTGGAAACCTGCAGAGACACATGGGGATTCACACGGAAAAGAAACCGTTCAGCTGCTCTGAGTGTGGACGAAGCTTTAAAGACAAGACAACGCTAATAAACCACCGGAGGACTCACACGGGGGAGAAACCATTCAGCTGCAAGTTCTGCAGTAAAACGTTCACACACAGCGGGAATCTGAAACAACACCTGTGCATCCACACGGGAGAAAAACCCTACAGCTGCTCCAGGTGCAGCAAAACATTCGGCCGCAACGCCGACCTCAATTCTCACATGTTGATCCACACGGGACAAAAAGCTTTTAGCTGCTCCGAGTGTGGGAGAAGATTTACTCACAGCCGGAGTCTCAAACAGCATCTGAAGAGTCACGCTGAAGAGAAAGCCTTCAGCTCCTCGCCGTTTGGGAAAAGATGTTATAACGTCACACGTGTGAAAAAGCACATGACGACTCACGTGAGAAAATCATTTATCACAGGAAAGAACATCAGCTGCTCCGCAGACTGATGAAGCTCCGAATCAACCAGGAGCTAAACAGGGTGTAGGATTGGTCTCATTTTAACACAGACACAAAACCCTCCACCAGCTACACCACTACCTCGTATGACTTACTCGTTGCATCCATGTACCCGAGGCACTTTATCTAGGGTCCGGCTCCTTCACTTTTCTCCTAAAGATGAAACTAAATTGTTATTTTTTCACATCCTGAGATATAATTTTTCCTCACAATGATGGTGAGGACAAAACTCCTGAAACAGAAGTTCTCTGTGCACCACCAACATGTTCATGTTTTAAATCGATTTTCCCCACATGGTGAGAAACCAGCTGAGGAAAAACGTTATTATTGGCGTCTCTGTACATGTGAAGCTCGAGACTCTAGTGATCACAGTTAGTAGAATGCTAAGCTATTAGCCACATACAGCAAAGATAGTTTGTAGATAGGTGTTACGGTCGCTGACCGGGGGTCTCCCCATGTGAGAGAGCTCTGTCTCCTCCTTCTGTGTTCCAGGTCTGCCTCACAAGCTGCAGCTGAGAGGTGGTGCAGCTCGTCAGCACTGCATCAAGGCTGCCGCCTCAAAATGCCACGCCCCCTTTTCCTTCGCTTTTCTCTGTGATGTGGTTCGGGCAGCGGGCTGTCGCTGTGTGAATTTATGAAAAATGGTGTGCCTTTACAGAGATAATTGTGAACCACAGTGGATTTTGGGCCTCATTGGGTCATGAAATAGTTTTTTACTGACGTTAACTTTAACTTTTCACTTTGTGTCACACCCCACCCCAGATACAACCTTGCTTTTAAGTAGGGTGTATCAATAGGCATCATGGGAAAAGGAAGCAGCTCACCTGTCCAGGAGAAGACGTTTGTCTCTCCATCTTTCTTTTCTTGTTTTTTCTGCTGCTTTACGTTAATAATTTAATAATAATTTAACAATTTTTCTTACATTGAATATTACACAACTCCTCTGAAACATTATACAGTATACAGAACAATTATTTGCACTGCTTTCATAATTAAATGAAGCTGTTAAAGACTAAATGGAACATTCTGATTTTTGTAAATTATTCAAGGGGCAAACAACATGAAGCAACATCTGTGGGTACCTGAAAGAAAGACAAAAAACAATCTGCAGCTTTTGAAAAACTGACATTAAAATATTTTAATTCTACAAGTAAAAATCAGGCAGCACGATGGCACGGTGGTTAGCACTGTTGCCGCACAGCAAGAAGGTCCTGAGTTCAATTCCACCATCAGGCCGGGGTCTTTCTGTGTGGAGTTTGCATGTTTTCCCCGTGTTTGCGTGGGTTCCCTCCGGGTACTCCGGCTTCCTCCCACCGTCCAAAGACATGCAGCTTGTGGGGATAGGTTAATTGGATAATCCAAATTGTCACTAGGTGTGAATGTGCGAATGAATGTGAGTGCGAATGGTTGTCTGTCCCTGTGTGTTGGCCCTGCGACAGACTGGCGACCTGTCCAGGGTGTACCCCGCCTCTCGCCCTATGACAGCTGGGTTAGGCTCCAGCGCCCCCCGCGACCCTGAAAAGGAGAAGCGGAAGCAGATAGATGGAAGTAAAAATCAGAAGCAGAGAGTCTTTTATGACAAAAGTATTCATTTTAATATCAAAAATGAAAAAAAAGGAACAAATTCACAGTGAATGACGAAACGTTCCTCTGCATAAATGAGGTCTAATAGATCGCAGCAAAGGTAACATTCCAGGTCATTTTATTAACTCTGACAAGAGCTTTTACCCCAAAATATCATCATTTCACCTGTGAGGCGATCTGCTACTACAAAAAAAATAAAAAAAGAAAAACAATTGAACTCCAACCTGCATAAAGCAAACAAAAAAAACAACCCAACAAAGGTTTTTAAAAAGTATTTCTCAATTTTTCCCAACGCCCAGTGCACCGACACGAGAACAAAAACACAAAAGACAAAACAAACCTTAATAAAGCACAGAATGTATTTATAATTAAAGGTGTTCAGGATCTCTAAAGGGACCCAAACGCAGAGTCCACAGACCTGCAGTGATCTTTGTGTTCATGTTTAGTTTAGGCTGAGGTGAGCTTTGGCAGCAGGAAGAAAGAACGTGGTTATCACGCAGAGGCGCTCAGACTGTTATTACTGTATAATAACAGTAAAGCCAGCGAGGGAGCACCATGTAATCTTTCTAACGGCCAGCAGGGGGCGATTACTTGCAAAGATGTCAGTCTATAGAAATCTGCATCGACCTATGAGCTGTTAAGACTTTATGGTTTATGGCCTCAGTCGCTGCTTTTGGGTCTTCTTGAATTTGACGTTTATTTAGTAAATTATGATCCTCGTTAGAAAAACGAGGACAAACAAATGCACCTGGTGAAAAACAGGCCTACTTCATGATTGACAAGTCACCACCTAAAGGGGGTTCAGCGTGACCTCGCCAAAACATTCAGCTCGACATATCAGGACTTAAGGAACAAATGGATGATGTCGACTACATCCATCTTTTACTCACACTTTGTGCTGTTATTTATATTTCAGTATCAACAGACCCCTCGACAAGCTGCACGTGTCATAACTTCCTGCGCTTTACTGCTGGTTATGATTAAAGACGGCTGGAAATGAGGCTCGTAAATGTGCAGTTATTTCTTAAAACAGCTGGGCATGTAGTTTTCAGCATATGCTACTCCAAAAGGAGGAGTGGATTTGTTTAGAGCTACTTTTCAGACAAAGATTAATACATTCTGTGAGTGTAGGATTATTTTAAAATCCTCAAAAGGTTGAAAATTGTGGCTCACTGGTGTGTTTTAGTTTTTAAATCAACAAAAGTCCCACAAATGACTCAAAAGTGATTTGGTTAGTTCAGATTAATTCTTTTGTCTCCTGTGAGTGATGCAGCACAACATGTTTAAGCAGGAAGACTTTGTTGCTAGTTTTTGGGGGGGTGGGGGATTGTTTTTTTTTGTGGGGTTTGCTAAGAGAACTTTCAGCGTTTCCGTTCCAGCGTTTCCTGACCTACTGAGGCAGGTCCTGCAGCCTCACCAGCACCTGCCTCAGTAGGTAAATTACTTTATTTTAAACCTTTTAACTGAATTCATTTTGAAGGGTAATCGTGAGAGGAAACATCTAAACAGTGTAAATGTTTTCCTGTTGTCGTTGCTGCAACTGAAACCACGGCACAGCTCGCTCAGATCATAAATAGCAGCAAATAAAACAACATCAATAGAAAGACTTTAATAGAGAACATCACCTCACCGCCTGCTCTGTTAAGAAAGAACAGATTTGAAATATAAAAATGTAAACAAACTGGAAGTTTGCCAGAGCAGCCGTGACCAGTGAAATTCAACATCCGGGCCTCACGTCTGACTGCTCAGTTCAATTTTAATCAGGCACTGATTGTTACCTAAAAACACACCAACCACAAATCAGCGTTCAGGTCGAGTAAAAAGAATCCCAGTGAAGTATTTCCAGCTTCAGAGCAGTAAAAAAAACAATGTATTTCACTATTTTTAGCGACACAATGAGTGGCGGTTAGTTTCCGTACCCAAAGTGCAAGAAGTAGCCGAGGTCAGCGTCAGCTCGAGTTTCCCTGCTCGGATCAAATGAAAACTTTATTCTGTAGTGCACAGCAGAGGCATCCCAGAACCTGCTGCTTCAGCTGGCGTTCATACACATTGAATCACAAACATTTCATTCCAGTTCTTTACAAAAACAGTCGCGTTGGCTTTTATTTGCTTCAAACCTCAGACTTCCTCTGCTGTAAATGGCTCTCGTGGACTTTGTCAAAGTAGTTTGCAGAAACTGAAGAAAAGAAGTCTCTGCGTCGAACACGAGCTGGAAGAGGAGAATGTGAAACCTCAGGAAGTCGACCAAAGAGAGCAGGTGAGTAGTCAGAGTTCTGAGGTTAAAGGTTAATCTGAGTCTGACAGGACGATGATCTCGTCTGGGTCACACTGTGTCGCCACGTTGACCTGCAATCAGACAGCAGCATAAAGTATTTACTCTTCTGGAGAAACACTGAGTATCAGCAGAATAAAAACATGTTGATGCTGTTGACAGACGTACCGGTGTGTCCACATCACATGACCAATTTAAGGTGACGTGGTAACAAGACGCACCCTCGCTGAGCCTCAGATTTTAACTTGTGTTAAAAGTGAAGACGTCAACTACATTCCAGTTTTTAGTGTTGAGAGGCCAAATAACATCAGAGTTATGATAATTCATACCATGCTTTTCAACGCCCTTTACTATTCATGGAAAAATTCACCTTGTCAGCCTATCACAAAATTATATGGCAACACACCGTTTGGTTGCTTAGTAACAGACGAAAGTTTTGAGAGTGACGTCAAAAGCGAGAACAGCAATTCTTGAGATTTGTGGCATTAAGCTCGTTTGGAGTGAAGTGTGTCAAAACAACGACGCAGCTACAGCTGGACAAAAAACCACCAAAGGCAGCCTTTAATGTAAACACCGTCTCCAGGTGGACAACAGGAGGAGTGATACACATCCTGTTGTCAGGCCTGTGATGTGCCCGTCTGTTTTGTGGGCAACAGGAACTAGTTTTCAGAGTGGCACAAATAATTTGTGTGAACAGATACACACTTCTGAATGTAAGTAGTTGGATAAACTTGTTTACAAAATTTGTAAAAAAAAAAAGTAAATAAAAAAAAAAAATCTAATTTACACGTATGTATATTTAGACTTCAAGCTATAAAAATGATTTGTTAAACATTTAAACATATTTAGCAAAACCTATTTCACTTTTCACCACTTTGATTTTTCTGTTTTGTGTGTGATTTTAGGTCCGTTGTGTTGATACAGTTTGTCAAAATGACAAAATAACTGTAAATTCAGACCCGTGAGGTGTTTTATTCAAAGTGTCGTCCTCACTGCATCGTTTCTATCCTGAATCGTGACTCAGCTCCTCTGGTATGACTCTGTTTGCCCCACCTTGTTTTTCTTCGGTGGCGGTGTCGACTGCGAGCTGCTGACCACTTCCTGCGTTGGCGTGTTTGCTCGAGTGGTCTCTGGAGAGTTGCAGCTCACAACGCCCATATCCAGAGGGATGTCCGCATCACTGAGGAGAATGAAAGAGCCGAGATCAACAAACGTACAGAGAATAAATGAACCCAGAGAAATAAAACCATGAACTCAAGTTCAAAGAGCTGAAACTACAATTTAAATGAGAGCATGACTCATTTAAATAACTGGACATTTTCAAAGAAGTCACACATTTCAATGCAGCCTCGTCTATTAGACGCCGTCAGTGAGAGTCTCAGATTATGAAGTGATGAACACAACAGAAATGATCTGGTAACTCTTGATACTAGCAAGAGAAATGATTTAGTGACCGACTGATTTCGGGGTCTCCATTAGAGCTCGTCTTAGGATACCATTGTTAATTTCCAGTTCAACTGTTACCTCACTGGTAATTAAACATGAGTGTTTTCACACTGCCACACTTATTCTGAGGTTAAATCACCACCAAGAAGTTTAATTAAGCCTGAATTTCTCATCCTGATACAAATTTGGTCATTTAATTAAAAACCAGTCAAACTTTTCACATTCTGTTTATTAAAACTATTTTAGTTCATCGTGTTCAAAAGGTGAAAGGCCTCAGCGTCCCAGTAGACGCACTGATGGTTTCAAATTGAAAATGCTCCGTTGCGTCGATCTTGAACTGTCGTGTTCACGCCGCCCACCCGCCCAGCAGAGTGGAAACAAAGCCTCATCAGCTTTTCATGGTGGAGTAAAAAACTGTTCCTCCTGAGAGCAGCAGGCCTCCATGCTGCTCTCCTACAGCTTTAAATATTACTATAAACACATTATAACACCTGCTTCTGCCTTCTGAACTTTGATAGTTTAGAACAGTTATAAAAGTTACAAAGCTAAAGAGCATCAAATATATTCACACTGACGTTGAGAAATAAGTCATTATTTGTTTGTTTGTATTATTAATTATCTCACAAACACGTTTTCATCGTGGACTCCTGACCTCTCAGCGACAGCCTCACCTGTCGTGGATAATTAGGTTCTTTCTACTCTGCGAGTTCCTTTCCTCCCACTTCCTCTTCTGGCTCCTCGTGGTTCTGGGGCTGGGCGGCGGAGACGTGCCATTGCTCGTCTGCGTGCCGCACCTTTCCACGCCGTCTTCTGGCGATGACGGAGATGCTTTCCCATTGGCTGCTGCTGCGAGGCCCGTTTCGCCTTGGTTGTAGTTTGAGAGGACGACTGACTCGTGACTGGAAGAATCTGCAGGTTCCTGTAAGCTCTTGTGGTCGCCGTTCGATAACGGCCTCTGGTCATCGGTCTGCATGGGCTCTGATTGGCTGGGGCTTTCTGCGGGGGAGGGGATATCAGACAGCGGCGAGATCTGGGACTTGGTCTCATCAGAAGCAGGACTCGTAACCTGCTCGTCCTCATCTTTCAAGCTTCCTTCTTCGCCTGCAGAAACGTGTCCAATCTGATCATCGTTCTGATCCTCCTTGTTGGTGCCTTCGCTCGCTTGTTCCACCTCGTTAATGTCGTCGTCCTCGTTGTCTTCTTCATCTAAAGAAAGAAGCAAAAAAGGCACAGAAATATTTTCTTCTCTTATCTCTGCCCCCTTCATCTGGTCACAGTTTTTGAAATCTGATAACACTTATTTGACAGTATGAATGTATTCGTTGTTTAAAAGGGAGAAAAAAACAGACTAAAGGGAAGAAAAACAGACTTTAATTGAGCCCAATCTGATGGATGAGTTTAAACATTGTCTGTATGAATTCTCTGTGTGTTTATGAGCCACATTAAATTGTTAATCATTCTGTTCAATAATTAAATCGTACGTTACACATTATCAGCACAGTGTGGCTAACCTTAGCAGCAGTCCTAGCGGTGTCTTAAAATCTCAGAAACTCAGTTATGTTTTCATAAAATAAGAATATTTAGATCCTGGTACAGACCACAGAGCACTCCTGTGTTCTATACATGCAGCTTTTACGTGCTGGTGAACAATGAAATTAGATTTATATCTAATTTGACGCTTGTCAGCCAATATGATGCTTCAATATAACCACATTTATTTGGTCTAACCTGGCCCATCCTGCTGAGTGCTGGCCTGGATCTCTTCCTCTATGTCTGGATCTGAGGATTCATCATCTTCATCCTCTTCCTCCTCCTCAGACACGCCATTCATCTCTTCAGTTTCCACTTTTTTTCCTGACGTGTGGCCCTGAAACGTAGCAAAGGAAATTAAACAAGATTCAGGACACAAACACATGGTAAAAGGCCTGAATTTGTATAGCGCTTTACTAGTCCCTAAGGACTCCAAAGCACTTTACACTACATCCAGTCATCCACACATTCACACACTGGTGATGGCAGCTACATTGTAGCCACAGCCACCCTGGGGCGCACTGACAGAGGCGAGGCTGCCGGACACTGGCGCCACCGGGCCCTCTGACCACCACCAGTAGGCAACGAGTGAAGCGTCTTGCTCAAGGACACAACGACCGAGCCGGGGCTCAAACCGGCAACCTTCCGATTACAAGACAAACTCCCAACTCTTGAGCCACGAGCGCACAAACAAACACAAAACTAAAATCTTTTATAGTCTCATAATTTCAGATTAATATGAGACAAAACTTTAGTGAAACAAATAAGCACTCCAGTTTCTTTGTTTCCCCCAAAAACACGACTCACAGGCTTCTAAATGTTTTTCTTTGTCACATTACAATTTTTCCTCCCCACTATGTATTTTATATTTCTGAGCCAGCAAATTTTACTGACACTGGCAATTTTTTTTATTTATTAACTCCAACATACCTCATCAGAACATAAATAAATAGAAAAGGTAAAACCTATGAGTTTAATTTTTACTTCTTTACTTTGGTACTTTCACAGCCCTGTGTGATTAAAATACTTTCTTCCTCTGCTTTATAAGATTAAACTGTAAAATACATTGCTATTCAATACACAAGATGCACCACAAATTTTGACCTTAATTCTTTTTAAGAAATAAAGCAGATTGATGTTGACAGAAAGACTTAAAATCTAATGTTTTCACACATAAAAATAAAACCAAACGGCTGCGTGTCAGGTTTATATTGTTGATTGTCATTTATGCTTAGAAATATCTACTCATATGTGCTTAGAGTTTTATAATCAATGTCATGTTGGTAGAGGTTTGATCCTTAATAGTCTGCAAAGGCTTTGTGTGCATTCCAGAGTGCTCTGGCATTCACACCCACATCCTGGGAGCGTGGGAGAGGTCGTACCTTCTTTTATTGTTTTATGGTAGGATAAACGTATCTAGGTCTGTTTTAGGCTAAGTGCCTTTTGTTTAGATGAACTGCTGGACTTCCAGACCACCATCAATAAAAGAGCAGTGTTACGGGGGAGCGGACGAGAGAAACTGGGGTCAAGTGAAGGAACGGCGTTTGTCCGGTTCTCTCCCGTGCACGAGAAACATAAAGAACTTTGCCTACTCGTGTCTTGCTTTGCTGTGTAATTAAATTGTCTTCAACGTTCCAGCGAATAGGTTTAAGCTACAAACCTATCGCTGTGATGATGTTCCTCTGTTACCTCTTTGTCCTTCCTGTCTTTCTGCAGTCGTTTGTTCCTCTCCTTCTCCTCCGTGTCGTCCTGTTTCACAGCGTACTTCTTGATGACCTCCTCCAGGCTAGTTAGAGCGACTTCTCGGTTCGACCGCAGTTTCTTCAGCAGTGAGGGGTCCTTCAGAGCCGGGTCTGTGGCTAAAGAGGGAGGTGGAGGGCGGAGAGACAAGAGGATGAGCAGTTACATCATGAATGATATTCCAGGTGTTTTCTACTATTTAGATAAGATGTGGATAAAGAAAGAAAGAAGACGAATGGAAAAAGTCTGTGAGTTAGTGCTAATCCTTCTAAACACGTATGAAAGGACGATCAGAGAGATAATTAAATAAAATACATTTTATTAATTATTTTTTTAAACATCAAAAACAATATAAAAACTGTCACAACGTTAAATGAGAGCAGAAATGTCAACAGTGAGGAACTGAAAGTGTGGAGCAAACTTTAAAGTAAATTCATGAACAAATATTCATATTTTAATTCAAATCAACGCTCAGATTTGTGGCCTGTGTCTGAGTAGAAACACTTCAGTGTGCAGTCAGACAGTGAAGCCCCACACGAGCAGCAGCATTTCCCTTTATTATCTTACCAGGCTTATAGGCGTCGGTGAGGCTAGAGCCAAAGTTGTAGACGAGGTCCAGGTGACGGCGGTCCTGTATGCGGCTCCCGGTCTCTCTGAACGCCTCCTGGGCGATCTGGTTTATATGCTTCCTGGTCAAGCAGAGGTTGTGGCGATCGTTGGCACGCAACACCTCCTGGAGGATGTCCTGGTAATCAGGAGGGTTGTGTCGTACCTCGGGACTGTTGATGAAACGCTCGATCTGACAAAGGGAGGAACACAGAGGACAAAACTCGAATGAAAATATAGCTCCGTGAAATTAAATAATCACAGATACAAATCTCTTCTGTGTGATCGCTGTGTGTTTCTGCCAGTTTGTGTTTTATAAAGAACTGCAAATAGTTTGGAAACCACAGACAGAAACCATTAATAGCAGCAAGAAACCAATAATGTTTTTATGCTTGGTCCTAATCTGTGGCCTAATCTCTTTTACACTGATGCTCACAGTTAATGTTAAATGAGAAACTTTATCAGTTTAACCAAGAATATTTTATCAGTAAATCTGAATTAGTCACGAACTAAAATGTAACCCAAATGTTTCATTAGATTATACGACAGCATCAGACCTGAATTAGAATCAAGTTTAAATGCTACAGAGTTCAGAAGAGCTCAAAATAAACAGCAGTCCTGAGAGCACACAGAGCAGAACAACAAATGTTCAAAAAATGAAGGGAACACTGAATCACTGCAGTGTAAGATCAAGTCATTTAAATTAAGGAATATCAATCAGTCCAGATGTGAATCCATTTCACCTGCTTTATTTCAAATGAAAGTGTCAACCGGAGAACTGGAGAGGCGTCTTTTCAGGCAATCGGAAAAATACTAACGGCCATCAGAGCTCCCACTCAGCCTCCTATTAACTTCACCTATTATAAAAATGTTAAAATCCTACGTCACTGCATTCTTGAGTTGTAGCATTCATCCCACTGTCTCCAAAGCACTTGCTCAGTGGGTCATACGATTGTTAGGGTTGTCTGTTGTCTTTGTGATTTGGCGCTGTATAAATAAAACTGCTGAACACGCTCACTGAGATGTGAGGGTTTAGGACGTGGTGCCACAGACCGTCTCCTCATCCTTAATGACTTTTCTCTAGTTTTGCTTTTTGTCACTGGTGGCAGCTTGAAGCAGCACCTTCAGGCTGCACAGGCAGTCCAGCTTCTCCATGATGTCACATCCACACATGCAATCATAAGGAGGTTTGCTTCATCTCCCAGCATAGTTTCAAGTATGGAGCAGATCGTGGGAGACGAGCTGTTACATGAGGAGGCCTTAGTGACTTTGTGTTATACCGTGACTATTGGATGCAATAGTCATAATTGCATCCAATAATAATGCAAAAAAAGCCTGGTTCTGTTGCAGATGCGTCTTAATCCACCCCTCGGGTTAGAAAGTAGCCCCAACAACGTGCAGCTCACCCTCCTGTTGATCTCAGGGTAACGAGTGCTTTTGTAGGTGATTCTCTGTTCAATGGCTCGGCCTGTTAGTGTGCTGCAGCCCTTTAGTTCACACAGTTTTTCATAAATCTTCATCATCTGGGAAAAAAAAGGAGGACACGTGAGGGAGGTGTGAGCAGCTGCCACTCAGGCTGTAGTAAACATTTACTTTTTACAGCTTTAATGTCTGTATTAGAGAGTGGAAGCTGACCTTGCGTTTGAGTTTGTGCTCCTGGATGAACAACGAGTCCTCCGCTTCCATGTCAGTGAGACTCAGCTCAGCCTGCTGCAGGCGGCAGATCTCCTCGTTGTACACCTTCAGCAGGTTCTCCAGGTACGCTATCTGAGAGGAACACACAGGGCAGACATGAATGATCAGGGGTGATTTCCTACAAAAGTGTTAAACCCTGATTGTTGCTGAAAAATAAAAAAGGAGGGATATTTTATATTTTTAATAGTTTATATTTAATGGCTGCCTTAACCAGTGTGCTTTGATCTGCTTTACTCACTTTTTCCTTTTTAAAATGACTGTATTGAAGTCATTTTAAAAACACTGAGGCAAATTGTGCTGTGCAAATAAAACTGTATATATAATATACAGTATACAAATAAAACTTTGATTATAATCCCAAGATTCATTCAACAGCAGCACCTAATCCACACTAACCTGCTTCCTGGAAGCTCTTCTAGCTTGTCTCTCCTCTTCTCGGTCTGCCTCTCTGTTCTCTTGCTGTCCTGAGGTGGAAGGCTGCTCTTCATCTGCTGCCGGCTGCACACCTTCTTCCTCTTCGTCCAGGTTACCTTTACTCTTTCTTGTACTTTTGAGTGTGACGGAGGTAGACTGAAGATCACTCGACGTTGAGGTAGAAGGCCCAGGGTCAACCTTGGAGAGGGTTAGCCTCTTCTTGATGGCATGCTGCTTGAGCACAGTACACAGTTCATTGATGTAGACAAATGTTTTAGAGCGGGTGGCCTGAGCGCGAGTCAAACATCGTCCCAAGGTGTTCCTAAACTCCACTGATGACAGGAAGTCCGGGCAGGCCTTGGAGTGCTTTGTCTGGAGGAAGGTCAAGACCTCCGGGCAGTCCTCTGTGAGGGGCCTGCAGTGCTCCACAAACTGGAGGGAAGAAAACAGGAAAAAAAGGATGAGATAAAGTAGAAAGTATGACAGATAAGGAACCAAAGAGAACAACAAGGAAGTGAAAAACAAACAAACAGATGTTGCAAGACTGGTTTGACTCAAACACACGTCTGCAGTATAAAGTGGCCCAGGATTGAATTTATAGGGTGTATCTGTATATTTTCAAATAAGTAGGTAGATTTATGAGGAAGTTTAGATCATAAAGTTGAATATTACATACATATTTAATGCCAGTGTTTATATCCTCTCACAGTACACTCTCCAACTAAAGCAACCTCACCCACCCCATCAGTTCATTTCTTAAACACAAAAAACTGTCACTATTAACGAGACTGTTATACAAGCCAAATTTAAAAAAAACTTAACTGTTTGTTTTTATTATAGTTTTTGTTTAAAATATCAAAATGAAATGGTTTTACCAACTTTCTCATGTTACAAACTCTGGGCCTTCAAATACTAAACGGGTTTTTTTAAATGACTGTTTTAATAAAATTGTTTTGCACCCAGTGGAGTAGGGCTGTAGGATGTACTTCGCCTCATGCTGGGATAAACTCCATGGAACGATGTTCTGCAAAACTAGACTGTACTCAGGAATTTGCATTTACTGAATCACTATGAGACAACATATAACAGGTTAAACACCATACAATCCCCTCTTATTCTGAAAGCTGAGTCACTGCTGACCAGCGAACTGTGGACCTTCCTGTGTTTCCCCTACAGGCAGGCTGGTCAGGCCCCCAGTGTGGTGAAGACCACCAGCTGCAGTCTAGAAGAGTGGAGCTGATCTGCTCAATGAGGAACTAACTGATGACACCACTGAGTTTCCCACAGTGTTATTTGGGAAACATGGATCATCTCACTTGTTAATTTGATTTAAAAGTCAACATTTAAATATATCATGTTTCAACAATTAGCCTAAAAACACACAGATAAGATTTTAAGTCAATGTCACCCAGACAGAAAAACTGAGCACTTAGAGCAATCTGAAGTCTCATACACATGAAATACTTCTGCATAAATGTCATTATTTTAAGTTCTGGTCATGAACATCATATAAACTCACCTCAGTGAACAACTTCTGATTCTCTGCCTGCAGACACTGCGTGGTCTTCTTCGCTGTAGCGAAGGGTGACTGGGTAATGTGTGTGGGCACTGGCATCTGAGCTTTGAGCGGCGAGACATTTTTGGCTTGAAGGTCAGGGCTTGATTTGGAGGCAGAGGAGGAGGGCTGAGGACTCTCTTCTTCTTCGTCTTCCTCATCGAGCACAATGATTTTATCTGCCATCGAGGCAGGAGCCACCGCCATTCAAAACGCCGGCTTTCTAAAATACAAACAGGCAAATGAGACCAGAACAGGATGACACACAAGCATCAGAACTTCAGTGTTTTCAAGATCTGTACGATATTTACATTGGCACAAAAAAAGTGACAAATTCTGGCCATGTGGGCCTTTCTGATTATTTAAATACCAAAGCAGGGACCTGCTCTGTGAACAGACTTCAACAAACCCAGGATATTTTTATCTGGTTTCCAAGAGAACAAGGTTCAGGTCATATTCACATGAAAGATCTGAAACACAGACACGTCTAATGACTGCAGAGTGACTACCTTTACAAATTATGATGTCAGAACACAAAATGAAGAGTAACACACAGCAAGGCTGAAAGCACCACAGCTGCAACAGATGAAATTACTGTGTGTCTGTACGAGGAAATGCTTCAAAAGTGCTACATTAATGTGTGGAAAAGTCCTCCAATATCAAAAAAGTCAATTTAAAGTCAGGAATGAAAGCTGAACACATGCATTTGTGCGCATTGACAAAGCTGTCACTTTCACAGCTCCACCATAAAGACACAGGAGGATCTGAAGTATAATTACAATTTTTTAGTTTGTAAGATAAACACTATAGTGTGCAGATGTGTGTGAGACAGTTTCAGCTGCACCCATGAATAAAGGAATGAAATAATTTAAACATTGCTTGCAGTGAAAAGGGAAAAAGCAGGAATAAAGCTGAGTATAAAAATCCATATTTTTTACTGATGCTCACCAGAGTATGATGGTCAGTAGGTACTGGTTTTATACATGTATGCTTCTCTTCTTTAACACAACCTACTGTGGATCAGCATAGTTACCTGATAATAGATGAAGCACCTTTGAAAGGTTTAAAAACTGGGGTTGACCTGAAGTCCCCTCACTATGCCCCAAATCCTGCTTCATAGAGGAGGCCCCTGGTTAGGTTCATGGAGTCTGTTTAAATCAGGTCTGACTGAGGATCCCTTACCTCTGGATTAAAAAACAGTTTAATCTGAGCAAATAGCTTCCTAAAACAGGGGCACGATCACTCAAATTCCCAAGCTGGGTAATGGATTTCTGGAATGACTGCTAAAATACCTTCTGTGGCCCTCAGAAGTCTTAGAAGTCTCCAAAGTCATGTCAGTTGACTGCTTTCAACAATGTCCCGTTGCCTAGACAATTCACCTGAGGATGTGTGAACCTGTGATTTACATGCCACCATTTTCTATCACCAGTTAAACTTCAATAACTGGAAGGCAGACTCCTGCGTCCATATTACAGCATTAACACAGAAGCATCGAGAGTTTGTGAATTTGATGCTTCATTTAGGGCTACAGAAGCCGGTTGATCAGCGTTATTGTTCCGCTGTGTTTACTCGGAAAATAGGAAAACAAACAGGGGATAGCAGTTTCTAAACACATGAAAGTGAAACTAATAACGATGACACAGACAGCACATTACAGGTGGAAAACTTAAGACAGAAGGTTAAATAAAGCACGCCCACGCACACCGTAATAATGCGACAGTAGGCTACACACCGACCTGTTCTTTACGAGCCGCTGGAGTTGACAACGAAACAAGAAAACGTTGCACCGCCGCAGGACATCGCAACACTCCAGTTAGTTAGCTGACGTTAGCTCTGGAGGCTAGTTAGCATTCGGACTTTTCTAAGTAAAAAAATAACCTGCCAGAAAAAAAGTCGAGTTAGGCTCTCATCGCCTCGTGAACCGGGTAAACAAACCCGAGATAACCTCTAATCTCGTTCGTTTTTATCAGACTGGATCTTCTTCATCAAAACAATGCCCCTTCACTTAGCTGTGCTATCGAATCGAGATCGAAAATGTACCCGCTAAACTCCGCTCAACATCAACGCCTCTGATTGGACGACAGATTCGTGACGATGAGTAATGCCATTTTCCATTGGACAGCTGCTGACGTGTACCGTTGATGTCAACTTTTATTACTATTATTATTATTTCTTTGAATGTACTTAATTGACTTAATAAAGCTTCTTTAATTGTTTTACATTTAGTACTTTTATATTTTGAACTTTTATCAGATTTACCGTTATTTTGTGTTTAAGTTCAATGTGAGATTCAGAATGGTGAAGAAAGATGGTTTAAGCTACTTTCAACGTGGTAGGGGGGTTTTAGCCAGTCTGACTCTGAATATTTTAGAAAATGCTGATCTGCCTGGATTTTACCAAACTACACAGCAGAAGATTGGAAAATCGTTTTCTGCTCTGACAAGTCTTGATTTGTGCTCTAACATTCAGATGGTAGGATCAGAATTTGGAGTAAACAACATCAAAGTATGGATCATCCTGTCTGTCTACTGTTCGGGCTGGTGATGGGGTATAATTTTCCTGATGAACCTCGGGCCCCTTGTTACAAAGTATTGTTTAGACACCATAGGCTCCCTGAGTATTGTTGCTAACCATGTCCATCTCTTTGTTACCAGTGTACCCATTTTTAAATGGCTGGTTCCAGCAGACTTATGCACTATGTTATAAAGCTCAAAACATTGCAAACTGGTTTCTTGTACATGAGGATAAGTTTACTGTACATGAATGGCCTCCACAGTCACCAAGTTGCAATCAAATAGAGCAATTCTAGGATGTAGCAGAACGAGAGGGACATGCCATGGACACTGATGCTAAATGTAAATGTGGACCAGAATCTCAAAATAATATTTGCAGCACCTTATTGAATCTATTCCATGCAGAATTAAAGCAGCTCTGAGGACAAAAAAGTATTTAACCCAGTATTATTAAGGGGTACTTAATGAAGTGACCAGTAAGTGTGAGTGAATGTGTGGTTTAAAGCGTGTATAAGAGCAGAGTGTTAAACAAGAAGAGGACTTATTTGGTGTGTTTCAAGAGATTTTTTTTATTTAATTAAAATTCAGAGTCCGTTTAAATCAGATGCTAATTTAAAATCTTCCTTAAAGCAGAATTTTGTGCTCTGTTTGTAAAATCTCCATTTCAGTCACAGGTTTAATGTTTATTAGCCCGGGCAAGCATGTGATGAAGAAGAATACAAATACACCTAAAAACAATATGAAAACAGAAATACAATCTCCATATTTACAAAAAGAACAAAAAAAAAAGTCTATTATTATTATTATAAATATTATTTTTAAAATAATGAGTCTATTATTAGTCTAATTATTTTTACTTAATTAAAACAGCATTTCCTTTTCTTTATAAACCAACAAACACAGTCCGATCTCTGGTTCCAAAAAGCGTGAGTTAATAAGGTTTTTAGACTGAGGGGAACATCAAATGGAAGGATTAACCTTTAAAAAACAGAAGCTGATGTTTCAACACATCACTCCCAACTTCCTCTCATAGTTTTTCTTTCCAGTGTTTGTGACGACATATAAACCATAAACAGAGGAAGGCAAAACCACGCAGCTCTATAAAGAAAGATTAAAGAAACATCACAAGAAACGTGTTTGAACTGAGCTTCTTCGAGATATCCCTGTTCCTTTCTAAAGAACAAAAAGTTGAATCCAAACATTTTATAATAAACAAATTTGCTAAAAACAAGCATAAAACATACAAGTTTACCTCCAAACCAGAGCAGTAAAAAAACAAAAGAAAAAGAAATAATCTGTCCCATGAACATGTGGAAAGCCCCTCCTGAAATCCCATCAAACATATCGAGTGGATCAATGCCACTGATGGTCAGTCGCCTTCTTTCACCTTCACTTCTCTTTCTGTGATGGGAAAAAATTGTAAAATTAAATTCAGAGGAAACACCAAGAAGCACCACGTCCAGGGCGATGAAACATACAGTAGGTAAATAAATTAATAAGAGATTTCTGTAAACACATTTATATGTTTGTCTGCAGTAAATATAACAGTGACATTACCTTATCTTGTTTATCAGCCTCAGCTGAGCCTGTTTACAGAGAAAATACAAATTAAAAAATAAAAAGTCAGGCACAGAGTTTAATAAACATCTTACTTTTTGAAACATATTACTCATTCTTTTTTATTTGATCCAAAAGGTGACAAGATTTTCTCCAGCTTGAAATGATTAAAAAAAACTTCAATACACATTAAAACTGTTGGACGATATTTTTGCGTCAATATTTGCTACCTGAGCTGGTAAATGTCCACGAGACAAACTTGATGAGCCCATAAAGCACCAGCGCCACGCCGACCATCGCCATAGAGTCCTCGATGGACGGAGAACTGAACCCTGAAAAGGAAAAAAGATCGTTAGGATTCATCTGATCTGAACAGGTTTGTTAATATCAGTTAAATAATTCTTACAGTACTGTGCAAACATTTTAGGCAGGTGTGAAAAAATGCTGTAAACAAAGAATGCTTTAAAAAATATAAATGATTGTTGATTTGCCCCAAATGTATTCTGCAGCAGGACAACGACCCCAAACATGGAGCCAAAGTCATTAAGAAATATCTTAAGTGTAAAGAAGAACAAGAAGTGCTGGAAGTGATGGTCTGGCCCCCACAGAGCCCTGATCGCAACATCATCAGGTTTGTCTGGGATTACATGAAGAGACAGAAGCAGGTGAGGAAACCAACATCCACAGAAGATCTGTGGTTGGTTCTCCAAGATGTTTGGAACAACCTACCAGCCGAGTTCCTTCAAAAACTGTGCAAGTGTAGAAGAAGGCAAAGGTGATTTGATTTAATTTTCTCTTTTGTTCATTCACTGCATTTCGTTGATTGATAAAAATAGATAATTATCACTTCCATTTTTGAAAGCATTCTTTGTTTACAGCTTCCTAAAACGTTTGCACAGTATTATATATACTTCAATATTAAATCTTTAAGAGTTATTTCACCAACCGAGTCATTTCAGGTACTAACAGGAGTCAATTTTTAATGGCTCTCATGGTGTTTATCATATCTGTGCTGCTTCATTCATCTATAACAGATATACTAAAATGTTCTAATGCCATTAAATATTACTTAAGTGCAACAGTTCAGGTTAGTCTGAAGGTTTGTGATGCAGTAAATCATTTTAGAAATAAAATATCACAGTGGGTCATAAATGGTACCACATGGTTACTTGGTGATTAACAAAATCAAACTGTTTTAAATCCAGAAGCTGGTGATTCAAACTGTTTACTTAAATCTAAGAATGTGTCAAACTACAATAACTCAAAAGTTATCCTGGTAAACATGTTTCAAGATTATTTAAATAGTTAAGTACCTTCTCCAGGTGTTTAAAAACTGCTTTAACTCAACATAAACTGAGCTGTTAATTTGCTTGCGTGTCTTCCAGGTTTGCTTCACATTACCGATGACATTGAGGGTCACGCTGGTCCGTCTCGTGCCTCCAGCGTGGGCAGCCACACAGGTGAGCTCGCCTCCTCTGCCCAGGTTCAGCTTAGAGGTGTCGATCTCGAGCCGGGAGGTCTGGCTGAAGGTGCGGTCCCAGGCCTGCCTGTGGCCCGTTACGCTGAATGATTCCAGGGTCTTGGACTTCCCGTCGGCACCTTTAATCTCCCAGCTGAACTCCACGGGGAGGGGGGCAAAGCCAGACGCTTCACACTGGACGTTTATAGTCTGACCTGGGACAGCGAGGGGCAGGGGGGAGGGGTGGATGGAGAGGGATGGCGGTTCTGGGTGGAGAGAGGAGCAGAAAAAATCTGGAGTTTTTACAGAGCTGAGTGTTTATTTTAAACACATCTGCTTATTTCAGTGAAATAAACACGTGCGTAATCCTCCAGAAATACATTTTCCTCACCTTCTATCTCAAGGTCCAGCGCCACCTGAGCGAGCAGGTGTGGCAGATACACCGTGCAGATGTACGTCCCAGAGTGAAGCACTTTAGCCTCCTGCAGGAGCAGGGATGCGTTTCCTTTCTCGTGCAAAGCCTCAAAGTCCAGCGTGGCTCCTTCTTCCTGCGTGTCAGCGAGGCGGTCAGTCTTCCCGTCGTAAGCCAGAAACAGCCGTCCGCGGCCTCTGAACTGGTACCGCCATTCGACGGCGAATCCAGCCCCATACAGAGGAGAGGAAGGGTTGATCCAGAAGCCGCAGTCCAGCTGCACGGGCTCCCCGAGTCTGGACTTTACTGAGACCGTTTTAGTCGTCACGCTCAGGATCACTGAGGAAACAGAGTCAGACCGACACACGTGAGATAATAAACTTTTATAATTGTTGGCCAATTAATTTTTTGATCTGTGAACTCCAAGATATAAATGTGTTGGGTTAAAATCAAATCATTACCACTGTGCTCTTTAGATCCTGTGGGGGCGCGGGTGATAGTAGAGATGCCCAGCTGTTCGTTGAGGCCCTGAAATGCAGATGAAAACCACTCAGCCTGCAGGTGCACGGGGCTGAGGCCAGACTCTGTGAGCGAGGAAACCCAGTCCAGGCTGGAGGGCTGCGGCAGGAAGGGGTTGATCTCACACTGGGGCTTCGTCACGGAGCCTTTGGGAGGGTTGAGCGAGCGGTGGCAGAGGGTGCCAGCCGGGTCTGAGAAACAGGAGTCAAAGGTCACGATTATACAACATGTAAGATGTCTGAGACACTCGATCTGTTTATAAATAAAAGAAAATAAGATGAACATTACCGATCACAGAGTAGACTCTTTCGGGATTGATGTCTTTAGGAGCGCGCTGGGACTCGTCATTCTGGCCGTCTGCTCCGGTTCTGATGTGAAGCAGGGATTTTTCTTGGGTCGTAGCTCCAGTTAAACCTCCTCCTCGTCCTGCCTTCTCCTGCACAAACCAGCACTCCAGCACCGGACAGCTGCTGCTGCAGGCTTCAGACAAAAGTTTAACAGTAGATTAATGGGGAGTAAAACCTCTGTAAATATCAGACCACATTATATTATGCCATTATGTTTCCCGACATCATCCACTCAGAAAATTATTGTTGTGCAAACTGTCTTTTCACGCTCAACCAATAAACAAGGCAGTTATAGGAATTATTATTGAAACAGAAAGTTAAATCAAGCACGCATAAATATTGCACTTAACTGTTTCCACCCCTTCAGTGTTTTGCTTTTGGTTTACTCCCCTCCTTTTTTTTTCATTTAGCAAACAGGCAGCAGCCCGTCTACCTTTCCCAGAAAATTAAGTCTCCAACTGTTTACTGTGAATATTGTCTTAATCACTAAAGTGAAAACAGCACTGCTTCAATTTGTAATTTCAGGTATTAGTGATTGTATTTGTAAATAGACTATAGTCAGCAGGATTTACAAAGGGGTAACATGTAAAACAAAAAAAAAAAACAGGTTTTTTATTACTTTACTGTATCTACTTAACCAATTCAGACCTTTTTGGGCTCTTAAAATATCTTTATTGAACTGTTGTTATATTTGTTGTAGTTTTCATATAAGATATGGCCATATACCTCTAAAAGAAGACGTTTTTAATGTCCGTGACACTTTTTAACTGGTTAAATGTAGGATAACTTTGCCAAAAAGTGATTGCAGCTTCTACATTCTTTCACATATTAATGGTCAACATGTCATTTACAGCAGTTTAAATATGGATGATCACTTTTCGGCAAATACCGGAAATCCCTTTTGGACAGACGATCACGTTTTGGGCACGAAAATAGGCGTGCACCACTCGCTCGGGGTTTCACGCAGAACTCCATGTTAAAAACGTATTAAATTTATGTTATTTTTGTTAAACGTAATCATGCATACACCTATAACATTCACTTACATGTTTTAAGACGCATTTGGGCATTATTTTAAATTCGGCTTGTAAAAGGGTCATTAAATATTAACTTTGCTATGTTTAGTTAGAGTTAAACTTGACGTTATTGTCCAAGTTTTTTTTTGGACATTTTCAACCAGCTGTTTTTCAACTTTTTGATGTTACTGAACAGATAGAGGACTTCCATGCATATAAAAATGTTTTTCTTACATGTACGGTTTATAATATTAGTAATACAGCATGCATAGATGTATTTTTGTCTGTCAGACCAGCAGAGCAACAATGAGCTCGACTAGCTTACCTTGAATAAAGCAGGTAACGGCGATCAGAGACAGTTTGAAGATGGTAGATATTTCCGTCATGTTTATCCGTGTTTCTTCACAGACAGGTCCCCTCGTTTAGCTGCAATCAAACGCACTAAACAAGGTTTAGTTGGCTGGTTTTCCCCTTCAAGCCCGAGTTCAAGTTCAGTTTCACTTTCACATACAGACGAGTCCGACAGTTGTCCAGGAAAAACACAAAAACACGCCATAAGTTTATAATATATCAGGATTAGCTGACATAAGAGTGAACGTGTATCTGAAAAATTAAAGTAACTGGAAGCCTAAAAACAAAGATTTTACAGTAGCTTAGAAGAATACGTCTTCAAAATTGCATTCAGGAGTACTGCCATCCCGCCGCTAGATGGAGCCCTCTGGCTAAAAATAAACCAAAGGCAAATTGTGGAGTAACGTGCTACGTTAGTGGCAGCAAGGCATCAGAAAGATAACCCAGTCTGAGGGCAGGGGTCAGATGAGGACAAGAGAAACAGGAAAAATAAAGTCTTAAATCTAAACACACAGCCTTTGTTTTTATATTGTAAAAGCAGCATACTGAGTGTATAGGCCTTGGTTTTAGTAATATAAGTTCTTTTTTATTTATGTTTTTTAATGCATACAGAATTCATCATAAATTACTTCTCTGTATGAGTTTAGTAACTTGTTCTTTACAGATTAAAAGTTAGCTGTACACTTTATTTTTTAAATGTATGTCCTTCTGACCTGTCTAAAATTTTGACGTTAATAATTGATTGTTTCCCTTCTTTATTTTTGCAGGAAGGTTGCAGAACAAGTCAGACAAGAAGCCTTAACGTCCTGGCACATATATTAGATAACAGCCCATTCTTTGTTCTCCAAGCCAACGCTTGCAAATCGAACCAGATCGGGTGTCATAAACACAAAAACGAAACTTAACAGAGTGATCACGTGGTTTCACAGAAAGAAGTGGAGATGGAGTGCCGTTTGAGTCCAGTGGTGGCGCTCTAACACTGTGACTGACCTTTCTGCAAAGCACCATCAACAGAATTAGTGAGGCTTGCTACTGTAGCTTTAACTGATGTGATTTCCTCATTGTTTGTATCAAAGTCACACCAGAAAAGCTGCAGCAGGGTTTGTCTGATAGACACAAGGAAATAGATGAAAACATATGTGTTACCTATGATTATAGAAGAATTAAAAGCTCCTAATCAAAGATGGCCAAGCTATATAACTTGGAGCATGTAGAGCATAGATATCATACGTATAAAGATTTCCATTTGTATTAAATAATTACATTTAAGGATAAAATAAGAGTGAATGATAGGCGTTTGTCTATTTGCCATTTAAATACACCAAGAGAAGAGACTGTAGAGGTGCTTTCAGTGTAAAGTCTTCTGTGACAACATGATTCATTTTCCAAACAAATGTGGCACCAATTCAGGAGAAACGAACAGGTCTTTATTCTAAGTTTACCTCATCTAAGTTTACCTCCTCACACTTTGCAAACACAATAAATGCAGACAAATGAACAGATTAAACATCAAACCTGGATTATGCAAGCACTTACTTTGTTCATTAAAAAAATTAAATCTATTCTGCTTTAATTTTAAATCGAAAAAAATATTACAGTGTTAGCATGGTGCTATCATGTCTCTCATCCTCTGGTTCAATCTGCTGAAAAACATGGTCTATCATATATGTAGGTGTTTGACAGGCAGATTTGTGGGCCCAAAAATGACTGTAACACAGAACTGAGCTAAAAATCATAGCTTTAATGCTGGAGAAAAAGGCAAGGGAGCCAACTAAACAGTCACTAATATAAAATAAATTGAGTCACGGAAACCCTCAGATTTATGCAGTTTTGCAACAAAGGGGCCAATCCTTGTACTTTGCCACACATTAAACTGCTGAACTGTGTATGATAGACCTGTTGCCACAGTAACCAATTTAGAGTTCAAGTTAACTCTCTCCAGATTATCCCTTGCTGCAACACCCCAGGATTAAACTTGGAGCATGTTCCAGAAAGACATAGTACATAGTAAAATAGTACCAAGTAAATAAGAATTTAAAAATACTTGCCAGGACTCAAAACAACAGAAACACCTGCATGACTTTTCCAGATTCAAATCCATTGTTAGGTTTACCCCAGTGCACAGGTACATCTGTCATCCTGCTGTCAATGCTTTTACTTTTCTGTCATCCTGATTAACCCGCTCTGATTCAAACTTAGTGCTGTTTGGCTGCAGAAGGCTCAACTGCACCAGATCCCTTGGAGTACTGAGAGTAATAGTAGTAGTAGAAGCTTCTGCTCACATCCACAAGCTCCAGTATTATTTCTCAGTTGCTTTTAGAGTTATTTTTTAAAAAAAAAAGTTTTAGTTGAGTCAGAATTAGTGTCTGCCCTTGCTTTTGCTTTTGGTTTGTTTAGTTTTAATATTCTAAGTTTAAGGAGGAAGCCTAAAGCCTAATGCCATGATCCAGCCAGCTGTGTGGCTGGATCATGGCCTTCTTCCTCTTTTGTTTGCTTTTGCCAAAGCTCCCATGTCATGTCAGGTTCCTTTGAGCCACGAATCAAAGGACTGTAACATCCATAAATACAGATTTGTTGTCTAAAATTTCAAGTGGAGAATAAACAATTTTATTTAAAAGTTACTTTTATTAATAAACAAGTCAAAAATGTCCAAGGCAGAAAGCTCTGTGGACTTTACTTTAACCTCTTGCTTTATTTCTTAGCATCACAAGTCTAGTGCCCAGACTTTTCATAACTGTTTACATTATTGTTTACTCTGTACACCTCAGATTTCCTTTATAACAGTGAATCGTGAAAGATAAACTTTAAGTTAAAGTAAAAATATTTTTTTTAAAAACAAACAAAAAAACATATTCTGGTAGTTGTCGGATGTACCAGACTTGTTTCTTTCACTTCCCATTTTTTCCCTGAAGCAGAAGTGTAAAAAGTACACAATAGAAAAGAGACGACAACTGTGTAAGAAAGAAGGAAAGAAGTATGGCAAAGTTAAATTACTCTTATATATTTAATCAAATATGAGGACAATTATTCTGTTACTCCTCAGCTACGGAGTGTCTGTGACTGCAGGTAAGATCATCAAAAATGTTTTCAGGGTAATTCAAATTTTTAGCTGCACACATTAGTAAAAGCACAATGTTTCATCATACATAATGATTAAATTGAAAAGTGTTTTTATTCATAATATGGTCATCAAAAATTCATGTACTGTACATGTTGTGTGTTTAGAGGATATTTTACAATTAAATGTTATTTACTTTGCTTTATTATGTAACAAGTAGAAAGCAATGGCAGCTAAATCTTTAGCCAAGAAGGTACACTTCTTGTACATTATTTTTCCTCTGTGTCCCTCTCTGTGTGTGGCTGTGTGAGTCCTTGTGTGTCACGGCTGGGGCAGCAGTTATGTGGTGTGTGGGAAAAGGACTCGAATGCAGGCACTTACTGAGATGCGAGGGAGGTTTATTGTAAATAACAGAACACAAAGTGGGGATGGCAAAAACAGAACTAAGGACAATCTAAACGGAGATAAACTAAACTATACAATGGCAAACCTGAACAAGAAGGGGAAGGAGGGTGAAGGGAACATGGAGGAGGTGAAGAGCAGGGAGAGTGTAAGGTAGACACGCAGACAGTTTCACAGAGACTTTCACAGACGGACCAGTAACGAGCACACACGTTCACACAACATAAATACTTGAGCTGTGTCCCAATTCAGGGTCTGCACGCTTGAAGTACACATTTTAAGTGCGGTTATGTCACCGCCACGCGACGACGGCTGTCCCAATTCGAAGTGTACTTCAAATGCATACTCCAAATGCGCCGTCGATTTCCCCAAATATCAAGCGTGGTCCGGTGCACGCTTCGTGGTCCCATATATTCCACAATTCATAGCGCGGCGGTGGGTGTGGATAATTTTGCCGCAAAATACAGCAGAAGGGAGCGGCCGAAAAGTGAACTGTCAAAAGTAAGTACTGAACATGACCTCATTTATTTATGTGCGAATGTTTAATAACGAAGAACAATAAAACATTGCTGTTGGCCACATGTTGGCAAAGTTGTGTGACATTAGTGATGTTTGTACTTTCAGCGTTAACTTAGTTGTAAAGCCTTATATATATATATATATATGGGCACTCCACCCTTTTCCGTGGACGATAAAGCAAGCGAGATATGTATGTATATATATATATCTATATCTATATATCTATATATCTATATCTATATATCTATATCTATATATATAGATCTATATATCTATATCTATATATATAGATCTATATATATATATATAATGTATGTATATATATATATGTGTGTCTCCTCTCCCTTAACTGTTGCCGTGTCCCCTCCAGTTATCTCCCTAATCTATCTCATTTCCCTGAGTGTTCTTTCCTCCCAGTTACCATGTTATGTTGTGAATTGCTGCATCTCAGTACTTCCTGTTTTAATTTGATAGTCTCCTGTCTGATGTGCATCATGTTCAGTTTTGTTTCCCCCTGTCTGGTTAGTTAGATCACGTTCCTGTGGCTTTTCCCCTCATTTTCCCTTGTGTGTCTCCCTCTGCCCTGCGTTACGATCTCCCTCATGCCTCATGACTTTGTGTCTCTCTGTGTATTTAGTTCAGTTTGCATTTTCTCTGGTCTAGCAATTAAGCTGAGTTTGAGTTTATTTTTGCATCCGCGAGTCATACAGCCCATTTTAAGTTTATGTAGGCCAGACCAGTGAAATGACAGTTTCTACCAATCTACAGAAACTTAATTACATGTTTAAAGCCTTACATATCTTCTATAAAACTAAAGTGCTGTTTCAACAGAAAGAAATCTGTCACCATGACTCTTTGGGCTTACATTTTAAGAAATAAATTAGTGAAATTACACATTTATCAGTAGAAGAAGCTTAAAACATACCAAAATACAACTAAAAACACAACATTTCTGTTCTCCTTCACATTTTCCAAAGCCATTGAATGGGCCAGACTGGAGTCATTGCTAGGCCAATTTTACCCCCCAGGCCTTATGTTAGACACCCCTGCAACAGAGTATCTTTAGGATGCTGAGAAGCAGGATGCTGAGAAGCAGGATGCTGAGAAGCAGAAGAACCACTTGATGAAAGTGTGTTGATGCTAAAATCTCTGAGGAATCTTCCCAGCACCTTGTTGAATCTATGACATGAAAGCAAAAAGGGATCCAACTTGATACTAGCAAGGTGTACCTATTGAAGTGGCCAGTGAGTGTACTACAGTATTAGTAGTTGGTGTAGTAGTAGTAGTAAGTGTCATTGGCTGAATATTGTTCATTAGTTGAATTATCTTTTTAGTTAGTTTAATTTAATTATTTTTTATTAAAAAAAGCCAAAATATTGAATTAAAAAAACAATTACATCATTTGTTTTGCAGTGACTCACTTCCTACAGTATTTCTACACTGGATCTTCTGGGGTGCCAAACTTCCCAGAGTTTGTGGTTATTGGGATGGTCGATGAAGTTCAGATAATTCACTATGACAGTAACACCAGGAAAGCTGTGCCCAAACAGGACTGGATGAAGAAAGTCACAGAAAATAACACACAGTACTGGAACACAGAGACCAAAGCACTGAATAACACCCTGCAGGTGTTCAGAAACAACATTGAAACTGCAAAGCAACGCTTCAACCAAACTCAAGGTTTTATTTCATGATTAATCTCAATTTATTATCTTTGTTGTACAGTACACCACTAATTTGTATCCATTAACATGGTTTTATTATGTTACCTCTCATTGTAAAAGTATTTTCTTCACTCACACCCCTGAAAGAAACACAGATGGGTTTAACACACACATTAAAGGTGTGAGATCAGATGCTGTTTCTGACACAACTTTTGAGCCTCTGGAAATGAGGGACTGCGTAGTAAAATAGCTTTAATTCTTAAACAGTTGATGCAGAATTTTGATAAAACTATTTAAAACAAAGTTCAAAGTCTGCACATCAATCACAGTTTGATTGACTGAATTAAAATTCAGTGGTTGTGTATAAGCTCAACACTACAAAAGTTTTTGCCTGTTTGTAAAAAAATATGCCCCCTATGTATATGCGTTATTACCTCATACAGGATCACTGATTTTATGTGTTCTCTTTTTTAGGTATCCACGTTTTCCAGTTGATGTATGGCTGTGAATGGGATGACGAGTTTAAAGACATTAGAGGATACCATCAGTATGGCTATGATGGAAAAGATTTTATTATATTTGATCTGAACACAGAAACGTGGATTGCTCCAAAAGAACAGGCTGTCATCACGAAACACAAGTGGGATCATGATGCTGATTGGAATACACAGACAAAACACTACTTAACTCAGGACTGTATTGAATGGCTGAAGAAATATGTGGACTACGGTCGGCATAGCCTGAAAAGAACAGGTAGAATAATCTGATTTACACAAACTTTTTCAGTTTCAAATTCTGGGAAATCACTTTAACAATTTTATGACAGGTAATTCACAAGGTTCACAAGGTGATTTTGCAGAAATTTAAATGATCAAAGGGGAAATTAACCATAAATATATCTTAATGTGGTTGAAGAGGGGACATACTAATCCTAAAATATATTATTTAAATCCAGTTAATTAATGTGGGGATAGTTAGTAGGTGTGTAGGACAGAATACAACATATTAAGATTGTGAACTTGTTTGTGTACTTTGACTGATGCTATAGATATACATTTACAATACCTTCAGTCTTGTACTGATTTTATAATTTTCTGTATATGCATTCAAAGGACTCAAAATTAACACGTATTACAAATATGTAGAAAATTCTTTATTGTCTAAGTAGTTCGTAAAAGCTTACTCCACAGAAGACTGCAATAGAGTTAAGATTCCAATTTGGGCTGCATGAAGTATAACGTAAACATTATACAAATTCCAACATCACTCAAGTCTTTGCAAGCCTAGAAGTGTTCATAAAGATTCCTTCATCAACTCTACTCTGAAATGTTAGTTCTGAAGCAGAAGACTTCATATGGATGGTGTTCAGTTTTGGTTTTTTATGTTATTGATGTTGTTGTTGATTTTATTTTTAAAGAAGCCCAAGTAGTGTTGGAAATGATTGAAATAAAAGCAGTATATAGTCAATGAGGTAGTCTCTCTCTCTCTCTCTCTCTCTTTCCAGTTCTTCCATCAGTCTTTCTCCTCCAGAAGTCTTCCTCCTTTCCAGTCACCTGCTACGCTACAGGTTTTTATCCTAACAGAGCTGAGATGGTCTGGAGAAAAGATGGAGTGGAGCTTCATGAGGGTGTGAACAAAGGAGAAATCCTCCCCAACAATGATGGTACCTTCCAGATGAGTGTTGACCTGGATCTTTCGTCTACAAAACCTGAAGACTGGAGGAGGTATGACTGTGTGTTTCAGATCTCTGGTGTGAGCAAGGACTTCATCATCAAACTGGACAAAGCAGTGATCAAAACCAATCAAAAAGGTAAGATGGGAATCAGAGGAAATAAAGATCAAAAACCCATGTTTAGTTTACAGTCCTTTGGTTCATGTACATGTGTTATATATATGTTTGTTGAGAAAGTATTGCTCCTTAATATGCCCTTCTGTTCATTTAAGACTTACATTAGTCAAGACATGTCTGATCATGCGATCATTATGTGATCCTCCAATTTCCAAAAATAAATATTACAGTCCGTGATTTAAAGTCAAAAGGGGTTGTGAGCTGTTTACTAAACTTTAAAAAAAATACAGAACAACATCAACACTTTGTTTGTCTAATCATATACAGAGCCATAAAAGTATTTTAATTTTTTATATTTGCATATTTATGACTTTTACATGTTTCAGATCATCAAAATAATTTTGATGATAGAGGAGATGACGATAATCCGAGTAACTACAAAATGTAGTTTGTAAATGATGACCTAATTTATTGAGGACAAAAAGTTATCCAAACCAACCTTGCGCTGTGAAAAGGTGACTGATCCCTAAACCTAATTACTTGTTGTGTCACTCTTGGCAGCAAGAAATATAAATAAGCGTTTGCAATAACTGGCAATGAGTTTTTCACATCGCTGTAGATGAATTTTGGCCCACTCTTCTTGGCAGAAATATTTTAAACTGTCACACTGGTACATCAGTCATCCTGAAGCAGGAAAACAGCCCAAGATGAAGACTGACTGCTGTTATGACATTTTTTGTTTGTTTGTTTTGTTTTTAAAAAAAATGAAATTCTGTATTAGTTTTACTCCAGATGTAGCAGCACTCAAGCCTTCCGGAAACCTTTGTCTCATCAGTCCACAGAATCAGTGTTGGCCAAGTTACTTGAAAAAAGTAATCAGTAACAAATTACTGATTACTTCCCCCAAAAGTAATCCTGCTACTTTACAGATTACTTATTCTAAAAAGTAATTAATTACTTAGTTACTTAGTTACTTTTAAAAAAACATGATACACAACCTGAATATATAATGAAACAATAGATCTTTCAGCCCAATTCTACTTTTTCTGCATAATCAATCATATAAAATGTAAGCAAATGGAAAAGTCTCCTTTTTAAAACTTGTTTTATTAGTTTTAATGTTTTAACTTTATTCATCGAGCAAAAATTAAATTATATCCAACATTCTCTGACTGGAAGAAATTTGTTTAACATTTAAACCTATTTTCTGCACATTCCAGCACATAATTTTTGTGTGTGTGTGTTTACACTCACTCTTTCAAATAGATGCAAGTAAAACACAGCAGAAAATAAATAAAATCAAAGACTCAGGGCACCAAGTCCTGTTGACCCTAGAGAGGTGGTGTCTGATACCCGACCTGACATATAGACACAAACAAACAGGCACGCACAGATACAGACATCCATTCCCACCCTCATGCGCTCATATGCAATTACTAAACACTCAACCAACGTGGAGACAGACATAAAGAGACGCTGTACACACAATCACACTCCCCAAGCGTACTAAACTGGGAAAACTAAAGCACAAGGTACTCGTGCCCCTGGAGGGGGAAACTGCACCCAGACCCAGGTAGTGTTACCCTTTTCCCTGGGGTGGAGAGAAGCAGACTACCCCGACTCAGCAGCAGGGAGGCCCCAAATTCCAGACCCCAATCGCCCCAACAGGCAACAGAGAACAGGGGTGTGTGAAGACTCCTATTTTAGTGCTTTTATTTCCACATAATGTTTGATATTTGTATTGAGCATCCAAAATAAAGAAATTATAGCCACTGTATTTACATAATCACTGGACAGTTTTAGAAGTAAGTAAGTTGTAATTAATGGGTCAAAAATTAATGCTATTTTAAATAAAATGATCCCAATCAAGTTTATCAATGAAGTTTGTTCACATGTAAAAAGGACTATAGTGCAAAGGTCTTACTATGCTAATATATTTTGAAGGAACATGTGAGGCAAAGAATCAAAGCCAAACATGGATAAATAAACATAGACACAGTAAATAAATTCAGAACAACAACAGAAGAAAATGTATGGTGATTTTAAACAGGCTGAACAGTCTGTGTAGACTATTGTTATCAGTTTTATTGTTGTTGTTGTTGTTGTTTTCTTACCTGGTTCATCCATTTAGGATTTTATTTGTTCATTCTTTAATCTGCAGAAAACCTTCTCCGGATAGAGTTTTTCATCGTTGTTGTAGTCAATGTTTTTGTTTTTGTTGTGATGACCGTGACTGGATTCATTATTTACAAAAAGAGAAACGGTGAGAAACTGAAGCAGAAACCTTGTATAATTTTTTGTATTTCAAAAGTCTTTGAGTTAATGTTTTATTCGCATTGCAAAAGTGGAACAAACTTGAATTTCCAGGAAACTAAATTCTATTTCATCTGGCAGTAAATACTGTAGGTTACAAGCCACAGTTTATTGGGAATATGACTAACAAAGAACAAAATCAGAGGAAAATACATCTAACAATACGTAATTTTTTAACTACTTTTTAAACTTTTTAAAACATTTTATTTATTTATTTTGTGTATTACAGAGAAACGACCTCCATGTCGTAAGTAATTTTTTTTAAATTATGTTTTTTTTGATAATTTATGCAATTTGTAGATTAAATTTTTTCATGATGTGTAATGGTTGTGAATTAAAATGTATTTTTTATATTTTCCAGCTGTTGAGAACCCTGAGGTCTGGGAGAACATGATTCCAGTGTTCCACTTAACTCACTATCCTGCACACAGTGAGTTTGTTGTAGTTGTTTTAATGTTTTATTCTGTGTTTTCTATTGGTTCAGGTTTATAGTATGGTTTTATGCATGTTTGTATATATTTTGCAGCTTGTATTTTAAAATGTTTCTACTTCCTAAGCACATTTTAATCAAAGAAATCGTCTACACCTGTTCACTCTGCATAAAAGATAGGAGGTGAGGGCAGTCATGGAGGAGTCACAGAGCATGCACAGAAGTGGCACAAGCATTAAGAAAGCAGAGCTTCAGGAGAGCCACAGGATGGATAGGATAGAAGGATCCCATGGAGACTGGCCCTGGACTTGGTTGTGGAACTGGTGTCGGATATGGTGAAGCAGTTGGAACCGCTGGAATTCCATTTGGCAAAATAAATCCATTGGGTATCCTTGTTGGTCTTCAGACAACAATTCTGACGGCTAAAGAACCAAATGGGACAGGCAAAAAAAAAAAAAAAAAAAGGAACTGCTGGAATTTCTATTAACTTTCTATTAACAAGAATCAACTTTCTGGGACATCACAGTACACGCCTGAAGAGACCTGATGCAGCTTTGTGAATCACATATCAACAGCGATCAGCCAGAGAACATTTGTATGAATGTAGACAAAGGTGTTTGTTTTCTTTGTTAATGCAGGTAAATTACTCATAACTCTAAAAGAGTTAAAATGAAGTAGACTTTGGATTTACATATCTCATGTAGGATGTTGGTATGTTACGGCAGTTCAGATTTCTGGCTTTTAAATATTGTTAAATTTGTAAGCCTGTTTATGTTAAATGTTTTTTATGGTTTGATTTTGTGTTTTTTACTCAGAAATGACATCAATCATAGGTAGATCCTAAATTAATTTAATTTAAACACCATGACATTATTTTATATGATGAGAAGTTTGCTTCTTTTTTCTTTTGGGGGGGGATCTGTTATAATTTATAAATCATTTTATAATGTTATTTATAGAAAAATATTCTCCCCCAAATTAATTTCTTTCACACCTATACAAAACTTTTTGTATAGTTTTGTGATTTTATTACTTTTCAAAAACAACATTGAATCATACTTGTTATTAATCACTAGCTCTCTTCCACAGCATGTCTTCTATCCTGTCTTCTTGCTTTCACCCGCCCTCCCTGAGCCTGGTTCTGCCGAACGTTTCTTCCTGTTTTTCCTTTCCACTGTTGTCAAACTGCTTGCTCATAGGGGGGGTCATGATTGTTGGGTGTTTCTCTGTATGTATTATTGTAGCGTCTACCTTACAATATAAAGCTCCTTGGACTGACTGTTGTTGTGATTTGTATAAAAAAACTG
The DNA here is from genome assembly GCF_963576455.1 of Neolamprologus multifasciatus. Classification (NCBI taxonomy): domain Eukaryota; kingdom Metazoa; phylum Chordata; class Actinopteri; order Cichliformes; family Cichlidae; genus Neolamprologus; species Neolamprologus multifasciatus. The sequence continues at coordinate 6,085,663 of NC_140459.1, read as the reverse complement.
AATTGAATTGAAAGTGAGTTTGTTGTAGTAGTTTAGTTAAGTTCTGCTATTTTATTACTTACAAAAAAAAATTAAATTGAGTTTTCTTTGATCATCTATGCAATCTGTAGATTAAAAAAAAAATCATGATTTGTAAGGGTTGTGGATTAAAAATGTATTTTTGAACTTTTCCAGCTGTTGATAACCCTGAGGTCCGGCAGAAAATGATTCCAATGTTTTAAATCACAATTCTGTACATGGTGAGTCTGTCACAATACGGCTGTGTGCAGGCAAGAGAAGGACCCAAACGCAAACCCGCAGAGACAAAGGTAAAAAATATCTGGTTTCCACTGTATATTTGATGATGTTGGTGTTTGGCTTGATTGTCAGAACAAAGAGGGAGAGAGAGGAGCAGAGAGAGAGATGGAACAAGAGCAGGTGAGACAGACGTGTTAGTCAAATGGTTGTTTGCCAAAACTCATCAGAACATGTATCTAGTATATAGTGTAACTTTTTAGGTTTGTTATTTTTCAAATTCTATATTTATTAAGTTATGCAGGCTTGTTTGCACAACGAGGCTAAACTTTTCTGAATCTATATAGTGGACTTTGGTAGAATTAAAAAATAAGTGTAGTGCAGGTCTATGATGATTTTCAGTGTTTTGACTCTGGTTCTGTCTTGGTTAAGTCCTAAAGTAGTCCTGATTTTGAACTGTTGTAGTCCTGTGTTAATTCCGGGTTAGGTCTGGGTCTGGTTGAATTGGGGTTTAGTCCTCATGTCTTGATACAGCCCTGATTTTGTTCTGCCTTGCTGCTTAATTAAAAACCTAGCTTAAGGTGTCCTGCATATGTGATATATTTTTTTCCTATATGAAGTCATTCTTTTTTGAACTGTGTTTCACTGTGTTTACCCATGTTTAGCTTAACTATTTTCCTCTTTGGCAACTGTGGATAGTTCACTTCAAAGTTACAAGTAACTTACTGTTTTTGCTGTCTAGGTTTTACTTAGATTTTTCATCACGGTCATTTGCTTTAAACGTAATTATTTTAAAATTGTATGGGTCACAGGTCCAAGTCAAGTTTTAAATGCCAAAATAGAAATGTGCCTGTTTGATTACTTTGTGTTGTGCCAAGTCTGGTGGTGTTTAAATACTTTGTCTTGTTTTTTTGCAACTAAATAAACCTACCACTTGAGCATGTTGCACACCTCTTTGATATTAGCTGGACAACTACATCCACTGTGTTTAACATTACTGTAAATGTACTGTATGCTCACCTCAGCCCATTGGTGCACTGGCCTAAAAGACATTGCATACATGCCAGTATGCCTCACCAATATGTTGAGATGTTTGGTGACCGTGTGACAGTTATTATTGACTGTTTCGGCAGAGACATATTCCACATACAAAAGTAGGCACACAATGAAATACCTCATAGGTATCACACCACAAAGGACCATCTCTTTCATTTCTAAAGGATGGAGAGGGCGTACTAGTGACAAACGTATAGCTGAAACATCTGGCTTTCTATGGAAGCTTTCACCTGGGGACATAGAGCTCGCAGACGGGGGTTTTGATATTAAGGAAAGTGTTGCCTGTGTGTACCACTTTAAAAATACCAGCATTTACCTGGAGTCGTAGTCAGCTACAAGCAAAGATGTAGAAGAGACATGAAAACTTGCACACGTCAGGATCCATGTTGAACGAGTTAAAGGGTGTCTACGCTCAAAGTTTTATGTCTTTGGATTTTCATTAAATTTCAGAATCAGAAATACTTTATTAATCCCAAAGGAAATTATGGGCAGGCAGCACTCTAATGGCGCATGCGCACTTACAAAGGAACACTCTGACCAAACATACTTTACACCAGAGGTTCCCCAAGTGTGGGGCCCGCCCCCTAGGAGGGGGCACGGGATGAAAAGGGGAAAAAAGGGGGGACATAATTGACAGGTTTTTGACGGGGCTCCCATACAAACCCAAACCAACCTCCTTCCAAGCCAAAGACTAGAAAATATGGTGAAGCTTATCTTCCCTTTGGCTTCACCTGCACAAGTGCCGAGGTAGGTCTCTGCGACAGAATTAGTTTTCCCTGCTTTGGGAGCAGCGCTGGGCTCTCCAAATCACGGACAAACAGTATCCCACATTCTTGATTTTTAGTTCACAAACACTTCTTGTAATAACTAACTACTCCTGACATTTTGGAGATGTTCGCTCTTTTGTACAGTAAAGTTACAGTGGGATACAAATAATATCAGGCTGATCCTGCCACGATTTGTTCCCCCGGTTCAAATCACGGACAAACATTATCCCACAGCTGTTTATGTTTTTAAACTAATTTTTAAAGGAATTTTTTGAAAAATGTATTGATAGCAATGTTGAATATTATTACACAGGACAAAAAAACAACTACACGTAAAATAATTACACTGTGACGCCTCTGCCTTTCTAAATGGAGGGACAGTAACTGCGTGTGTGTATGGAAGCGTGTAAAAACTGAAGATAGAGACAAATTAGTTTAATCTGACTATCTGCCATTGTAGAAATTCATCTCATGTAAACAATAACGTGGCGCACAGTGTGACGTGAAAAAAGGCACGTACTTTTGACGTGGTGTGACGAACTCTGTATTCCTCGTCCACACGTAAACGCAAAAACGGAGTTTTAAAAAATCTCAGTTTTCGGTGATTTGAAACGCCGTTTACGTGTGGACGAAAGGCCCAAACGCATAGAAACAGCTGCGTTTTCAAAAACACCCGTGTAGGTGTGGACGTAGCGTAAAAGAGTTAGTAGTGTATTTCATTGCTACCTGTAATTTATTGCATTTTACTTTTATTTGTTTAATTGTTTACTAAATGTTTGAGGTGTGAAATAAACCGCAATGGAGTTTGAAAACAAAATATGGGTGTGTGTGGTTGGAGGATGTGTTTGTGCAAAGGTTGGGGTTAGGTGTGGGGGGGGGGGGGATTTTTCTTGTAAAACAAAGGGGGGCCTAACAAAAAAAGTTTGGGAACCACTGCTTTACACAAACATCACATTGGGGAGACATGTCCGAGAGGTAGGCTGATAGAGCAAAAAAAACAACAAAAATACACAACAGGAAGTGAAAGGAGGAGAAAAAATACTCCACTCAGACTGAGCTCCTAATGGTAGAACAGTTTGAACACAGAAAAAAAAAACACCTCAGCACAAAAAGCACATGACAGTCAATACACCACAGAAACACAAGACAAGTAACAGGGGCGGGTAAAGGGTGAGAGAGAGCCGATGCAGGCAGCGACCCGCCATCTGCACCGGGAGGGGAATCGAAGGCGTTTGGAAAGGGAGGGGGGATGAGTGTGTATCAGTGTATGTGTATGCGTTTAAAATGAATACAAATCACTCCACTGAGAAACTTAACAAGGTTTTATCCACTGAATAGAAAATAAATTATACAGTGTATACGCGACATAACATGAACTAAACCTGTCATAACATAAACATTTATAAAGACCAGATGAAACTAACCTTTCCTTCGTGATAAACTGGTTCATGAAGATATTTTACTTTCAGTTTCGTTGATTTAAGTGACGTTTACTCTCAGAGTAAATCCCTATTGGCTCTGATCGAGGCTAATGGTGACGTTTCTCCTGGTTCTCCATTTTAGCTTTAGCGTTTTCTGGACAAGCGAGCGCATAAAGTCTGTTAAAGGTTTGGATGTTTATGGTCACAATGAAGAAGAAGAAGAAAGCCTTCATCTTCTTTCTTCTCCTGGTAATACAGGGGGCAGCGGCAGGTCAGTTTGACTGTTATATTTTTGTCTTTTTATATGTCAGATTTATGTAATTTGAAAGACAAATGGACGGACTGTTTGCGGGTTAGGGTAAGGTAGGGTAGCGTATACGCTAAACATTTAGTTGTAATGGATCCTAGTAGATAATGTCCATGTTTAGAAACAATTGATTATATTATACAGATAATTAAATCGTCTGTTTATCTCTTCAATAACTAATAATAAACATTAAAGTTTAGATGAAGGCAAAGATTAAAACGAGGCGACTTATGTCCCAAACTATTTGATGATTTCCGGGTTTAAACCGTTCGCGGCTCTGTTGTCTCTCCAAACAGTCCAACAAATAAAACATCAGTGAGGAGGTTTGATGATAATCTGGTGACAATAATTAAAACGTTTATTTTAAAAACTAAGTACAATTTTAATTTTCATGAGGGTTTAAAACATTTTCACACAACAGCTGCTCATTAAAGTTAACTAAAGTTCATTTAAGTATATATAGTTACACCCGGATATGAAGTTCACTGTTTTTTCTGGTGTTATTGCTTAATTAACAGCGCAGTGAGGTGACTTTTGTTGTGACGTGTATAAATAAAATAAAATAGAATTCAATTGAGATGCAAATTAAATCATTATTACTTAATAATATCAGATAGTTTATGTATGTAAAGTGCCAATACACTACACATACCAGCATGAACTAATTTTGGTATCACTGCTGTATGATCAATAAGAAGCTGCAGGTGAGAAATACCAGAAAAGTTTTGCAATTTATAAACAATCTCCAGCAGGGAGTTTTAAGCTAACACAAATATTGTTGACTTTTGATAACTGAACAGATTTTATGGTTTATTCTGATTACAGAATAAAAGATAAAATAACAATTGCTAAGATAATATTCCCCAAATAATAGTTACCTAACATTAGCTTTGGTTTTATTGATAATATTATCGATCAAAGATAATGGAAGTAAAACTTTCTGTAACAATTTTAAGCTAAAAAAATCTATAAAAATAATATAAACAAAGAAAAAGCCTCGATATGCTTCAATCAATTCATATAATTTGTAATCAAAAATTGAAATGCATACAGAACAACTCACTTTAGAAGTCACAGATTAATAATAATATGTATTTTGTTTAACAATGAAAACAAAATAAAAATATAGTTAAATTAAAACCTATAATGAGTTCAAACCATCAATCATGAAAACTGAATTAAACCAAACTGAAGGATAAACAACAGTTTTAAAACTTTCTGTGAATAATCAGGTTCAAACTAGAATTTGATGTTTTGAAGAAAAGATGATCAGAAAATGACATTAAACACTGAATATCTATTCATAAATCTATTTTGTGTTTATTGAAGGGACAGCAGGATTATTACAGGAAGTCCTTAATGTGCTGTAGTTTTTCTTATTGTGTTATTTAAAAAATAAAATAATTTATAAATCTGTGTTCCTGAGATCTCACAACGTTAACTGTTTCTTACAGTGACCCACTCTCTGAAGTATTTCTACACTGGATCCTCTCAAGTCTCAAACTTCCCAGAGTTTGTGGTTGTTGGGATGGTTGATGATGTTCAAGTCGTTCATTATGACAGCGACACGGAGAAAGATGTTCCCAAACAGGACTGGATTGCCAGGAACACAGATCAGCAGTACTGGGAGAGGCTGACTGATATGTTCAGGGTTGCCCAGCAGGTGTTCAAAAACAACATTCAAGTTGTAAAGCAGCGCTTCAACCAAACTGGAGGTTTGTTCATGTTTCATTTTTTACTGATATTTGTTGTTAATGTTTTCACTGTGTTTTGTTTACAGTAGTAAACAGGTTTGCACACATTAAATGTTTCATTCAGATTACAGATTAAAATTATTAACGTAATAATTCATAATGAATGTAGAACTACAGTCTGTGAAGCTTTAATTTAATTCAAACAGCTTTAATGATCATGGTTGTATGAACTGGCATAATAATGATATAATCTGTCAGTTAACTGATTAGTTGATCAAAATATTAAAATAATAAAGTAAAAATTTATTATATTTGCAGTTTTCTGTTTATATTTAGGATTTTTTGTCTCTGAAACTTTGACGGTTGTTTTTCTCAATGAACCAATTATTCAGAAAATAATCTCCTGCAGGATCTAAATAATCAGTCTGAGATGTGTTTCTTTTACAATTATTGTGAACTAATATTTAACTTTTAATAAAAACAATCCTGGACTGAAACTCTCCTTCAGTGGAAGCTTCTAGAAAAACCTCAGGACAGTCTGGTGTGTAGTTTCTGACAGTTAGACGATTCTGTTAGAACAATAAGAGGCTGCAGAGTTTCAGAGGATGGAAACTTAAGCCCAGGATCAGGATCTGAGTTTGCTGCTCAGGATCCATCTTAGTGTGTTTGTCTGTTCCTGTAGCTCACAGGAAGTCGCTCCGTGTCTCAGTTCAGACGTCCCTCAGAAATAATCACATGTTGTAATAAATTACAGAAAAAGAAAATATGTCAGACACCATCAACAGCAACTTAGGATGAAATAATTTATCATCTAGCTGAGATGTTAAATGTGCTGTTTTTCCAGATTCCATTAAACACAATAATAATAATAATAATAATAATAATAATGATGTTATATTTAATACAAAAAGTAGAATCAAACAGGGTTGACTTTGAAACAGGCTGAAAGTAGAGACAGCTCAATGACCCGTTCACTGTCCACGGCCTCTTTATCAATGAATTTAATTAAATGCATCAGAATTTGTGAAAATAAAACAGACATTCAGCCCGTTTTCATGAGGAAATGTTTTCAGGATTATCTTTCATTAGCAGAGGTTCAATAAATAAATCGGTGACAAACTCAAAGCTACTCTGTGGAAAATAAATAAATATTTAACTTTTAGTTTTACTTCAATAGTAAAATAGTTTGGTGAGAAGTAGACCAAAAGCACAAACTAACAGACAGATGTTTAACAGTTAACAGTTTCTCTAAATTTTACACTGATTTTTGTCCTATTTAAAAATAAGTAATTATGAGTTTCAGTCTATGTTTAATATTTTTGGTCCCAGATTTCAAATTTAATGTAAATAACAGCGTTCTTGGCGGGTGACTGAGCTTGCTTTTTCTGGCACTCAGTGATTAGTGATGTAATATTCAGGGTGGTATCAACAATACCGATACTTTGTACAAAAACTTAACGTGTTATTGTATTTCAAATTATAGCTTCATAATGATCACAGGACATCAGACTTCTTGTTCTTATTGTTTAGTTATGAAGAATTATCATATAGTTGTGAGTTAATTGACGCTATTTGAACACGTATATCTTGTCATTTAACATGTATATTGTTGCCTGGACATTTCAACAAAAACATTCAACATTCACACTTTCAACAGGGTCAATATCAGTTCCAATAATTTTAAGTTATTCAGGCAGTTAACTGGGGGAGAGTAGTGCCATGACCACTATATCACTGTGATTGTTACTTTCCACAATAATTAGTTGACACAACAAAACACACTTTTCAGCTTTTCATGCTTTTTGGAGACCTGTAATGTAAATTCTGTCTCTAAAGCACACAAAAAGGTGTGGACATTTTTTATAGTGCATGTTTGAGGTTTATTTTTCCAAAGAAATTGCTGGAGCTATTTATTTTTGTTATTCTGAAATTTGTTGGGTTTGTTGTTGGTTTGTTTATATTTTTGGGTTATTTACAAGTTTATTTGTAGGTTAATATTTGCTTTGTTTTGTTTTGTCGTTTATCTTGTTAAGTCAGCCAGGAAGAACTGTAAGGTCTATATTTTATATATATATATATATATATATATATATATATATATTAGGGGTGCAACGATACTCGTATCGATATCGAACCGTTCGATACAGTGCTTTCGGTTCGGTACGCATATGTATCGAACGATACAACATTTTTAATTTATTTTATCAACTTTCCTTCTGACGATGCTGTCTGTGTTGAGCGTTCAGTGGATCTGCGCTCGACAGTGCAGCCTAGGCGGAGTAGTCGAACACAGATTCACTGAGCGCAGGGCAAGCTAGAGACAGAAGCTAGGCTAGTTGCAACATGGCAAATTGAACCTCCTCCACCCTCATTCACATCTGGCGTTTGGAACTATTTTGGTTTTCATGTGACGTATGACCCTGAAGGTAAGCGTGTCATGGACAAAAGTAAAACAGTATGTTGGATGTGCCAGCAATGCTCAATTGGTGGGAACTAGTGTGTTAGCGCAGTTAGCTCGTTAATGTGTTGACGTCTTCCAGCCCCACTCTTGAGGCGATCCGCGGTAGCTCGTTAACGGAGATTTGCCGTGTTGTGACATTAATGTAATTTCAGATTAACGCTGACAGCACTAGTGGGAAGCCCAGAAGAAGCGTATAGTATAGCTTTTATTTTGGAAAGAGACATTTCTCCATAATAAACTCTCTTTTCCAAAGATGAGTGATTCCTCAATCAGATACAGGGCTCGCAAAATCGCTAGCCCGACGTCCTGGGGCTTTTTTCCAGTCGGGCTACCAAAATCTATCTCTGCCCTGCCCGTCGGCCTATCGTAGGAAGGAAAAATATATGTCAATGCTTTTGCATTCTTTCGGAAATGTAGCTGGGTAATTATGTCATTGGCATCGGCCACTGTCAATATGTGACATACTGAAATCACGTTTGAATTTGCGCTTGTTTTCTGCTTTCACTTTGCAATCGCGTGAACTGTGTATAGAGAGCGACAGTACTGATTGGTGAGTGATGATAATTTGCGCACCAATTCCTCTGACATCGTCTTATCAATCGTTAGCTTACTATGCAAACATGACAAGTGAAATCTCCCGCAGCTTAAACATGTGAGAGGTTGATCGCGCAGAGAATCGCTGAGCGTTATGTTAGTGCGTGTGTAAAAGCAGCAGGATATATATTTTAGTTCTGCTGAGCCAAATAAGACAGGTCAGGGTGAAGAAGTGACAAAACGCAAAAGTTATGACAAATCAGACTATAAGACAAAAAGAAAGTGCAGCTTTATGGTTTCATGGACAAAAGAATTTCTGTGGCTGCAATATGACGAGCTAAATAACCAGGGCTGCACATAAGTGGTCCGCAGGTGCGCATTCGCTGTCAAAATAAAAAACGTGCACAAGATAAGAAGTTGCAACGTGTGTTTGCGTACATAAGATTTTCTGGAGGAGGACAGACATTTGTTTAGAACTCTTAAAGATGTCAAAGAAGCTCCTTTAAGCAATTACTGTGATGTTCCTCCACCTCCAAAGAAATGTCAGAAGGAGTCCGAACCACAAAAGAAGCGCGTATTCTTGGAAAAGTGGTTGCAGGAGGTGAGCTGGCTTCAAACAAATGATGAACGCACAGAGATGTGGTGCAGAATGTGTCGTGAAAATTTAATAAATGACAAATTAATAAAAAGGCATGAACATTTTTTTTGTATCGAAAAAATATCGAACCGTGACACCAAAGTATCGAACCGAACCGAACCGTGAATTTTGTGTATCGTTGCACCCCTAATATATATATATATTAAAAAAACACCCAGCACGCCCCTGCGGGCGGTTTATCCTTCAAGCTCGGGTCCTCTACCAGAGGCCTGGGAGCTTGAGGGTCCTGTGCAGTATCTTAGCTGTTCCCAGGACTGCGCTCTTCTGGACAGAGATTTCCACTGTTGTTCCCGGGATCTGCTGGAGCCACTCTCCTAGCTTGGGAATCACCGCACCTAGTGCTCCGATTACCACGGGGACCACCGTCACCTTCACCCTCCACATCCTCTCGAGCTCTTCTCTGAGCCCTTGGTATTTCTCCAGCTTCTCGTGTTCCTTCTTCCTGATATTGCTGTCATTGGGAACCGCTACATCGATCACTACGGCCGTCTTCTGTTTGTCTACCACCACTATATCCGGTTGGTTAGCCACCACCACCTCTATGGATCTTATACTCAGAGCTTGTTCTTGTGCTGCCATGATTAGTGCTTCAGTGCTGTCTTTCAGTACAGCTTTGTCCAGCCACTGGTAGGATATCAGCCACCTTCTCTATCTGCATATATATATATATATATATATATATATATCCAGAAATCTTACCAGTGGCTGGACAAAGCTGGACTAAAAGACAGCACTGAGGCACTAATCATGGCAGCACAAGAACAAGCTCTGGGTACAAGATCCATAGAGGCTGGGGTCTATCACACCAGGCAAGACTCCAGGTGCAGGCTGTGTAAAGATGCCCCAGAGACAATCCAGCACATAACAGCAGGGTGCAAGATGCTAGCAGGCAAGGCATACATGGAACGCCATAACCAAGTGGCCGGCATAGTGTACAGGAACATCTGTGCCGAGTATAACCTGGAAGTCCCGAGGTCAAAATGGGAAATGCCCCCAAGGGTGATGGAGAATGACCGAGCTAAGATCCTGTGGGACTTCCAGATACAGACGGACAAAATGGTGGTGGCTAACCAACCGGACATAGTGGTAGTAGACAAACAGAAGACGGCCGTAGTGATCGATGTAGCGGTTCCAAATGACAGCAATATCAGGAAGAAGGAACACGAGAAGCTGGAGAAATACCAAGGGCTCAGAGAAGAGCTCGAGAGGATGTGGAGGGTGAAGGTATCGGTGGTGCCAGTGGTAATCGGAGCACTAGGTGCGGTGATTCCCAAGCTAGGAGAGTGGCTCCAGCAGATCCCGGGAACAACAGCGGAGATCTCTGTCCAGAAGAGCGCAGTCCTGGGAACAGCTAAGATACTGCGCAGGACCCTCAAGCTCCCAGGCCTTTGGTAGAGGACCCGAGCTTGAAGGATAAACCGCCCGCAGGGGCGTGCTGGGTGTTTTTTTTTATATATACATATATAAATAAAGGGACTGGTATAGGACCAGAATGCACTGGGGTGGGCCTATGGTTTTTTCCAGAGCAGGAGAAGCAGCGGGTAGGAACAAAGATGGATCTTTGTTATTGCTTTCCAAACTGGAAAAATAAACAATAAAATGCAACTTTCGAGTTTGATAATTGAACTTCTTTTGCCTGCATACAGAACATTACCACAGTGCAGCAGTGGCTTGTGAATTTTAAGCTGTAGGATGTTTGGTTGGACAAAGGGAATCCCCACTACAGAAATAATTAACACAGTTCAGCGGGCTACATACTGAACTTACTGAAAAGCAAAGTATCAATCCAGTCATGCTAGTATTGATCCGTAACCAATACTAGTGTTGGTATCAATACTATCAATATTTGGATTGATCCGCCCACCTCTATCAGTGACAGCTGTGAGTGTTTTCTTGACTCATGCAGGGCCTCCACATGTTTCTCCTCCACTTAATCTACACTCCAATCAAAGGAGTGCAGACAACACCAGCTCATCCCACATTCACTTTGTTGCCGCCTATAAGGAGGTGTTTTTGTGAGATTTTCATGGACATTCACGGCGTCCTGATTTATTGATGAGCAATTTTAATATAATTTATTAACCAAACAGGCTGGAAAAGTGTGGAATTTGAGCCTAGATGTTGTGTAACTCCACATGTTCATATAAAGAAAATACCTGTGATAATGCACCGAGGAGTTTCTTGTGGCTTTGAGAGCAGCGATGTTATAAAAGCAGGAATGACTCCTCGTGTCGCCCTCACCTGTAGACTGTCGGCTCTCATCACAGCATCAGCAGCGCTCAGGTTCCTACTCAAAGACGCTCACAGATCTCTGTGCTACACATCCAATAATATCATTAATGTGAATGTTTTAATATTTTTAGTGCAAAATCTGATCTGGTCACAGCGCTGAAAAACACCAAATGTGTCCCAGCATGGAGTCAAATTCAAGGTCTGAATTATTGTTTCAGTCCTCTGCTCTTAGTAAATGTAATAAAAATGACAACATGGTTGTAAAATCTTAGAGGAACCTTTTTCACCTTTTTGTCAGGTCACAGCAAAAGAAATTAACTGATTTATCAGAAAGTATTTTTTGCATAATCATCAATGATGACATGAAGCATTTGCTGGAGACTGAAATACTGTAAGTAGAACTCCAGATTAGATTAATGTCACATGATCATATTAAACAGAGACACCTCTAGAAAAACCTCAGGCCAGTCTGGTGTTTAGTTTTTTTTGTTGGAGGATTTTGTTGGACTGATGACGGCTGCAGAGTTTCAGAGGATGGAAAGTAAATCTAGAATCAGGATCTGTGTCGGCTGCTCAGGACTCCAGCTTAGTGTGTTTGTCTGATCCTGCAGCAAATGCATTCTGTTTTTATCCACTCTCTTTTTCTAAAATCTACATTGTTAATGATGTTTTTTTTTTTTTTTTTAATCTTCCACTGAGACAAAAGCAGCCATAAATGTAGATCCTCTATATGTTGATCACATCTCTGTGTCAGTATAACACTTTATTGCAGTCTCTCCAGGGCTCGCAAAATTTTCAGTCGGGCCACCAAAATCTATCTCTGCCCTGCCCGTCGGCCTATCGTAGGAAGGAAAAATATATGTCAATGCTTTTGCATTCTTTCGGAAATGTAGCTGGGTAATTATGTCATTGGCATCAGCCACTGTCAATATGTGACATACTGAAATCGCGTTTGAATTTGCGCTTGTTTTTTGCTTTCACTTTGCAATCGCGTGAACTGTGTATAGAGAGCGACAGCACTGATTGGTGAGTGATGATAATTTGCGCAACAATTCCTCTGACATCATCTTATCAATCGTTAGCTTACTATGCAAACATGACAAGTGAAATCTCCAGCAGCAAGCTTAAACGTGTGAGAGGTTGATCGCGCAGAGACTCGCTGAGCGTTATGTGAATGCGTGTGTAAAAGCAGCAGGATATATATTTTAGTTCTGCTGAGACAAATAAGACAGGTCAGGGTGAAGAAGTGACAGCCAAAGAAAAGCTTACCACAAAACGGAAAAGTTATGACAAATCAGACTATAAGGCAAAAAGAAAGTGCAGCTTTATGGTTTCATGGACAAAAGAATTTCTGTGGCTGCAATATGACGAGCTAAATAACCAGGGCTGCACATAAGTGGTCCGCAGGTGCGCATTTGCTGTCAAAATAAAAACCCGCACAAGATAAGAAGTTGCAACGCGTGTTTGCGTACATAAGATTTTCTGGAGGAGGACAGACATTTGTTTAGAACTCTTAAAGATGTCGAAGAAGCTCCTTTAAGCAATTACTGTGATGTTCCTCCACCTCCAAAGAAATGTCAGAAGGAGTCCGAACCACAAAAGAAGCGCGTATTCTCGGAAAAGTGGTTGCAGGAGGTGAGCTGGCTTCAAACAAATGATGAACGCACAGAGAGGTGGTGCAGAATGTGCCGTGAAAATCCCACTCTAGTGGACAAAAACAGCCTTTTATATGGACGCAAACGCGCGTTGCAACTTCTTATCTGGTGCGCGTCTTTCATTTTGACAGCGAATGCGCACATGCGGACCACTTATGTACACCCGTGTAAATAACATAATGTTCTGTCGGGTGTGTTGTTGGTTTTCCCTCGATTTCTGAGTCGACAAGCGCCTTTGTTACTGGGACCAGTAATTTTAAGAAAGGCTCCCATTAGAACCCATGAGAAATGCAAGAAATACATTATTGCTCAGTCTACAATATCTTTCCCAGAACAAACACCAATTGCAAATAACATACTAAAAATAAACCTGAAAAATCAGTTTAGAACAGCGTACTATGTTGCAAAGAGTGAACTACCACTGGCACAATTTAGCAGTCTTTGCAAACTTCAAAAAGCAAATGGCCTCGATCTTGGTTCCACTTGCCTCTTACCTGTGACTTCAGTGGAAATTTCAAATTCAGGATCTGACACAGACTGATTCATGTCCTACAGTTCTTACAAGTTCATAGAAATTTCTGTTCAATTAGAACCAAGTATTTGAGTTGATGATTGTAATTTTTATACAATGTTGTAATTTGTTTTTCAACAATTTTTTGATTAATGTTTTGTTTCCTTTACAATATTATACTTTAATGTATAATATTGTAAAGGAAACAAAACAGGAAACAAAACATCAATCAAAAAATTGCTCTTTTTTATTCGGGCTACTTAAATTTAATTTGGGCTACCAAAAACTGAAGAGTCCCTGCCCGAAGGGCTACCAGGGATTTTGAAATTTTGCGAGCCCTGCTCTCTCTGGTTCACTGCAGTCTTTGTCTCTGTGTTTCTGTCAGATGCTCACATTGTCCAGCAGATGTGCGGCTGTGAATGGGATGAAGAAACAGGTGAAGTGAAAGGATATATGCAGTTTGGTTATGATGGAGAGGACTTCATAATCTTTGACCTGAAGACAGAGACATGGGTCACTCCTGTACAACAGGCTCACATGACAAAGTTGAAGTGGGATCGTGACAGTGCTCTGAAGGCTCAGGAAAAGAACTACTTCACCCAGATTTGTCCTGAGTGGCTGAAGAAGTATGTGAACTATGGGAGGAGCTCTCTGATGAGAACAGGTAAAATCTATGACCACAATTAGATTGTTAACCAAAAGTTATATGTCTCAGTTTATTACTTAATATATTATTAAATTAACCTTTTCATGCATGAATTATGAAAACCTTCTTGAGTATTTTTATTCATCTTTAGGCATGAAAAAAAGATTTTTGAACTTCATTTTTTTAAACGTACTTTTCATTTTCAAAGAGTATTTTTACATGTCCACTTAGTTGTACAACAAACATTTTGACTTATGAATTTGACAAATGAATAATTAATATACACTGTGTAAAAACTATAACATAACAAAAATATATTTTTAAATATATTTTAAAAATATTTTATAACAGTATAACAATATATGTAACAACTATAACAACTATAACCCTGCAAGGCATGGAGTGACACATCAGTGTCCAATGTAGTGGTTTATGTGCAAGTTTACCATCAACACTGACACAAATACAAGAAAACAGCCTTTGAATAGTTGTCCACTGTAGTGACCACTATGTGTGAAAGGGTTAATATAATTGCACTTCGCGTGACATTTTGACACAGTTTTTAAATTTAATTTAATTTTATAAACTACATCACATCAAAAGAAATTGGTATGGTTTTAATAATAATAATAATAATAATAATAATAATCTTTTAAAGTTGCTCCTGGTCGTCACAGCAGATCATCTTTCACTGTTTTAGCTCTGATATACTCATTTCTAATCCTTCTCACTCCTTATCATAAATTTAATATCATCAGTTCTGTCTCCTGTATTTGTCTCAGTGCCACCATCCTCAGATATTAAATCACAGCAGGTCTCACTGCCATCTTGTAAACCTTCCTTTCCATTCTTGTTCGTCTCCATCCACTCCACTTTGTCTGCACTCTCTTCTTCACGTCTCGTCTGCACTGTGCGCCTTTCCAGCTCAAATAAAAGTAATAGTAATAGTAATAATACAGAAAGAATGAACTGTTTGTCTTTACTCCACAGAGCGTCCCTCAGTGTCTCTCCTCCAGAAGTCTTCCTCCTCTCCAGTCACCTGCCACGCTACAGGTTTCTATCCTAATGGAGCCGAGATGATCTGGAAGAAAGATGGAGTGGAGCTTCATGACGGTGTGCACAAAGGAGAGATTCTCACCAACAATGACGGGACCTTCCAGATGAGTGTTGACCTGGATGTCTCATCAGTGAAACCTGAAGACTGGCACAGATACAGATGTGTGTTTCAGCTCTCTGGTGTGAACGAGGACATCGTCACCAAACTGGACAAAGCAGAGATCAAGACCAATGAAGGTGAGTCTGGAATCAGGATCAGATAAGTGATAAACGTGGGAAACACACACTTAAATTACTGCAATACCCTGTGGTTCATGTTGGATGAGAAAGTTTGTTTGCTTTGATATTCTTTCTGTCAGCTTCTGTCAGAATAATTTTAAGGCCTAAATCAGTTTAGACCAAGTTGTGTTTTTCCACCACATTTTTTCCTTGCTGAACATTGATGAATATAAAACATGTTCATGTGTGGCCACTGATTATCTGACTAATGGATTTAGAAGATAAAATAGTAAATGGGGGAAAATGTATTTTTGAAAACATTGCCAATAAATTTGAACATAGCAATGTACTGAAATTAAATTTAATGGCAGAACTTTTATTATTGGAATGAAAACAAAAATTAGTGAGACAAACATGTAGTGACCATAAACGAAGCTATTGTACATGATTGTTATCTGATTGGAAACTTTTTGTTCTCACCTTTTGTTTGTTCTGTGATCCACAGGAAATTCCTTCTCCCTGATCATCCCTGTCGTTGTTGCTGTGATTGTTCTTGCTGCCATCGCTGTGATCATAGTCATAATTAACAGTTTTCAAAAGAAAACAAACAATGCACACAGGATTAAACAGGTAACAACCAAAAGCAGTGTAAGCTGAGTCTTCAGGTTAATATTAAAGTATTTTAACACTTTCTCTGCCAGCAGGATGATCAGACTCTTTTAAATCCTCAATATATTACAACGATATTCATTAATCATGCTTGTTGTGTTTCATAACTTGCCCCTTCATTTCTCTGCATTATCCCACTTGTAGATTTTTGTCCAGTTACTTCACTTTTTCTTCTTGTCTGTTATTTACTTTTTTCTGCATCGTTTTTCTTTCTGTCTTTGTGTTTTTTTTGTTTTTTGTTGTTCTCTAATCTCTTGTCCACACTAAATTAAAAAGGGTTTCTGTACTTTAATCTAAACAGTCTTTCAGGGCTGTTTCCTGTTGTGTTCGATTGTTGTAAAAGTGACAGATGAGAGCAGGATGTGGACTAACATTGTGTTTCTGACCTACAGATGCAGAGAACTGTGATGTCAAGGAGCAAATGCTTCCTCGAGCCTAAACCACAAACAGCTCTGCACACAGTGAGTTACTTTATATTTGTGTCTCATGTTTTAGCTTTCTTTTTAAACTTATGTAAAATACTGGCTGTAGAAAAATCTCCTGTTTAAATATATCCAAAAAAAGTGCTTTAGTATAACTTTAAATCATATTAAGAGAAAGATGCTTTCAAAATAACGTTTCATGAAATTATTTAACAAAATTAAAACAAATGTGTTAATTCCATTCAGAAACATAAGAAGTAAATACTTGATTGAATCAGAATTTTAGATCTTAATGAAACTGTAAATATGTTATTTGTGGATTTGATTAATCCTAACATTTATTTTATTTCTTTATCTCTACAGACAACCTGAGAGAAGACGTGGTGTCTGCTCGTTCTTCTCCATAAACTGGAATTCATTGAATTCGTTGATTGTTCACATCACAAAATCTGTTAAAAAGATCTAAAATCTAAAATACAGTTGCAGATGCTTATTAGTCAATATTTAATGGAAAGGAGTTTGAAAATGAGTTGGCCAATGTTTAACATAAACATCATAATGGTGGCATTAAATTATTCTGAATTTGTTGTTTTCAGTTTAAAAAAAAAAGGCAATTTAAAAAAAAAAATCTAACACAGATGTGACCACTTGGAGAGACGTAAAACACAATAAAAACAATATGAAACAATGGAATCATCACAGCAGTTGTAGTACAAACATACTTATTATTGTTAAAGCCTTTGTGTGTTCATCTTCACTCAAACATATTATTTAGTGTTTCTGGGGTTTTCTTGTAAGTTATTTCATCACTCATGAATGCTGAGATTCCCTCACTCTCAGTGATAAAGGAATCATGATATATTTCTAAATCTTGTAAATTTACTTAAAATTTGTTTTAAAAGACTAACTTGTGTTGAATTCCAGGAGACCTTAAAAGATTTTACTTTATATCTGATTTATTTCTTAATTAATGAAGATGATGTTTATTCTCTGTTGTTTGATTTAAGATATGTTTTGAGTTTTTTGATTTTAGAGTTTAGTTCAAGTTGAGATTCTGGAGGGTTGTGTGGGTTATGTTTTTAACACATAGGTTTGTGTGTTTCTGTTAATATATCAGTAAAACTGCATTGCTCTTTCTCTGCTTTTTGTACTTTTGCTTTTCAATAAAGTCCCAAATAATCCAAATTTCTGTGACTGTTTTTAAAATTAAATGTACACTTGGCTAAAGTTTCATGAATCCAGCCCAAATATTAATGGATTAGCTACAATTTAACTTGTGATAGTAGCTCAGTAAGCTTAAGGTGTAATGATGCCAGCTCCAGTCCATTAAGTGTCCTTGTGACAAAAGTATTGTTTGTGTTGTATTGTGGTTTGATGTTTGCTTTTGTGGATGTTTATTTTTTTCATTCGGTTTACCAACACTAGACTTGACAATTTGCATATGATGAAGGAACTGACCTCACAGCCCATTGTTCCTTCAGAGGGCTGGTTTCAGCTATTGTGCAAATGTACTGTTTATAAGGTTGAGGAAACCTGCAGTCAGCTGAGACTGAGGAAGTCACCTGATGATGACAAAATGTTTCTTCCACTGAAAACTACGTCCAGATGAACAGAATCAACCTTTTGGAAACACCACACTTTATAGACTTGTGCTTTCCAGAATGGTCACCTGAATCAGATAGAGTATAAAAGGAAGCCAGCTGCTTTTAGAGGGCTTGGGTTCTTTGGCGTGTGTTGACACATAAACTCATACTTTATTTAATAAAGACTACCAGTTGATGGCAAAAATGGAAACAAAACAACACAAGGAGCACAAGTCCAGAAATAAACAGAAAAAAACCCAAAACAAACTACACAGGGTCAAACCATGAGTCCACGAAAAGTCCTGGGGGCCGACCATGCGGACGGCAACGGCCATGACGGGGAAACAGACAAAACAAATCAGGAGGCCGGCCACGCGGAAGGCAGTGGCGGCAACAGAGCAGGTCCGGAGGTCGGCCGCGATGCCAGCGGCGGCGACTAACTGTCCCAGGCTGCGACGGCCATGACGCCCAACTAGAGGCCTGGAAAGCGGCCGGCAGAGGTGAGACGGAACAGGACGAGCTGGAACTGATGACGGTGTGGCAACCGCAGGACCAGACAAGGCTGAGCCAGACGAGGCTGAAGCAGACGAATGCGAAGGCGAAGACACGGAGGCTGAGTCAGGCGTGGATGAAGACACGGAGGCTGAGCCAGGCGTGGATGAAGACACGGAGGCTGAGCCAGGCGTGGATGAAGCCACGGCTGCGGAACCTGACGGCAGCGTGGCGGCTGCGGAACCTGACGGCGGCGATGCTGCAGGCGGCAATGCCGCAGGCGGCAATGCCGCAGGCGGCGATGTGGAAGTAGCTGATGATGATGCTGCAGGTGACGATGTGGAAGTTGCAGGGGATGATACAGCAGGTGACGGCTGAACAGACTTCCCCGGACCGTCAGCAGACATGAGGATGTGCTGGCTGGGTCCTCCAGGACCCCCAGCAGACGAGGCGTGGTGCTGGACGGGCTCTTCAGGCCCTCCAGCCAACGAAGCAGGAAGCTGGCTAGGTTCTCCCGAACCCCCAGCTGACGAGGCATGAGGCTGGACGGGCTCCTCGGGCCCTCCAGCTGACGTACCAGAATGCTGGCTGGGTTCTCCTGAACCCCCAGCTGACGTGACTTGAGGCTGGACAGGCTCCTTGGGCCCTCCAGCTGACGTGGCATGAGGCTGGACAGGCTCCTTGGGCCCTCCAGCTGGAGCAGATGCAGGACCAGAGGCAATTGGGACCCCTGGCTGACGGTGAAGATGAGTGGCTGACTAAACTGATGACAAAGTTAATGATTCCTCTACTACCTGCGCTACTGACTGGGCTATGGACTGTAGCAAAGTTTGCAGAAAGTCTGATTGTGGTAGCGACTGAGCTATGGGTAGCGGGGTTGAAGCCTGAGCTACGGGTGACTGAATTTGAGATGAAAGTGGTGGTGGAGTAGGCGACTGGGCTACAGGCTGGGCGGCTAACTGGGCTACAGGCCGGGCAGCTAACTGGGCTACAGGTGGCTGCTGAGCAGAAAACACTGTAAACTTAGCTGAAGGTGGCTGCTGAGCAGGTAACTGAGCTGACACGGGCTTAAGAGTCTCTGGGATGACACACACATTGTTTGCTCTCACAGAAGTGTTGAGTTGAGGACGAACAGCAGTCTCTACATGCTTGACGGGTTCAGGAGCATGATAATCATCCAGAACTTTCTGAGGCATAGAGTCATAGATCTCCTTGGTTTCATCAACAAGTTCTTATTTCAGCAGGGGGCAAAAGAGTAGCCCCACCACTCACCCTAGCCGGCTGTTCAGAAAAAATCCTAGGCTCCTGCTGGAGCTGTGAACGCCGGCGGCATGTCCGCCGCTTCCCTGTCGAAGAGGGATCGGGACTGGCTGAGGGTGACATGGCAAAACTCTGCTGCGGCTGCTCCTCCTGCGGTGTGGAAACGCTGGGTGAGTTGGGTGGCAAAATAATGATCCCTAACATTTTGTAGAACGCCTGTGCAGGCGTAAGCTGGTTGCTTGCAGTCTTGTAGTAATCCTCCTGGAACCGGCTGGAGCGTCTTCTGCGAGACCGGGGTGTCCGAGGAAAGGAAGCAGACGAGTGGGCCGAAGGGTAGGCTGCGAGTGAGGAACGGCAGCACGGAGGCCCACCAAGCGCTAAAAGGCGAGCAGCGCTTCCTCAGTGAGTCTGCTGGATCCATAGTGGTCGCGTCGTTCTGTCAGGGCTTTGTGTGCGGGCAGGTGGAGATGTGGATCCAAATGCAGGACTCAGAGACGGAAATGTAACTGAAAACCTCAGCTTTATTGCTGGCACTAGTGATGGGTCCAGCAACACTGACGCACCGACGCATGTATCAAGCTCACCTAGTCACATGATCGATACAGCTGCTGTCTCGCTCATTGCCAACGCGCGCAATTACTCTCACAAAGAAAGAAAAATACATATCCCTCTACAACAAAACGGAGCCCGAAAGAAAAAGAAAAGTTTCTGCTGTGTGGGATCATTTTGATCTTTTAACTGCAAATAAGGTAACTGTTTGTCTGCCTTTGTTTCAGTGTAATCTATCAGAATAGGAAAAATATTGTGACTTGCAGTGTAAAATATTTATTTTATTTTTTGCAGGTTAAATGTCGCATCTGTTCTGCGGAGCTTTCGTACACAAACAAAAGCACCTCCTCAATTTTTAGGCATTATAGAGCCAAACATGAAAATCAGGAGACAAACACACCGAGAATGAACACAGGTAGGCCTATATAGACATTGAGCAGCTTTATCTTTTTTTTTTTAAATTAATATGTTTTATTATTTTGAAATCAAGCATCTAGGAAGATTGCTCTAGACCAGGCAGTCCTGAATTTTATTATAAAGGACTGCCAACCCCTTAGCATTGTGGAGAGTGAGGGGTTCAGGGAGCTGGTTCAGGTCCTTGATCCATCATATGTTTTGCCAAACAGAAAGGTTTATATAGACAATGTTTCATCAGGTAGCTGATGTTAAGTACTGCATACTGATTTAGTTTTGTTTCATCTTCAGACCATAAAGGAATTGATAGCCAAAAAACATACGGAGGAACTCGAACGAGTGAAAATGGAAGTACAGCAAGCTGTGGCAGTGAGTATAACAGCTGACCTGTGGACCTCTTTGAACATGGAGGCTTACTTGGCTCTTACCTGTCACTACATTAATGAGAATATGCAGTTGTGTACATCTGTGTTGGGTGTGAAACACTTTCCACAAAGTCACACTGCAGACAATTTGGCCCAATTCAAAAAAGGGCATGATGGATGACTGGGCCATCACAAATAAGGTAAGGTGTCTTGTGACCGATGCAGCACCAAACATGATTGCAGCAACAAGAACTCTCCAAATTCGACATTCAGTTTGCATACACAAACTCAATTTATTAGTCAAGAAATCATGCGATCAAATCCCCGAACTTTCATCCATAAGAGATAAATCTAGAAAAATCGTATCATTCTTCAGATCCAGCACTACAGTCAAAGAAAAGCTTGCTCAAGTGCAGCAGCAGATGGGACGGCCCATCTTGAAACTTATCAACGAGGTACCAACGCGTTGGAACAGCACATATCAGATGCTGTCACGGCTACATGATGAGAAAGAAGCAGTCTGGGTATCTCTTGCTTCTCTTCCAACAGATTTAACTCCACTTACGACCGATGAGTGTAACATCATAAGGGAAGCACTTCTTGTGTTGGCCCCTTTCCATCAGGCCACAGTGGAGTTGTCTGAGGAGAGGAGAGTTTCAGGATCAAAGGTGATCCCGATGATGAAAATGCTATATTGTGCACTTGAGCGGAACTCTTTACATCTACACACACAAGCTGCCACCCATCTCCATGACCAACTTAGGCATCGTGTCACAGACGCTGCTTCTAATCTGGAGTCATTAAGTGTGTTGACCCTATCAACACTTTTAGACCCCAGATTTAAAACACTCGGATTTCGTAGTTCCTCCAAGTGTAGTGAGGCAGTCAATCGCCTGAAAGTGGAGTGTGCTGCAGTAATTGCCCGCACAACATCTGAGCCACAGCCTGGACCTTCATCAGAGCAGTCACCTGTTCCAGGCAAGTTCAGTATTATCAGCTTATTCATACATTTATTTTGATGCTAATGTGTACTAATTTGGAGTAGATGACAAAAACTAAAACGGCCATGCATTTTTTATTATTTCAGAAAACCTGTGGCATCGGCTCGATGAAGAAGTTGGCAGACAAACAAACAATGCAACAGCAGACTCCATCATTGAGGTCCAGCGCTACTTGGCAGAGAGAAACATTCCACGATCAGAGGATCCTTTAACGTACTGGGGGAATAGAAGAACATCTTATCCTAACCTTTTCCACCTGGCATTACAGTTTTTGTGTACCCCAGCTTCATCTGTGCCTGTGAGTTTTCCAAAGCTGGGAAATAGTGTCAAAAAAACGCAATAGACTGAATGCAAAAACATTGGACAAACTTATTTTTCTGAATAAAAATTTATAATAAACTCTGAGTCAATTACATTTAAATGGGTAATATTACATTTGCAATACTTTCATTCTAATTTTCACTTAATGTCATTCACAATATATTTTAAAGATGTCTACAATATTTGAAATGTAAAAGATAAAAAATGATTCCATGGACAGTACAATACCTTATAGTGTATACAAGTATGACTAGGTCATTGAATTAGTGTCTGTTGCGAGTCTGAAGTAAGTTGCCTGCAATGATATTTAAGGTCCAGCAGGTGTCAGTATGGAGCAAAACAGCAGCACTGTATCGACACTGTGTCGACACAGTGTCGATACAGTTTGGGGAATGTGCTGAAACGCTTCACGAGGCCTCATCTACCGATCACTAGCTGGTACCAAACAAAACAGAAACCAAACATGAAAACACTAACTGGAAAACACAGGCAGGATCTGAGGGTACGACGCAACACTGAGCATGGGAAAACACAGGGCTTATATACACAGGGTGGTAATCAGGGAATGGGCAACAGGAGGGAGACACAGCTGGGAGAGATCAGGGCTAACGAGACAAGGGGAGCAAAGCTGCACACACTAACATAAGACAAAGACGCAGACACGACACAGAGACAGACTGGACACTGAACTGAACCGGCAATAAACATGGGAACACAAAACCTAAGAACTACTCCCTAAACCAGAATAAGTGAAAACATAGATTCATCATCATCATCATCATAAGC
Source organism: Neolamprologus multifasciatus (assembly GCF_963576455.1). Lineage (NCBI taxonomy): Eukaryota > Metazoa > Chordata > Actinopteri > Cichliformes > Cichlidae > Neolamprologus > Neolamprologus multifasciatus. The sequence continues at coordinate 6,062,350 of NC_140459.1, read as the reverse complement.
ACTACAAGAGAATAAGAAAACAAACACACCAAAATAACTGAAACACAGATTCATCATAAAACCCAACAAAGCACCAGAGAAATTTAAAGAACAAACCATCATTCAAAAATAACCCAAAACATAACAACTCAAAAAACTGGGTCGAACCAACCCAGAACCGTGACAATAACAAATTAATGATTCAGATTTAGTCCTGTGAAGTTTACATTTATATGTATTTATGCTTTACATATATATTACATATATAATTTATTCAGAAACAGACTTTGCACATTCAAAACATGAGAGGACAATAAGTGCTGCGAAATTATTTATATTTTGAGCTAAATGTTCCTTTGTCCTACAAGCAAAACTAATTTCCATGTGCTCTTAACTCCAATGTGAGATTTAAAAGGTGTTTCTTTCAAAAATGGCAGTATTATGTTTAATGTTAGTAAAACTGTCAGGTTAGATTAGTATGTGTTTCTGAGTTTAAGGCTGAGGTCCAGGAGAAGCTAAATCCAAAAGCTGAATGACAAAAAAAAACCCTGAGCACAGTGAGCTGCACCAAAGCTTAAAAAAAAAAAAATCATTCTTAAAGCACTGGAAAAAATTTTTACTGTTATTTTTAGTCTCTGTAAACTCTAAATTGTTCTGGCTAACAAAATCTTTTGCACCAAAAAAGCAGCTATATTAGAAATCAAAACATTTATTATAATCAAATTTATTTATTTATACTCTGAAAGAAACTTTTTAAAATTATTTGAGAAAAGATTTCTGTAGATAAATCTACATTATGCTTAAATGTTGAAGTATCCAAAGATGATGACCTTGCCTGGAACAATATTTTAATATTTAAGGAAAATAAACTGTAAAAATTGACAAAATTAGAAAGTACTTTATATTCTGAGGTCTCATTTTCAATTCATCTCACATGACTTAATTCAAACACTTTTCATCCAGAATGTCAGGAAGTGAAATAATGTGTCAGTGCTTACTGGCAAAACTCTCTGTAAAACCACTCGGGTCAGTTCTGATTGGATAGGATTTTTCAGCCTGAGGTCACTATTAAAAAAAAGCAAAATCTGTGTCTGCTTTAGTACTACATATAGAGCTCGCTTCTTGGTTTAACTCCATCTCATCCCAGTGTATTTCTCAGATGGAGTTAAACTGGGATTAATAAAAAAATCAAACAAACAATACATGTAAATACCTGATTTTGCTGTCTGTCTAAGTTTATCTGTGGTAAAGATGTGATATTAGCTGTTAGTACAGTGATATGCAAAAGTTTGGGCACCCCTGATAATTTCCATGATTTTTCTTCATAAATCATTGGTTGTTTGAATCAGCAATTTAAGTTAAATATATCATACAGCAGACAAACATAGTGATATTTGAGAAGTGAAAGGAAGTTTATAGGATTTACAGAAAGTGTGCAATAGATACTTAAACTAAATTAGGCAGGTGCATAAATTTGGGCACCCCAACAGAAATATTACATCAATATTTAGTAGATCCTCCTTTTGCAGAAATAACAGCCTCTAAATGCTTCCTATAGCTTCCAATGAGAGTCTGGATTCTGGCTGAAGGTTTTTTGGCCCTTTCGTCTTTACAAAACATCTCCAGTTCAGTCAGGTTTGATGGTTTCCCAGCATGGACAGCCCGCTTTAAGTCACACCACAGATTTTCAATAATATTCAGGTCTGGGGACTGAGATGGCCGTTCCAGAACGTTGTACTTGTTCCTCTGCATTAAAGCCTTAGTAGACTTTGAGCAGTGTTTAGGGTCGTTGTCTTGTTGAAATATCCAGCCCTGGCCAAACTTCAACTTTGTGACTGATTCTTCAACATTGTTCTCAAGAATCTGCTGATACTGAGTGGAATCCATGCGACCCTCAACTTTAACAAGATTCCCAGTCCCTGCACTGGCCACACAGCCCCACAGCATGATGGAACCATCACCACATTTTACTGTGGGTAGCAAGTGTTTCTTTTGGAATGCTGTGTTCTGTTTCCTCCATGCATACCGCCTCTTGTTATGTCTAAATAACTCAATTTTAGTTTCATCAGTCCACAGCACCTTATTCCAAAATGAAGCTGGCTTGTCCAAATGTGCTTTAGCAAACCTCAAACGACTCTGTTTGTGGCATTTGCACAGAAAAGGCTTCTTCTGCATTACTCTCCATTACAGCATCTCCTTGTGCAAAGTGCGCTTAATAATTGAACGATGCACAGTGACACCATCTGCAGCAAGATGATGTTGCAAGTCTTTGGAACTGGACGGTTCTCACCATCCTTTGCCTCTGCTTATCTAAGATTTTCCTTGACCTGTCACTTTGGGCCTTAACTAGAACTGTGCCTGTGGTCTCCCATTTCCTCACTATGTTCCTCACAGTGGAAGCTAACAGCTGAAATCTCAGAGATAGCTTTTTGTATACTTCCCCTAAACCATGATGTTAAACAATCTTTGTTTTCAGGTCATTTGAGAGTTGTTTTGAGGCTCCCATGTTGCCACTCTTCAGAGAAGATGCAAAGAGGAGAAAAACTTGCAATTGGCCACCATAAATACCCTCTCTCATGATTGGATTCACCAAACAAACTTTAGCACTGTAATCAGTGCTAAAGGTATTTAAATCAATAAAACAATAAGGGTGCCCAAATTTATGCACCTGCCTAATTTTGTTTAAGTAACTATTGCACACTTTCTGTAAATCCTAAAAACTTCATTTCACTTCTCAAATATCATTGTGTTATTATGCTGTATGATATATTTAACTGAAATTGCTGATTCAAACAACCAAAGATTTATGAAGAAAAATCATGGAAGTGATCAGGGATAACCAAACCTTTGCATACCACTGTATGTGACTGCTAAAAATAGGTTAGATCAGATGCTGATGTACAGGGTGGGCCATTTATATGGATACACCGTAATAACATGGGAATGGTTGGTGATATTAAAGTCCTGTTTGTGGCACATTAGTATATGTGAGGGGGCAAACTCCTCAAGATTGGTGGTGACCATGGTGGCCATTTAGAAGTCGGCCATCTTGGATGCAACTTTTGTTTTTTCAATAGGAAGAGGGCCATGTGACACATCAAACTTATTGGTAATGTCACAAGAAAAACAATGGTGTGCTTGGTTTCAACGTAACTTTATTCTTTCATATGAGAGGCAGCAAGTTATGAGAAAGAGTCTGTGAGGGCAGAGGTCAGATGAGGACAAGAGAATCAGAAATAACAGAAAGTCTTAAAATCCAACATTATATTTTAATTTTTATATGTAAATACATAATATTCAGTCTGTAGCCCTTCGGTTTAGACAATAATACTTAAATATTGCCTCCTAATTTGTTTTTAAAAAAAAATAAAATTCAACATTTCTGATTTTAGGAATTGATCGTTTCATTATTTTATCATTGCAGCAACGTTGCAGAAAGAGAAGGACACACAGCTATTCCAGCTGATTTGGCTGGAATAGGTTTCCAGATGAATTTGTGGCGGATGAATAATTGTTTTAAAATGGATTTAGTAAGAATGTGATTAAGTATAAATAACTTCTGAAAATATGTGATAATAGATGTGACACAAATATACATGATTTGGATTAGACGGCCTACAGTGAGGTAGTGGTTAAAGACGAGGCCCACAGACTACACACCACTAGCTCTTTGTTTCTGAGGTCATTCTGCCTGATAAGTTTCACTTTCGAAAGACAACCTTAGTTCCCTTTTTTTGCCTGGTTACTGTTAAGATGCAGCCAGCTATGAATTCCTATTGGTCAGAGAGGAGCTACTGCGCATGCGGCAGTTTCATTTACACTGTGGCGGAGTCTAAACAAAAAAGACATATTTCTTTTCCTTCTTTGTTACAGTCAGATGTATTACCACCACCCACTGAATTCTGCTGCTGACCCACATCTCAGAAATCCAAATCTTATTAATGAGCGAGAGAGAGATAAATATATTGGATATTGTGGCAAATCCTACTCAAAAAACAAACAAAAAATGTCAGATGAGGACAAGAGAAACAGAACTAGTAAAAAGTCTTAAAATCCAAAAACATACAACTTTGTTTTTATATTCCAAATGCATAATATTATGTCTGTAACCCTTGGATTGAGACAATAATACTTAAATATTGTGGTTTTATGTGTTTTTATACATAGTTCTACATTGCTAAAGTTTTTCTGATGTTAATCATTATTAGCTTCATTTCTTTATCATTGCAACAATGTTGCAAAACCAGGAAGACAAAACGCCTTGACGAAGTGGCGCTTAAATTAGATAACAGCCTCTTTGTTTGTGTGCCAACGCTTGCAAATCAAACCAGATCCAGCTTCATAAACACAAAAACGAAACCTAACAGAGTCATCACGTGGTTTCTCACAAAGCGGCACAGATGGAGGGCTGTTTGAGTCCAGTGGCGGAGCTCTAACATATGGCGTTATTTTTGTGCCACTATTCTGAGCGCACGTAAAAAAAATTTTGCAGGTGCAAGTGTTGCATTTTGAGGAGAAATTTATTTTGAGCGAAGAAAAACTGAATTTGAGTGAACAGAATTCATTGCTGCGTGCAGAAAATGTATTTCAGTGTTTGCTATTATTCACACACACGCAAAATAGCAGCCCCTCTTTCTCAGTTTTTGCATTTGCGCTCGCTCGCAATGTGTTGCTTGCGCTCTCAACATTTCTGCCCGTGCACGCTCAACTCTACACCGTCATAGTTGTGCCACAAAACCAGCCAATCACAGACTTGGATGCAAAAAAAATCTGATTTGCTGTTTTGGTCTCCAATCAGCTCGAAATGACGAAATGCAATATCCCAGAATCCATTTCGTCCAAAACTCAAACGAGGCAGTTGCGGAGAAACACGGCGTGGCGGAGTTTGAAATATTACTCTTTCTGGATCACAAAATAAACTTTTAAGATATTTTCATGTCAGAATGGTGCTGTGTAAACTTCAAATATCTGTTCGATTTATCAAGACATCACATATTTGCATAAGTGCTCTAATGTTTTCGGAGATGCCTGTTACCCACCAGCTGACTGCATAGCTGGACTGGCCATTGGGCATACCGGACATTTGCCCCGTGGGCCGATGGTGATTTTTCATGTTTATGTTTATTTGTTTGTTGTACTAAAAAAAAATTAATTTACTGGCAGCCTATGGTCGGGTTATAATAATAATTTACATAATAAGGACTGTAAATCATTACTGATCCATCATGAAAGTATAACCAAATCAAAATGACTTACAGACACCAGTTTTTAGAAAATAATATTGTAGTTACAAAATGTAAGTTTTTTTTATATAAGATGATCAGAAAAGACAAAACATTGATTCATAAATCTATTTTTGTATTTATAGAGGAGACACTACCCACATAGCAAAATTGGTATGGCCCGGATCTGTCCCACACAATGTGCCCACATACCGCAAAGGATGAAGGCGCTTTGGTGGCCCAGATCTGGTTCACCAGAGGCGGCCAACACATGGGCCAGCACAAGGCCAGTTGCAGACACACTGGTGCTCCTTTGCTGGCCCAGAAGAGTTTCAACTCTGGCCCCAGATGTCAGCCTAATGTGTACGTTAATTAACCATGTAATAAAAACATGTGCATAATAGTGCAAAAGTAACATGACAAAACTCTGTTCAGACAGTGAATGAACAGATTCTTATACAACACTTTTCACGTTCCCAGATTATTGAAAGTGGTCTATACAACATGTCACATTCACCCAACCACACACTTTCTCTAAACTGAGTGCTTCCTAACTACATTCACACTCTTGACACGCAGACTGGAGGAGCCAGGGATAAAACCGCTAACCTTCTGAGCAGTAGGTGACCTGCTCTACGTCCTGAGTTACAGCCACCCACTGGCAAAAATGAGTAAACCGTCACTAGGTTTTGTATAAAGTGTACACTCACAAACCTGTCAAACCTGCATTTGGAACATTGGCTACTATTGCAGTATAGTATTGCAACATGGCATAGGAACATAAATAGTGCCATCATTGCCAGACCTGTCCCACATCTGGTTGACATACACTTTGCCATGACACCAGTCAGTCAGAAGTGCCAGCTCGATGCTGGATCCGGGCCAGACCCGTTTTCTGTGAGCCTGGGCCACATACACCAAACCACAATCAGGCCAGATGTGGCATGCCATCACATAAACAGTGCCATCTATGCCAGGCTTGGCCCATATCTGGATGACATACGTCTTATCATGCCAGAAGTTAGCCAGCAGTGCCGGCTTCACACCAGATCCGGGCCAGACCAGCTTGCTATGTGGGTATAGTTTTTTATTTTGAAAATGTGCTGATTTTTAAAGCTGTTTCTCACTACATTAAATATTTATTACAGTGACCCACTCTATGAAGTATTTCTACACTTGGGATTGTCACGGTTTGCCAGGGCAAGCCGTGGGGATGTGGGGGAAAGGAGGACCCAGAACGCTGGACTCTTCACTGCAAGTGGTGTGTTTATTTACAGTGTGAAAATGACAGTAAATCGCCGTGCTCTCCCTTTACTCCCGTGTCGTGTCTTCTTCTTCTCCTCCTGAGGAAAACAATAGAGACAGCCGTTAAAACACTTAATCTCAGCAGACATACACTCACTGACTTTTAAACTAAACTAGAAGACTGACGTGAAGTCTAACACAATAATCCCACGTCGGTGGAAGCTCCATCGCTCTCCTAAATAGCTCCCCCGACGAGCCCAGATCAGCAGCAGGTGTGTGGCAAGGACTTCGGGTGTGGCCAGTCCCCTAGCAGGGCCACACCCACCAGGCCTGAAGGTGGCTGTGACTTCACCACAGAAAACACATGCACATACACACACACCTGCCTACATACAAATGTGGACAGAGAACAGTAGCAGTGCAGATGAAACACACACCAAATAATAACAACAACAATAACAACAACAACAACAACAATAATAATAATAATAATGATAATAATAATAGCCCACACTGCTCACGGATCATCCCTGTGGACCCAGAGCCGGGTCCACAGGGATGATTGATGAAGTTCAGATGATTCGTTATGACAGCAGCACCAGGAGAGCTGAACCCAAACAGCAGTGGATGAACGATGCAGCAGATACACAGTACTGGGAGAGGAACACTGCGTTTTTTCCTCCATTAATAATTTAAAGCAGCGCTTCAACCAAACTGAAGGTTTGTTGATGTTTTTACTGACACATGCTGTTAATGTTTTTGTGTTTGTTTTTGCAGTACATTGAAAATTTGTCATTTAGATCACAGTGCGAACTCTTGTTTAGATGGTATTAACTTGCCTTGACCACAGTGGCTTAGTCTTGAACCAAATACTCAATTAGATGGTCAAAGGAAAATTAATCAACAGCAGGTTTGATGATTAAATCATGATGAAATTATTTCATCCAACTAAACTCCAAATATTTACAGGTTCCTGTTTTTTCTACAATTTCTCAGTTAATCGATGAAACTGTCATGGACACTGGAAAGGATTGGACTCAAGAGGGTGAGACTTAAAGGTTCAGTGACATTGTGTTTATTTACGGTGAAGGCAAAACAGGGTTACAAACAAAAGGAATGATTGTTAGCGTGTCCAGGGTGCCAGCACAAACAGATCCACAGATAGTCTCTCTCTCTCTCTCTCTCTCTCTCTCTCTCTCTCTCTCTCTCTCTCTCTCTCTCTCGAGGGAAAACTCTCTTGGAAAGTCACTCAAACAAACTCAGGATTCCTGTGCTGTACTTCTGTCGTGACCTTGTCAGTTACCTGTTAGTTACTGTTCTCAGTACTTTAACTTGTTTGTTACCGTTCTTGTTGCCACCGATTTTCAGTCCACTTCAACAATTTCAGCAAATGTGTTTGTTTGTGAGAAGCTGCTAGGAACAAAATTCTCAAAAATGCAATTTAAAATGAGTTGTCTCTTTTGTTATGACACGATGCGACCACAGGAGCAGAACACACAGACATGTTTTGGACACAGTGCAGGGGTTATACTTACAGTGACACAAACAACACAATTCTGGCGCCGCGAGGAAGTGCTCGAACGGTCTACGGAAAAAGATTACTTGTGTACTTGCGCTTACTTGTCACGACCTGATTACTAGCCCGGGCTGACGAGGAGCCGGTGTTCTGGGAATCCATCCTACCTCAGCATGTCTGCGCTGGTCCAGTCGACCCGCCATCTGCACCGGGAGGGGACAAGCATCGAAGGCGTTTGGAAAGGGATGAGTGTGTATCAGTGTATGTGTATGCGTTTAAAATGAATACAAATCACTCCACTGAGAAACTTAACAAGGTTTTATCCACTGAATAGAAAATAAATTATACAGTGTATACGCAACATAACATGAACTAAACCTGTCATAACATAAACATTTATAAAGACCAGATGAAACTAACCCTCCCTAAACTGGTTCACATGAAGATATTTTACTTTCAGTTTCGTTGATAACCCTAAAGGTTTACCCTAGATTTAAGTGACGCTTACTCTCAGAGTAAATCCCTATTGGCTCTGATCGAGGCTAATGGTGACGTTTCTCCTGGTTCTCCATTTTAGTTTTATCTGGACAAGCGAACGCATAAAGTCTGTTAAAGGTTTGGATGTTTATGGTCACAATGAAGGTCTTCATCTTCCTTCTTCTCCTGGGAATACAGGGGGCAGCGGCAGGTCAGTTTGACTGTTATATTTTTGTCTTTTTCTATGTCAGATTTATGTAATTTGAAAGACAAATGGACGGACTGTTTGCTCCCCAGAAAGTTCCTGTACGCTAAACATTTAATTGTAATGGATCCTAGTAGATAATGTCAATGTTTAGAAACAATCGATTATATTGTACAGGTAATTAAATCGTCTGTTTATATCTTCAATACCTAATAATAAACATTAAAGTTTAGATGAAGGCAAAGATTAACACGAGGCGACTTATGTCCCAAACTATTTGATGATTTCCGGGTTTAAACCGTTCGTGACGCATTTTTAAGCGTTGTGGCTCTGCTGTCTCTCCAAACAGTCCAACAAATAAAACATCAGTGAGGAGGTTTGATGATAATCTGGTGACAATAATTAAAACGTTTATTTTAAAAACTAAGTACTATTTTAATTTTCATGAGGGTTTAAAACATTTTCACACAACAGCTGCTCATTAAAGTTAACTAAAGTTCATTTAAGTATCTTTATAAATATTATTTTTATTTTATTGTTATTTAAAAATGATTTGTTCAGTATATGAAGAGCCACATGTCCTTTGATGTAGTCTATTAAAAGTTAAAATACTCCTGCTTTGTATTGTCTTCAGTATTATTCACCAGTGTTATGCTTGTGAATACTTTCTGTTTGACAAACATGCGCACACATGTCGTAACTAACGAGTAGTTACACCCGGATATGAAGTTGTTGAAGTTATTTTTCTGGTGTTATTGCTTAATTAACAGCGCAATGAGGTGACTTTTGTTGTGAGGTGTATAAATAAAATAAAATAGAATTCAATTGAACTGAAATTAGATGCAAATTAAATCATTATTGCTTAATAATATCAGATAGTTTATGTATGTAAAGTCCGAGTACACTGCACATACCATAATGAACTAATTTTGGTATCACTGCTGTATGATCAATAAGAAGCTGCAGGTGAGAAATACTAGAAAAGTTTTGCAATTTATTTCCACCAGGGAGCGCTAATGAGAAGAGTTTTAAACTAACACAAATATTGTTGACGTTTGATAACTGAAAACTCACCTGAAAACCTGATTACAGAATAAAAGATAAAATAACAATTGCTAAGATAATATTCCCCAAATAAAAGTTACCTAACATTAGCTTTGGTTTTATTGATAATATTATCGATCAAAGATATTGGAAGTAAAACTTTCTGTAACAATTTTAAGCTTAAAAAAAATCTATAAAAATAATATAAACGAAGAAGAAGCATCGATATGCTTCAATCAATTCATATAATTTGAAATATCAAAAATTGAAATGCAAAATAGAACAAAATAATATGTATTTTGTTTAACAATGAAAACAAAATAAAAATATAGTTAAATTAAAACCTATAATGAGTTCAAACCATCAATCATGAAAACTGAATTAAACCAAACTGCAGGATAAACAACAGTTTTAAAACTTTCTGTGAATGATCAGGTTCAAACTAGAATTTGAAGTTTTGAAGAAAAGAGGATCAGAAAAATTACATTAAACACTGAATATCTATTCATAAATCTATTTTGTGTTTATTGAAGGGACAGCAGGATTATTACAGGATGTCCTTAATGTGCTGTAGTTTTTCTTATTGTGTTATTTAAAAAATACAATTATTTATTAGTCTGTGTTCCTGAGATCTCACAACATTAACTGTTTCTTACAGTGACCCACTCTCTGAAGTATTTCCTTACTGGATCCTCTCAAGTCTCAAACTTCCCAGAGTTTGTGGCTGTTGGGATGGTTGATGATGTTCAGATTGAATATTATGACAGCGACACGGAGAAAGCTGAGCCCAAACAGGACTGGATTGCCAAGAACACAGATCAGCAGTACTGGGAGAGTCAGACTCAAACCGCTGTGGCTGTCCAGCATCAGTTCAAAGCCAACATTGAGATTTTAAAGCCACGCTTCAACCAAACTGGAGGTTTGTTCATGTTTCATTTTTTACTGATATTTGCTGTTAATGTTTTCAGTGTGTTTTGTTTTCAGTAGTAAACAGGTTTGCACACATTAAATGTTTCATTCAGATTACAGATTAAAATTATTAACATAATAATTCATAATAAATGTAGAACTACAGTCTGTGAAGCTTTAATTTAATTCAAACAGCTTTAATGATCATGTTTGTATGAACTGGCATAATTTAACTGTTTAGTTGATCAAAATATTAAAATAATAAAGATAAATTCATGATATTTGAAGTTTTCTGTTTATATTTAGGATTTTTTTGCCTCTGAAACCTTGATGGTTGTTTTTGCTACAATTTCTTAATAATCGATTATTCAGAAATTAATCTCCAGAAAATCAGCAGGATCTAAATAATCAGTCTGAGATGTGTTCGTTTTAAAATTATTGTGAACTAATATTTGACTTTTAATAAAAACAATCCTGGACTGAAACTCTCCTTCAGTGGAAGCTTCTAGAAAGACCTCAGGACAGTCTGGTGTGTAGTTTTCCCACAGTTATACGATTTTTTTTTTTAGAACAATAGGAGGCTGCAGAGTTTGGATGGAAACTTAAACCCAGGATCAGGATCTGAGTTTGATGCTCAGGATCCATCTTAGTGTGTTTGTCTGTTCCTGCAGCTCACAGGAAGTCGCTCCGTGTCTCAGTTCAGACGACCCTCACAAATAATCACATGTTGTAATAAATTATAGAAAAAGAAAATATGTCAGACACCATCAACACCATCTTAGGATGAAATAATTTATCTCACATAGCTGAGATGTTAAATGTGCTGTGATGTCACAGTTTTGACAGCAGTTTTTCCAGATTCCATTAAACACATAATAATAATAATAATAATAATAATAATAATAATAATAATGATGTTATATTTAATACAAAAAGTAGAATCAAACAGGGTTGACTTTGTAACAGGCTGAAAGTAGAGACAGCTCAATGACCCGTTCACTGTCCACGGCCTCTTTATGAATGAATTTAACTAAATGCATCAACCATTGTGAAAATAAAACAGACATTCAGCCCGTTTTCATGAGGAAATGTTTTCAGGATTATCTTTCATTAGCAGAGGTTCCATAAATAAATCGGTGACAAACTTAAAGCTACTCTGTGGAAAATAAATAAATATTTAACTTTTAGTTTTACTTCAATAGTACAACAGTTTGGTGAGAAGTAGACCAAAAATAAGAAGCACAAACTAACAGACAGACGTTTAACAGTTAACAGTTTCTCTAAATTTTACACTGATTTTTGTCCTATTTAAAAATAAGACAGTAAATATGAGTTTCAGTCTATGTTTAATATTTTTGGTCCCAGATTTAAAATTTAATGTTTTTTTTACTAATAAACAACAACCTGAAAATATAATCAAGGAAAGTAAAGTGTTAAAATGTCTTATTTTTCCCATAAACTGGCTGAAGGTTGATTATTAAGGTGGTGTCGTTAAATCAGGACGCCATAAAATTCAGCAAGAACCCTTCCAGAAATCCTCCCTATGAGCGGTGAAAAAACCCACGGGTTGTTTTGGTCATGTGATGTGCAATACCACTTATTTCCTTTCCCGAAGTAATATTCAGGGTGGTATCAACAGTACTGATCGATACCGATACTTTGTACAAAAACTTAACGTGTTTCAAATTATAGCTTCATAATGATCACAGGACATCAGACTACTTGTTCTTATTGTTTAGTTATGAAGAATTATCATATAGTTGTGAGTTAATTGACGCTATTTGAACACGTATATCTTTTGTATATCATTTAACATGTATATACTTGCCTGGACATTTCAACAAAAACATTCAACATTCACACTTTCAACAGGGGCAGTATTGTCAATATCAGCTCCAATAATTTTAAGTTATTCAGGCAGCTAATTGGGGGAGAGTAGTGTGCCATGACCACTATATCACTGTGATTGTTACTTTCCACAATAATTAGTTGACACAACAAAACACACTTTTCAGCTTTTCATGCTTTTTGAAACTCAGTTTTTTGGAGACCTGTGATGTAAATTCTGTCTCTAAAGCACACAAAAAGGTTTGGACATTTTTTATAGTGCATGTTTGAGGTTTATTTTTCCAAAGAAATTGTTGGAGCTATTTATTCTTTATTTTTGTTATTCTGAAATTTGTTGGGGTTTGTTGTTGGTTTGTTTATATTTTTGGGTTGTTTACAAGTTTATTTGTAGGTTAATATTTGCTTTGTTTTGTTGTTTGTCTTGTTAAGTCAGCCAGGAAGAACTGTAAGGTCTTTTTTTTTAATATAAATAAAGGGACTGGTATAGGACCAGAATGCACTGGGGTGGGCCTATGGTTTTTTACCAGAGCAGGAGAAGCAGCGGGGAGGAACAAAGATGGATCTTTGTTATTGCTTTCCAAACTGGAAAAATAAACAATAAAATGCAACTTTCGAGTTTGATAGTTGGACGTCTTTTGCCTGCATACAGAACATTACCACAGTGCAGCAGTGGCTTGTGAATTTTAAGCTGTAGGATGTTTGGTTGGACAAAGGGAATCCCCACTACAGAAATAATTAACACAGTTCAGCGGGCTACATACTGAACTTGAAGGATACAATACTAGTGTTGGTATCAATACTATCAATATTTGGATCGACCCGCCCACCTCTATCAGTGACAGCTGTGAGTGTTTTCTTGACCCATGCAGGGCCTCCACATGTTTCTCCTCCACTTAATCTACACTCCAATCAAAGGAGTACAGACAACACCAGCTCATCCCACATTCACTTTGTTCCCGCCTATAAGGAGGTGTTTTTGTGAGATTTTCATGGACATTCACGGCGTCCTGATTTATTGATTAGCAATTTTAATTGAAAAGTGTAGAATTTGAACCTAGATGTTGTGTAACTCCACATGTTCATATAAAGAAAATACCTGTGATGATGCACCGAGGTGTTTCTCGTGGCTTTGAGAGCAGCGATGTTATAAAAGCAGGAATGACTCCTCGTGTCGCTCTCACCTGTAGCCTGTCTGCTCTCATCACAGCATCAGCAGCGCTCAGGTTCCTACTCAAAGACGCTCACAGATCTCTGTGCTACACATCCAATAATATCATTAATGTGAATGTTTTAATATTTTTAGTGCAAAATCTGATCTGGTCACAGCGCTGAAAAACACCAAAGTGTCACCGCAGTCTGAATTATTGCTTGAGTCCTCTGCTCTTAGTAAATGTAATAAAAATGACAACGTGGTTGTAAAATCTTAGAGGAACCTTTTTCACCTTTTTGTCAGGTCACAGCACAAGAAATTAACTGATTTATCAAAAAGTATTTCTTGCATAATCATCAATGATGACATGAAACATTTGCTGGAGCCTGAAATACTGTAAGTAGAACTCCAGATTAGATTAATGTCACATGATCATATTAAACAGAGACACGTCTAGAAAAACCTCAGGACAGTCTGGTTTTAGTTTCTCACAGGAAGGATTTTGTTGGACTGGTGTCGGCTGCAGAGTTTCAGAGGATGGAAACTTAAACCCAGAATCAGGATCTGTGTCGGCTGCTCAGGATCCAGCTTAGTGTGTTTGTCTGATCCTGCAGCTCACAGGAAGTTGCTCCACCTACAGCAGCATAGATAAACTGTGCAGTGATATCTCTGCAGGCAGGACGTAGATGTGCTAACGGGAGAAAATGAATTCAGTTTTTCCCAGTGTCTTTCTGTAAAATCTACATTGTTAATGATGATTTGCTTTAAAGATCTTCCACTGAGACAAAAGCAGCCATAAATGTAGATCCTCTATATGTTGATCACGTCTCTGTGTCAGTGTAAGACTTTAGTGCAGTCTCTCTCTCTGGTTCACTGCAGTCTTTGTCTCTGTGTTTCTGTCAGGTGCTCACATTGTCCAGCGGATGTATGGCTGTGAATGGGATGAAGAAACAGATGAAGTGAAAGGATATGAACAAGATGGTTATGATGGAAAGGACTTCATAATACTTGACCTGAAGGAACAGACGTGGGTCGCTCCTGTACAACAGGCTGTCATCAGCAAAAACAAGTGGGACAGTAACAGAGCTCTGATCGCACAGAAAAAGAACTACTTCACCCAGATTTGTCCTGAGTGGCTGAAGAAGTATGTGAGCTATGGGAGGAGCTCTCTGATGAGAACAGGTAAAATCTATGACCAGAATTAAATTGTTAACCAAAAGTCATATGTGTCAGTTTATTACTTAATATCATATTAAATTAATATAATGACACTTTGCATGGTATTTTGATACATTTTTTAAATGTTATTTCATTTTATAAACTACATCACATCAAAAGAAATTAGTATGGTTGTAATAATAATAATTTTTGCTCTTCATCGCCACAGCCCTTCATCTTCCACAGTTTTAGCTCTGATATACTCATTTCTAATCCTTCTCACTCCTTATGATAATTTTAATATCATCAGTTCTGTCTCCTGTATTTGTCTCAGTGCCACCATCCTCAGATATTAAATCACAGCAGGTCTCACTGCCATCTTGTAAACCTTCCTTTCCACTCTTGCTCGTCTCCATCCACCTTGTCTGCACTCTTTTCTTCACGTCTCATCTGCACTGTGCGCCTCTCCAGCTCAAATAAAAGTAATACTAATAATACAGAAAGAATGAACTGTTTGTCTTTACTCCACAGATGTTCCCAAAGTGTCTCTCCTCCAGAAGTCTTCCTCCTCTCCAGTCACCTGCCACGCTACAGGTTTCTATCCTAACAGAGCCGAGATGGTCTGGAAGAAAGATGGAGTGGAGCTTCATGACGGTGTGAACAAAGGAGAGATTCTCACCAACAATGACGGGACCTTCCAGATGAGTGTTGACCTGGATGTCTCATCAGTCAAACCTGAAGACTGGCACAGATACAGATGTGTGTTTCAGCTCTCTGGTGTGAACGAGGACATTCCTACCAAACTGGACAAAGCAGTGATCAAAACCAACAAGGGTAAAAGTGATGAAGGTAGGAAACACGCATTTAGTTTACTGTAAAAATGGTGCAGTTCATGTGGTTTTATTTGAGTTTGATGAAAAGTTTAATTCCTCCCCCGTTGTATACAGATTTATTAAATATTTTTCATACTGATACTGATTTGTTAAATTCGTAATAAATATTAACATTTAAGGTTTTGAGCGCTCTGATTTAAATTATTGCCCACTTTGCTGTTTTTTCACTGTTTATTTAAATTTGCGAGTATCTTTGATATTCTTTCTCTCAGCTTCTGTCAGAATAATTTTAAGACCTAAATCAGTTTAGACCAAGTTGTGTTTTTCCACCACATTTTTTCCTTGCTGAACATTGATGAATATAAAACTTGTTCATGTGTGGCCACTGATTATCTGACTAATGGACAGTTTTAGAAGATTAAATAGTAAATGGGGGAAATGTATATTTTGAAACATTGCTATGTTCAAATTTATTGGCAATATATTGAAATTAAATTTAATGGCAGAACTTTTATTGTTGGAATGAAAACAAAAATTAGTGGGACAAATATGTAGTGACCATAAATGAAGCTATTGAACATTATTGTTATCTGATTGGAAAGTTTTGTTCTCACCGTTTGTTTGTTCTGTGATCCACAGGAAATTCCTTCTCACTGATCATCTCTGTTGTTGTTGCTGTGATTGTTCTTGCTGCCATCGCTGTGATCGCATTCATTATTTACAAAAAGAGGACAGGTGAGAAACAAACATTGTTTCTCTTTTCTTAACCATCAACTCTGCCAAACAAACACATCCTAAGCTACACCTTTACCTGCATTAGAAATGTGTACGCTCTCTACCTTCAGTCGCTTTACTTATAAATTTAACATGAGCACATTTTGTGGGAAAAGTCAGAATATATCTATAAACACATTAGTGAGTAAGCCCAGTGTCAATGTTTTTAATTTTACAAATTAAATTAATGCTTTTGTCCAGATTACAAAATGAAAATATGAAATTATGTTTCATGCCTTGTATAATACATGAAAAAAACTGTGTTAACATTTATAACAAATTATTAAAATTATGTATTTTTTTGCTTTTTATTTCAGAGAAACGTCCACCATCTCGTAAGTTAAACTTTGTCCCTTTTCTCTAATCTCTTGTCCACACTAAAGGGTTTCTGTACTTTAATCTAAACAGTCTTTCAGGGCTGTTTCCTGTTGTGTTCGATTGTTGTAAAAGTGACAGATGAGAGCAGGATGTGGACTAGTTCAAGTTCAAGTTCAAATTTTATTCGCCACATGCAGTGGCAGGTTGCCCTGCAGTGGAATGAACCAATGAACACTAACATTGTGTTTCTGACCTACAGCTGTAGAGAACCCTGAAGTCAAGGAGCAAATGCTTCCTCAAGCCTAAAC
Organism: Neolamprologus multifasciatus; assembly: GCF_963576455.1. Classification (NCBI taxonomy): domain Eukaryota; kingdom Metazoa; phylum Chordata; class Actinopteri; order Cichliformes; family Cichlidae; genus Neolamprologus; species Neolamprologus multifasciatus. Next base: position 6,045,364 of record NC_140459.1, on the reverse strand, counting down.
CACAAACAGCTCTGCACACAGTGAGTTACTTCATATTTGTGTCTCATGTTTTAGCTTTCTTTTTAAACTAATGTAAAATAGTGGCTGTAATAAAATCTCCTGTTTAAATATATCCAAAAAAAGTGCTTTAGTATAACTTTAAATCATATTAAGAGAACGATACTTTTAAAAGAACATTTCATGAAATTATTTAACAAAATTAAAACAAATGTGTTAATTTCCTTCAGAAACATATGAAGTAAATATTTGACTGAATCAGGAGTATTTTAGATCTTAATGAAACTGTAAGTAGGTTATTTGTGGATCTGAACAATCATAACATTTATTGTGTTTCTTTTTATCTCTGTAGGTTTATGGATAAACCTACAGTGGAGCTGAAAGAAGATGTGGTTCAGCTCATTCTTCTCCATAAACTAGAATTCATTGAATTGATTGTTCACATCATAAAATCTGTTTTTTAAAAAAGATCTAAAATCTAAAATATAGTTGCAGATGCTGGTTAATCAAGAAGTTTGAAAATGAGTTGGCAAATGTTTAACATAAACATCATAATGGTGAAACTAAATTATTCTGAATTTGTTGTTTTCAGTTTAAAAAAAGTCTTTCTTTGAAAGATTTAACAAAGATGTGACCGCCTGGAGAGACATGAAACAATGGAATCATCACGGCAGTTGTAATACAATCATAATTAAGAATGAACTTTGTATGTTCATCTTAACTCAAAAATCCAATAGTTTAGTGTTTCTGGGGTTTTCTTGTAAATTGTTGCATCACTCATGAATGCTGAGATTCCCTCACTCTCAGTGATAAACAAATCATAATATATTTCTAAATTTTGTACATGTTTACTTGTGTATTTTGTAAAATTTGATTTAAAAGACAATCTTGTGTTGAATTCCAGGAGACCTTAAAATGTTTTTCTGTATGTCTGATTTTTTTTCTTAATGAAGATGATGTTTATTCTCTGTTGTTTGATTTAAGATATGTTTTGAGTTTTTTGATTTTAGAGTTTAGTTCAAGTTGAGATTCTGGAGGGTTGTGTGGGTTATGTTTTTAACACAGAGGTTTGTGTGTTTCTGCTTATAGTTCAGGATTTTTTAAGGTTTTCCTCATTCGTCTGTAAACTTAAAAAAATTAATTAGTAGAAAATGTATCAGTAAAACGGCATTGCTGTTTCTCTCCTTTTCGTACTTTGGTTGTCAATAAAGTCCCAAATAATCCAAATTTCTGTGACTTTTTTTTTTTTTTTAAATAAAATGTACACTTAGCTAAAGTTTCATGAATCCAGCCCAAATATTAATGGATTAGCTACAATTTAACTTGTGATAGTAGCTCAGTAAGCTTAGGTGTAATGATGCCAGCTCCAGTCCATTAAGTGTCCTTGTGACAAAAGTATTGTGTGTGTGTGTTGCATTGTGGTTCGATGTTTGCTTTTGTGGATGTTTATTTTTTTCATTCGGTTTACCAACACTAGACTTGACAATTTGCATATGATGACAATTTGTTCATTCAGTGGGCTGGTTTCAGCTATTGTGCAAATGTACTGTTTATAAGGTTGGGGAAACCTGCAGTCAGCTGAGACTGAAGAAGTCACTTAGATAAGTGACGAAATGTTTCTCCCACTGAAAACTCTACGTCCAGATGAACAGAATCAACCTTTTGGGAACACCACACTTTATAGACTTGTGCTATTCCAGAATGAATACCTGAATCAGGTAGAGTATAAAAGGAAGCCAGCTGCTTTTAGAGGTCTTGGGTTCTTTGGCGTGTGTTGACACGTAAACTCATACTTTATTTAATAAAGACTACCAGTTGATGGCAAAATTTAATTCCAGTCTCATGCCATTTTGTTTGAACTGACACATGACCACCAGCTAGCTTGACGGAGTTTAAAAGAACTGTTAGCGCAGAGATTTTGAAACAATTTTTGCCAAACATTAATAATCAAGGCTTCTTAAACCCAAATGGTGTTACAATATAGCCACTGTTTAGTGTTTTAACAGTGTAAGGCTTGAGATGCTCTTAGCTACATGTTTCAGATTATTTTAGTTGCTGATAGTTTAGCTGAAAATCTACACTGAACCCTTCAAGCCAGTAGATCCATAGTATTAATAAATATGATTGTAAACAAAAAGCAAACTGATAACAATTTAATGATTCAGATTTAGTCCTGTGAAGTTTACATTTATATGTATTTATGCTTTACATATATATCACATATATAATTCTTTCAGAAACAAACTTTGCACATTCAAAACATGAGAGGACAATAAGTGCTGCGAAATAATTTATATTTTGAGCTAAATGCTCCTTCGTCCTACAAGCAAAACTAATTTCCATGTGCTCTGAAGAGTGACAGCAACAAAGCTTTGTTAGAGCAGCTACTTCATCCAGGACGTTGCCTGGGCCGTTGGCAGCGCAACAACAATAACCTCCTGCAGAGGCGCAGCAGCCAATCAGAGGCCCGGAGTGGGCGGGCAGCGACTCCCGGCTGACGTCTCTTTGAGTCTTCGTCTGAAATAAATCCCCCGGCAGGACGGCGTGTCCTCGGGTCGGCAGTCAGAGGGAATCACCTGCTGATCGCAGAGGTCAGAGGTCAAACTGGTTGGAGCTGATGGAGCCGACCTGTTGGGGGGCAGCGTTCCCGACGGCTGCAGGAATGATTTCCTGGTGTTCTGGGGTCGACTCTGGCCCCGCCTCACAGCTCAGCCTGTGCAGGAGGACGCGGAGCGGCTCGCCGACAGGAGAAGCTTTGTGTTTTAAGCACCGCCCCCTCGCCGTGACTCACCTCAGTGTTAACACAGCAGGTTAGACTGAGTGCTGCTCCTATCTGCGCAGCATCTCTTAGCGTTCCTAATAAAGCGTCTCTGTGTGGAGAACATAAATGTGACAGGTCAAAGTTCACGAGTGTTTATCTAACGCGAGGCCTGATGGGAGTTATTTAAGGCCACAGCCCGGCTTCCTCCCACCATCCAAAGACATGCTGCTTGTGGGGATAGGTTAACTGGTTAATTGGAAAATCCAAATTGCCACTAGGTGTGAATGTGTGTGCGAATGGTTGTCTGTCCCTGTGTGTTGGCCCTGCGACAGACTGGCGACCTGTCTGGGGTGGACCCCGCCTCTTGCCCTATGACAGCTGGGATAGGCTCCAGCGCCCCCGCGACCCTGAAAAGGATAAGCGGAAGCGAATGGATGGATTTAGAGGCTGTTTTTCTTTTATTTGTAGCAAACGTGGCTCGTGTGTTTAAAATATGAATAAATAAAAAGTGTGTTTTCCCACACCTGAACTTACCTGACATATTTGTTTTGTTCTTTTTATTTATTTATGTAATTATTGCCTTGTTTGTTTGACCAGCTGTTCGTAAGTAAACACACGAGCTCACAGCAGCTTTAAACGCTCGTTTGTTGTTGCAGAGAAACACCCACGATGCACCGGGGCAGGAGGCGGGGGCGGAGGGTTCCCCACATGACCCGAATGTGCCACGCGTCAGGATGTTTGTGACCTCACCGAGTGCGTCCTCAGAGGCCACGGCGTGCTGAAACACAGCGAAACAGGGCGAGGGTGTGAAACATGTGGTCTGGGGACCAGAAGACGATCATGTGACTGGAACAAGCTAGTCACATGACCCTTACAGGAAGTAATAAAATAATTAAACGTCCAGAAGCTTCACGTGTGAACGGTGGGTTCAAATCTGGGCTCTGTGGCCGGCGTCCTCTGGATGATGGTATCAGCTGTTTTCCAGGCACAGATGAACTTCCATAAACAAACAGTTTGTTGCAGAAATGCTTCGTTTGCATTTTTCTGCATCAGATTTCTCCTCTTTTCTTTTTTTGAAGCAGCTCCAAAGACTCGTCCCAGAGGACATGACGACCACCAGTGCAGCTCTGAGCAGTTTGCTTCATGTCTGCAGGAAGCTTCGGTCAGCTGTTATCGTCCCTGCAGCCAATCACAGCGCCGCCACAGTGAGGACGCTTGTTTCAGCTTCAGGAGGTTTCCTGACTCCGCCCACTGAGGATTGCTGTTATTGATTTTATCTGACCAATGACGACAGTGTGTGTTTGTGTGTCTGTGTGAGTGTGTGTGCGTGTGTGTCTGTGTGTGTGTGTGTGTGTCTGTGTGTGTGTGTGTGTCAGATATACTGATATAAAAAAATGGATATTTGTTTGTGATGACAAATAAATCAAAGAAAATAAAAATAAAATAAAATCTGTGTTTTTCTTTCCTGGCACAGACAAACTTCCGTACATCCGTCTGTGAACCTGTCTTTAGACATAAAATCTCATCGTGAATGTGAAACTGTTCAGACGGCGCCATCTCTCATGTCCAATCACAGAGCAGCGTTTCCACTGACTGAGCAAGTGTTTCCTGTTAGGAGCTCCGTCACTTTATTTTTCAAATTGCTCATTTTCATCCGCTTATCATATTTAACCAGCACACTTTACAACAATTAGGGCGAGGGTGACCGTGGCTCAGGGGGTTGGGAGGCTTATCTGTAACCGGAAGGTCGCCAGTTCGATCCCCGGCCTCTCTGTCCTAGTCGTTGTGTCCTCGGGCACACCTACCGCCTATTGGTGTTGGCCAGAGGGGCCGATGGCGTGATATGGCAGCCTCGCTTCTGTCAGTCTGCCCCAGGGCAGCTGTGGCTACAACTGTAGCTGCCTCCACCAGTGTGTGAATGTGAGAGTGAATGAATAGTGGCATTGTAAAGTGCTTTGGGTGCCTTGAAAAGCGCTATATAAATGCAATCCATTATTATTATTATTAGACTGTACAATCGTCGTAAGGTCGTAAGCATCAGTCAATTTAGTTGTGCAAATCCTCCAAAGTTACATTAACCTGGAAGTGACATCGTGGGGGGGGGCTGACAGCAGGCTGACAGCTGAGACCTCCGCCCACTTTGCCCTGACCCTTTGTCACTCATTGGCTCTCGACGTATGGCTGACAGCCAATAAACATGCACTTTGTCACTCATCACAATTAGTTTGAAAACACCAAAAAACGTCATCTTGAGGCTTTAAAACAGGTCATGTAGTAATTACGCCCGTGTCTTACACCACCCGTGGTCCTCCGTCTGCTTCCATGGAAGTCTGTAACTGAATGAAAACTGATGTCAGGAATGTTGAAATGAGGTTTTATTGTTTAAGGTAAAAAAAAATCAAAAAGCCGACTGTAAACGTTGCACCAGGACCAGGATGAACGCTGGGAAGTGGAAGGAAGTGAGCCTCAGACAGAAACTTGTGTTTGTTGTTGTTACGTCCCCCCGAAGGGGTCTAGGCATGCGAGTGAGGACAGTTGTTCTTCAAACTTGCATCGAATCAAAGCTGTGAGCGTTCGGGCCGACTGTGGCTTCAGGAATGACTGAGTGGAGGTCTCTGAGGACCCCGCTGTCTGCACGTCTCAGCAGTTTGTCCTTCAAAGGAAAGTGAATGCGGAGAATGAAACAGCGTCTCTGTGGGTTTCACTTGGTCTCCAGCCAGAAACAAAGTGCTGACCAGCAAACCCAGAGACGGAGAGCGGCGGTGGCGGGCTCCGACCTCAGAGGAGCTCTGATTGGAAACAACTGTGAGCTCCGTCCTCAGAATGACGTCGATGTTAACAAGCTCCGTCTGACAGACGGGCTCAGTTTGTTTATCGGCCACGACACGAGGTTAGAACGCCTGAAGGCTGTGATTGGATGGAAACACACAGATTAACAAGGGAACTGTGGAACGTCACGATGTTGCCAGGCAACAAAGACACACTCTGACATCCAATCAATCGATGCGTTTGATATGAGCGCCGGGGCCTGACCCATCAGAGGGAGGTGGACCAGGAAGAGCAAGTAGACGGCCGTGACCTCACAGGTGCCGACACACCTGAACTCCACCCGAGTCTCAGGCAGCCATTGATGGAGGTCACCTGTAGTATTGGTCAAGTTACTTGAAAAAAGTATTTTGCTTTCAATTTGCTTTCAGAAACACAAAAAACATTTAAGGAGGAAGTGAGACGTTTACAGGGAAGTTAAAGTTTGTGAGGATGGGGGGTATCTGCTGAGGTCAGAGGTCACAGAGTGAGTCTGTGGATCATTCACAGTGACAGCAGAAACGTCTCACCTGCTCGCTGTCATCTCCGTCTCATTTATTCATGTAGTTTTTGCTCATTTGTATAAAAATCAGTCCTGATTTAAGACCATCTGAAAAATGTCAAAATGCCTGTTTTGCATGTTTGGATCTTCACAAGGTTCCAACTCGAGCTGCAACATGAAACAAGAAGAAATGAGAGTGAGACAGAGCAACGCTTACACTCAAACTGGCTGTTTTACAGCTGATCAGACGTTTAGGACTACACCTCCAAATAATATCCATATCGTGCCATCGGCCCCTCTGGCCAACACCAGTAGGTGGTAGGTGAAGTGTCTTGCCCAAGGACACAACGACCAGGACAGAGAGGCCGGGGATTGAACTGGCGACCTTCCGGTTACAGATATGCTTCCCATCCCCCTGAGCCACAGTCGCCCCAAACACAGAAACCAAAGCTCCAAACATGAACTCAGTAATGAGGAGCTCGTTGCAGTATGTTTGATGCGATCGTTTCCGCGAGGTGATGGGAGCACATCACATCATATACAGAAAACAGTAACAGGGAGCTGTGAGAGTTGAACCTGTGGTCACATGACCGCAGGTGGAGCTGCTTTACCCGCTGAGCCACTGAAGACTTCAGTCCAGTCTGAACCTGAGTTAACAGCAGTGTGAACCACAGAGAGCTGCACATCACCTCAGAGGCTCTGATTGGTCCTCATATGAGCACCAAACATGGACTCCTCCTCCACAGGTGACGCAGCCTTCATGCTCAGTTTCTGTGCTGAGGCTTGTTTTCCTGCTCAGACTGTGTGCAGGTGTGTAGTGAAGGACCCGAGTCTGTTTTCTGCGTCAGGCTTCATCCTGCTGAGGCTTCGTCAGCGCTGAAGATGGTCCACGAGGGAGCAACGCTACATCCAGCCCGGAGCATCAGCATCACAGCGTGGGTTCGACTCCCACTGCAGGTATGCAACAACTCAAACCAACAAACTCCAACCTAAAAACCTTCAAACTAATAAACAAAATAAAAACCTAAACAACAACTGAAAACAAAACAAACAAACTCAAAAGCTCGCTGCGTCTCACTTGCGTTCGCTTCGTGGATTTGCGTCGTCATCAATTTGTGACTTCCTGCGACACACGAGACTGAAGGTAAGACAAGGTGTGCTAGCTAGCTTGGACACAGCTAGCTAGCTCAAGAGCTTCTTCTTACTTTGCTTAATGCTAACATGTTAGCGCATTAGCTTTCTAATGAATAGCTAAGCTAGCTGGGGAGTTTTCTTGTAAATCTGAGCCATAAATCAGGTGGACCTGCTGCTAACACTGAGCCTAAAGACCATTTAAAACTGGTTCTTTGCTCAAGAGCACAGAAATGACAACCAAGTGTGGCTGCCATGAAGCAACAAGGAATAAGTACAGTACATTACACGTGATGATGCTGCTCAGGTCTAAACGTTTAAAAAGTTCCACCTTAAAAATAATTCACTGTTATTGATAGATTGATTATTACGGTGGCCCCTAGAGACAAAGCACATACAAACTCCAAAACACTTGCAAACTCCAAAACACATGCAAACCCCAAAACACTTGCAACGTGGGGTTACTAACATCTTGCCCAAGGATACTTGGCAAGATACTAACAGCCTGGGATCGAACCACCGACCTTCTGGTTAGTGGCTGACCTGCTCTGCCACCTGAGCTACGGTGGAAAGTGGAAATGTTTGGTCTTAATGCACAGCACCATGTTGAGGAACAAATAAATGAACACAGCATATCAATTGTCAACATGGTGGTGGAGGAATGATGATGCAAGCTTGTTTTGCAGCCATGGGAACTAGACACATTGCAGCACAGACAACTATATGTTCACAACCACATCATGTCCAATTACGAACCACAATCTAACTTCTTTAGACTGTAGAAAAAAAAACAAACACTGAACCAAGGAAAAACATATAATTAAATCGGGTGATTTGAACAAGGAACCTCACAGTCAACAGTGCTGACCACTGTACCTCTGTGCTTTCAAACTGGAAAATCACACACATTTGATAATTTGTTTGTTTTTTTGTCTGCGATTGTAAATGTGAGTTACCAGAAAAAGCAATCCATTTAAAAATAATCCTGATGGACAGTTTTGACAGATATGCTGCAAGAAAAAAGCTTTGGGTGCCATACAGTCTTGGCCTTTGCCTACAGCAAATTATTGAGCTGATGTATAGATGGTATGTTACTGTTTTTGTGTTTTTCACAAAATTAAGTCAAATCTTTACACAGAGCTGTGATTTTAAGTTAATGTAAATTAACGTTAAATCACTGTAATGTAATGAAACATAATTTTCATGATTATTAAATGTATCTGTCTGTACATATGCATATTTAGATTGTTAAAATACATTCACAAATGTATCATGATTTCACAAATATCTGTCCGTTATTTTAAAGATCGAACTGTTGAATTCAAATGTAATGCCATGGAAAAGCATATAACATGAGCCCTATAAGCTTGTGTTACATCACATAAGTATTGTTATCTTTGCTAGTTAGGGCGATCGTGGCTCAAGAGTTGGCAGTTTGCCTTGTGATCAGAAGGTTGCCGGTTCGAGCCCTGGCTCGGACACTCTCCGTCATTGTGTCCGTGGTCAAGACACTTCACCTACACTGAAAAAATGGGAATTGGCAGGCTTTTGAATTTGCACAAATGAATTTAGTTAATGCTACACAAGCCTTTCATGTTTCTCTTATTTACATGATTAAATAAAGTACCATTTACTTGATTATAAACAATACTGAGACTACTCATTTTTCTTGCATTGATTTAAAGTGACTAAATTAAAATACTAAAACCATTGTAATCATGTTTGACCACAACCGGAAATGATGCAATATATTCAAAGACAACAACTAAATATGATTGGATAATAAGACCTAGAGTCTTATCCAATAAGACAACAACATAATTTAAGGAGAGCGCAATTGACCGCCAGATTCTGGAAAACTGTTTAGCGGCATGCAACCTTTGGCACTGAGTCAGGCATACTGAGAAGGTAAGTAATTTAAATACATTTGTTTTAGTTGGGTACGTTTTCACAGAATTGTTGTAGTGCATGCTATATGAAAAGTAATCTGTAATGTATCTACATGTTGTTTTTACAGTGCTAGCTAAAGTTGGTATTAGCTTTGTGGCTAAAACTGAAAAATAGTATCAAATTGCAGCTGTTGTCGGTCAGATATGGAATTTATGCATGTGACAGAGAGCACTGACGTTTTTGATGGCTTAGCAAGTTAAAACATAACTGAGAGAGCGCAATAGTGTTTGTGTTACTCGTGCTAGTTATGGCTACAGTGGCTAATTAGTCCGGCTGTAACCGTCAGAGTTTAAGAAGCTGGGAGCCCCACAGTGCCATACCCTAATTCTTGCTGCTGACACGCACTCAAGTTATAATAAGGATCCTGCCACCTTAGACGTGGGTTTAAGAACCTGTGCCCATAAATGCCAAATCATTTCTCCATTTAGTCATTGTTTCAGGTGAAGTGTCACTTATTTGACTATTCTATTGGTCAAGCCCAAATAATACAGCAGATATCTACAAGGAGATAAGTTTGTTCAACAGAGTATGTCTTATTAAGGGATGTATTGTGAATTTTCCGACATCGTCCTAACAAAAATTAGGACCCCCCCCCCCCCCCTTTTTTTTTTCTACTTTGTGTAGAACATATGTGAGCTGCTTCTCAAAACATTATGTATAAATAAGAGAAAGATTGGTACTTTAAAGAAACCATTGATGCTCTTCTGAACTGGAATAAATACCTTTTTTCAATTAAAATTAATGTTTTTTGTGATGGTGGAATTTTTACCTTTATCATTACAGAAGTCAAAACATCAGATGATGATAGCTTACCATCTAAACTCCCCATCTCTTGGCAATTCTGAATTAGAGGACTCAGCTGTATCGGCCTTTCTAGTGGATTTAAAGAGTTAAAGACTTAAAGAGGAGATAGCTTAAGTCATTAGGTACATATTTCCTGACATTCTAGATGTTGACCTTGGACAGTGTGTGACATAAAGAGTATAACTTATAGAAAGGGAATGGTACTGGCCCAAAAGGCAGCAGGTGGATTGCCAGAACACTGAAAAACCATATCTGCATTGTACCACAGCATATTCTACATTGTGAGAGAGCTTGGTGGCTGGTACAGAGAGCACGACAGAGCTTTTGAGCTCAGCCCAGTATCATCAAGAATATTCACTCTCATTTCACTCTGTGAACTCCTTGATACTTATCCATTGGTTGACTATGAGATTGGATCAGTCCACATTGTGACTTTAAAAAGGCATATAGAAATAAAAGGTGTTCATATAAGTGTAATAGGTTCAGTCGCATGTATTTCCTTAAATAAATTCTTATTTTTTTATGTCTGATCTTTATAACTTTGACTATTGGGTATGGATAGCTTTATGAAAAGTAAACTGAAATGATTCTTTCTGAATATGTAATTCTTTTTTGCCTACAGAGTCCTCTGGTCCTAAAGACTGTTTTGGCTGACGGAACCTGTCGAAGCCTCACTCTCTAATGGAGCGCCTGAATCAACTGAGGATCTCATCGTTGAAGTCAAGAGACAGTGTTGTCTTCAGGGCAGTTTCAGACTTCAGTTTATGGATTCCTTGTTTGGGAATGAGTTTCTTAACCTCACCTCAGTTTCAGAAGTTGCAGACAAAGGGACTCTTAAAGCTATTGACATGCCAAAGCCCACCACATGGACATAAAAAAGAGTAACAGAGTTGGTGAAACTCAAGATGGAAAAGACTTTTTCATACAGAAGACATGAAGATGTTTGTGATGCACCAATGGTGGAGGCTTTCATGGCAAGATGGCCTGATCTATTTGATTTCCATGAGGTAAGGTTTGCCTCATACATGGTGTTCTTGTGGTATTAGCCTAAAATGGTTAAGGCACAGTTGTTATTTGACAGCCCATTTCTTCAGCATGAGTGATTGTGACCTTCTTCCAGGTATTAAACCTTTGAAGCTCATTCCTCTGTGCTCATGTTTTCAGATCAACGCTGAGTTTAAGAGAATTGCCACCATCCCCCCTCAGACAAAGTTCCTGGCTCAGCTGGCTCTCCACTTGGACAACCTGGTGAAGTTGGTCAACAGAAGAGGAGAGCTTGGACTAATACTGAAAAGAATTGTGGCATAAATGGATAATTTAAGTGATAAAGCCTGAATTTCAAATGTTTTCCCATGATAAATTCTCGCATATTGTATTTTTACATCTGCTTGTTTTTTTAACCTTCACTTATTATTAATTGCCAGTAAACCTATTATTAATTTGTGTGCCTTTACTTTAAAAACATTCATGTAAAGTACACTATTAAAACTTAAATGAAGGACAAGGGCTGAATGAAGATGCTAATTACATACATTTCATTTCAGTGTGAAGATGTTGATGCTGCGTCTGTCAAGGGAGTGTGTATCTACATGGGTGAAGACCCTGGCATGCTTATCCGGGAGTATGTGGTATGTACTTGTGTTTGTTTGTTTTTTTCTTTTTTTTCGGACTTTCCACAGTGTGTCATATTACTTACTTGGCATGAAATGACTAACATGGCTTCTTTTTTACAGGGCATGGAAGAACGTGCCATCAGTGAGACTGTTGAAGACACCACTGTTCGAATTTATCTTCTTAAAGAGCAAGCTTCAGCAGATGAACAAGAGTTGTCCTCGCAGGCATCAGGGTGGCGAAGAATTTGGATAATGTAGCATTTGCTGTGATAATGCTATTTGGACTCATGTATGCATTAAACCTTGCCTACCCTGCTGACCTTCGCTACAACTTTGACGTTTTCCAGAAGGTTTTCATGGAACTGGATGGAGCTAAACTCTCTAAAGTTCTTGCTTTCAAAAACCATCTGTTTCATTGAGAAGTCAAAGACTGCACTTCTGCAATTCTTTGCAGTTTTTCATTTTGTGTTCAGTAACGTTATACTGCTTATGTTTTTATTGCTTTCCCCTCATGTGACTGCAATGCAGGATGATTTTTCCTTTTGGTATCATGTTGTAAGAAATTTTTACTGATGATTTTTAGCAATATGTTCTAAGTCAACCTTAATGTCCTGCTTACATGTTTAAAATGAAGATTAAAATTCATGTAGGTGTTTGGTATTAGTTATGTAACAATGTCATTTAAGGCTCAACTTAGTTGAAATCTTGTACAGATAAATACTTGTACAGAAGCTGAAACTGTTGTCAAATAATACACAAGTTATATTTGTGTAAATATGTTTATTCTTAAAAGCGTGTTGCTTTTTTTCAGGTAGTCTTAATTTAGTTTACATTTTCAATTGTGTAATTAATACAAATGTTATGTGTAAGAGATGACAGGATCATCTATAAGCACTTTCTTTTATTTGCTGCTAAGGTCAGTTTTTTGTGAAATATTTGCAAATATATTCTCAAACTAACTTTTTCTTTTAGTTATTTCTGCAGGCTATCTTTAAAAATGTGTTAACAAGTTTATATGGACGTGATTTTGGACTTGTTCATGGCAGAATTGCTGCTTTCACTGCTGTTACAGTTTAATAAAGGTGAATTGTTCAGTAGCACTCAGTCTTTGCCTTTTTTGTCAATAATGATCAGTTAATATTTCAATTGAAAAAATTAAGTAGGATTTAAAGCCATAAGTTGTGTTGCAGGAACATAATTGCAATGTGTTTACATTACATAATATCATTGCGTACCACTGGCAAATAAAAATAAGTTGGTGTTAAACATTAAAATATATTGACATTATGCAATACATTGATATTATGATAACAGATTAATATTAGTACATCAAACATGATTTTTTTAAGTAATCTGATGTAAATAAAATACTTTGATTTGACAAGCATTAATTACTTGAGGGAAAGTGGAAAATTAAGTCAATCATACTTATTCATATTATGTGGGACCGATGTACACAATAAAATCAAGTAAATTGAAAGAACTTTTTTTTTCAGTGTACTGGCGATAGCGATGGTGTGATATGGCAGCCTCGCCTCTGTGAGTCTGTCCCAGGGCGTACAATCCATTATTATTTAAACCAACTGTTAACTGTATATTTCTGTACACTTACGTATTATGATTCATATTGCCACATTCATTGACCTTGTTTATAGGTAATTTCATTGTTTGATCACGTTAAAATGTTCCTAATTTAATGTCTAAAAGCACTTGGAAAAGGCAGAATCCCATGTAAAATTAGCGCAACAAACTCTATTTTCATTACTGAAAATGACCGTATTTTTATGGGACAGTTATTTTCTGTTATTTTACGGTCGTATTTTGGCGCCCCAGCTGCCAGAATATTACCGTTTTTTTAAGATGTTTTTTTTCTTCCTATTTATAGATGATTTTATTGTTTAATCACATTAACATGTTCCTAATTTAATGTTTAGCGGCACTTGAAAAAGGCGAGATCCCATGTCAAATTAGCGCAACTAATTGTATTTTCATTACTGGAAATAACCGTATTTTTATGGGGAGTTATTTTCTGTTATTTCACGGTCGTATTTTGGCGCCCCAGCTGCGGGAATATTACCGTTGTTTTAGGATGTTTTTTTTAACAGTGCATATGAAGCCTGAAGGTTTCATTATTTTACCCGTAAAAGAAAATTAACAATCAAGCAAATAAATAAACACTTTAGTTTCACTTTGGTTCACAGCTTCAGAGGATGTTTTGCTCAAGGAGAATTCTGATTGGCTCTGAAGACGGCAGATGCTCACGCCTCTGACATTCTTCTTACTTGAGTCATATCTGCCGAGCTCGGTGCAGACGAAAAACACAGTTTCATCGCTACAACCCAGAATGAAAACACTACTTTTTCTCGTTGTCATGGGAACATACAGCGCAGCAGCAGGTAAACAAGCTCAGTCTATGTATCTTATGGCTCTGAATCCGCGGTGCTTTCAAAGTTTTCATGTTTACTTTCAGAAAACCCTTCGCAGAGCACAGCGACGTAATGGTATAGATCGCTGTGGGTCGTGGTATCCGGTACATACCAGAGATGCGTCTTTGCTCATTAGCACGAGGTCGTTGCTGCTTTTCCTGCTCTCTCTGTGAGAGGCGTTAAGTAGCGCTGATGTAGTTTGCTCATCTGCAACATGTCGGGATGACAGTACTGACCTCCGCTCTGTCTCTGTGTTTAGCGACTTCCTGCGACTCTCTGTGTGATGAAGTCTAATGTATCCAAAACGCAGCATACATTCCTATTTCTTAGAAGTTCAGTGTTTATTGTCATACGCAAGTAAAGAAACATGTTTCCATGTACAATTCAATTCTCCACAGATGCCAATAAACCCAGTTATAGAAACAGATATGGAAGATAATATAGTTGAATTAACAAAAGGAGGAAAAACAGTTATCGAGTTTCCACCTGACTCCAAATTACAGCTCCCATCCTAATTACCACCAATAAGCATTAAACAGCAAAACAACCACCAGGGGAAGTGAATCTGGTCCATAAGCACCAGGCTTGTCACACGACTACAGAAAAGGAATCCCCAGATGTGCTCCAACGTAATTTTTTACATACCTGTGACCACCTCGCCCATCTGCAACCACAATTAGAAGAAAATGCTGGAGCAACTTAAAAACAAGCCACGGGTGCCCCTCATAATCAGGTTTTGATTAGGGAACTAGGACATGAGTCAGTGTTGCATTTAAAAGCATTACGCAGGAATAAAATATATTTTTTATTTTCAGTGAAGACTTTCACTACAGTCTATCCTCTGGTTTTGAATTGTCGGCTTGATGATTAATACTTACTACCAGGGTCTAACTTTTTTGTGAACATATTTCATTTGACCGAGGTCATCCACAGTGGTGACTGTATAAACTGATCCCCCCTTTCCTTGGGTTTTAAGCACTTTAAAGACTACTGGACTCCAGATATCTTGAATTTTGTGATGGTCTCTAATGCCAACCCTTTAAGGTAAACTGTCTTGCAGGGGAATTTAGAGGATTCCTTACATGCTGATCAGCGTGTTAGCTGCAGTGTTTTAGTGACACCTTTAAAACCTATGGCGTAACTGGGTCTGGTGTTCCACAATCCAGTCATGAGTGCTGCCGCCCACAGGCTCATGAATCCTTCGTAACAGGCAATTGATCTAAAAATCAAGAAAAATGGTGACTTATCAGTCGACCGATGTGGTAACCTGTGGTAGAAAACAGGGACAGTCTGCTTTCTCTGTGGAAGGAAGGGTGCATAGTGTGTGATTACATTTCTCACACTGACCATTACCAACTGGCTGGTGAGGGATGGTGGGACTTTTCTCAATGCCACACTTTTGGCAAAGTTGCTGAAACAGGTTGTTCTAAAAATGTCTGCCTTGGTGTGGAAACAGCTCCCAACTTGGATCCAGGAGACAGATACCTAACTAATCCTACTTTAGTTATGCAGCAATAGGGTTAAGCTGCTGGGTGCTTCCCATGATGCACTGAGCGTTTCTTCTTCACTTATCTCTTTTCACTCTATGTATTTATACACCTCTCTACATTTATTATCAGTTATTATTAATCTCTGGATCTCTTCCACAGCATTCCTTTGTCCTGTCTCCCTTCCTTCACCCGCAACTGGTCACTGTGGATGACCAACTGTCCTTGAGCCTTATCAGTAGAACATCAGTCCAGTGATCATAGGATAATAGAGGTGGAGGGGAAATGAAAGAACCCAGATTTATGTTTGTTTTAAACTTCACGCCCTTTTTTTGCAAAGGCATCTGCTGGTTCATACTGGTACACAGTCTCCACTGGTGGATGTCTTGGGACACTTGCTCTGTAGCTAAATAGAGAGCAATGAGGAGACAACTGACTGACACCTCAGTTGAGTCCCACCAGAAGCTGACTTAGAGATCTAAAGTGACCTAAAAAATCTCTCAGATTCACCTGTTGGTGTTAGTGTGGCTATCCTCTGGATGTGTTCACTGTCAGAAATATTCAAGTACAAATTTAACTTGAAGGCAACTTGCTTTTTGTTTGTTTGTTTCAGAGCGACACACTATGACATACATTGAGACTGCAGCCACTGGTTGGAATGAATCTCCTGAGTTAACTGAAGTCATATTTGTAAATGGTCAGGAGTTTGTGCATTATAAGAGCAGCTTGAAGAAGATGGTACCCAAGACTGAGTGGATTGAGAAAACTGTAGATCCTGAATATTGGGAAAGAGAGAGACAGAGAAACATACACAATGAGCAAGCGATCAAAGCACACGTCATCTGGCTAATGAAGCGTTTGAATCAGACTAGCGGTGAGTAAAAAACACTGAAACCTAAAGATCCTCCTGAGAAAAAAGAACTTTTTTGGTGATTTCCTTTCCCTTTTGGAGCTAAATGAGGCCACTTAAACACATGAGATATCAATAGAAAGCACATGATGTCCTCTATTAAGAGCATCATGACTTAGTGGGGCAGCTCAAATAAGTAAAAAAATATAGATCAAAAACAAATGTCCATTGGATAGGACATAAATGGACAGGCTGATTCTCAAGATTGTGTACAATTGTCCTCTCCAATGGACATTTGTTTTTGATCTATATTTTTTTACTTATTTGAGCTGCCCCACTAAGTCCTGTCGTCTCCTCGTCTCAGACACTGAAAGAAACAAACATGCTGCTTCCATCATCGTCGCAGTCATGGCAACCACCAATAAAGTGACATCAGCGGGTAACGAGGTCGACCTGATTTGATGATTGATGGGTTTGTTGTGAATTTTCACTGGTGCAGCCATAGCATGAATTTGAAAATTCAGCTAAATTTTGATATTATAATGTTAACACAAAGGTGATAACAGTTATGGGTCTCTGTGGCAGAGGTGGCAAAAGTACAGACATTCAGTACTTAAGTAGAAGTACAGATACGAGTGTTAAAAATACTCCAGTAAAAGTAAAAACGTACAGACTGTGAAATGTACTTAAAGTAAGAAAGTAAAAAAGCAGGTCTTTGGAGAACATTTCTATTTTTGTGCAAAGCTACCTGAACATTGTGTCATATTAATGTAATAATAAAATAATATTAATAAATGAGAAACAAACTTTAGTTTAAATTTTAATTCTAATAAATGCACTTAGCTTGAATGAGTCAAGTAAAAAATGATCAGAGAAAAAGAAGAAAAAATTAAAAATATCTCTATTTTCTGTTCTTACATTGTAGAGGATGACTTTGCCTCCAAGCAGGAAAAAGAGTAGAGACTGGGTTAAAATGGGATTTAGCAGGTGGCAAAACCCTAAAATTGGTTGTTGTGGCTGTAGGAATGCAGCTAAGATAATGATGGGAAAGAAAAGAGTTTGCTGCTGGGTTCCTTTGACCCAGACCACAGTGAATAGTCTTTATACACAGTTAATTAAAGCAAGCCCTAAAAAGTTAATTCTGTTTATCTGGAAGAAATGTTTCTTCCACGGAAAACACTGAAATAATTTCATTACCTGGCTGATTGAGTATGCATCAAAACAATTAAAGCAAGCGTTAGAGTGTCCAGTTGCCAAGAACATGCTATCTCAGAGGTGTTTTGAGTGTCTTGTGGACTAAACAGCAGCTCCAGAAACACTGATTTGATGTGCTGACTTCATAACAAGGATGTTTTGTTGTGTGTCTTTGATTATTCCTTACATAGGGTATAGCTCAGTGCTTTTTTGTCTATATTAAAAACACTGAGGCTCTCTTAACATTGAATAAAAAGGACTGATTCTTTACAACAGTTTGAGGTTTGCTGTCTGCTGAACAGCATCTAAAGATAGAATATCTCTCATTTACTACAGTTCTTTATCTTTCAGGTGTTCACATTTTGCAGTGGATGTACGGCTGTGAGTGGAACGAAGGCACGGAAGAGGTGACTGGATTTGAGATGCTCGGTTATGATGGGAGAGATTATGTTGCATTTGACCTGAAGACAGAGACATATATTGCTTCAGCACCTCAGGCTGTTATAACCAAACATAACTGGGACAGAGACAAAACTCGCATATTATACAAGAAGTACTTCCTCACACAGGAGTGTGTTGACAAACTGAAGAACTTTGTGAACTCTGGGAGGAAATCTCTGATGAAAACAGGTAGAATCACCAGATTTAGAGAAATGGACACAATATTCATATGCCTCAATTTCTGTGTCCATAATAATTAAAAAAAAACAGTTTTCTAATTTTTCTCATCACCTCTCTTCATTCACACTGTGTTTTGTTTTTTACATTCATGGCTTTTTGTTCTTTGTTTTTCTACTAACTTCATCTTAGTCCTTGCTATTAAGATTCTTAGTTTCATTTTATGCTTTTATTGTCAGCTTCCATCTCTTCCTTATTACTCTGCATTTATATTACTCTCGTGATACACTGGTGAGTTGTGCACCTCTTACACATTGACAGCTAGGATCGGCTCCAGGGTTGCAGAGCAGCTTATGTTGGATAAACTGTCACGGTCCTGGGTCTTTGACCCAGAAGGTCTTTCAAATTCTGTTTATTATTAAATGTCTTCAGTTTGATTTTTAGTCGGCTTTTTTTTAAGTTTTCATCTTTGTGTGTTTCCTTCATGTTTTCTACCCTGAGTTTAGTTCCAGTTTCTGTTGTGTTTATTGTTTATCGTCTTGTACTGTGTTTCTGTGAACTCTTTATTCCTTACTAATTTTTGGTGTCCTCGTTGTATTCTTAATACTCTTTCTTTTTTTGTTCTTCTTAGGATGTTATCAGCCTAAATAAACAACTTGTCTGAACATTACACTTTCTAGTATGAACTTTGTGGACACACTTGGCTTCTGGCAGCCTATCTATCCATCATATCTAGGGTGTTCCTTGTCTTTTTCCCTATGACAACAGAAACAGTAATATTAAAGTACAGTTAATAAGACATAACAAACTAAAAACCTCTTTACTCTTTAGTTCCTCCCTCAGTGTCTCTCCTCCAGAAGTCTCCCTCCTCTCCCATCAGCTGCCACGCTACGGGATTTTTTCCTAACGTAGCTGAGATGTTCTGGAGGAAAGATGGAGAGGAGCTTCATGAGGATGTGCACAAAGGAGAGATCCTCCCCAACAATGATGAGACCTTCCAGATGAGTGTTGATCTGAAACTTTCATCAGTCAAACCTGAAGACTGGGAGAGGCACGAATGTGTGTTTCAGTTCAGTGATGTCAACAAGGAGATCGTCACCAAACTGGACAAAACAAAAATCAAGACCAATACAGGTAAGACTGAATTCAAAGGGAGATTATTAATCTTTAAAATATATATTTATCTTTCTTCTGGCCTGTTTTGTTATTCCATGTACACTGTAACCTGTCATCACCACAGTGGTTCAGTAAATGGTCACAAAAACTAATCAGCCATTTAATTACAATCTGATTTAAATAAATAATTTCAGAGTTAATGGGACAAAATGTTATTTTTCTTTTTTACATTTGTGTATTTTAGTATTTTCACAGTATGTTTCTCATCAAGTTCACAAAGGATCCTAAACTGTGCACAGGTTAGATCTGATGCTGATATTTTACATAAAGGATCAACTTTCCATGATGTTTATTTATAACTTGTTTTCTCACAGCATGTAAAAACATAAATATATGCAGTATTGTAACACCGTTTTGACTGGGTCAGTCATTATGATGTAGCTGCTGAGAATCAAACAGTAACTGTGATTCAGTTATTCTGACTAAACTCATCCTAAAACTCATTATTCACTGATCTGCACTGAGAACATATCAGGTTGTTTAAGTCCTGCAATACTTATAAATATTACTAAATATTACTATATTATTATAAATATTATTATAAATATTATAATAATATAAATATAATAATAAATAATATAAATATAAATAATATAAATATTATAAATATTATAAATAATATTATTATATAATATTATTATAAATATTACTAAATAGTATAAATAATATACTTAGAAATATTGTAAATATTGTGGTTTCAGGTCCTTCAGGGTTTCATGTTGGTGGTGTTATCGGAGGTCTTGCGGTTCTTCTCCTGGCCGTCTGTATCGGAATCTATTTCAAGTCACGAGGAAATGGTAATGAGCAAAATATATTTTTATGCTTTATGAATGATATTCATGTGAAATATTTACATTTTTTGGTATTAATATTCTAATAAATTAATATAATTCATGCCCTGTTCCTATGATATAAAAAATCATAAATTGGGAATATTTAATAATTTAGATAGCACTTACTAATTAAATTATGTAAAATACTTATTGTCTGATTAATTTCTAAATAAATAACTGTGGTAATGTCTGTTTTCAGGGTTTAATCGTGCAAACAGTAAGTATTTTTAAAATGTGTTTAAAGATATTTGGATGTTATTTGTGTGCTGAATATAAAAAGATTTGTAGAATCACTGACGTCAGCTTGACAGAAATAACTAATGTTGTTATTCATCTGAAAATATAATTCTTCTTTTTAAGCTTCTGATACTGTGACTTGAAGATTCAGACTCAAAAGTAATTAAATCCTAATGTAAGTACAGCACACCAAACTACACTACTTAATATCATCTCTAAAAACTTTTAAATATTATTTATTATTATATAAATGTCTATAAATGTAAAATAAATGTTCCAAATCCAAAAAATATGAAGTAAAAAATGAATGACTGCATTAAACAGACTCAATATTTCTGTTCTGACAGGAGAGCAGTAAAGAGTAGACAACCGTCTCTGAACTGAGGAAGGACCTAAGGGTACAGCTAGAAGCGCATCTGTAACTGGAAGGTCGCCGGTTCGATCCCTGGGCTCTCTGTCCTGGTCGTTGTGTCCTTGGGCAAGACACTTTACCCTAACCCCTACTGGTGTTGGCGAGAGGGGCCGATGGCGCGATATGGCAGCCTCGCTTCTGTCAGTCTTCCCCAGGGCAGCTGTGGCTACAACCGTAGCTTGCTTCCACCAGTGTGTGAATGTGAGAGTGAATGAATAGTGGAATTGTAAAGCGCTTTGGGTGTCTTGAAAAGCGCTATATAAATCCAATCCATTATTATTATTTAATAGCAATCATAAAGCTGACCTCGTGGCCCATTGCTAGTCAGTGGTGCTAATTGCAGTCATTATGCAAATGTTCTGTTTATAAGGTTATAAGTTTACAAGTCACTTGAATGAGTGACAAAACGTTTCTCCCACTGAAAACGCTACGTCCAGATGAACAGAATCAGTGATTTTGTGTTTTTCATTCAGAAATTGCAACAATCACAGATGTAGATCCTAAATTATTTAAACACAAGGACATTTTTGGGACATTTGTCTATGATGAGAAGCTGGTTTCTTTTTTCTTTTTATGCTTCTTTTCTCATTTTGTTTTGGATCTGTTATAATTTATATACTTTATAATGTTAAGAGTTTCTTTTCAAGAACGTTCTCCTTCAAATTAATTTATTTCACACATTTTGTTAAGCTCTGTGATTACAGACATCATAGAGCTGGGATTATTAATGAACTCCGTGCACAATGTATGATATTCAGAACTTGTATAGATTTTATATATAAAATCATTCGTAGAACAGTAAACAGTGGAGGGATTCTATGTTATATTTATTTATTTAATTATTATTATTTAATAATTTTATCAGGCAACTGAGGACATGTTTAAACTGAATCCTACTGACTGAGATTCTTCTAGACCACAGTGGTATAATTTTTTTGTCATATCTCACAGTTTTTCCCTTTAAAAAAAAATCATTAAATTTTTCTAATGATTTTGTCACATCATTGTTTTCTGCATCTACTTTGGTTAGTCCTTTAAAAAATATAACGTATAACTCAGGGAATTCCAGTCAAAAGCATCCAATTCCACTTGTGCAATTTTAATAAATGAAACTTCATTCACTTAATATTTGCCATGAGTCCTACATGAAAGAACTCAGACATTTTAAAGAGCAAAACTCTTGGATGCCGTCATTCATACTAGAAGTTCGGTGGAGACGTCACTGGATCTACTTGAGACAGCTGCTCTGTGTGCTGGATGTCTCACATGAAGAGCAGATGCTGCAACAATGCAGGTTATAATCCAAGAAACATTGATCCTCCTGGAAGTTAGAAAACTCCACCTGCTGATGTGACTGTCCAACGATTTGCTTAAAGGTCTTCTCAAAAGAAGTGTTAACTTTACATGACCATGCTCTGAGGAAAGCATGAATCAAGCTGTATGCTATAACTGCCTGTAGTGTGCGTTTAGCCGAAGCTGTTCTTAGTTGTTTCTGCTCCACACACAATCATGTAGCTTTAGCTTTGCCAGCAGATTGTTGTCAGGTTTGTTCCTGGTGGGAGCTGGTCTGCAGTGTACTGAAAAGTCAAACTACTCTTATTTTGATTAGCTTTTATTTAAGTATGGATAATATAACTCCAATTTTAAATGTGAGCACAAAAAGATGTTGGTGCAAGTTATGGATACTTTATTAGGCTGAGAAACCCAAGGAAACCCTCTGAAATAAACATTTCAGAGAGAGCAAAAATGTACAAGTGGCCAAATCAATAATCCGGTGCATTCTTAAAAAGGGCATGCTGGAGAGATTATATCTCTCGGCTGGCCTGGGAATGCCTTGGAACGCCCCAGGATAAGATAGAGGAGGTGGCTGGGGAGAGGGAGGTCTGGGCTTCTCTGCTTAGGCTGCTGCCCCCACGACCCGGCCCCGGATAAGCGGAAGAAGATGGATGGATTATTAAAAAGAATTACTGCACTGACCAGCTCAGCAACAACAAAAGGCCTGAAAGACCACAGAAGACAACTAAAGTGAATGATGGCAGAATTATTTACATGGTTACAAGAAATAACTTAAAACATCTAACCAAGCCAGTAACACTTGATGAGTATGTATGTCATTGTCATGGTCTACAGTCATGAGAACCATTATTTAATGTAAATACAGAGAGTTTACAACATGGTACAAAACACTGGTTACACTCAAGAACAGGAAGACTTTCCCAGAAAACATCTAAAACGGCGTACACAGAAATGTAAACAATAAAATGAATTAATAAATAAATCATTAAACAAATGAAACAAATGTTATAACAATGATGGGAAATGAAGAGCTTGGAAAAGAAAAACAACTCACGATTGAAAGCACAGCAACTAGTACCGCTAGTGTTTACTGATGATGTGACTGCTCACAGAAACACGCCATTAAATCTGAAGAGTCCAGGTCTATGATCTCTGCTCGGTTCACCAAAGGCTGCAAAGCTGATTGTACCTCAATACAAACAGATAATAACCAAATGTTACAGCTCCATAATCCAAACTAGATCTTATCACTGATATATATGCATATACATTTTTTAAAATGACCTTTTGTGATTCCCATTGTGTTTCCACCAGGTATTATATTTAAACTCTTTTTACTTTTTCTTCTGAGTCCTGTTAATATGCTGTGTCCATGTAAGCTTTACATCAAACAGCACTCCTAAAAATTTCAATGACATACAGATAAATCAAACAATCTTTGCTTATATGTTTCCTGTTTAAATACACGATTTTGTTTTATCTTCTATGGAGAACTGAAATCCTCATGTAGTTGCCCAACGTTGTACCTGCTTAACTGCTTCTTTCAACTTCTTTTGTCTTTCATCCGCAAAAGCTGACTTTCCTATATATCTCAAGGGATTTGATTAAAGATATATTTAATCTTAATTAAAATTACTTATGGGCTAAATACTCTTCCTTGAGGTGTTCCATTCACAGCTTCTAGATTCTGTACAATTTATACAAAACATTATTGATCTTTTATCCACAAGTCTTTGACCTAATTAAACAATCTACCCTTTACACTCATTTTTTAAAGTTTAATAAATAATCATTCTTTCAGACCACATCATAGGTTTTTGTTCTGTATCCAAAAACTATCCTAATCTATTTCACCTCTCATCAAAGAGTCTTTTTCAGTTCTAAAAACAACAGGCAGCACATTCACAGTTCAGAGACGATGGAGTTTAATGTTTTTAGTCTTCGCTGACTAAAACTAGTTTTTTGTGGCAGCCACCGTACTAGCATTATTCATTTGGATTGGGAGGGGTAAGAAAACACTTAGTTAAAGACAAAGCTTACTTTTATATTCAGCAGTACTACAATCCCATTGCTAGATGGCGCCATCTGACAAACCAAACCCAGCAGCACATTGTGGAGAAACGTTCTCTTAAAAATAAAAGAAGTCCTGCAGCAGAGCTTAATGATAGTCTTTGAAGCTTAGACAGGTTTATGTGCAGAATGAGTGGATTATTTATGAACGGTGGGATTATAACTTGAAGTGAGTTCATATGAAAGGCAGCAAGTCACGAGAAAGAGTCTGTGAGGGCAGAGGTCAGATGAGGACAAGAGAATCAGAAATAACAGAAAGTCTTAAAATCCAACATTATATTTTAATTTTTACATGTAAATACATAATATTCAGTTGTAGACCTTCGGTTTAGACAATAATACTTAAATATTGCCTCTTTATTTGTTTTTATATATAAGAAAATTCAACATTTCTGACTTTAGGAATTGATCGTTTCATTATTTTATCATTGCAGCAACGTTGCAGAAAGAGAAGGACACACAGGTTTCCAGATGAATTTGTGGGTGGATGAATAATTGTATCTGGATTACTTGGGGAAGTTATTTTCATATGAGTGTAAACAGCATAATTTAAATTACTTTTAAAATAGCATTAGTAAGAATGTGATTAAGTATAAATAACTTCAGAAAATATGTGATAACAGCTGTGACACAAATATACATGATTTGGATTAGACGGCCTACAGTGAGGTAGTGGTTAAAGACGAGGCCCACAGACTACACACCACGAGCTCTTTGTTTCTGAGGTCATTCTGCCTGATAAGTTTCACTTTAGAAAGACAACCTTATTTCCCTTTTTTTGCCTGGTTACTGTTAAGATGCAGCCAGCTTTGAATTTCTATTGGTCAGAGAGAAGCTACTGCGCATGCGGCAGTTTTATTTTGAGTGTGGCGGAGTCTAAACAACAAACAGACATTTTTTTCCTTCTTTGTTACAGTCAGGTGTATTACCACCACCCACTGAATTCTGCTGCTGACTCACATCTCAAAAATCCAAATCTTATTAATGAGACAGCGAGAGAGAGATAAATATATTGGATATTGTGGCAAATCCTACTCAAAAAACAAACAAAAAATGTCAGATGAGGGCAAGAGAAACAGAACTAGTAAAAAGTCTTAAAATCCAAAAACATACAACTTTGTTTTTATATTCCAAATGTATAATATTATGTCTGTAACCCTTGGATTCACACAATAATACTTAAATATTGTGGTTTTATGTGTTTTCATACATACATAGTTCTACATTGCTAAAGTTTTCTCATGTTAATCATTATTAGCTTCATTTCTTTATCATTGCAGCAATGTTGCAAAACCAGGAAGACAAAAAGCCTTGACGACCTGGCGCTTAAATTAGATAACAGCCTCTTTGTTTGTGTGCCAACGCTTGCAAATCAAACCAGATCCAGCGTCATAAACACAAAAACGAAACCTAACAGAGTCATCACGTGGTTTCTCAGAACAGCACAGATGTAGTGCTGTTTGAGTCCAGTGGCGGCGCTCTAACACCGTGAATGATCAGAAGATTTGCTGAAGTTTTCCGCTGGAGCTTCAACTTGTGTCATTTCTTTGTTTGCAAGACACAACCCAGAAGAGCATCAGCTGGGTGTGTCACAGTGACAACACACACCAGCATGTATTTGTGTGAGTTTAGGAATGTCACAAAGAAACACAACCTGAGGTGTGTTGTGTTTTTATAACCTCTCAAAATAAAAACAGGAAATGCATCAGAGCTCTGTCTGATTTTAGGTGGATTCCTTTGTTCTGGTTTGAAAACAATATACTTCTTCACACTTTAAAGACAGGAGAAATCATTGAATGACAGAAGCTGTAAGTTTACATATGCAGGCAAAGATAAAGAGGCAAATCTCAAATTTAAAAGATGTGATGTTGCTGGAAGCTAAATGAGATCACTCGCTTTGTTCATTTGTTCTTTGACATTTCACGTTTTCTGAATTCATCTTAAAAACCTGCTCATTTTCTCTACATAATTAAAGCTGTAGCTCATCATCATCATGTTATAATGCTGAAAACAGCCTCTGTAATCTGGTTAAACTGGTTACTTTGGCTGCTTTCTCCTCACATTGCAGCATTTAGTGTCTAACCTTACCCGAGTTATTAAGTGTATACTTTTTTCATCAGTATGTGTTTTTCTCTGGTCTGTCTATCCCAATATTTTAGAAATAAAATCTTTTCTTTTTTTTTGCTTTGGTTTTTATATTTGACAACTTTATTGACTTTTCTGGAATTTAAATCATATTATAAGCTCATGAAATACAACAGTTACAAGCACATGACACCTGCACCTGAAACCTCTGACTATGTTCTAGTTAAAGAGTCAGCATTATCTGATCTTGACCTCTTCTCATGTTTTCACTGTGCAGGCTTTCATGTCACAAACTCTCAGGTTACAGAGGTGGATGACCCCGGAGGTTTGCCAAGCTTTAAACTGCTGAACTGTATTTGATGGACCTCAACCACATAACACAGTATTAATACTGCTTACAAATCAATAACTTCTTACAACTTAATTTATGATAAATATAAATCTTTTACTTTGGGACTTTTATTTAAGCGTGATTTTGACTGCAAGACTTTTACCTGTAAAAACGTGTTTTTACTTTGGTATATTGTTGGATGCTTGTTTGTGGAACAATCCTTTTACACTTCTTTCAGTTTGACTTGATCCCAAAAACGCACATTTTAGGTTAACGGGTGATTAAATCAAGCATATGAGAGTGTATGGTTTGCTCTTTCTCTCTCTCTGGGCGAGGCCTGTTAGGGTGTACCTTATCTCTTGTCCCGAATCACGTGGAATAGGTTGCAAGCTAAATTTGTGGGTGGATGAATAATTGTATCTGGATTACTCTGGGAACTCAAGGTTAATTGCATAGGAGTGTAAACATGAGCATAATTTAAACTACTTTTAAAATGGCATTAGCAAGAATATGATTAAGTACAAATAACTCCAGAAAATATGTGATAACAGCTGTGACACAAATATACATGATTTGTATGTGTCTTTAATCCCTACGTCACTTTAGGTCTCTAATCAGAATCACAGATTAGGCGCTACTATCTCTTTGTTTCTGTCATTCTCCACTTTCCAAAATAAATGAGTAAATAAATAAACCTCGGTTCTCTCATTTTGCCTGGTTACTGGTGAGGCGCATCCAGCTTTGAATTCCTATTGGTCAGAGAGGCGTCACTGCGCGTGCGGACTCAGAGGCTGTAGTTTCATTTTGTGGCAAAATTCAAACAATAAACGGTTTTATTAATTTTTTCTTCTTATACTGCGAGTATTGAATTGAAAATGAGGACGTTTATGATGCTGCTTCTTTACTGGACAGCGTCTGTGTCTGCAGGTAAGCTTCATAAAAATGAAACTGTTCTTTAGAGATAGTGTTGCTCTCAGGTGGCTCAGGTGTTGCTGTAAATAGACTCTCGGCTTGCATATATTCAAGATTCAAGGTTTATTTTTACTTCGCGGTTTTGTTTTTTTGGGGGGTTTTTTGTTTGTTTTTTTACAGAAATACAAAGGCTTCAACAAAACGTTGCTTCTCACCAGCATCTACAGTACAATGATCAGTAAAACAAATAAAATACAGCGATAACAAATCTAAAATAAGGATAAATAGCAATGACGGAGCAGCTTGCAGAGACACTGAGCAAACTCAAGTGTAAATAATCACATTGATTCAGCTAGCAGCAGTCTTCTCACAGAGAGGGATTATATTAGATCAGATTAAGTGTGTGTTTATGGATTGTAAAGGGAGGGGCCAAAGTACATTTATCAGTCCCACAGTTTGTGCAAAGAAGTCTTCCGGCATCCTGCTGGTTCTGCAGCTGATGCTCCGTCACCTCTTTCCAGATGCTGGAGGGAGAACAGGCCGTGAGAGGGCTGGTTTGGGTCCCTGATGTTTGTAGCTGTTTGCAGAAAGCCTACAAACAGCTACAAACATCAAAACCTAAATGAGTGTTGGTTTACAAATTATTTTTGTTGAAATTAAATTTCTAATTGTAGAAGAAAAAAATTTAAGCTGCTCATAATGTTTTATGGTGTAAGGTATAGAAGTGTTACATTAGCAAAAAGGGAAAGAAACAGTTGTAATCTGCACAATACTAAAAAATGAACTCATTGGCAGCCTATGGTCGGGTTAATGCCATAATAAGGACTGTAAATCATTACTAATGCAAAATGAAAATATAATCAAATCAAAATGACCCACAAACACCAGTTTTTACAAAACGAATTGTAAAGGTTTTTAAAATAAGATGATCAGAAAAGATAAAACATTGATTCATAAATTTTTTTGTATTTATAGAGCAGACACACTATATTTGTTTAAATTTTGAAAATACTGTGATTTTTAAAGCTGTTTCTCACAACATTAAACATTTCTTCCAGTGAAGCACTCTCTGAAGTATTTCTACACTGCTTCCTCTCAAGTCCCAAACTTCCCAGAGTTCGTGGTTGTTGGGATGGTTGATGACGTTCAGATTCTTCAGTTTGACAGCAACACCATGAAAACTGTGCCTAAACAAGACTGGATGAACAGAAATATAGATGAGCAGTACTGGGAGAGAGAGACTGGGGGCTTTGTAAGTGCCCAGCAGGTGTTCAAAGCCAACATTGAAATTGCAAAGCAGCGCTTCAACCAAACTGGAGGTTTGTTTATGTTTTCTTGGTTTTTTACTGATATTTGCTGTTAATGTTTTCAGCGTTTATTTTAGTCATAAACAGTTTTGCATACATACACTTTAAAAATTCTTCATTCAGATTAAAGATTTAAATACAGGATGACTCACGATGAATGTAAAGGGCAGATGGAGGGCAGCTAGTGGATCACGAAGTGCAGAGGATGAGTAAAGAAGATGGGCAGCTGTAAGAGGATGAAGAGTGAAAAGGCAGTTTGTCCAGATCACATACCTGTGGAATTATGGGGATGTTTAGGAGAGAGAGCAGTGGACTTTTTAACCAGACTGCTTAACGTCTGAGGAATGGGGAAGCGGCAGTATGCTGAAAAAGAGCACCACAGACGTGATGTTTATTTCAGTGTTGATGGAAAAGTTTAGAGGAGGTCAGAAGGTGTTGCAAAGATAGCACATGATAAGATGCTAAAAGATGCATGAGAAACTCAGGGATGACAGAGAAGTGTGTGAGGGTGGTGCAGGACATGTGGTGTGTATGGTTGGAGTGACAGTTGGGTTCAAGGTGGGGGTGGGATTACATCATGGATCTGCTCTGAGCCCCCTCATGTTTGTAATGGGGATGGACAGGTTAACAGATGAGGTCAGACTGAAGTCTCCATAGACTATGATGTTTCCAGTGTTGTGATCTCTAGTGAGAGCAGGGAGCAGGTGGAAGGGATGGGGTTATACGCTGGTGAGAAGAGAAATGAAAATCAGTAGAAGCAACACAGAGTAAATGTGTGATTGACAGGGAGAACAGTGTTGCAGAGAGGATGCAAGAAGCAGAAATAGTGATGATTATTAATTTAAATGCCTGGGTCAACCATCCAAAGTAGCAGGCAGTGCACAACAGAAGTGCAGGGTGTCAGGGTGTGATCTGTTGCATAAAGACAGAAGCAAGAGTGAAAGGGAAGGTTTACAAGATGGTATTGAGACCTGCTGCGATGCATGGTGTGGAGATGAAGGCACCGAGTTGGAGGTAACAGAGTTAATGATGATTTTATTGGGAGTGACCAAGTGGCAAGGCTGAGATGGTTTAGATGCTGAATATGGAGCTGAGAAGAGAAAGACCTTGGAGGAAGTTCATGGATGTAGAGAAGGAGGATCTGCTGTGGCGACCCTTAAAGAGAGTGACCGAAAGAGGAAAAAGAAATGAAGAATTGTGAAGTCAAATGACGTTTTTCTCTCTTTCATTTAACATTTTGAAAACAGTATTTGTACTGAGCTCACATCTTACATAGCTTGTCTTTAAGGATATTTATTATTATGTTTATTGAAACCAGTTGTAGCAACTCACTGCTGAACAGGCTTCTCTGTCCTGAAACCCTCCTTCTGTGGAAGCTGTGTTGAATCAGGTCAGGTGTTTTAGTCTCTGTTGACTTGTGTCTCTGTGTTTATATGAGACGATGTTGGATCTCACTCTGGTTCCCTGTCGTCTTCTTCTCTGTTCTTCTTTCAGGTGTTCACATTGTCCAGCGGATGTACGGCTGTGAATGGGACGATGCGACGAATGAGGTGGAGGGATATGAGCAGTTTGGTTATGATGGAGAAGACTTCATAATATTTGACCTGCAGACAGAGACGTGGGTCGCTCCACAACGACAGGCGATCATCACCAAACACAAGTGGGACAGTAACAAAGCTTTTATAACCAGTGTGAAGAACTATTACACTCAGATTTGTCCTGAGTGGCTGAAGAAGTATCTGAACTATGGGAGGAGCTCTTTACTGAGAACAGGTATCACATGACCAGACTTAGAGTGATAATTTACCTCATTTTTATTAAGTAATACAACTTTTTTTTATGACCAACACAGTTAAATTCAGTGTATTTTCTCTCTTCCTCTCTGTCTGCTAATCTCATGTGTTTTTTTTAAACAATAATCAAAATGTAATTTATTCGTTAAATTTCAAAACCATCACTTCAGCCTTTTACAATGTGTTTCCCCCTCCCTTCAAATATTTTTCTTATTTCTTTATTTTTATATTACAGAGTCTTTATTTGACTCTGTAATATCCTTCACATGGTACTATATGTACATTAATATGTGTTAGCATGCTGTTAATACAGAAACAGTGACCTGTGTTTCTCTTTACTCTCCAGTTCTTCCCTCAGTGTCTCTCCTCCAGAAGTCTTCCTCCTCTGCCATCAGCTGCCACGCTACAGGTTTCTATCCTGACAGAGCCGAGATGATGTGGAGGAAAGATGGAGAGGAGACTCATGAGGGTGTGGAGATAGGAGAGATCCTCACCAACAATGATGGGACCTTCCAGATGAGTGTTAACCTGGATCTGAGATCTGTTCCAGCTGAAGACTGGAGGAGGTACGACTGTGTGTTTCAGTTCTCTGCTATAAACGAAAACGTCACCACCACACTGGATAAAACAGCCATCAGGACAAATGAAGGTAAGAAAATAATCAGAAATGATGAAGATGTGTTGTTTGTATTGTTTTGTGTTTGAGCTGATGGATGTCATAAAATATTGACTTTATTTTCAAAATCTAATTTTACTCTTTTTTTGTCGCCCACAATGGACCTGCTCATATGACACAGATCATATATAAACAGTGTTGGGCAAGTTACTTTGAAAAAGTAATTAGTTCTCGACAGTACTTAAAAAGTATTGAGATAAAAATAAAGTCAAATAACACTTTGGATAATAACAATGCAGAGATACATGTATCAAACATAAAAAGATATTTCCCTTTGAGATTAAGCAGACAGATGATGGTTAAAGGCACAATATAAATATGCACACGGGACACAAACAAAATGACACACAAATACATCCTCCCGCAGGCCCACCACCCGCAGGAGGCGCCATAGGGGTCGGGTGCATTGTGTGCCGGGTGGCAGCCAGGAGCGGAGGCCCTGGCGGACTGACCCCCGGCTGCCAAGACTGGCAATAGGGACATGGAATGTCACCTCTCTGGTGGGGAAGGAGCCTGAGTTAGTGCGTGAGGTTGAGAGGTACCAGCTAGATATAGTCGGGCTCACCTCTACGCACGGCTTGGGCTCTGGAACCAGTCTCCTGGAGAGGGGCTGGACTCTGTCTCAGTCTGGAGTTGCCCCTGGTGAGAGGCGGCGGGCTGGGGTGGGTATTCTAATATCCCCTCGGCTAGCTGCCGGTACGTTGGGGTTTTTCCCGGTGGACGAGAGGGTTTGTTCCCTGCGCCTTAGGGTCGGGGAACGGGTCCTGACTGTCATCTGCGCTTATGCGCCGAGTGGCAGTTCGGAGTACCCAGCCTTCTTAGAGTCCCTGGGGGGGTGCTGGAAGTGCTCCGCCTGGAGACTCTGTTGTCCTGCTGGGAGACTTCAACGCTCACGTGGGTAACGACAGCGAGACCTGGAGGGGCGTGATTGGGAGGAACGGCCTCCCTGATCTGAACCCGAGCGGTGCTTTGTTATTGGACTTCTGTGCTAATCACAGTTTGGCCATAACGAACACCTTGTTCGAACATAAGAGTGTCCATAAGTGCACGTGGCACCAGGACGCTCTAGGCCGTAGGTCGATGATCGATTTTGTAATCGTATCACCAGACCTGCGACCATATGTTCTGGACACTCGGGTAAAGAGAGGGGCTGAGCTGTCAACTGATCACCACCTGGTGGTGAGTTGGATCAGGTGGCGGGGGAGGACGCTGGACAGACCTGGTGCACCTAAACGCGTAGTGAGGGTGTGCTGGGAACGACTAGCAGAGGCCCCAGTCCGCGAGATCTTCAACGCACACCTCCGGCAGAGCTTCAACAGCATTCCGAGGGAGGCGGGGGACATCGAGTCCGAATGGACCATGTTCAGCGCCTCCATTGCCGAAGCTGCTGCATTGAGCTGCGGCCGCAAGGTGGTTGGTGCCTGCCGTGGTGGTAATCCCCGAACCAAATGGTGGACACCAGAGGTGAAGGGAGCCACCAGGCTGAAGAAGGAGTCCTATCGGGCTTGGTTAGCCTGTGGGACTCCGGAGGCAGCCGACAGGTATCGACAGGCCAAGCGGAATGCGGCTCGGGCAGTGGCTGAAGCAAAAACTCGGGTGTGGGAGGAGTTCGGAGAGGCCATGGAAAAAGACTTTCGGACTGCCTCGAAGAGATTCTGGCAAACCGTCAGGCGTCTCAGGAGGGGAAAGCGGTGCCCTACCTGCACTGTGTATAGTGCTGGCAGAGCGCTGCTGACGTCGACTGAGAAAATCGTCAGGCGGTGGAAGGAATACTTCGAGGACCTCCTTAATCCCACTGACGCGTCTTCCAAGGAGGAAGCAGAGTCTGGGGATGAGGGGAATGACCCGCCAATTTCTGGGGGCGAGGTCACTGAGGCAGTTAAACAACTCCTTGGTGGCAGAGCCCCTGGTGTTGATGAGGTCCGCCCCGAGTTCCTGAAGGCTCTGGACGTTGTAGGGCTGTCCTGGCTGACACGCCTCTGCAATGTTGCGTGGAGATCAGGGGCAGTACCCGTGGATTGGCAGACCGGGGTGGTGGTCCCCATCTTTAAGAAGGGGGACCGGAGGGTGTGTTCCAACTACAGGGGGATCACACTTCTCAGCCTCCCCGGGAAAGTCTATGCCAGGGTGCTGGAAAGGAGAATTCGTCCGCTAGTCGAACCTCTGATGCAGGAGGAACAATGCGGTTTTCGTCCTGGTCGCGGAACACTGGACCAGCTCTTTATCCTCTCGAGGATACTTGAGGGTGCATGGGAGTTTGCCCAACCAGTCTACATGTGTTTTGTGGACTTGGAGAAGGCATTCGACCGTGTCCCTCGGGGTGTCCTGTGGGAGGTGCTGCGGGAGTATGGGGTGTCTGGCCCATTGCTACGGGCCATTCGATCCCTATACAACCGTTGCAAGAGCTTGGTTCGCATTGCCGGCAATAAGTCGGACTTGTTCCCGGTGGGTGATGGGCTCCGCCAGGGCTGCCCTTTGTCACCGGTTCTGTTCATAATTTTTATGGACAGGATTTCTAGGCGCAGCCAAGTGGCGGAGGGCTTTCGCTTTGGTGGCCTCAGGATCTCATCTCTGATCTTTGCGGATGATGTGGTTCTGTTGGCTTCATCGGGTGAGGGCCTCCAGCTCGCACTGGAGCGGTTCGCAGCCGAGTGTGAAGCAGCGGGAATGGGGATCAGCACCTCCAAATCTGAGACCATGGTTCTCAGCCGGAAAAGGGTGGAGTGCCCACTTCGGGTCGGGGATGAGGTCCTGCCCCAAGTGGAGGAGTTCAAGTATCTCGGGGTCTTGTTCGCGAGTGATGGGAGAAGGGAGCCGGAGATCGACAGACGGATTGGGGCTGCAGCTGCAGTAATGCAGACGCTGCACCGGTCCGTCGTGGTGAAGAGGGAGCTGAGTGTAAAAGCGAGGCTCTCAATTTACCGGTCGATCTACGTCCCTACCCTCACCTATGGCCACGAGCTGTGGGTAGTGACCGAAAGGACGAGATCGCGGATACAAGCGGCGGAAATGAGCTTCCTCCGAAGGGTGGCTGGCATCTCCCTTAGAGATAGGGTGAGAAGTTCGGCCATCCGGGAGGGGCTCAGAGTAGAGCCGCTGCTGCTCCACATCGAAAGGAGCCAGCTGAGGTGGTTTGGGCATCTGGTAAGGATGCCCCCTGGGCGCCTCCTGGGTGAGGTGTTCCAGGCATGTCCCACCGGGAGGAGGCCCCGGGGCAGACCCAGGACACGCTGGAGAGATTATATCTCTCGGCTGGCCTGGGAACGCCTTGGTGTTCCCCCGGATGAGCTGGAGGAGGTGGCTGGGGAGAGGGAGGTCTGGGCCTCTTTGCTTAGGCTGCTGCCCCCGCGACCCGGCCCCGGATAAAGCGGCTGAAGATGGATGGATGGATGGAAGTAATTAGTTATAGTTACTAGTTACTTCTTCAAAAAAGTAACTGAGTTACAAGATTCTAAATGTAATTAATTACTTGAAAAGTAACTATTGTGTTACTAAAAAACATGTTTAACCCTCTGGGGTCCAGGGTATAATTTTTTAACTACTTTTGATGTTTCCTCCACATTTCACCTTTAAAAACTGTTTATTTGCCTTGTTTGGTTTCATTCTTTTCAGCACAACCTCACGTGTCTGAATTTCCAGTTATATTTTCATTTTGACATACTTAACGCAATTGATCTAAAATCAGACAAAAAACATAAAATCTGATTAGAGTAGGAGTTATATATTTTTACTGTAACAACCACAAACATGTTTAATGAATCATATTTCATAAATTTAATTCAAATATAAATTGTCAATTTTAAAATCCTATGCACAAGTTTTGTAAACAACAAAGTTATTTGCATCCATTTACCTTTTACCTTGATTTTTTAAAATAACCATTTCAAACTATTTACATAACAATCAGCTGTTCTGCATTCAATAAGATGCCACACAAATTATTTGTGCCACTCCAAAAAATAATTTCTGTCCACTATAAAGGAGAACATCACAGCCTGATACCTGCAGGCCTGACAGCAGCAGGTGCATCACTCCTGTTTCTACCTGGAGACAGCAGTCGCCTCATTGTTCTGACAACACAGCTTCAACCGTCTGTTTGTTGAAAAAA
Source organism: Neolamprologus multifasciatus (assembly GCF_963576455.1). NCBI lineage: Eukaryota > Metazoa > Chordata > Actinopteri > Cichliformes > Cichlidae > Neolamprologus > Neolamprologus multifasciatus. Next base: position 6,009,990 of record NC_140459.1, on the reverse strand, counting down.
AGTAACGTGACCGCGTTTTCTTGTTAGTAACGGTAACGGCGTTGTAACGGTAGGAATAGTAATTAGTTAGATTACTCGTTACTGAAAAAATTCCCATCACTGTATATAAACAGTCCAAAACAGAAAAAAACCCACAAACACAAATAATTTTTATATATAATAAACTAATCAATCATGGTTTGCAGTTGTAGCACTGATGCTTTAAATGTTTGGATTTATTATAATATTAGTTTAGTATTAGTATAAGTCAAAGAAGTTAAAGACATTAAGGACACACATTTCAGTTTTGTCTTTCTCTTTATTTTCATTCAACATTTTTTGTCAATAATTGAACAAAAATTTTAGTGTTTTTTTTTTTTTTGCAAAACAATATTTAAAATTAATAAATCAGTTGTTTGCTGTTTTTCTTCTTTGTTTTTTTGTTTGTTTGCTTTTAGCCTCGACAGAAGTGCCCAACATCACGATCAGCCCCACCTCCAGCCCCACTGCCGTCCCCATCAGCGTACCCATTGTCACTGCTGCTCTTGTTCTCGCTGTCGTTGCACTAATCGGATTCATTATTTACAAAAAGAAAACTGGTGAGTGAACCAAAGTGATGATTTCAGTATTTTTAGCGTTTTTCCAGGTTGCACATTAAAACAAGCTTCAGGTCCTGGTACAGCAATGATGTTTAAAGCCCCAGAGTGATGAGACCGTAACAGTATTATCATAGTGAGAGAAGGAACCAATAGTAAATAAAGTAAAAGGTAAAGTAACATAGAGAGCTTTGTAAACCAGTTTGAGTTAGTGGTGTAGGGATCAGTGTTCCTGTATTTACATCTATGATCACTGACATGTGATTCTTTCTTTTATTTACAGCTAAATCTTCTAAACCTTGTAAGTAAATTTCTCATGTAGACATTTTGAGCTGAATCTTGTTCACATAAAAATCTGTTTCACTGAATGTGAATTAGAGGCTAAAATTAAATGCATGGAAACAAAGCAGATGACTGGCAGCGTGTTGGAAATTTACAACAGCATCACCACAGAGCAGCTCAGCTGGTTGCTGAAGTTTTTATGTTTTGATTTTGTCTGTCTGGTCTGATTTTTGTAGACATGAAGACGTCACCTGAAGATGATCCTGAAAGGAGCCCTTCAGGTATGTCTTGGATTGGAGGATTTGTTTGTATCCTCATAAAAATTGTAACGTAGTGGCTTCTTTTTTTTTTTTACATTTTCTAAATATGAAAGTAGAAGGTTAGATATTCAAACCATGTGTTCATAATCAGTTATAATAGTTTATAGTTACACAGCACTAAACAGAACAAAATAATTAAAGCATCAGTACTAAAAACAAGTACCTTGGAAACATAGACGGCCCCACTATGTTCAGTATGTTCAGTAATATTCTACAGTAACAAAATAAATCTGTGAATCACTGCACGTCCTGTTACTTTAATCTGTTTGGCTGCAAATGCTCATCCGTCTCTTCAACGTTTCGATGAACTCCTCAGGATCTTCATTTATTCTGCTCTCTGTCATTTTTCACCACCACACATCCTCATTCTTCTTCTTCCATCGCCTGGATGTTGCCCAATAAACTTTTCTCCATGTTCACTAACTGAGATTTCTGTAGTGCTCACATAAATATATTTTATAAGCACTGCAAAATTTTCTGACCTACACAATGAAACAGTGCTCACATATTTTAAAAAGTTAAATATTCAAGTGACAGAAACAGAACCATAAATCCTCTTGCAACTGAGAAAACTTTCTCCTCGCATCTGTGTTTGTGTTCATGCTGTTTGCATTTAACACTATCATCAACATCAACAGATCATATTATTTTTTTAGTTGAACATAATCATTTTGTATTTTTCCTCCTCAGATTCAAAACCTTCTTCAGACATAACCATCAAAACTGAGCTGATGACAAGTACGTACAGGCTCTCTGTGACACTCAGTCTTAATCTTTGTGTGGTGCTGCATGTTTTTACTCATGGAGTTTTATACTTTGATGCATTTTGAATTATTAAACATTTCTGAACTGTTCAGCTGGTCTGACTCACCAGCTGTAGATTTCAGGTATAAACCTGCCATCACCATCATATCACACGTTCCTTCTCCTACAGTCGATTGTTTTTGGATTTTAAATGCTCTTATCTAAACAAAACAACATCCTCAGAGGGAGCAACATACATGCTGAACATGGCAACCACTCGCAAAGATCTAGATATAACAAACTAGACATTTTTATGACAGTGCACATCGCTCCAGTTGCTGTTTCTTATCTTAGTAAGAATCAGTCGCTTCCACTAAAACCTTATATATATATACGAATAATGAGGCCATATAACAGATAGTAACTAGTTAAACTGTATAACTAGTGACATGATAGACGAGGAAAGTTTGTGTGGAGATGATCGTGGCCCAGTGTTTGTGTGACAGCTCTTCCATCATGATGAGTTTTTGACCTGAATGTTTTTTTTCTTTAGAGTAATTCTGACAAAGAGTGAAATCTGGAACAAAGGTAAGCGACGTCTCTGAACACATCACATGTACCACATACAGTCATCTTTGTGTTGTACTGAATGCATTTAAAGAAATCCTTAATTTTTCACACTGACTGCATTTGCTGATGCATGAAGAATTTTTCATTCACTCCTCGTTAATGAAAGCTGAATCTTTCTCTGAACAGGAGACACTTTGATCAGGTGGACTAACTTCACTTCATGAGGAATCTGCATCACTGAACTCCTGAGAAAACATTTCTACTGTAATGGACATTTTTTTTATTTCAGCCAGGACACAACCGTCCTGGCTGGGGTGGCTGTAGCTCAGGAGGTAGAGCAGGTCACCTATTGATTGGAAGGTTGGTGGTTTGATCCCAGGCTCTTCCGGTCTGCATGCCAAGTATCCTTGGGCAAGATACTAACCCCAAGATGCTCTCTGATGCATCCATTGGAGTATGAATGTGTGTGACTGTAGTTAGAAAAGCACTAAGTACAGGTAAAGTGCTTGTGAGAATCGGTGTGATTGGGTGAATGTGGCATGTTGTATAGAGCGCTTTGAGTACTCCAGGAGAGTAGAAAAGTGCTATATAAGAATCAGTCCATTTACAACTTGTGACTGAAACATACACCAAACAACACGAAGGAACCACATTTTTACTTTTATGTCACAGGAAAAAAAGAGAATTACTATTTTCTGTGAGAAAAAATACTTTTTATCCAAACTAACTTTATTTATAAAGTGCTTTAAAACAGCAAGTCCTGACCAAAGTGCTTAACATTGAGAACGGAATAAAAATGAAAAAATAAAATAATGAATAACAACAACAAATAATAATAATAATATTAACAATAATTATACCATAACAATAACATAAACACATAAAAATAAAACTACATGAATAAAAACACTGAACAAAACATAAAAAACAATTTAAATTTTTTAAGTATAATTTTATACTGTAGGTCTCTTTTATGCAATAATAAGTAAAGATGGTCCTGAAGAAGAAAAACGACATCTGTAGGAATTATGTGTTTATTTTCCTCAGTGTTGGGTCTGAGTGTGTATCACCACTATTCAGTTTTAATGCTGCTTTGCTACAGCAGTTAGTTCTGCATGTTTGATTTTAGTTTAACTCTGGATGACTTTTCTGACACAACCTCAAACGGGATTTGTGTTTTCAGCTGGAACTGAACCATCAACCTTTTACTGACAAGGTCAGAATGCTAACCACTGCACCTTTGGAGATATCGTGATTTAAGGTCAATAAGTTGAAAATAATAGTTCTGTGATTTGCTCTGCTTTGAATTTACTGCAGATCAGTTCATTTACAGTCACTTTACAATCACAGTTTTTTTTTATGAGCATCAACATGAGGTGTCTTGAAATACTGAGTTTAAGATTTATAAAAGTTGTCATAAATAATTTGTTTCATCTTTAATAAAAATATGAATACGCTGATGAAAGCTATAAATAAGGTATTGCAAAGAAAAGCTGTACTCTATTATTGCCATTTCTATGTTTTGTTCAAACCCTGGTACATGTGACAGTGATGAACAGTCATGACTTTAATGGTAACTGTATTACATAAATACTACAGAGACATGATGGTTAATGCAGCTGCCAAAAATCAGGTTTACAGTGTGTGTGTGTGTGTGTGTGTGTGTGTGTGTGTGTGTGTGTGCCTCATGTGGGGTTTATTGTAAAGATTATTTTATGTTGGATGTTTTAGGTCAGCTGTGTTTTGATCTACAGAATCAGGGAAAGAGTCTTTGTTCTGTTAGACTACTGCACCGTTTCTATACTTGAACATCTAAATAAAAGTTTAACATTGTGGTCGTGCATAATGTCGATTATTCAGAGTGTGGAGAGGAGAGTATAATAACATGAGTGAACAGAAACTTTGTGAATATGAGTCATGTTCCAACCTGACACCACAAATATTGAATTACTGAGTATGTAAAGGTAGGTGCATCACTACTTTCAGCCAAGGAGATGATGTACTTTATAATTTTAGTTTGTTAAAGATTTCTATTCCAATTCTGGTTGAATTGGGCTTCAGCTCCAGATCCAAGTGACAGCAGGTCAAAATGATACCTGTCGGTGTCCAGCATCAGTCTATATTCAGTTTGAATATTACTATAAACTGATATGGATGAGTTTATGTCCTTTATTCACTGTAACATTTAACTTTTGAGAGAGCAGGATGAAGACAGCAGAGAGAAGAGAAACTGAGTGGACATGTGGTCAAATTCACCGAACAGCATAAAGTTGTAGCTTCAGTATAAAGCAGTGTGTTATACTGTTATCAATTATGATTCATAAACCTGCCCTTATCATCATAATAATAATAATCTTATCTTAATTATTCTAAGATGACATTTTTGTTATTTTCTAGTTCGTAGTTGAGAGAGGACAGAGAGGTTGTATAAGAACAGGAAGAATGATGGAGCAGACAGTGAAGCAGCTGAAAAAACAAAAGTAGTTTTTCATGTATTTCATGGAGACTTTGTTTTCCAGTAGCACATGTAAAACATGCCAGTAGAGATTCTAAACAGGGGATATTGGTTTGAATAGCAGCATTTTACAGGATTCACTCCAAACATGGCTAAACAGGATGGCAGCCACTACAACAATGTGATGGGCTACAAATCTGTTTTCCACTCATAAAACTGGAGTACATGATGCCTTGTGCTGTGTTTGCATGATAAAGGGAGGGTTTGATGAATTCAGAAATATTAATACGAAACAACTCTATTACCAGTTTGCTTCACGTACTGGTCTGTGGAATGGCAGCGTGATTTTCCAGTGTCTGTACTGAATAACGCCACTTAAAGTACTTGATGATTTGGTGGAAGCCTCTGTGTGATGATTTGCCACAAATAGTTCTTTAACTTCTTTAACAAGTCTTCACTTGGGTTGGGTAACTAAAGGCTCCGCCCTAAAACAGGTGGATGAGATTACAATCTTTGATTATTCACTCTGATTCATTTTTAAACATTACAATACGTCATCCAACTAATTAGGCTGCTTTTGAAAGTAACGTTTTAATGTGTATCAAATAGAATTGAGGTTTGAAAATGTGAAAATGGTTGATGACATTTGCAAGTAGCATTTTCTCTTAATATTAACGACAAGGTGTTAAAATGCTCAGCCCCCAATCATCAAATCAAATCAAATCAAATCAAATCACTTTTATTGTCACATCACATGTGCAGGTACACTGGTACAGTACATGTGAGTGAAATTCTTGTTTGTGAGCTTCAAAATACAATAACGTAAAACAAGCAAAATATAAGAATGGCTAAATCTGAGAGTAATAAATATATGTACAATATATAATAGTATATGCATTACTGGATGTGTATACTAAATATGTTTTTCTACGTGTGTGTGTGTGTGTATACATATTTTACAAATTAAATAGAGTAAACAATAAAATAAAATATAATATAATATCATAATGTGTGGCGTTATGATTCAGGGCTGAGCTCCCCTGAAAGTCTGAACCTAGAACCCCCCCAGTCTACTACATGAAGTCTTGCCCCCATAATTTGATTTAGGGGCTTGTTGGACCAACTTTTCCTCTTATTTACTTATTTTGCTCTTTATGTGAAATAACAGTGGCATTAACCTACTACTGTAATTATGTTAGTCTTCATAAACTTTACACACTCAAAGCAAAAATAACTACACTAAGCTGTGTTGTGAAAGAGAAAATTAAACTGCAAATAGAATTACGAAACAGATTTTGCTAATGTAATTTTATCTGGAAATTACCCGCCACAGAATGAATGCTCAGTTTTGGGGGTAGTTGTGCCGGGATGAGAAAAGTCTGGGCTTCTCTGCTCAGGCTGCTGCCCCCGGGACCTGAACCCAGGTAAGTGGAAGAAGCTGGATGCCATGTTTGAACTTCAGCAGGACGTTTCAACCGTGTCTACACAACTGAATGCATCAGATTGCTGCTTTGTGATTGGCTGATTAGAAATTTGTGTTAATGAGCTGTTTAACAGGTGTACCTAATAAAATGTCTGGTTAGTGTATATGTATAACCTGGGGAGCACTTCACCACAGTTTTAGTCTTTGTAGCGTCAATAAAACACTGTGTTTGTCCTCTGGTGACATTTTATTAGGCAATGTTTTCACTCTAAAGGGAGCCTAACAACACAGAGACAATAGAAACAATACAAAAAGTCTGAGCAGCATGACTCATAAACTAAACATACTTCTGTGCATACATACTAACATACTTCAGGCAGAAACACCCGGCCTCTCTCCCCGCCTCCTTATTTCATCACATTTTGCAGACTATACTTTCAGTTCTGCGGATAACATCAGTGAGTCGATTTAACCCAGATATTAGTGACGTTGGCACTGAGGATGGTTTTCATTGGCTCGATGATGCAGCTTTGACCTCAGCTTTGGGTCAACACCCAGACCCACATAGATAATAAGATATTAGCTGTTAGATTATTGAGAGGTCACCATGAAACTGTTTATTTTTCTGTTTCTCCTGGAAATACACGGCACGGTGGGACGTGAGTTAGAAATTTGTATCACTTACAGTAAAGTTTTTTAAACTGTTTTGCTAAAAAGGACATATTTAAGATTATTTTTAAAAAGGCTATTAATAGGTGCGTTTGCCCATGTTTACATAAAAGCCATTAATATCTCTGCTAGTTCTGGGGAAATGCTTCAGGAAGCTTGATTAGCATCACTTTCAACTCACAAACACCAAAAAGGTTTGTGAGTTTTAATCACATCAAGTATCAGTGACACCAAAGGACTTCCTGGTTCCTGCACAGTTCAGGGTGTGTCAGCAACATCACTAACAGTGTAACATGATCCATTACTCATCATCTTTTATTAATCACATCAATTTAGAATTTACAATCTGATATTTTATAATTTTACAACATTTGAAAAGAGCCAATAATGAGTTATTGATTATTTGATTCATAATTACATCGGTATTAGTCTCAAACAGTAAAAAAAACCTTTGTGTTGGACTGTGCCATAGTTTTTGTTTTGTTTATAAAAACTGCCCTTAATTCAGCACTATTAGAATGATAATAGGATGATTAGATGAAATATGAACTGCATGCACTGTTGTTGTCGAGTCTAAAAGCTGAAACAGTCATTTTTTCTTACAGTGACTCACTCTCTGAGATATTTCTACTCTTCTTCCTCTGGAGTCTCAAACTTTCCAGAGTTTGTAGCTGTTGGTTTGGTTGATGATGTTCAGATGATTCGCTATGACAGCAACACAGAGAAAGCAGAGTTTAAGCAGCAGTGGATGGAGAAAGCTGCAGAAGATGATCCACAGTATTTGTCCCGCCAGACTAACAGGCTCATGAACACCCAGCAGGTCTTTGAAGGCAACATCGACACTTTGAAGCAGCGATTCAACCAAACTGGAGGTTTGTTTCTGTTTCACTTTTTTACTCTTAAAATGAAGCTTTTTATTAACCTAACTGCTGACACTGAATAAAATATCTCCAGGTTAAACACCTTTGTTGTTACAGACTAGGCTTGTAGTCAAGACCGCCTAAACCAAGTCCAAGACAATACCAAGACCAGAGGGTATCGAGACCGAGACAAAGACGAGACCGAAACCGAGACAAAAAAGTCTTTACACTGTCGCGTCTCTCACCCTCTCTTGTTTTTCACATAATGATATTATCCTATATCCTCGCATGTGATTGGCCACAATATGGAGGGATTGGAGCATAGCTGAGCCACTGTGTGAGAGCTGAGCAGCGAAAGGAAATTAAGTGAGGAGCCGACTCTCGCTCAACGGGAGGCGACTCTTCTGATTCACTACAAAGCACTCTCTAAGCACGGCTCTTAGGGCTGATGCTTTTGTGCACGACACATTATCGAACGTTGGTTTGTGTGTCATGGGTACACAATCACTATGTCGATCTGAGACAGCAAGACAGAGACAGCGAGACCAAAACAAGACCAAGACCACGTAAAAGTGGTCTCGAGGCATCCAACTCTATTACAGACACAAGCTAGTTTGTTAGCGCCCTTAATGGAAGCTTAACCAGCCAAATTTAAAAAGCTGATTATGTGTATTTATGTAGTTTTTATTGAAGCTCTTCAACTTAACTCCCTCATCTGTGGGCAAATATCAACTATTTCCTGCCCCTCTTGGTTTCAGGTGTTCACATTAACCAGCTGATGTACGGCTGTGAATGGGACGATGAAACGGCTGAAGTTAACGGCTATCATGAGTATGGCTATGATGGAAAAGACTTCATATCATTTGACCTGAGGACAGCGACATGGATCGCTTCAGTAATGCAGGCTGTAATCACCAAACACAAGTGGGACAGAGACAGATCTCTTTTAGGCGATCTGAGGAAATATCACACCCAGATTTGTCCTGAGTGGCTGAAGAAGTACGTGAACTATGGGAGGAGCTCTCTGATAAGGAAAGGTAAAATCACATGACCTGATTTATTGTAATACTTTTAATTAACAGGCCACATCCTGATCTTCTCATACATTTATTACCACTTTATCATATTTACGCTTTTCATTTTTCCCATTTTCTGTTTATTTTACTTTTCTAATCACCATCGCTGCAGCTTCTTACAGCACTCCCTTCACTCAGTTGTGTACTTCTTGTAATTCCACCATTTTCTTAATTATTCTTTAAATGGCATTTATGTTAATTTGTGTGTCTAAAACATAAAAAAATACATCAAATGAAAATGGTAAACTCAGCATGAACTGTGATTTTAGATTTTTTTTTTTTTATTTTTTAAATCCCCCAGAGCGTCCATCAGTGTCTCTCCTCCAGAAGTCTTCCTCCTCTGCCATCAGCTGCTATGCTACAGGTTTCTATCCTGACAGAGCTGAGATGATCTGGAAAAAAGATGGAGTGGAGATTCATGAGGATGTGAACATGGGAGAGATCCTCTCCAACCATGACGGGACCTTCCAGATGAGTGTTGACCTGGATGTCTCATCAGTGAAACCTGAAGACTGGCACAGATACAGATGTGTGTTTCAGCTCTATGGTGTGAACGAGGACATCGTCACCAAACTGGTCAAAGCAGCGATCAGGACCAATGAGGGTAAAATTGGAAAAAGAAGAGAGTAAAACTTTTATAAATACACCTTTATTTGATCTTATTTGGGTTTTCCATTTGGCTCCACGTGAAAGGAGGAAACTGTTAGAAGCCCTTTTCACACATGCTTAAAACAAACCAGGTGTTTGATAGAGATTAGGAAGCAACAGGACTAATCATTCGGTACTTGATCTTAATAATGGAGGATGTAGGAGTGAAAAAAACAACAACAAAAAAACTTTAATTTTTGGGCTTTAGTACAAAGTTAAACTGCTGATCCAAAACGTTTAACAAAAATCTAAAAAAAGGCAACAAACTGGTAAATCTAAAATACACTCAGAGAAATCACATGAGGGGAAACAAACAGACACTAAAACAAAGACTGAAGGGAGGGAAGAGTGTTTATAAACACATGAGGTAATCAGAGAACAGGAAACAGGAGGGTGACGAGACACAGCTGACGTAAAACTAAACGGATGAAACACTGAGTGAAGTTAACGCAGGGACAGAAACAGAGACCCTTCAAGGACCAATAACACTCTGTGACTACAACACTAACAAGAACTAAAACACAAACAGGTCTGAAGGATCCACTAACACAGCACAGGTGAAAATAAAGACCAGACAATAAACAGAGAGCAAAGGGAGCCCTCGGCAATCACACAAGAGCAAATAAAGAAAAAATAAACACAGCAGCAGGCCTGAGGATCACACACAGCTCAGATTACACTGATCTTCGTCTTTCATCATCATCACTGGGAGGTAAAAACTACAAACTTTAATTTTAATGTGGTTTTAGTGACCCTGATTTTTTTTTCTGGTTTTATGTGATCTGTTTATAACATGGAAGAATCAAACCTGCTGTGATACTGTGTTCATTCACCTGTTGTTGACTGGCTCAGTGTAACTGCTAAACATCAAACTGTAATACAGTTTGATTATTCACTAATCTACATTAAAACATTGTGTAGTTTAGTTCCTGTGGTGTTTTATAGATAAAGGACCGGTGTGGTCTTAATGAACGTTGGTCCAACAGTGAGATGAACTACAGAATGTAAATGTGTTGGTTTCAGGTTCTTCAGTCTTCCCTGCTCATGTTGTTATCCGGATTATGGGAATACTGCTCCTCCTGACTGTCTGCTTCTCTGGAGTCTTTATCTGGAGGAGAAAATATAAAGGTGAGAAATATGAAACACATTTACCTCCAACATGTTGCCAACATTTTGATGTTTATGCTCTTAGAATTTGATGTTTCATGTCTGTTACTTCTCATTTGATAAAGTTCATAATGTATAAATATTTGATATTCAATCAAATGTTTCATACAAGTGGTGCAAACCTTTATTCTTATGTGCTTTTGTATGTTTTGAATAAATAACTGTATTACTGTCTGTGTTTTCAGAGCTGTACTGACAGTAAGTATTTAATTTATTATATATATATGTATATATTTTATTAGATTTTCTTAAAAATAATTTTATTTGGTTTTTATATTTCAGATTTAAATGCTTATTTAAAATGTTTGAGACTTAAGATGTTTAAAAGATTTCTCTGTGTGTGACTCAGAGCAGCTTTAGAAAGAAATTTATCGCTCAACCGTCTCAGCTTTGCATGAAGTCAGCCTCTCCCAGCTGTCATGACTCAAAGGTACATCCAGGACGAGATGCCAGTCTATCTGAGAAAGAGAGAGACAACCACACAAACTCACACGTGCAAGGAAAACTTAGAATTAAAATGCCCTCCTTTGACCTCCTGTTTCCCCTCCAGAGAGGAGTTAAACAGTTTGATGGCGTGTGGGACAAAGGAGTTTTTAAGTCTGTTGTTTCTAGACTTTGGGAGAAGCAACCTGTCGCTGAACAGACTCCTCTGGTTGTTTATAACCACGTGCAGAGGATGCCCGGCATTGTCCATAATGTCCAACAGTTTCTTCCAGCTTCATGCCGACCACAGAACCAGCCTTCCTGATTAGTTTTTCCAGCCTGGACACGTCCTTTGTTTCTGTGCTGCTCCCCCAGCACACCACGCCATAGAAAAGTACTCCAGCAACCACCGACTGGTAAAACATCCTCAGGAGCTTCCAGCAGACGTTGAAGGACCTCAGTCTCCTGAGGAAGTACAGTCTGCTTTGGCCTTTTTTATGGAGGTGCTGCGTGTTGTGTCCGTGTTGCCCGGATTCCTTCTTTTTAGTGCTCTGCACTGCAAGGCCTTTACTGCAGCAGCTTTTAGCTGCTGTTTGTTTGTAGGCTTTTCTGTATGAAGTTTAGTCTTCAACAAGTGAAATGCATGCTGAGTTACGTTAAAATCAGGTGAATGACTTGGCCATTCAAGAATATTCCACTTTGCTTTAAGCCTTGAATGCCATTTGTATCATATTTGATACAAACGTTTCTTAAAGGACAAACGGTACAAACATGTTCTGTAATTGCAAAATGTTATGGACAAAACTCTTGTGTTATGTAAAATTAATTTTTAACAAAAAGTTGTTAATGTTTCAAATGTGACAACATATGTAATAAACATGATATCGCAAGGAAAGGTTTTGTTTGTTTGCTTTGGCTATATGTTTTCCATCTGTATGATCAAATGCCAGGCAATTGGTTAAGCTGGATTTGAGGAGACAGTGTGTCTCTAAACACCTCAGAAATCATTCGGCTGCTTCTGTCCTGCGTCACATCATCAATAAACAGTGTTTACTAGTGCACTGCCATAACTGTATAACTTTCTACAGGACTGAATATAACATCAATATGTAAAAGTCCAGAGCCTCTGTGCTTTATCTGAGGACGATGTGTCGTACACAAAGCAAAGGTCTGGTTTGGTTTGTTCATCTTGTCAAACCAATATTAAAATAATGATAATGATAATAATAATAATAATAAATCTTGATCATTTATGCACAATGTATTAAGTTCAGAAATGAGAAAAATCTCTTTCAAAAACTTTTCTGTGCAAACAAATGTCTAAAATTACATGTAAATTCTCTCTCTTTCCTTTAAGGTTCAAAAACCTTAAATGGGTGTGCACCAGTCACCTCTCATGCCCACAGTGATGTTTTGAGGAAAATTTAACAGTGCCAGCTTCGCACAGATGTACAAATGTAAGTGTGTTCAAGTCCCAAAAAACAAACAAACAAACAAACAGGCAGGTATAAGGTGGAAACCCAGATGTCCCAGTTCTACACTCATTTCTGTACAATGGGAGGAAGTCGAGCCAAGTCATCTGTCTTCTATATAGTCGTTGATCTCTGCTGAAGCTCTGGAGGCTAAAGGTGTTTATTAGGGAAAGCCTTAACATCTAGGGGCAACTTTCTATTTTAACTTGATAGATTAAAGTGAGAATACTACTCTGGATATATTTTAATTTTTAGCACTTCATAAGAAATGACTCATGCTTGTGTATTTTTTCTTCTTTCCCCATAAGGCTTTATAGAATCTCACATCACAGCAAAGAATTCCAGGTCTGTGATTAGAAAATTATGCAGATGTCTTTGCAGTTTGACGCTGGAGTGTTAACTATCAGATTTAACAACAACTACATTTGTTCTCTGTGATTTGCCTGTAAGTATTATTTGTGGAATGTTTAGTAAGACTTTGTTACAATTGGGCTGTAAAAAACAGCTAATGGTGGATGTTTATACAACCTGAATTCCAGAAAAGTTTGGACATTCTTTTAATTTGAACAAAATGAAAACTAAAAGACTTTCAGAGCCAATATTTTATTCACAACAGACCATAAATGACATAGAGGTTTGGAAACTTTACAGTTTAATTCACAAAATGAGCTCATTTCCAATTTGACACCTGCAATAAATGACTGAAAAAGCAAGAAATTTAAAAAGACTCAGCTCGGTGAACATCCAGCAAGTAATTAAGCTAACTGATATCAGGTCTGTAACATGATTAGCTATAAAAGAGAAATTTTAGAGAGGCTCTCCAGTCCAAACAATGTTACTCAATGTTCTAAGACTTTGCAACTCTCATCATCTACAGTGCATAAAATTATCAAAAGATTCAGAGAAGCGGGAGAGCTCTGTGCGTAATGGAAAAGACCTTTATTGTATGGGCATGGTCTTCGGGCCCTCAGGTGACACTGCATCACTCATCAGTATAACTGTGTCGCTGACATTACTAAATGGGCCCGGGAATACCTCCAGAAACCTCTGTCGGTTAACACAATTTGCCTTGCCGTCTGCAGATGGCAGCTAATGCTCTATCATGCAAAAAGGAAATATGAAGTGGGTCCAGAAGCGTTGTTTGTTTTTTGGCCATTAGCCTTTTAAGTTTATTTAATTATTTTTTATTTTTCTTCAGTCTCAAGTGCAGAGTATCAGAGAGCATGCTGACCAAATAAGTGAGAGCACCACTCAGTATTCACTTTTTTCCATTTCACACTTTGCAGAGCTATATTACTCCTGACACACACTTACACAAATCTTAATCAAGCATTAACGGCTATGAAATGAAGAGAAAAAGGAATTCATAAGGAGCCTTTCACTTTGCCTCTCCTGCTGGTCCAGTCAAATCTGTATCCAATAAAATCTTTAATGAGGTGAGTCACCAAGTCACTCCCTCTACATCACCATTGGACAGCAGAACTTAATTTGATTCGTCACACTCCGTTTGATTCAACAGCTTGAATCGTGTTGAATCACCTGCAACAGGAAAGCAAAAGTTTGCATTTTGCCCAATCACAGCTATAATTACAGCTCAAATGAGCCTGACAGAGGTTGTTAAAAATGAAATGCAGCATTGTTATGTAACTTGTAATGGTGGTGCAATAAGCAAACAGATTGATGACACTATGCCTCACTACTGTTTGTGTGATTTTGGCCTGTGTTCTCGATCCCTTTGCAGTTAGCTGAATCTGGAATCCTGGTGGAAATATTGTCCAGGGATACAAAGAAAAACAAACAGTCTGATCGACTGATGTGATTGCTGCAGACTGCTGTATTAGTATGTTTATGTAAGTAAAGGATCTGCAACTGTTTGAGAAAACACTCAAGAAATCACCACGTTTGCTTTCTCTACTCTTAACTCAGGGTGAAGGTATTCAGAGTTTGAACGAACGCTGCTGTTCTGGTACTGAAAAGCTTCCCATCTTAAGGCCTTTGCACAGCAGATGTGTCAAATATGTGCAAATATTTCATCCATCCATTCACTTCTGCTTATCCTTTTCAGGGTCACGGGGGGCGCTGGAGCCTATCCCAGCTGTCATAAGGCGAGAGGCAGGGTACACCCTGGACAGGTCGCCAGTTTGTCGCAGGGCCAACACACAGGGACAGACAACCATTCACACTCACATTCACTCGCACATTCACAAGTAATGGCAATTTGGATTATTCAATTAACCTATCCCCACAAGCTGCATGTCTTTGGATGGTGGGAGGAAGCCGGAGTACCCGGAGGGAACCCACGCAAACACGGGGAGAACATGCAAACTCCACACAGAAAGACCCCGGCCTGATGGTGGAATTGAACTCAGGACCTCCTTGATGTGCGGCAACAGTGCTAACCACCGTGCCACCCTGCTGCTTATGTGCAAATATTTAATATGTAAAAAATATATTTTGGACTCACCCATTCTTAATGCAGCTATGCACACCAAATGCATAATTACACAAGACAAATTTGTGGTTTTTATTTTTTCAGATCAGTTTAATTTTTTCCACACATCTAGTGGTGACACAATAAAAGCATGCACAAGGCAGAACATTTGACTGTTGTTGTATCTGGAACAGCTCACAATCAGCTCTCTGAAATTACTTCTCTTCCTCCTCACATGTGATCCCAACTCTGCTAACAAGACCCCAAACTGTCCCTCCGATATCCTGAAATATGTCAGAAAGCAGTCGTCCTGATTTACACAACTACTTCAACTCCTGGATTAAACCATGAAATTTTCACTGATGCTGCCTAAAATTGGGAACGGGATGTTTCTTCCTTTTTTGTTTAGTAAAATCAGGATCAGCTGATCATTGCTTGATGTCATCTCCATTTTTTTCCACATGTGTTGAGTTTCTTACACAGCAATTACACATCTGGAAAATAGAACCATGGAACAAGACAATGCCTGACTTGAGAAAGTGCTGCACTGGATTGAGTTAGCTGCCCTAAAGCTCACTGCCACTGCAGTAGACACTGGACTACAGACTACCATCCACTACATAAGAAGAGGATGATTAACCACTAAACATCAGAACTTACATGAAAGTGAAAAGTTAGCTATCAGAGGCTGATGCCTTTTGTCTTACAAGGATGCAGGAGCATCATTCCAAGGTCACAGAGAGCAAACATTTTAAATACAATATGATGGGAAACAATAACCCAAGTGCAGAGACGTGACAAATGAATGGGCTTGGTAGCCAAGGCTCTTGGTGGAGCTGATTACGTTAAAAGTGATATAACTGCTGATACGTTATGTTTCATGTTAAGGAAACTGCTCTATAAGTTTTGTAAGTGACTTTGGTTTATGTCATTATCCTAATGTGATAACTTTACTTGCAAATTACATGAAGCTTATAGGTGAGTTCTGTGAGGAAGATCTGTAATCACTCATCTGCCTAGTTTCCTGTGTGTTCGGGTGCTAATCAGTTCCTTACATCGGTTCCACTTTCCCACACTGTCATACTTAATGCTGACATCATCGTACATCCAGCTTGTTATCAGTGCTCACTTCAAAAGTCTGCATGCTGATGGTACGGTGGTGCATCAGTGCCAGTGGAATTAGCAGCTTGCACATCTGAAAATAGCAACTGTCAGTACTGAAAGGTATATGTTATAGCAACATATAGTCTCATACTGAAGTGATATTTTTCATTGAAGACTTTGCTTATTTCAGCAAGATAATGGTAAACAACAAACTGGAGCTATTACAACAGCATTTGCTATTACCTTGTATGAATTATACATGTATCAGTTTCATGTTCTGGGTTGTTAGTAGTTGTACCAAATGTTATCTTTTGGGTTCAGTGTGTTGTGTGAGGGTTTATTTTGGGCATTTTTTTTTTTATTTGGTAAGAAAGTGAAGAAAATGAGAGGAAAGTAGGACAAAAATGAAGACATGGAGAAAATAGTCTGGGACAGAGCTGAACCTATGTCCCTCCAGAAGGCCTTTGGCAGATGGGTCACCTATACTAAGGAGCTTGGAAAGAAAAGCGTCTGGACTTCTTTAAGTTGCTTGAAGACGTTTCACCTCTCATCAGAGAAGCTTCTTCAGTTCTAAGGTCAAATGGTGGAGAGTCACACAGCATTGAAGGAGTTATTTTATCGTGATTGCACCGACTTGTTCACTGACGTTTCAAAATGAATGAAAGTTTTTATTTTTTTTATTGAGTTACAGGTTTTTTGCATGTTAACTATTGTCTTTTGGAAAATGCTTATTCAGGCTTGAAAACTTCAAATATGTTGTGAAAAAAGTGCCAAACTGAAAAGAAAGCTGTAACAATCGCGGAATTGGTCAGCAGGGGGCGCTGTAACACTGTTTATGTCTATAACAGCTATCCAGCTTATCTTTTTCAGGGTCGCGGGGGGCGCTGGAGCCTATCCCAGCTGTCATAGGGCAAGAGGCAGGGTACACCCTGGACAGAGGTAACCATTTGCACTCACTTTTACTCACATTCACACCTCCGGGCAGTTTTAAGTTTCCAATTAGCCTAACCCCACTGCATGTCTTTGGACTGTGGGAGGAAGTCAGGAGAGAACCCACGCAAACACAGAGAGAACATGCAAACTCCACACAGAAAGACTAGTGATCCTTAATTTTTTAGGGCTGTCGTGGTTTTCAGTTTTATTTATACCCAAATATATAAATATATGGGTCCCACCACTTTAAAACTGAAAATCATGCCAACCCTAAAAAAATTAAGGATCCATATTGTGCTCAGATAAATATTTTTTGATTTTTCTGCATAATTAATTAGATATCTGAAAGCATTTTCTGTTACATTTTACTATTTTTAATGATACGGTTATTAGATGTGATACTGAAAAATGTCACATTGGGTTATAGGGTAAAATGAAGTGAGCTAATTAACTCTAGGAAAGTCAAGCAGCTTCTTTAGTTTGGACTTTGCTGTGAGTTTAATTACCATCTGTCTCTGTTCGTTTTTTGAAACCCAGACTTGACTCTTAACGTCAGCTAGGAACTCACACCTGGACCAACCCAAACCCTGAAATGCGGAGGGGGAAGAGGGCTCACTGGAATTATTATTTGTTGCCTAAAACAAAACTAATGCCAGGAAACAAACACGTTTATAAGTAACCTGTGAAGTAAACATTATTTAATGGTGACGTGTTAAAAAAAAAAGTAAAAAAAAGAAGACAAGCTGACTGTTATATTGTTTTCATCACGGCGCCCCCGCCACACATATCAATGTAAAATGATCAATCACTCCACTGAAAATCTTAACGATGTTTTATCCACTGGAGGGAGCCCACGCCACAACCATTCAGTGCAACTTGGTGAAATCATATTTGATATGTATTCTTCATCAGTCATTCTTCACCTTTAAAGACACCGTAACCTCACAGACTCCAGAGACAATCTGTACCAAACAGCTAAACAGTGAACCCAGATTTATAATAACAACAACAACAACAACAACAATAATAATAATAATAACAATAATAACAATAATAATAGATTATACAATGTCTACCCAGCATAACACAAACTACGCCTGTCATAACATAAAAAATAATAAAGACCAGATGAAACTAACCCTTCCCTTCATCATTCATGGTTCGTATGAAGATATTTTACTTTCAGTTTCGTTGATAACCCTAAAGGCTGCGTTTTCCCCAGATTTAAGTGACGTTTACTGTCAGAGTAAATTCCTATTGGCTCAGATGGAGCCCAGCGGGGACGTACCTGCTGGTTCTCCTCGTTTTCTCCTATTTTTGCGTTGATACTTGAGCTGGAAGGACAGAGACGCTTTTTCTGGACAAGCGAACACACAAAGTCTGTTAAAGGTTTGGATGTTTATGGTCACAATGAAGGTCATCATCTTCTGTCTTCTCCTGGGGATACAGGGAGCAGCGGCAGGTCAGTTTGATTTGAATGTTTTTGTGTTTTTTATATGTCAGATTTATTTAATTTGAAATACAAATGGACAGATTGTTTGTTTCCCAGAGACTTCCTGTACGCTAAACATTTAGTTTTTATAGATCCTTGTAGATAATTTCAATGTTAAGAAACAATCGATCATTTTATACATGGAATTAAATCGTCATTTTCTCTCTTCCGCCCCTAATACTGAACATTAAAGTTTAGATTAAAAATTACGTTTAGCTAATATAAATAAATAAATAAATAAATAAGGCAAATATTAAAACAAGTCGATTTCTGTCCAAAACTATTTGATGATTTCCGTCTTTAAATCGTTCATGATGCCGTTTTAAAGGTTGTGACTCTGCTGTGTTTCCAAACAGTCCAACAAATAAAAGATCAATGAGGAGGCTCGTTAATAATCTGGTGACAATAATCAACACTGTTCTTTAAAAACGGAGAAGCATTTTAATTTTCATGAGGAATTAAAAACATTTTCACAAAACAGCTGATTATTAAAGTTCACTAAAGTGTATTTAACACAAAGTATCTGTTAAAATTTTAGAGTTTAATTATTTGTTCAGTATACGCTGTGTATGTAGAGCCACGTGTCATTTGATGGAATTCATTAAAAGATAAACGACTGCTGCTTTAGATTGTATTCAGTATTATTTCCCAGCGTTATGCATGTGAATACTTTCTGTTTGAAGAACATGCGCACACATGATGTAACTAACGAGTTACGCCCGGATGTAAGTTCACTGTTTTTCTGATGTTATTGATTCAGTAACAGCTCAATAATGTGACTTTTGCTGTGATTTGGTGTCATATAAATACAATTAAATAAATACAGTTGAACTAAATTGTGATACAAATTAAGTCGTTATTTCTTTTTAATATCGTGGAGTTACCAGCATGAGTTAATGTTAGTATCACTGCTAAATGATCAATAGGAAGCTGCAGGTGAGAAAAGTTTTGCAGTTTTAAAACACTCGCTCTCCACGAGGGGGCGCTAATGAGAAGCGTTTTAAACTATGATGTGCGTTGGTCAGTAACAAGCAAACAAATCCATGTAAATGAAAACTCTCCTGCAAACCTGATTAAAGAATGAAATATAAACTCAAAAATGCTTAAGATAATATTCCCCCAATAATAGTAACTTAACATTAGCTTTTATTGATAATATTATTGATCAAATATATTTGAAAGTTTCTGTAATAATTTTGAATGTGCATTAATTGACAAAAGTCTATGAAAATAATATAAACAAAGAAGAAGCATGGGTATTAATATTTAGAAAACCCATTACAGAAATTATGGAAAAAAAACAAAAGTCTGGACAGTCACATCAAAACAATAAAATCAATTCATATAAAAATTAAAATAAAAAAGAAAACAACTCACTTTAGAAGTCCTGCTGCTTGATTCAGAAAAAGGAAAGAAGAAACCTTACGGTTCATACAGCGGCTAACAAAAGCAAAACAGATTAAAAATAATGTGTACTTTCTTTAAAATAAAAATATAGTAAAATTAAAGCTATGAGTTCAAACCATTAATCATGAAAGCTGAATTAAACTAAAATGAAAGATATAAACACCAGTTCTAAAACTTCATGTAAAAAAAAATCAGATTCAAACTAGAATCTGTTGCAAGAAAAGAGGATCAGAAAATGACATTAAACACTAAATATCTATTCATAAATCTATTTTGTGTTTATTGAAGAGACAGCAGGATTATTACAGGATGTCTTTGATATGCTCCAGGTTTTCTTATTGTGATATTTAAAAAATAACCTAATTATAAATCTGTGTTCCTGAGATCTCACAACATTAACTGTTTCTTACAGTGACCCACTCTCTGAAGTATTTCCTTACCGCGTCCTCTCAAGTCCCAAACTTCCCAGAGTTTGTGGTTGTTGGGATGGTTGATGATGTTCAGATTTTGCACTATGACAGCAACACAGAGAAAGCTGTACCCAAACAGGACTGGTTTGCCAAGAACACAGATCAGCAGTACTGGGAGAGAGAGACTCAGATTGATGAGGGCACCCAGCAGCAGTTCAAAGCCAACATTGAGATTTTAAAGCCTCGCTTCAACCAAACTGGAGGTTTGTTCATGTTTCATTTTTTACTGATATTTGCTGTTAATGTTTTCAGTGTGTTTTGTTTACAGTAGTAAACAGGTTTGCACACATTAAATGTTTCATTCAGATTACAGATTAAAATTATTAACATAATAATTCTAAATGAATTATTAAGAAAATTATCTCCTGTAGCATCTAAATAATCAGTCTGAGGTGTATTTGTTTTACAATTATTGTGAACTAATAGATAATAAAATAAACAATCACATGTTGTAATAAATTATAGAAAAAGAAAATATGTCAGACACATAATCTATCATCCAGAGTAGATGGTAAATGTGCTGCGACGTCACAGTTTTGATAATATTTTCCTCAGATAATATTTTCCAGATTCCATTAAACACACACTGATGTTATATTTAATATAAAAATGGAAAAAAGTAGAATCAAACAGGGTTGAATTTGTATCAGGGTAAAAGTAGAGACAGCTCAATGACCCGCTCACTTTCCACATCATCATTAATAAATAAATATATTGAACTAAATGCATCAGACTGAAATGAAGCAAACATTCAGCCCATTATCATGACGAAATGTTCTCAAGATTATCTTTTATTAGCAGAGGTTCCATAAATATATTGTAAATACATAAAAGCTACTCTGTGGAAAATAAATAAATATATAGTTTCAGTCTAATAGCACAAGAGTTTAGTGAGAATTAGACCAAAAATAAGAAACACAAACTAACAGACAGACGATACAAGCTGAGATCTGACATGAAAATCAGATTTTTTAAAAATGTCAAACTGATTTTTGTCTCATTTTTAAACGACATTAAGTTTCAGTTTATGTTGAATATTTTTGGTCCCAGATTTATTTAATTTTTTACTAATAGACAACAGCCTGGAAATATAATGTGGAAATTAAAGCGTTAAAATGTCTTAAATGTCCCATAAACTGGCTGAAGGTTGATTATTTAAGGTGGCATTTTTAAATCAGGTCGCTGTAAAACTCAGCAAAACCCCGACAGAAAACGTCCTTATGAGCGGCGAATAAAAACGACTGATTTTTTTCAGTCATTGAACTCCACTTGAGGCTGCGCAACGTTTACGAACGACGGAAAAAACAGCGTTCTTGGCCGTTCACTGAGCTCTGTGACAGCTGAGAGCGTTTTCAGGGCCTCCTGGTGGTTTAAACTCCAATCAAAGAAGGAGAGGAGACACCATTTCACTTTGAGGCATTGTGATCACACAAGTTTGTCTATTTTATCTATTGACACCAGCACCACTGACTAACAATGGGCTGTGAGGCTGTTCCCCAACTCTCCGAATGGTACTCATGTCATTGGTCAATCATCATGACAATCATCTCACAGCCCATTGTTACTCAGTCATTATGCAAATGTACTGTTGATAAGATTGAAACCTGCAGTCAGCTGAGACTGAAGAAGTCACTTTGGATGAGTGATGAAACGTTTCTCCCACAAAACGCTTCGTCCAGATGAACAGAATCAACTTTTTGGGAGGTCCCCACTTGTTTCAGAAAGAAAATTCTGTCTTTTGTTTGATGTATTAGGTTGAAAAATCATCAGAAATGCATACTGGGATTTGTATTCAAGTAAAGATTGTGCCAAAGAAAGATAAAAGAAAGTGAACATCTGGGATGATTTGGTGTCTGCACTTCTTCTTTGATTGGAGTTTGAATTAAGTAAAGGATAAACCAAACGCTCTCAGCTCTCACAGAGGGCTGAGAAAAGCGAGCTCAGGCCAAGAACGCTTTTTTCCGCTGCTCATAAACGTTGCACAACCGAGTGACCTACAAAGCCATCAATGACCGAAGAAAGCCATCTTTTTTTTCCTTTTTTTAACATCTCATAAAGAGGTGTTTAAAAAAGCATCGCTGGTATAAAATGCAGCCTTCTGACGGGGTTTTCAGAGACCTTTACAGCATCCTGATCTAATAAACTGTGATTTTTACATAATTTCTTAACCAGACTGGCTGGAAAAGCGGTGAATTTTGGCCTAGATGTAAAGTAACTCTCCATGCTCATGTGGAAAAAATAGCTGATGATGCTCTGTGGCGTTTAAGCCCTCTCACATAGGACGCGGCACGCGCAGCGCTCTGAAACCCATTCATGTCTATTATTTGCACCAAAGAATAACGGTTTCCCGCTTACTGTTATTATAACACGAGCAGAACCACAGCGGCTCGAGGGCCACGAGGACGGAGCGCCGCCGGGAGTCGAGTCTGTGGAGCTTCCTGTTAAAGAGGAGAGACCGTGAATGTGAACAAACATGACGTCAAAGGCTCCACTTACTCTCTTAGTTTATTTCTAGAAACTTCCAGCAGGAAGTGATCGCAGACATGCGCGACAGGGATAGAGAGACGGGGGGCATAAGAGGGGGAGGAGCCTGACACCTGTCTGTGTGGCTCACCTGAGCAGAGCGAGCACAGACGCGCTCGTCATCAACTGTGACGTAACACGAGTCTAAACTCACGTCACCAACGAGCCGAAGACGACGTCAGTGAAACAAAGTCTGCTTTCTGACTCTGAATATATTCCTGGCTGTGACCTCACGTCTTATCAGCCAATCAGCAGCAGGCGCGGTTTGAACGGTCATCAGTGGAGCAGCAGCCGTGGACGTGGAGCTCAGCTTAAAATCAGCGGCTCGTCTTAAATCGTGCGGTTTGATTCACGTTTCAAACGTCGCTCTGTCCGCTTTCAGACGCTGACGTTAAGCTGTCGTCAGCAGACGTCAGAGCGCCCGCTGCTGATTGGTCGCTCCTCCGACACGCCCCTCTCACAGTGAAGCAGCTGATAACAGGCAGTCACACAGGAAGACCCCGAGCAGCTGATCCACAGCAGCTTCTTGTTTTTAGTGCAAAACAAAATATATTTTTGAAAATGAATAAACACAAAACAGGGAAACAAACATGTTTGATGTCAGTTATTAAACGTCTAAAAATATTTAAATGAAGAAACAAAAAAAATCAAACAGATTCTGTTGAATCTGTTTATTTGTCACAAACAGCAGAGTTTGAACAGCTTCAGGATCCTTCGAGTCTTTAACTGATCGAACGTTCGGCCTGAATTCACAGCAAACACAAGAAAGGAGGGACGTCTCCCAGTATCCTCGCTGTGATCCCAGTGTACTCGCTGTGATCCCAGTGTACTCGCTGTGATCCCAGTATACTCGCTGTGATCCCAGTATCCTCGCTGTGATCCCAGTGTACTCGCTGTGATCCCAGTGTACTCGCTGTGATCCCAGTATACTCGCTGTGATCCCAGTGTACTCGCTGTGATCCCAGTGTACTCGCTGTGATCCCAGTGTACTCGCTGTGATCCCAGTGTACTCGCTGCGATCCCAGTATCCTCGCTGTGACCCCAGTATACTCGCTGTGATCCCAGTATCCTCGCTGCGATCCCAGTATCCTCGCTGTGACCCCAGTATACTCGCTGTGATCCCAGTATCCTCGCTGTGATCCCAGTATCCTCGCTGTGACCCCAGTGTACTCGCTGTGATCCCAGTATCCTCGCTGTGACCCCAGTATACTCGCTGTGATCCCAGTATCCTCGCTGCGATCCCAGTATCCTCGCTGTGACCCCAGTATACTCGCTGTGATCCCAGTATCCTCGCTGTGATCCCAGTATCCTCGCTGTGACCCCAGTGTACTCGCTGTGATCCCAGTGTACTCGCTGTGATCCCAGTGTACTCGCTGCGATCCCAGTATCCTCGCTGTGACCCCAGTATACTCGCTGTGATCCCAGTATCCTCGCTGCGATCCCAGTATCCTCGCTGTGACCCCAGTATACTCGCTGTGATCCCAGTATACTCGCTGCGATCGCAGTGTACTCGCTGCGATCCCAGTGTACTCGCTGCGATCCCAGTGTACTCGCTGTGATCCCAGTGTACTCGCTGCGATCCCAGTGTACTCGCTGCGATCCCAGTATCCTCGCTGTGATCCCAGTGTACTCGCTGCGATCCCAGTATCCTCGTTGTGATCCCAGTATCCTCGCTGTGATCCCAGTATCCTCGCTGTGACCCGCCGTCTGGTGTGACGTCACCGCTCGCTGAGACGACGCGGTCACGCTGAAACGTTCCCACAGCAGCTTTGTCGCCACAAGGTTTCCAAAAAAAACCATCGCATCTCTTCCCTCAGAGGCTCCTGTTTGTTTCCATCCGCTGTGAACATCAGTCAATCGTTTCTATTTAAACAGCCTTTTTCAAACAAATCTTTAACTGATCGAATGTTCGGCCTGAATTCACAGCAAACACAAGAAAGGAGGGACGTCTCCCAGTATCCTCGCTGTGATCCCAGTATCCTCGCTGTGATCCCAGTATCCTCGCTGTGATCCCAGTATCCTCGCTGTGATCCCAGTATCCTCGCTGTGATCCCAGTATCCTCGCGTTGATGGACGTGAAACTTTGCCCATAAAACAACGAGGTCCATTATATCTCTGCTGGTGCTGTTAGTTTGTTCAGGCTCAGTTTGAAGAGCAAATAAAACATTTTTCCAAAATAAATCAAAACCTTTAGAAGTTTTTCTGCAACAGAAGCTTCACAGATTCGACCAAAAGTTCTGAACAAAAGTGCAAAAACCAAAACGTGCGACAGATTCTGGGCGACTCTTCCAGAAACTCCAGCTCACATCAGCGTCTGCTTCAGTCCAGCTTTGAGCTCGTTTTCACATCAATTCTATGAACGAGTTTAAAGAAACTTCTTGAACTTTGTTGGTAATCAGATGCTTATCAGGTCGCTGCAGGTTTCATCCACCAAACGGCTCCAAACACAAACTGCATCTGGTGACGTGCTCGTGTTTCTCTGAAATAAAGATCAAATAGATTTGTTTTTATTTTTAGAGCAACAAGAAAAAACATATTTTCCCAGTGGGAGTGTGTCAGAGAGAGAACAGGACAGATGTTGAGTCTGAACTGTTGCTGATATTTAAATACGCTGTGACATCATCTCCTGGAGCGACAGATGATTGATGGAGTTCTTCACAGAGAGCAGCTCAGCGTCTGTGTGGAACAGCTGATTTACCAACATCATCATATTATCAAACCAATATTCAGAAAAACAGATTTCCTCTTGGACAAATATCCTGTTATTCCATATAAAATAACTGTGAGGCTCAAACTGTGTTTGTAGATGAGAGTCTGTGACGAGGAAGCCTGGTGATGAGAGGCCGACGTGTTCACAGGGATTTTATCCACAAAGTTACACACGAGAAAAACTCGATGCAGCGACTCAGAGAGAAAATGACCAGGTGTAGCGCTCAGGATGGAGGCGGGGCTTCTGATCAGCTGTTTGAGGCAGTTTATCTTAAATGTGCTGTTTAAAGTGTGGAAATCTGAAACATTAAGTCCACCGTTTACATCGAGTTCATACGAGCTGTTTTTCTAATGTGACGTCTTCTGTTTGTCCACATGAAGCTGAAGAGCAGCCTGTCAGTGTCTTTGATAGTTTATTATGGAGGCGTAGAGCCAACGCTGCCTCAGGGACACCAGAGATTCCTGCTTTAGTCAAAACTCTTCCTCTCAGTGAAAGATCTGAATTTGTTTTTAACTCTTTTTATAGGATCAAACTTAGATTCATTCTTTTGATCCTCAGTGATTAATATTCTTAAATATGGAAGCTGTTTTTTCATCAAGATATTACGAAGGTCAGATTTGGAGCATCTGTGATGAGTTCACATTTATTAATATTCAGGTAAAATCTGGAAGCTTTGGAGAAACTGTTCACTGCGTCAGCTCAGACTTGACCTTTATTTTTCTAAATGTGTCGTCAGCTGTGCTACGATTAACTCTCTGCCAGTGACGGAGATCCTTTTACATCACCTGATTTTACACGTCTGATAAAACACTAACAGGAAGAGGTGCAGAGAGGCGGAGCCGCCTCGTCTTCTTCCTCTATGCAGGTTAAATCTTGGGGATGTAGCAGCCATCAGTTTATTACAGCTGTTACTGTTTGTGTGAAGAGTTTTGACTGATGTAGAGAAATAATTACTGAAACTAAATTAGCTTAAAGATTGAAAGATGAAACGATGCTCCGTGTATCAAAGGCTTTGTTGAAGTCTAAAAACAGGATGAATCATTACTGTTGATCATCTCTGGATAATCCAGATGATCTAAAACTAGTCTGACTCTGTTGTGTCTTTTTGCCTGAAGCCTGATTGTGTTTCATCAATAACTGAGTCCAGCATCATCGTTATTCTGCAGCTACAATAAGAGCAGAAACAAACTGGACGCTAACTGTTGATCAGTAAATGATCTTTGTCAGGTTTAGTCGGTGTAGTTAACCTCTGAGTCATGGTGGTGGCAGCTGCTCGTTTTCTAACCTTCTGTCAGACTTCATAAAGAAAAGGAGACGACTGGTTAGAGACGACTTTGTGACGTTCAGATGTCAGACCGTCAGTACCTGCTGGATCCACAGCAGCTTCCTGACAGCAGCTCGACTCGCTCACCGTCTCCCTGCAGCGTTCACACACGCGTCAGGTGGTGTCGCTCGCCCTTTCCTCACCTGCTCGCTCCACCTGTTGATCCTCTGAGCTGTTTCCTGTGGTCACTCTCTCTCCTCCTCACTGGCTCCAAAGCGTGAGCTGTAAGGTGTGTGGGCGGGGCATCAAAACAGCTGTCGGCTTCATCTTCCTCCATTTTATAGTTTTTGATGAGCTCACCTCTCCTGGGAGCGCCGCCCAACCAGCCGACCTGGTGACGTAATGAGTGATGTAACGACCACAAATCAGCGAGTTGGAAAATGACTATAAACAAGAATCACTTTGAATCCAACGTTTCTCTCAGAATAAATCACAACGCTCTTAATTTTGTGTCAAAGCTGTAAAATGTGCTGTTTCACGTCCTCTTTAACTCGACATGTTTCCTCACTTTAACCCAAAAAACTCACAGCGACTAAATCATCAAGTAAAAAAACTTTAATCAACTTTCCCTGGTACAAAATAAATGAGACGAGCTGAATTAAAAATACTGACGCTCATCTCCAAAATCATCCACAGTACAGACATAATTACATGATCACAGCCCTGTGGTATCGTCTAGGATCACATTCGCCACTTTTCCAAATCGTCTGGTTAAGAAATTATGTAAAAATCGCCATTTAATAAATCAGGACGCAGTAAAGGTTGGTGAAAACCCCGCCAGGACACCGTATTTAGCGCCAATGGGTGACGTTTGAAAGCCTTCATGTGAGCAGCGAAAAAAAACGACATTTTTGGGGGGGTCATTGAACGCTGCATTAGACATCACGGGTGTGCGACATTTAAGAGCTGAGGGAAAAACAGCGCTCTTGGTCGGTCACTGAGCTCGCTTTACCCGGCGCTCAGTGACAGCTGTGCGGCGTTTTCTTAAACTATGCGGGGCCTCCCCGTGTTTCTCATCCACTGTAGTTAAACTCCAATCAAAGAAGAAGGAGCGCAGACACCAAATCATCCCTCAGTCCGGTAAAGTGATCGCTTAAGTTTGCCTATTTGATCACCAGCAGCACTGACTAACAATGGGCTGTGAGGCCGTTAAACTAAATCTAAGTGACTAAATCCTGCTGTGGGTAAAAACAACTTTAATCAACTTTCCCTCGTACAAAATAAACGAGACAAACTGAATTAAAAATAATGACGCTTATCTCCAAAATCATCCTCATTACAGAGATGATCACATCTTGGGCTGTGGCCTCACACATGTAACTCTACATGTTCACATAAAGAAAATACCTGTGATGATGCACTGAGGCGTTCCTCGTGTCGGCCTCACCTGTAGACTCTGCTCTCATCACAGCATCAGCGACACTCACAGATCTCTGTGCTACACATCCAATAATATCATTAATGTGAATGTTTAATATTTTTAATGCAAAATCTGATCTGGTCACAGCGCTGAAAAACACCAAAGTGTCCCAGCATGGAGTCAAATTCAAGGTCTGAATTATTGCTTCAGTCCTCTGCTCTTAGTAAATGTAATAAAAATGACAACATGGTTGTAAAATCTTAGAGGAACCTTTTTCACCTTTTTGTCAGGTCACAGCACAAGAAATTAACTGATTTATCAAAAAGTATTTCTTGCATAATCATCAATGATGACATGAAGCATTTGCTGGAGCCTGAAATACTGTAAGTAGAACTCCAGATTAGATTAACGTCACATGATCATATTAAACAGAGACACGTCTAGAAAAACCTCAGGACAGTCTGGTGTTTAGTTTCTCACAGGAAGGATTTTGTTGGACTGATGACGGCTGCAGAGTTTCAGAGGATGGAAACTTAAACCCAGAATCAGGATCTGTGTCGGCTGCTCAGGATCCAGCTTAGTGTGTTTGTCTGATCCTGCAGCTCACAGGAAGTTGCTCCACCTACAGCAGCATAGATAAACTGTGCAGTGATATCTCTGCAGGCAGGACGTAGATGTGCTAACGGGAGAAAATGAATTCTGTTTTTTCCCAGTCATTGTTAATGATGACTGGCTTTAAAAATCTTCCACTGAGACAAAAGCAGCCATAAATGTAGATCCTCTATATGTTGATCACGTCTCTGTGTCAGTGTAAGACTTTAGTGCAGTCTCTCTCTCTGGTTCACTGCAGTCTTTGTCTCTGTGTTTCTGTCAGGTGTTCACATTGTCCAGCAGATGTACGGCTGTGATTGGGATGAAACAGGTGAAGTGAAAGGATATATGCAATTCGGCTATGATGGAAAGGACTTCTTAAGCTTTGACCTGAAGGAACAGACGTGGGTCGCTCCTGTACAACAGGCTGTCATCAGCAAAAACAAGTGGAACAGTAACAGAGCTCTGATCACAAATGACAAGAACTACCTCACCCAGATTTGTCCTGAGTGGGTGAAGAAGTATGTGAACTATGGGAGGAGCTCTCTGATGAGAACAGGTAAAATCTATGACCAGAATTAGATTGTTAACTAAAAGTTATATGTCTCAGTTTATTACTTAATATGATATTAAATTAATATAATAACACTTTGTATGGCATTTTAATACATTCTTTAAATTTCATTTAATTGTATAAACATCACATCAAAAAGAAATCAGTATGCTTCTAATAATAATAATAATAATCTTCTTCTTTTTCAAGTTGCTCCTGGTCGCCACAGCAGATCTTCTTCCACAGTTTTAGCTCTGATATACTCATTTCTAATCCTTCTCACTCCTTATGAACATTTTAATATCATCAGTTCTGTCTCCTGTATTTTTCTCAGTGCCACCATCCTCAGATATTAAATCACAGCAGGTCTCACTGCCATCTTGTAAACCTTCCTTTTCACTCTTGCTCTTCTCCATCCACCTTGTCTGCACTCTTTTCTTCACCTCTCTTCTGCACCATGCACCTCTCCAGCTCAATTAAAATAATAATAATAATAATAATAATAATACAGAAAGAATTAACTGTTTGTCTTTACTCCACAGAGCGTCCCTCAGTATTTCTCCTCCAGAAGTCTTCCTCCTCTCCAGTCACCTGCCACGCTACAGGTTTCTATCCTAACAGAGCCGAGATGGTCTGGAAAAAAGATGGAGTGGAGCTTCATGAGGGTGTGGACAAAGGAGAGATTCTCACCAACAATGACGGGACCTTCCAGATGAGTGTTGACCTGGATGTCTCATCAGTCAAACCTGAAGACTGGGAGAGGTACGACTGTGTGTTTCAGCTCTCTGGTGTGAACGAGGACATTCCCACCAAACTGGACAAAGCAGTGATCTGGACCAATGAAGGTGAGTCTGGAATCAGAATGAGATGAGTGATAAACGTGGGAAACACACACTTAAATTACTGCAATACCCTGTGGTTCATGTTGGATGAGATAATCTGTTTGTTTAGGTTTTCTTTCTGTCAGAATAATTTTAAGACCTAAATCAGTTTAGACCAAGTTGTGTTTTTCCACCACATTTCTGTTCTTGCTGAACATTGATGAATATAAAACATGTTCATGTGTGGCCACTGATTATCTGACTAATGGACAGTTTTAGAAGATTAAATAGTTAAATGGGGGAAAATGTATATTTTGAAACATTGCTACGCTCAAATTTATTGGCAATGTATTGAAATTAAATTTAATGGCAGAACTTTTATTGTTGGAATGAAAACTAACATTAGTGGGACAAACATGTAGTGACCATAAAATAAGCTCTTGTACATGATTGTTATCTGATTGGAAACTTTTTGTTCTCACCTTTTGTTTGTTCTGTGATCTACAGGAAATTCCTTCCCCGGACCAGATAATAAGCTGATCATCCCTGTTGTTGTTGCTGTGATTGTTCTTGCTGCCATCGCTGTGATTGCATTCATTATTTACAAAAAGAGGACAGGTGAGAAACAAAAACGTATTTACTTTTTTCTGCATCGTCTTTCTTTTTTTACACCTGAGCTACAGTTTGGGTGTCACTAAACAAAATAACCACCAACTAAGTTATTGGAACCCAAACATTGTTTCTCTTTTCTCAACCATCAACTCTGCCAAACAAACACAACCAAGGCACACCTTTACCTGCATTAGAAAGGAGTTCCTTCTCCAGCTTCCTCCTCAGACACGATCGTTTCAGTTGCTTTACTCACAAAAATTATTTAGCTTTTTTTTTCTTAGCAGCCAGGTTTCTCTTTCAGAACAGCATTTCCAAAGTTATTTTCTTATTTGATTCCTTTGTTTTATTTTATTACAGGTTTTGACAGTAAGCTCATTATAAAAACTGCCTGAGAGTATAAAATGATTCTGATTCAATAATATATAGATTCAAGATTCAAGAGCTTTATTGTCAGTACAGCAGTACACACAGTATACAGTGTACCGAAATGCTGTTTCACCCTAAGCCCCCCATGGTGCAAATATAAATATATAAAGGATATATCTCCAAGAGATATAAAACTAGGAATTACAAATAAATAACATGCTAAGTTTCGGTAAAATTAAGGGATAAAAAGGTACTAATTACTAACTATACAATTCCCTCCCTCTGGAGGGAGACCAGAGCATGTGAGGGGTGAAAACGGTCCTTCACTATGCTGTTCGCATGTCAGATGAGACGGAGAAAAACACATTAATAAGTACAATTGACTAGAATTGTACATGAGCACATTTTGTGTGCAAGATCAGAATATATCTATAAACACATTAGTGAGTAAGCCCACTGTCTGTTTTTAACTTTACAAATTAAGTTAATCCAGATTGCAAAATGAAAATATCAAATTATGTTTCCTGCCTTGAATAATACATGAAAAAAATGTGTTAACATTTATAACAAATTACTAACATGATGTATTTTTTCCTTTTTATTTCAGACAAACGTCCACCATCTCGTAAGTTAAACTTTGTCCCTTTTCTCTAATCTCTTGTCCACACTAAATTAAAAAGGGTTTCTGTACTTTAATCTAAACAGTCGTTCAGGGCTGTTTCCTGTTGTGTTCGATTGTTGTAAAAGTGACAAATGAGAGCAGGATGTGGACTAACATTGTGTTTCTGACCTACAGCTGTAGAGAACCCTGAAGTCCAGGAGCAAATGCTTCCTCAAGCCTAAACCACAAACAGCTCTGCACACAGTGAGTTACTTCATATTTGTGTCTCATGTTTTAGCTTTATTTTTAAAACTAATGTAAAATAGTGACTGTAGTAAAATCTCATTTTTAAATGCAACCAAAAAAAGTGTTTTGTATAACTTATCATATTAAGAGAAAAATGCTTTCAAAAAACAGTTTCATGAAATGATTTAACTAAATTAAAACAAATGTGTTAATTCCCTTCAAAAACATATGAAGTAAATATTTGACTGAATCAGGAGTATTTTAGATCTTAATGAAACTGTAAATAGGTTATTTGTGGATCTGAACAATCCTAACATTTATTGTGTTTCTTTTTATCTCTGTAGGTTTATGGATAAACCTAAAGAGGAGCTGAAAGAAGATGTGGTTCAGCTCATTCTTCTCCATAAACTAGAATTCATTGAATTGATTGTTCACATCATAAAATCTGTTTTTTAAAAAAGATCTAAAATCTAAAATATAGTTGCAGATGCTGGTTAATCAAGAAGTTTGAAAATGAGTTGGCAAATGTTTAACATAAACATCATAATGGTGAAACTAAATTATTCTGAATTTGTTGTTTTCAGTTTAAAAAGAAGTCACTTTATTTGAAAGATTTAACAAAGATGTGACCGCCTGGAGAGACATGAAACAATGGAATCATCACGGCAGTTGTAATACAATCATAATTAGGCCTTTGTATGTTCATCTTAACTCAAAAATCCAATAGTTTAGTGTTTCTGGGGTTTTCTTGTAAATTATTGGATCACTCATGAATGCTGAGATTCCCTCACTCTCAGTGATAAACGAATCATAATATATTTCTAAATTTTGTACATGTTTACTTGTGTATTTCATAAAATTTGATTTAAAAGACAATCTTGTGTTGAATTCCAGGAGACCTTAAAAGATTTTTTCTGTATGTCTGAATTTTTTTCTTAATTAATGAAGATAATGTTTATTCTCTGTTGTTTGATTTAAGACATGTTTTGGGTGTTTTTGATTTTAGAGTTTAGTTCAAGTTGAGATTCTGGAGGGTTGTGTGGGTTATGTTTTTAACACATAGGTTTGTGTGTGTTTCTGCTTATAGTTCAGGATTTTTCAAGGTTTTCCTCATTTGTCTGTAAACTTTAAAAAATTAATTAGTAGAATATGTATCAGTAAAACGGCATTGCTCTTTCTCTCCTTTTCGTACTTTGGTTGTCAATAAAGTCCCAAAAAATCCAAATTTCTGTGACTTTTTGTCATAAAATGCACACTTAGGTACAGTTTCATGAATACTGCCTAAATATTATTGGACTAGATACAATATAACTTGTGATAGTAGCTCAGGTGTCATAGTGATGCTCAGGCTCATTAAGTATCCTGTGACAGAGGACCCAACGCACACAGCGTTGCACGATGGTTCAATGTTTATAGTATTTTTTTGTCTCCACTCTTGGCTGTGCAGCTTTGCAGCTGATGTTTCTAGCACAGTATGCAGCACACACCACACACCCAGCAGGACCTGGGTTACTAGAAAGGAGAGGCATGAATAGATGATGGGGATCATGTGGGTCACCTCTCCCCTGCAGCTGAGCCATAAACCACACCTCACCACATACTTCCAGCGCCGGACTTAGACCACAGCAATCGGAGCTAGCCTACTCCTACTAGTCTGTAGAATGAAAGGGAGGAAAAAGTTAGGTGTGTAGAGGGACTTTACACACACTACACAGGGCTGCCTTCAACTGCATGAACGCCGCCTGGCAGTGCTCCGTCCACCCGACCAGATCTGGGGCACCCTTTCGGGTGAGATCAGTTAAGGGGTTAGTCAGCTCTCCAAAGCCTGGCACAAACTGGGGGTATTAACCAGCCAACCCCAAGAACTGACTCACCTCCTTTATGGCCCTGGGAGGCGAGCAGGATGCTATGGCAGCTGTTTTATCCATCTGAGGGTCCACCTGCCCACCTCCCAAGTGGTACTCCAGATACTCTGCCTACCTCCGTCCAACCGCACGCTTCTTCTGGGAGGGTGGAGCATGTCTGCGTCAGGGACTCACATACTGTGACACTGCATTCACCTTGTGCTGAAACTTGCAAAGAACTGTATAGACCAATCTTTCTTCACCACAAGAACTATGGGGCTAAACCACGCGCTGTGTGACTCTTCTATTACTAACATTTTTAGCATTTCAGCCAATTACCTTTTAACAATGTGTCTTTTAAGGTCAGCTTCCTCTAGGGCTGTAAATGCACTGTGACTCCTGGGCACGTTTCAAAATGATGCTCTCTGAGCAAGGTGGAGAACACATCTACAAAATGCTGTTGCAATGCAGCAACATAGGCTCTCTGGGCCTGTGTGAGATTGTCATCATAATAGAGGGAGGTGGGAATTGTGGAATTTTGCACCTCCATCCTAAACCTATCTCTCTCCTTAACCAGGCTTACCAGAGAAGTGCTTTAAGCCTCTTCCCAGTCTTTCAGAGGTTGAGGTGATATATCTGTGTGGCTCCTCCTGTGTTAGACCTTAACACTTCATAGTCAACGTCCCCCACTCGCCATGTAACCACGCAGGGTCCTTGTCACTTGGCGAGCAGCTTTGAGCTGGAAGAAGGGAACAATACAAGCACTTTGTCTCCCAATGACAATTGCCTCAGGCTAGCTGCTCAGTTGTACAGGTGCTGCTGATATTCCTGGGCCTGGACCAAATTTTCTCCCCAAAGATTGAAGCTTTGCTCTGAGGTCCAAAACATATTGAATATCATTCTTAGCTGGGCTTGCTGCTGCATTCGGTGTGGTCCATCAGAGGTGAATTCACCTGTTAGCTCAGGTAAGGCATCACAGGTCTGATGGAAAAGCCAACATATTTGAGATTCATCACAGCTAATCACGTGAATGCTGCAAAGATTGATACAAAGTGCCAACTTGACTTGGTTCAACATAACATTGATAGTAGACTGACTTGTAACCATTTTATGGCTGTTTAGACATCAAAGTCACTTTTAAGATGGCAACAGACTGGGAGAGGTCTCAAACCTGGTCCCTGTCTTTGACCTCAAACTGGTTAGACGTATTTGCAGTAATTTTGGTTACAGGGCATTCTCTAACCCTACTGTGACTGTAGTGAAAGTATCAGAGTAACTCATGATATTAAAACAGCAAAATCTGTCTTAAGTCCAAAGGCAGGGTAAGTGATACACCTGGGCTTCTTCTTCAAACATCAAAATGTGTTTTGTGAAAATCATCTACTTTCAATAAATATAAACCAGTTACTCATTATTAATAAATGAAAGGAAGCATTTTTACACAAGAACATATTTGTAATGATTTTCTTCAGCAGCTTTTTAAGTGGAATAAACTTGCTGCGCTCTGTAACTGTAAACATTTTTGATTTTTTACTTTCAGCTGCTCCATTTCTTTATTTTTCTTTTTGTGTTGCAGGAAATGTTTCTGCAAGTTTATTAAAACAGAATTTTATTTTTTTTTAAACCTTTCACTGCGTGAATATGACATGAACATATCCTCTCATCCCTTACAGTCCCACTGTATTCATCTTTTGTCCCCTATCTGCACAGCAACTGAAGACATCGCAAAGCAGCACTATTCTAACAGCTTTTTCAATGTTATGTGATTTATTATGGCACAAAAGGCCAAGAAGATGTATATTAAGTATATAGGTTTTAATTTAGCTGCGACATATTCTTTAGTTTGTTGCTGATGGAAAGCAAATGAGAACTTCCACCTGGTAATATATTTTTAGCATTTCATGATGTTTTATTTTTAAAGAAATTATTTTTTATATTTCGTTATACAAAACATAAGTTTGTACCTTAAACTTGGTGATTACATAACAGAGTCAGTTGAAGAAAAGTCTTTATTTGGAGCTGTTGTTCTTTAAGTAAGTTAACTTTAATCATTTGTCTTTTAACCACAAAACATATCCTAAACTGCATAAGCTTGTAGGGCTAGAGCATTGAGATGTTATTTTACATAATGTAAAGTTCAATAACCAATAATCATGTTGAACACATATCACTGGATGATGATGATGATGATGATGATAGTTTGCTGATATTGGAGTAAAACTCAGAACATTCCCTTCCTGTAGCGATGGATCAACTCGGACACGTCCTCCTTACACACCTTTATCCAGCCATCCTCCTGCATGTGGTACACTACAAAAACACACAAACACAGGTGAATACTTATAAACACATTATCCTGCATACATGAATGTGAAGACAAAAGATTTACCACAAACACTAATGAATGTTTATAAAACTTTCAGGCTACACTGAGTTTTTAAAAATTATTTTCGATATATTAGATGTCAGGAAAAAGACTATGAGAGGAAAAAGAGTAGAATCAGAGACATATTTGAGAAAAATGAATTCTGAATTGAAAACTATGATTTTTTTACAACAGCAACATTGGTGATAGTATTACAGCGCCACACACACACACACACACTCCTGTTGCAATCTCCTGTTCCATCAAATCCCAAAGCTGCTCTATTGGATCGAGATCTGGTGACTGTGGAGGTCATATGAGTTCAGTGAACTCATTGTCATGTTCAATAAAATAAGTTTGAGATGATTTGAGCTTCTAAACATGGATTGTTATCCCACTTTAAGCAGCTATTCAAAGATGGGTGCACTGTGGTCACAAAGGGATGGACATGTTCAGCATCCAATCTCAGATAGGTTGGTGTGTTTAAACAATGCGAGTTTGTGCTAAGAGCTCCAAAGTATGCCAAGAAAATATCCCCACACTACTGCATCTAAAGCAGCCTGAACTGTTAACACAAGGCAGGATGGATCCATGCTATCATGTTATTTATGCCAAATTGTGACCCCACCATCTGAATTTGGCAGCAGAAATCGGGCCTAATCAGACTAGACTACATCAAATCTTCTGTCGTCCATGTTTGGTGAGCCTCTTTAAATTGCAGCCTCAGTTTCCTGTTCTTTGCTGCGAGGAGTGACACCTGGCGCGATCTTCTGCTGCTACAGCCCATCTGCTTCAAGGTTTGGCATGCTGTGCTTTCAGAAAGCTCTTCTGCATGCCCTGTTTATAACAAGTGGTTACTGTTGCCTTCCTATCAGCTCAATATTACCCAGAGAACTGCCGCTAACTGAATTATTTTCTCTTTTTCTGACCTTTCTCTGTAAACCTTAGAGATGATTGTATGGTAAAGTCCCAGAAGATCAGCAGTTTCTGAACATGTCTACATACCTAAATGCAGCAAGCTGTTGTGAGATTATTATACTATCTTATGCTACCTTATACTTCTAATCAAAGAATTGTTGAATCATTATACGGCTAGAGGCCACATTATGCCTTTGATTAAAGATTGTGAAATCATTACACTGTTTTATGATGCATTATATTGCTGAGTATAAGAAATGCTGTTTAATCACGGCCTTCCTTTTCTGATTACAAAGAACAGAACATACTGTGTAGAGGTTGTCTGCTCCATCTCATCAGGAGGAGATAAAACAGGAAGCCAAGGCCATCACTTATATAGGATATAAGTGATATATATATATATATATATATATATATAGATAGATATAGATATAGATATATGGCAGCTGTTTGTTAACACAATATATATTAAATGTGTTAACAAACAGCTGAACAGTTGTACTGTATCCTTCAAGGCCACTGTTCTGATTTCCTGTATTCTTTGAATATTTGCCAAGGTGTAGTTGCTTGCACTGCATACAGTGCAGTAAACAGCAGCGCCTTGAGGCGACTTTTGTTGTGATTTGGCGCTATATAAATAAAATTGAATTGAATTGAATTGAAACAGTATATTTTAGTTTTTATCAGTACTACATACATACTTTTATTTTAATTAATCAAAGGACAAATGTATACAAAACAACAAACTAACAGGAAATGAAAGACTTTGTCAGACTGCATTTGGCTCTTTGAGCTAAATACTAACATGGGCAAATTCTTACATTGAGTAGTTGTACCTTTATTGTCAGAATCAGAATACTTACTTAATCCCTGAGGAAATAATGTGTTATTTACTAAGAAAGCTTTGTAGTATTAGCACTAAATACCAAATATCACTGATGCTAATATGAACCACTTAAGTTTGTGCCTGACATAGGGTGAGGAAAGATTACCCAAGTTCTTTATCCTCTAGGCAACACAAATGTACTAACTGATCTATCCAGTAATTCAGATATCAGTCTGGCTCAAGTGAATTTATTTACTAACTGGTAGACCAGAATGGTCATTCTTTTAGTTATGCTATCAAATGGCTTAAAAAACAAAACAAACAACCCTCAAACAAACAAGACGTTTCTTGTACTCTGTGCATACTTACTGTTTACCACTCCACCAGAGTAGGCGTCTCTGTGTGTAGCGTGAGCGATGCCCCGACGGCCGAGCTCATACGCCTCCTCTACTGTCATGTCTTCCCTGTAACCGCTGTCCACCACACCGTAGGCGAAGCTGTTCCCACAGCCGGTGGAAAACATGCGGCCAGACAGACGCGTCCCATTATCATCCACATAGTACAGACCAGGACCCTGCAGAACAGACAGTCTGTTATGTAACCTGAATTTTATTATTTTAAAGGCTAAAGTGGACATAGTGCATTTTCTTAAAATTATTCTCGCATCAGCTGCTCTCATTAATTACCATCCTGCACTGTAACATTACTACCTTTTGATTTTAGCTCATGTAATTATCTGATATATGCAGTACTGTATATGCTTTTATCTTCTAATGTCTTTACGATTACACTGATGATCACCAGATTTTGAAGCCTGTTAGATGGTTTCAGAGTCACACAACATTTTGATATTATTTCCTATTGTAGATTATTTAATCAATATGTCATGTTTGTTGTGCTATTATGTATGTTTCTGTAAACTCAACAGACCCTTGTGTGGTCTACAATCTTAACATTGTTTAGATCTATATTTGTTGATAGCAGAGTTTTAGGTTAAGCAAGTAAAACATAAAAAATGATAATATAATACTTTTTAATATAAGCTACACTGAGAATAGCAGCTTGTGGGAAAAAGTATCTTTAGCGGCCCTTAAATTCCATTTCATACCACTTATCCAGGCTCGGGTCACAGGGACGGCAATCTGAGGAGAGAAGTCCAAACTCCCTTAACCCCAGCCATCCTTCAGCTCATCCAGGGGGACACGGAGTCATTTCCAAACCAGCAGAGAGATATAATCCCTGCAGAGTGTACTGGGTCTACCCCGAGCCCTCCTCCCAGCAGGACATGTCCACAACACCTAACCTAGACGTACTAGTCTGATTTTTGAAACATGTCTGACTCCTTTTAATGTGGAGGAGCAGCAGCTCATAAAAGGGGTCACTGAATTTAAGGATGTGGTCATCCAACTTCTCGTGGATTCTAATCAAAACCACAATGGTACTAACGATGTTTTTACAACATAGTAGTGTACAATATTAGGCTCGGCTTTAGCTGAGCTAATGAAGTGAGACAATCATTTTTCAGTTGTGAATAGTAAAATCACACAAACACGCCCTCAGCTTACCTCTTTGTCCCATCCACAGATCATGCTCCCCATGGAGAGGCCCATTCCTCTATAGCCCAGCATCATGTTAGATAACAGCTTAGAGGCAGCAGCCACAGAGATACGGTGGTTGTTCCTCAGCCTGTAAAGTCTGGGTGAAATTACAATAAATTATTGATTTATGAACAAGTCATTTCACAAATTGTTCAACTATGTGGTCAGTCCAGATTATCCTAAATTTATAATCTGTCAAAAAAAAATCCTCCATATAGCCCTCCTGATTTTTTTTTAACATTGTCTCTTTCATTGAAAGAAAGCCCTCCTGATTTTAAGACGTGCAGGAAAGTTCACAGGCGTGGAGCATATATTTTGTTTGTTGTAATGAGATGAAAATAGAAAAAAAAAATTGTATGTTTTTATATAAAAAACAAGGTATGTGATAACTATGTTAGTTTAATAAATCTGTATTCATTGTGTTTCAGTAAGTTATAATTCTCAAAGGCTTGACTTGAATTCCACACAAGAGCCTCTTGTTGTGAAGTCTTAATTAAGCTCTTTGCTCCACTCAAACAAAATCAGTTTTCTCATTTTCATTTCACTTTTAAAGTTTCTTCTTTCTTTGTTCAAAGTCATAAAACATTCAAGGAGAAACTAGATAAAATACTTTAGTGTGTTTCCTATCATGCGGTCAGGCCACAATACACCATCAAAGCTGAGAAAAATCATGAAATAACTGAAGTCTTTAGGAGATAATATGTAGGACAGACCTGCACTCTTTGGCCAGGAGTCTCTCCCAGTACTGACAGTCTGCAGCACTGCCTGACATGGTGCCCAGCAGGTACGGGTTGATCTCTATCACCTTGTTCACATCGTTGGATGCTGCAAAGACATGAATAAAATGTATTTTACAATACTATTCCTAAAGTCTTGAGCCACCTCATTAATGATAGTGTGTGTTTTTCTATACAGGTATGCTTTTACTGCATTGGCAGTGTGTTTGAGATCATTGTCATACTGAACAATTAAGACGTCAGGGAACACTAGATGGATCAGCTGAGGTCCAAGCATATCTCTTAGGTTGTACAGATTTTTTAGGACCCGCTGCACACCATGCTGAGATATGCCAAGTTTTCAGCTAAGGGCTGTTTTGGGAATCATCTTGTTGGTATAAAAATAACACTTTATGTCAAACTGTGTTATTTATGGCATTTTTCATAGATTCAGCTAAAGATAAGCAAACAAATTGTGTTTTTGGCTGCTAGTATCAAAGTAGCTAAAGATAAAATTTTAAATTAGCTCTTTTCTAACTTGTCAGTTATGTGTGGACAGAACATTGGTTCCCCCTTAGAAGCTTTTATATGCTTGAATGAGTCATAAGTCAATGTTAAGTGGCTTACCACTGGAAGCAAAATTTAAAAGGGCGGCTCAAGTCTTCTTTTACAGTACTGTAGGAAATGTATAAAAATTAAGAGTAACCACCTGGAGAAGCAAATCTCTACCCTCCTACACACCTGTTGTGTAGTATTTGGACATTTTACTGGAAGCTGCACCACCTTAATTGTGGCTGGACAATAACTGATTGGGTCATTATTCCCTTCGCCAAATGTGAATGCATAATGTTTCCAAATCATTTTGTGTATTTTAAGTGATAAAGATCCCCATTTACCTAAGTAACGCCCGGCTGAAGCTCTGGAGTCCACAGCCACGATGACTCCATGCCTGAACTTGAAGGCCAGAGTGGTGGTTCCGTGGTTCATTTCAATACACACACCTCCATCACGGTTACAGGACTTCAGAAACCCTGACGGCTGAAATGAAACCCCAAAATAAACAGAATGGGACGCGTGATCTGTGATAGCGCATGAAAAATGAAGTTTAATGTTTCTGATATTCTTACAATCACGATTGTTTATATAAGTGATTCAACAGGAAGTAAAAACGCTCACTGAGCACAACAGACGCGTAAAATTTAGGCCAGGGCGCGTCTGACGCTTACGGCAGGTTTACTGTATTCACTTTGTTAATTTAACGCCAGATTTAAAGTCACTCACCTCTACACCAGGCGGAACCGCAAATTCTTGAGTTTTGCTCCCAAAATTGTAGTGGTTGGTTCGGTCGACGAGGTGCCTCTGTCTCACTGGAAGAATCTGTCCGCGGACTTCAGAAAAAGACTGAAAGTCGGTCACTTGAAGAAGTGCCATTATCTACTTAAATAGATAAACTATATTTTAAATTTATATATGTTTATGCAGAGCAGGTGTCGAGTTTTCTAAAAATGACGAAGGCGATTGACACCAAGGGTGATTTCCTTGTACGTGACAAAGAAATAGAAAGTGAAAGGGTTTTTAATGGTTCGTTTAAAATATTAAATTTTCTTTTCTTTAAAAAAATATAAAAACATTGTAAACAAGATAATATCGAGATGCAACCATCTGCATAAATGTGCTCAATCGTGACGACTTGTTTTAAACCAAAAACTTAATTAATCAAAATAAACTCTGTGACTGCAGAAGGCTGAAAACCGAACTGACCAATAGAAACACGTTATTTTCCTCATCATCAGTCTCTAAGCGGAAATGCAGCCCTCAGGTTCACTGACGAACAAGCTCACTATCACTATCAATCATAAAAATATAGCCTATTATTTACTGCAGTTAGATTAATATGCAGCACAGTAACCTGCTTTGTAATGGATCCTGTTTGGATATTAACATATTCAATATCGTTAGTTTTAATTATGTGTATTTTTATTTTACTCATTTTATTTCTTTATACCTGTCATGGTCCTGGGTCGGTGACCCAGTGTTTTTGGTTATGTACTTTTACTTTTTCCTAGGGTTTAGTGGTGTTCCCTCTGTTTGGTGTCTTCCTTGCTTGTGCATCCCCTTAGTGTAGTAGGTCTCTGTGTTTAGTCCGCGTCTCTCAGTCTGTGTCATTACGTGTATGTGTTTCCTGTTTTATTTTGCAGGTCTCTGTCTTATGTCAGTGTGTTCTGTTTACGTTTCCCCTGCCTCGTCAGCTGTGATGTCTTCCAGGTGTGTTCCCCTCCTGTTTCCCATCCCCTGTTTCCTGGCGTGTTTATTTATAGTGGCTGTCTCCCAATTCAGGGTCTGCAGCCTTAAAGTACGCAGCCTCAACGATCCTCAAGGGCCGCGTACTTAAAGACCGCTAAGGCCGGAAGTGCGAGGCTTGTGAAATGGGACGGTCTAGCCTCCGTTGCGCTGCCCAGGTTGCCTAGCAACCATGATACTAACAGCTGGAAACGTTTCATACAGCTTTGTTTGACAGAAATGAAGGAGAAAATCTTCTGTTCATTTGTTCGTTTGTTTCTACATGAGCTTTGATCATTCTCTGTAAGATTAAGCTCAGCTATTGAACGGCGTATATTTTAAAGTAAAGGCTGTAAAACCAAGTTAGTACAAACGTCACTAATGTCACATAACTTTGCCGACATGTGGCCAACAGTAATGTTTTAATGATCTTCATTATTAAACATTTGCACATAAATAAGTGACATAATATTCAGTACTTACTTAAAGTTTACTCTTCGGGCGCCCCTCATCCGCCGTTTTTTTCGGCAAAATTATCCACACCCACCGCCGCGCTATGCATTCTGGGATATGTTGGGCCACGAAGTCTACACCGCCACGTCCTTAAAATTCAGGGAAATTAAGGACGCATTTGAGGGCCGCATTTCGGGCAGCCTTCGAATTGAGACAGCCTTCGTCGGTTCGCGGTGACGTAATCGGCCTTAAAATGCGGCCTTTAAGGCTGCAGACCCTGAATTGGGAGACAGCCAGTGTGTGTTACCTCGTCCTCGTTGCTGGTTCGTCTGTGTTATTCCCCTCCGTCATTCTGTGTATGTTCCTCCGTCTTCCTGGACTCTCTCCCTGCAAGGTTCTCTCATTCGTGTTCTGGTTTTCTTGTTTAAGTTCTAGTTTTCCCAGTTTAGAGTATTTTCAGTTCCAGGCACCCCATGACAATACCAGTGTTCCAGTATTGACTTATTTATTTATTTATCTGTTTTTATTTTTGTTGTAACTCTTTCTTTGTGTTTCATTATTTCCTGTTTATTACCTCCGCTAAGGAAGATATGTCTTGGTAGTTTGTGTGTCTGCAGGTAATTCTGAGTGTAAAAACAATAGCATGAAAAGTTTTAAATTAAGGATGGTAAATTTTCACGTTACTAACGTTATTAACGTTATCACGTTAAAAATCCATTAAAATTTGGCGTACATCCACCAAACCCATATAGAAAGCGCTGTGTAAAGATTTAAACTATCATGCCACATTTGACCTTTGATCTCAGTAGATTGATCTGAAGGTCAAAGTGATAATCACCCTATATCGAGCTTTTTAAAACTGTTTCTTTCTTCCATTGTTTGTACTGACAACATACCGACATATGGGGATTGTAAATGTCACATTATAGTTTGTATCCACATATGATGTCACATTTCACCTCTGATATCACTTTTATATTTCACATCTGCCTTTATTTTAAGTTGACCCCAACATGTGTTATATCTTTAAAGAAAATATTGTCAATAAAAAAGAAATAAGCTGCCTGGTTAGTTAGAAATATAATGTAGTATAATATCATATATTAAGCTCAAGTCCAGTTATTTACAAATTCTAACAATCACCCACTCCTATACAATGTTTGTGCAATCAAAGTAAACATCTGTTATGTTACACTTATGCGATTTATTTTTACTGCACAACAAACATCTTAAAGTAACTTTAATAAAGTGTAAAGAAAAGAAATTGAATATATACAGAATACAATACTATTCCCTTAAAAGTAAATACCACCCAGAGAGTGAGATGCCTTGGCGGAGGTTTGTTTCTTGTTTACGTGAGTTTTGTAACCAAGTTTTGTGAAACCTGGAAAGTAAATGAAAGTGCTTTAATTCAATTCTTGTTGTTTTAAATATGCAATTATGCTATAATCATCATAGCGTTTGT
The DNA here is from genome assembly GCF_963576455.1 of Neolamprologus multifasciatus. NCBI lineage: Eukaryota > Metazoa > Chordata > Actinopteri > Cichliformes > Cichlidae > Neolamprologus > Neolamprologus multifasciatus. The sequence continues at coordinate 5,965,297 of NC_140459.1, read as the reverse complement.
ATGTATACATGTTCCCTATCTCTTCCTCGACAAGTGCACCAATCTTGATGACACTTTGCATAAACATTGCCTAGGACACTGTAAGTGCCACTATCTATATGGATTACATAAATATTCTATACAAGTCCTCCAGTCAGATATCAATCAATCAATCAATCAAAATGTATTTATATAGCACATTTAAAAACAACAGTTTTGATCAAAGTGCTTCACAAATTAAAAAAATTTAAATTAAATTAAATTAAATTAAATTAAATTAAATTAAATTAAATTAAATTAAATTAAATTAAATTAAGACAAATACAACGCAAGACGAGACAAACATAGAAACCAACCAAATGATAATCAAACTATCTTACATCAAAGCCAGAGTAAAAAGATGGGTCTTTAAACGAGATTTAAAAGACTGAACAGTCTCAGAAGAGCGAATGGAAATAGGGAGGTTGTTCCACAGTCTAGGAGCTACAATAGCAAAGGCACGGTCGCCATTGGTTTTCAACCTAGACTTAGGTTGCATTAAGAGCATCTGGTTAGAAGATCTTAGTGCTTTTACAGGGTTATACAAATGAGGAAGATCTGTTAAATAGCTAGGGGCAGTGTTATTTAAGATTTTATAAGTGAATAAAAGAATTTTAAAATCAATGCGAAATTTCACAGGGAGCCAGTGCAACTTGGTTAAAACTGGAGTCATATGGTCATGCATTCTGGCACCCGATATGTTTTTACATAGTTCAATTGAGCACCAAATGAATTGTCTGATTAGAATCATGTATCAGAATATAATATATCATAGCACTATATCATATGTTTTCTGTCTCCTAAACGTAGGGCAGGGGTTTGCTATCATAAATAAAAGCGAGTCAACTGACTTGACTAAAGAGGGTAAATAAGTAATTATAAAACGTGTAATGAAAAAAGGCAACAAAGGTCATGTAAATCGGGTTTTATTCAGTGTTTCAAAGATTATTCAATATTGTAAAAATATCTTCTCTATATGGCCAGCAGCATCCTCTATGTTTATAAAACCCACAGTATTACAGCTTGTTTATTAGACCACATCATGCTGAAGCAGCAAAAATCATGATGAAAAAAAAATTCAGAGATGTTTTTCTATTTATTTATTTTTTTTTAGAAACACGATTCGAACATGATTTACTGAAAACAAAGATGGTGTGTATGTGTTGGTCATGTGTTGTAGTTCAGGTCGTCTCCATCTTCTGCACAGTCTCCTGCACAACTTCCAGCTTTAAAGGGACTACTTCCTTTGTCAGGACCGTTGTTGTGCCTGGACGATATTTATACTTCATTTTCCTGGGACAAAGGTACATGGATAAAACATTAAAATCTGAGAATTTACAATGTGCATTCAAAGCAGATTTTAAAACTTCTAGCATATCAAAATCAGAGTTAGTGGATCTTAGTCCAAAACAGCATACAAAGTGTTTTACTAAGGTTAGATAAGAGTGAATGAGGACGAAACATGAGTGAAGAACTTCTCAAAAATTACATGTAAACATCCGTCTTCGAAACCATTCCAGAGAAACAACGTGAGCAAAAATATGTTTTATTTTTTAAGTGATAAGTTGAACAATTGAAAAGCTTTCTTGTTTTTCACTTTTTTGAATTACCTTTGCTTTCCATTACTTCATTTTCAGTTTTGTTTGTGTTTTCTTAAGTGATTTGTAATTATAGTTATTGTTTATAATTAATCTGCTGAGTTTCAGTTTTCCTGCTCTCCTGTGGTTCCCATGTCTGTTTAGTCTCCATTTTCGTGTTAAATATTCCCATGCAGTTACTTCCTGTTTTTCTTTGATAGTTTCTTGTTTCATGTGTGTTGTATTTAGTTTAGTCTTGTTATCCCTGATTAGTTTCAGCCATGCATGCTAGTGTTTCCAATTTACCTAATTACCATCGTGATAAACTTTTACTTTGCACTACTCTTTGTGTTGTACTGTTTGTCCACCATTGTGTTGTCCCTATTTGGATTTTTAGAATTTGTTTTCTGTTTTTTAAGTCTATCTTTGAGTCTGCATCCACACAAACTATGACTGGTTATATGCATGCCTGTTGTCTTTGTACTGTGACTCCCGGTACGGTCTGATGTAGTCCACTCCTTGTTTGGTGATGACACAAATGTCGATGTTGTTGCCTGAGCCGAGGTCGTTCATGATGCCTGCTTGAATAGCAGCTCGTACCAGCTCCTTTGCCGGCTCCAGCTGAGAGAGGACAGAAGTCAGAATGAAACAGGAGCAAAAAGAGATGACATCAAGCAGAAGAACACAGAAGCATTCATCTTACGCACTCTTTCCTCTTTTCCGTTTGGTAACAGAAACAACCATTTAATCCGCTGTTTGATTAATTTAGAGAAGGTTTAGTTCTGATAGCCCTGCCACCCTCCAATTTTTCAATTTAAGATGAACACTAATTAAAATAAGTTTCTATAAAGGTTTAAATAACTACATATCATTTTACTGCACAAAAAACAGTTTCTGTCAACTGACGTACCTCTAAGTCAGGTTTGAATCCATCCTCTAAAATCCCAAGAGCAGCCAGATCTCCAGATCCTGCATGAACACATCATAAAGTCAGCTGAACACAGAGTGTATGCAGTCTGAGAATGAATCAAATACAGATCCTACAGCACATTAAAATGTCATTTATATTTGTTAACAGAGTCATTATCTCTGATATTTTCTCATAAACTAAAACATGTTCTGACAGCTGAGAAAAAAGAATCACAGAAATGCCAACCAAAACTCCAATAAAAGATAATATCCTATTGTTATTAAAAGCAGTTATATCACATACCCATTGAAAGGTAAGGAACCTTATTTACACTCCCGTACGGCCCCACAGTGTACAGGTGGTTTCCAGTACAATCCACTCCTCCCAGAATAAGATTAGCACCAATCTGACCGTGATACCTGAGAAATGAAACATGTTTGACTAACACCACAGACCACATCTAATGATCCAAACATCTCAAGATACATGCACCTGAGTGTGTGCAACACTCACCTGTAAAGCATGTCCTGCAGTATGTTGACGGCCATGACAACGCGAGGGTTCCTCCCACTGTTCAGAGAATAGATGGTGAGGTTGGACGAGAGGAGGTCGGTGGTCTTCTCTGTATCTGCTGCTGTACCGGCTCCACAACAACTACAGACACAAACAAAGAGAATGTAGAGATCATGAGAAACAAAAAACGAAAACAAAAAAATTTGATAAGCCAGAGGGAAAAGATAAAGGAAGAGGAAAAAGAGGAAAATTGGAAAATTCTGCTTCAAGAAGCACAGAAAACCATTATTATTTAAAAACAAAACAAAACCCTTATTGTTCACCATCACTATCCCATTACATTATGTCATCATGTGTATTGGTCTCAAGTATGTCATCTCTTAAGTTAAGATGAAAAGTATGCAGCTATAAATTAAATATGCTACATTTTACTAAAATGACAAAATATGCAGAATCACACTGAACAGTACAGACTGAAAGTTGTAAGAGTATTGAAGTATTTCTCCTCTAACAACACTTACTATATATTTGGAGAGATGTAATGGATCTTGGCACACATTTTATCAGCCACCACTTCATCGGATGTGGCTCTGGTATCTGCACCCAGCACCACTCCATCCTGCAGAAACAAATCAGGTTTTATGACACAGTTTTATTTAATTACAGCTGTGAACTTTATACATTGCTGCTCAATTTTCTTAAAAGTTTAAAGAGACTTAAAAATCCACAAAGTTTACGATTCTATTTCAGTCTGTGGGATTTTTAACATTTTAAACTAGTTTTATGCAAACACTTATGTGCATCAAGTGAGAGTCAAGGCAGAGGTTTATTATTAGTGCTCATTCTGTTATTAGTGTAAGTGCCTTTTGTTTGTTTTTCTGATGCTAAGATTATTGCATTAATTCAAGAGAAACTTTGATTTCAATAAATAAAAGAAACTCGTGGAGTTTTGTGTGGCAGTGATGACTCAAGGACTAAAAAGACTATTTTATCCATTCATACTTCTATCAGAGCAGTGTAATACTCACCTTGAACACCACTCCTGCGATGGTGGTGCCTGTTTTCATAGGTTTGGGAGTGTTTCCTCCATCAAAGAGACCCTTTAATGCAGCGTTTCTTTAAGGAGGAGAGAGAGGTGAGGGGGTGCAGGCAGGTGGTGTGTTTGTGTGTAAGACAACTAATCAGTGCCAACGTAGTGTAATAACAGTTATAATTACACGGATATTTTCATTGTCTCACTGATTAATCTGATATAAAAGCAGGAAAAGTTAGTTTCGTTTTTGATCTGGATAAAAGTTCGGTCTAACCGACGGTTTCATTTGATTTCTGTCGTCACTGATTCAATCTGCAGCTCTGAGAACATTAAAAGAAGCTCTTACCTTCCCGCGTTGTCGAAGTTAAAGCCAGGTGCGGGAGTTTCGAAGATATTTGCTAGCGCCATTGTGGAGGTGAGTGCGGCTCCTCTGCGCGTCTCGGTGCGCCTGAGGTCGCTGTTCAGAGCGTCAGCTCCTTCCTCTCTTTCGATCCTGGAGTGAAAATGGAGAAACACTGCACGGACTCACGAGTCAAAGGAGTCAGCACTGGGGTAAGTAAACCTGCACCAGAGTGTTTTTTATCTAAAGATGAAACACAGAAGTCATTATATGTAAAATTTAGAGGTTTAAACTCTAGCCGATATCGTGTTTGAACAGGTGATGCGTTCGCCTAAACACGAACCTAAAACAAAATGAAATCTAATCCAGCTGATGTTTCATAATCAGTAAAAGTTATTTTACAAGCTCTAAACGAGTTTTATTTTTTCAAGTTTCTAAAAAACCAAACGATCGGCTTTACTTTCGTTTTCAATGAACAACCTAAACCCCTTCTCAGAACTCAAAATCCCACAATTCATAGCGTGGACGAATGAACAGAAAACTCTGAGAAAAGCTTGCCTGTGATTCTGTGTTATGTTTATCTTGTTTTGGGTTTTATATTTATTCTGTCCTGAAAACCATCAGTCCCTCTCTCCTCCCTCAGACCACCATCCTGGCTGCTATTTTTGATGGAGGGGTCGTTATCGGGTCAGACTCCAGGGCTTCAATGGGAGGGTGAGGAAGCTGCCTTTATTGTTATCCTTTAATACAACAGAGCGACTGTTTAGTTACCTTTATGATGAGGCAAACAGACAAAAAGATGACCATGATCTGACTGCAAATGAGTTTTAAGATTTCACTTATAACCACAGATTTAACATTCCTTACCGAAATCTTTCTGTGCCTTTGTCCATTGTACTGATTTCAGGAACAAACTAAGAGTCACTGAGATCCTCTGTTTGGGCATGCTGACTCCTCTGAGATGTTATTGAAATAAATAATTTTTTAATTGTGTTTAAAACACAACATAACAAAAACATATCCAAAAAAAACCCTTTTTTTTGTCATCAACAATTTTTATTTATTTCATTTTAAACTTCAATAACAGAACTTAAAAATAACTACATATAACTACTTTAAAAAAAGTGTCACTCTGCTATCCATCGCCTAATTTTAACATTCAAAATCACTCTCCATTTGACCAATTATTAAGATGTTACCAAATTAACCAAAATCTAATCATACAAGAAACCATCACAAATCACAAAGAATATCAGCAAAAAATGATCATTTATGTGGCTCAAACATTCATTCTCGCTTCTTCTCCAGAGAATATGTTTCATCTAAGACCATCAACAAGGTGATTCAGGTCCACGACCGGATCTTCTGCTGCATGGCCGGTTCACTCGCAGACGCTCAGGCCGTCATCAAGTCTGCAAAGTTCCACCTGTCCTTCCACAGGTATGTCTTTCACATGTCTGCACAGAAAAATCATGTACACCACACACAGAAGTATGTTTTATTAATCCTACTGCATCATTTTTAAACTTTTTTTTTACTCCTCCATCACCCTTCTTCTCTCATACATAACGTAGTTGATTCTTCACCTACATAAATTTAAAATAAGTAAAGTCTGGCGTGCTCCTCTTGTCACCTCCTGCAGTGTCCAGATGGAGAGTCCTCCTCAGGTGATCGCAGCAGCATCTGTGCTGAAGGATTTGTGCTACAAAAACAAAGACGAGCTGCAGGCCGGCTTCCTCACAGCAGGCTGGGACAAGAAGAACGGACCACAGGTAAGAGATCACTTTGAAGATATAAACAGTGATGATGACAGTGAGTCCACTCTGCTGTGTGTAACTGCACCTTCTCTCTTCAGGTGTACGTGGTGTCTCTGGGCGGGATGTTGATCAGTCAGCAGGTTACTATTGGTGGCTCAGGCAGCACATATATATACGGTTATGTTGACGCTAAATACAAACCCAACATGACCAAAGAGGAATGCCTGCAGTTTGCCACTAACGGTATGAATTATTTTTTATTAATGCATGTTTACACACTTTAACAACCTGATTTTTCACAGTGTTTATATGAAAATTTACAAAATGGATTTACAGAAAATTATGATTTTTCTATTAAAATTAAGAAATATGTAACATGATGATTTTCCAAGTGATGTCCTGAGACCAACAACATCCTGACCCTGGGACAAAAAGTGCCACAGCCAATCAGAGTCATTAGCAAAAGAAAAAACATACAGAGAGCTGTGCTGATGATGCAAACACTAAGTAGCATACACCAGTGTGCAGCTACAGCTTTATCACTGTGATGTACTTCCTTCCCTCTTTTATTAATGGTGGTGGAGCTTAGAGTAGTGACACGCTACATGATTTCACTACATTAAAAAGTCACTGTCTCAGTGACAACCTCTACAAAACATTATTTCATATTTGTACTAATATTATCTATAAGCTATGCACTTTTTTCAATCACAACCTACAGAATTATACGAACAATTTATTAATTCAAATATGTTGAAAGTTTGATCACTTTGGACACTGAATCTGGTCTTGTTTAATTGAATTATATGGGTTTTTTTTCGCAAATATATTTAGTTTCACAGAATACTGTAGGTAATTTCACATTCTCCCATCTCTTAGCATAATATAACCATAAATCTACGGATAGAGATTAAAGATAATAGTCAGGGGTCACGGTTACAGCCCAGGAAACAAAATATTCTCAAATCAGTTTAGGTCATCATCACAGCAGAGGAGAAATCGTCATAACAGGAGTTTAGGATAATACTTTATAATGGTGTTAGGCAATCATTGTAACACTGTAGATGTGGGAATAAGGTCTTATATATAGAAATTATTGTTCGTGGCTGATTTATAAACTGTCTCTGCTTGTTCAGCTTAACTGTTTTTTCCTTCTTTCTTTTCTCCTCCTCTGCCTCTCTCTGCTTCATCCCTCCCTGCTCACAGCTCTTGCTCTGGCCATGGGCAGAGACAACGTCAGCGGGGGTGTCGCTCACCTGGTGGTGATAACCGAAAAGGGGGTGGAGCATGTGGTTGTACCTGGTGACAAACTGCCCAAGTTCCATGATGAGTGACTTGCTTCCTTCCTCCTGCCATCAAACCACCAATGAAATCGCAGAGTAGTTGTTTCAAAGCTGGACTTGTTTAACCTGTCTGGTCTGTTTAGGATCAGGATGTAACAAAGTCAGACACACGAAACACAAGTTAACATTCAACCTGTGAACCACAAAAACACTGCCGTAAAAACTGAGTCTTCTTATGAAATCATAAGCAGGCTCATTTATACAGAATTCATCTGTCTGTTCTGTTTTGTGACCAAATTACATGTTTTTGTGTTTTTATGTGCAAAATTGAAAATTAAAATGAATAAAAAATATAACATTTTCAAAAGCTTTTGTTTTATTTTTTAGACAAATTAAAGAGATTTACAGTTTTTAAACTCTGCTGAAGAAATGGAGCGCCTTTCCTCTTAAGGATTTTTTTTATTGTTAGATGTTTGATAATCATATGATGAAATAATTAACATGAACACAGTCCAGTTCTTGGGATATGATTCACATCATTTTTATTTTCAGTAAATTGTTTGGTGACCACTCAGGTCCTATCGATGGGAGTATCGTCGCCCTGGAAGAGACCCCTCCCATCACTACTGACCACCCTAATGTAATGAAAATATCACAACATAACGATGGAAGCAGAGCCAATGAATCCCCTCTTTGTGGGAGAATTAGGTTCTTGCCTGTGTGATTCTCATCGTGAAAACATGGTGACTCTTCACTTTTTCCAACATCTCTGCAGACCAAGACTTGTACTTTTAAAATCCTTCCCATATGGAACATCAGCAGACTGGCATAGTGGTTACCACTGCTGCACAGCAAGAAGGTTATGGTTTGAATCCACCATCTAGCCTTTCTGCATGTTCTCCCTGTATTTGTGTGGGTACTCTGGCTTCCTCCCACAATCCAAACACATGCAGTTAGTGGGGATAGGTCAATTGGTGAATCTAAATTGCCCATAGGTGTGAGCGTGAATGGCTGTCTGTGACATCTGTGACAGACTCTCTCTGGGAAGACTATCCCACAGAGGATGGACGTCAGTAGATTGCGGTCTGATCAAGTTCATTACATTATTGGTTGTCTAAATTTCATATAAGTTTTGGTTTGTAAACTTTTTAATGACGTCCTTCTAATAGATTTAAAAGTAGATGTCACCTCACTGTTAAGCGATTGAACACCATCCAGCTGTTATTAAGAGTGAAGCCATCTGTGTCCTAATGAAATAAAAGTCACAAAAATCCACAGGACTCAGACAGAAACAGCTGGGCATGCTTGCTTTCATAAGTGCCTCAGCACGTGATTTATTGCTAATTGTATGAAAGCATGTGTACTTGTTCTATATTTTCCTTTAAGTTGTCACCTGTTTACATTTTGTGTTCTGTCAATAATGTTATTGTTACCAGGCTTTATTTTCTGTCCTCTTTAACTGAACACTTATAGATGTATTCATTATGTACAGTGAAGCTCAGCTGATTGAATTACAGCCTGTGACGCTGCAGAGTTTGAACGATTTAACTTTCAGTTTCAAATTTATTCAGGAAAACATGGCGTCCGTCTAAAACCTGACTGTAGAACCGATTTGATTAATCAGACTGAAAACAAAGAGCTTCGCAGAAGGTTTTAAAACCTTAAAAAGTAAAATTAAACCGGAGCTGCTCGACTGAAGGCTTCGGTTTACGTTAGGAGTCACCTCCACTGTCCGTGTGTTGTTACCGGAGTCTCTGCAGTTCATTATCATGTTTGAAGAAACGGGACCAGAGTGGCTGTCCGAGGAGGTGAAAACAGGAGTAAGTACCGAATTTTCTTTCATGTCTATAAGAAACTTGGTGAACTGTTACAGCGCTGCACGGTTTCTGACCTCGTGGCACAAACGCGGAAATTACCGCTGCAGGTTTATCGGAATGAATCCTGAACACAGCTGCTGTCACTGTGTGTCATTGTTTGCAGACAACCATTATCGCCATAGAGTATGATGGTGGGGTCGTGCTGGGGTCTGACTCCCGAGTGTCTGCTGGGTAAGTTTCCATTCCATCATAATTGCAGACATAACACTAGCGTGTGTGCTTAAATGTGCAACATAACTCAACTTGACTTTCTATCATGACATGAATGATTTTTGTTTTAAAACATCTAAAATGTTCGCCATATGTGCTTCTAGTCCCTTAAACACGGTTACATTCTCTCCCTTCATCCTCCACGCAGAGACTCGGTGGTGAACAGGGTGATGAACAAACTGTCTCCCCTCCATGATAAGATCTACTGTGCTCTGTCAGGATCTGCAGCAGACGCTCAGACCATCGCTGAGATAGTCAACTATCAGCTGGATGTGCACAGGTAAACTCGTGAAAGAAGGACTAGGACACTGTGATCCTGTCATAAATTAGGATATAATTTATTATGTATAATAATGTACTACATTGTGCATTCCTCATCTCACATGGAAGTTAGAATACTCCTCAAGCTTGGATGTTAAGGTGACACACTTCCCACTAGATATGTTTTATTACAATACAAAATAATTTATTTTTTCCAAAAGTTTCTAAATTACTGCATAAAAGAAGCTTAAACAAGTTGAACACTCCAATTAATCAAAATCTCACATGAAAAGAAGGAGCATAGATCTAAAATGAATGGGGTGGGGTACTTTGGCTGAGGGGTTGAGCGGGCACCCCAGTAGCGGTTTTAGATACGGGCGACAGGGGCGGTTGCCCGGGGCGGCATCGTGGTGGGGGCGGCATCGCGGCTCGTTCTCATGCTGCCCCGACATCATGCCAGCGCATATTGGGAATGGCATTGGTTTTCTACCGCCCATTTGCTGGGAGTAAGGGCGCCCTCCGTTTGCGAGGTGCGCCTGCTGCTTGCGGCACAGGGAGGAGAGGGCGGGGCGGCGGGGGATTCTCTGGCTGGCTGGAGCAGCAAAAATTACCAACTCGCAAAATAAAACAAATTACAAACAAACCAACAAACACGAAAACACCAGACATCATGATACAGACTTATAATTTGCACCGATGTTTTTTCAAAATTCTATACACGAAAAGTGAGCGCGAGAGCCCTCGGTGCGCTTGCTCGCTGCTGAAGTCAAAGTAAACTTTATTGTCATCTCCGCTACATACAGTCCAGTATGTAGAAAGACGAGACGACGAGGCTCCAGTTACAACAGTGCAAGTAAACAAACAATATATATAAGAAGAGTAAGAAAATAAATATACACTTTAGGACCAGGGGTAAAGGGATCAATAACAATTTAAAATGTATATTTTATATTTTGTTGATCTAAAGTCTCACACACAACCCGTTTTTAAACTTCTTTTCTCATTTTTTAAATGAGAAAAGAAGAAGAGGAGTGTAGCGACTTCCACAGTCGCTAGAGGCCGGGGACTGAGCCTGTCTATTTGCCTCTCAACTTTACGCAGTAATGCGAGAGGTGGAATTGCTTGCTTGTTTATTAAAGTGCTTGAAAAGTTTACAGAGCAATGTGATCGGCTCGCGATTCAAACTCTTAAAACATCACAGGCTCTAATGCAACAAGGGGAAACTCGTTGTGCTGCGGTCAACAAAAACTACGGCTACCCAGCCCTCCTCTCTGTCAAAATCAAACCAGTGAATGACAGACTGACAACGCCCTCTTAATGTCGCCGCTAGCACCCACGTGACTCCCGTTACACATCACCATAGCAACCAAACAAATGAAAATCGAGTGATCATTAAAATTCAATACATTTAATTATGGCTCCTACAAGGAGGAACGAGCAAAAGACACAGGTAAGCAGATGTGTCATTGGATAATGGCAGGTCATGTATCCTAAAACATTAAGAATCAGGATACTTTCCTAATCCCTAAGGAAATTATGTGGGTTACAGTTCCTCCAAGAAGAAATGGTAAAAAATAGTAACAGTAACAGACTAAACTCCAAACAATATATACAATAATATAATATTAATTAGTCAGTGTCAATTGTTGATTTGTCCTGTTCTCATTGTATGACGAATTATGATGTCTGTTTAGTAGCCGTTTGCATACAACCTTTGCATACAATGCATACTTCGTCTCTCTCTTCGTGTGTGAGGAGGGGGGGGGGGGGGCGCCAGAGGGGGTGTTCGCCCAGGGCGCCAAACAGGCTAGGACCACTACTGGGGCACCCACATGCCACAGGGCCAAATGTGGCGGTCTGGGCTGAGGTTCTTTGGTCCATGATTTCCATGCTCGCTTTTTACTTGCTTTCCTGTTTCCTGTTCACTAAAATTAATAAAGGAGAGAAAAACAAAAACAAAAATGTTTGTTTTTTTTTAAATGAATGCAGGTATTGTGGTGTGAGGTGGTAAAGATCAGAGCTGAACATGCAGTAGCATGTTCGGCAAGTGGTACGGTGGTGACCACAGGGTGTTCTGGAACCATTGATTAGCCACAGATGACATGCATCAGCTGATGAAGGAAAACAAACATTGTGCTGACTCAAATTTGATTCAAACAGAGTAAAAGAGTAATATGCAGCTCAATATTCAACACACAGTTTACTGTGAAGTTTTTCTACACAGTAAACTGAGATTTCACCATATTTCAGTCATAGCAAGTGCAATCCCTCAACATTTTTTCTGATTGCTCAGTCCCAAAGACAGGTACGATCACACTGTGGTCCAGGGAGTGGGAGTATGTCAGAGTGCCTGTGCAGTGCTCCGTGAAACACATCAAACTATCTCTGTGGCCTAATTAGATTTTATTATTCAAGCACCTCACATTTAGCCTCATTTATTCATTTCCAGATGTGTTTTCCTGCTTTAGATAGCAAGGAGAGTTAACTTGGGTCTGCACTTTCTGCTGCAGTTTCATGATGTATTTAACTTTAGTTTGTCTTCTGTCAGTGTTGAGATAGGTGAGGATCCTCAGGTTCGCTCAGCTGCTACATTGGTGAAGAACATTTCATACAAATACAAAGAGGAGCTCTCAGCACACCTGATTGTGGCCGGCTGGGACAGACGAGATGGAGGGCAGGTTGGTAAACACATTTTTAGCTACAATGTAAAAGGAAGAATTCAATTCATTTTATTTATATAGCACCAAATCACAACAACGGTTACCCCAAGGCAGTTTAAATTGTAAGGTAAACCCTACAATACAGAAAAACCCCAACAATCATATGACCTGCTATGACTTTGGCAACAGTGGGAAGGAAAAACTGCCTTTTAACAGGAAGAAAACTCCGGCAGAACCAGGCTCAGGGAGGGGCGGGGCCATCTGCTGCGTCTGGTTGGGGTGAGAGAAGGAAGACAGGATAAAGACATGCTGTGGAAGAGAGACAGAGATTAATAACAGATATGATTCAATGCAGAGAGGTCTGTTAATACATAGTGAGTGAGAAAGGTGACTGATAAAGAACTACTCAATGCATCATGGGAATCCCCCAGCAGCCCACACCTATTGCAGCACAACTAAGGGAGGATTCAGGGTCACCTGATGCAGCTCTAACTATATGTTTTAACAAAAAGGAAAGTTTGAAGCCTAATCTTAAAAGTAGAGAGTCTGTCTCCTGAATCCAAACTAGAAGCTGGTTCCACAGATGAGGGGCCTGAAAACTGAAGTCAGCGGATTAAAAGATCACAGATAAATTTTATGCTAATAATGTGAAAATAATGTGTCTGAACTCCCTCTGAGGTAATATATCAGCATATAAGCTGCTTTTTAATGCTTTTAATAAGACATACCAAGCCAACACACTTGACATTTGTTGTGTTCCTGTGCCCTTTGACCTCCAGGTGTTTGCAACTCTAAAAGGGCTCCTGACACGTCAGCCGTTTGCAGTCGGCGGCTCTGGCAGCTCGTATGTTTACGGGTTTGTTGATGCTGAGTATCGCAGAGGCATGAGAAAGGAGGAGTGCCAGCAGTTTGTTGTCAACAGTAAGAATATTATTCCACTTTTTTTCTGGCTTTTGTTAAAAAAAAATTGATTTGACTACCGACAATATTTTTCATTATAAATATTTAAGTATTTTTTACATGTTCTCTGCACCTGTCTTACTGATGCTCTTATTCTTTGTCACAGCTCTGTCTTTGGCAATGAACCGTGATGGCTCCAGCGGAGGTGTGGCCTACATCGTCACCATCGATAAACACGGCACAGAGGAGAAAGTCGTTCTAGGAAATCAGTTACCCACCTTCTTTGATCAGTGACATGTTTGTTGTCCTCACAGCAGCTGTGGCTCACTTCTGACAAACCTGTCAACTAAGTCAGCTTGTAATATGTAAACACTGAACAACACTTACCAATAATTAAATAAAAGAAAATAAGTCCCATGTTTCTGTTTATTATCAAAAGTATGATTTTAATGTTGACATTTAACTATTGACTTTGAAATATAACAAAGATTAAGCTTACAATATTTGGTCTTTGATTTAACTACCAAGTAAATTTTTTCCCCTCTTTATTTATAAAGTTTTGCACATGTAATTTGACATATCAGGCCCAATACAGCAAGTACCAACCGATATAAAGACATATATCAAAACAAATTAGGCCATTAAAATTCGGATGATAACAATAAAACAGAAAAAAGAAAGAGAAAAGAAAAAAAAGGAAGAAAAACAAAAAAACAACAACCCATGCACAGAAAACAACAACAAAAACAAACAAACAAAAAAATAATTAAAAAATCAACTCCCTCCCAAAACCATAGCAAAAGGGAACCCCATGGTACAAAAGTTTAGTCTGTTGTAAGTGTTTTCAATGAGTTAAAGTAAATGATAAAAGGCTGCCACATCTGTGAGAACTTATTAACATTTTCTCTGAGTCTAAATTTTATTTTCTCCATTTTTAAAAAGAACATAACATCTTCCAGCCAACGTGATCGGGCTGGAGGGTGAGGAGCTTTCCAGGACAGCAAAATTCGACGCCATGCCAGCAGTAAAGTGAAAGTGATAATATCCAGTTGCTTACGACTAAGGTTCAGGGTGGCGTCCTCAGAAACACCAAAAATGGCAACTAGTGGACATGGTTTGAGAGTAACGCTCAAAACATGAGAGAGCACTTCAGAGTAAAACGTCCAGTATAATTGAAGTGACGGGCAGGCAAAAAACAGTTAAATCACAGGGGGAGGTGTTGCATCTGTTGCACAGGTCAGGTATGCTGGGGTATATTTTAGATAGTCTAGATCTTGAGAAGTATAATCTGTATACCGTCGTAAACGGAATAAGGGAGAATCTTGCACATGAGGCTGAAGAATGAATTCTGTCTAACTACCAAGTAAATTTTATTGGTATTACTTTTTTAACTACTTGACTTACTGGAGGAAATGCAGTTAATATACTTTTCTTTAATATAAAACCCAGAAGTTTCTTACGCCTGTTCGTAGACATACAATTTATAAACACTAGGAGCAACAGCAACTGTCTGAGGTATTTAGCCTGGGAGACCCTCTCTTAAAACTAAAAGTCAGAGTTGTTTCACGGATCAAGAACAGTAGTTTATTCTTCCCAGTATTGAGAATACATGGAACATAATTAGATTCTGAAAATGACAAACATATGACAAGTCTGACGCAGTCCTGTGAAATTCAAATTGAAATATAAACTGTTGAAAGATTTAATGATAATCCTCCTTTCAGCAAATAATCACTTTAAAGGCTGTTTTTAAGGAATAATGTCTCACACACTGAATGTACAGTATTAGTTTTAAAGAGAGTGATGTCTGTTTGGACAGCAGTAGTGATTATGGTGACTTATTTAACAGGCCTGCATCGCCCTGCTTCAGCTGGTGTTGCCTTCTGTATTTTGGATTTATGGGAAACCCCTCATCCTGTAAGAAAATGAAACTGAAAGCAAACTAACCCTAACGCTCTGGTCCTGCGACGCAGCAGGTCATTTGAGGACGAGTGTTGCCGAAAAATGGCAGCGATCACAGCAACAACAATGCGCAAAGTCGTTGCTTTTATTTTAGCAGTTTCTGTCGACCTTTTGTTGTTTTACGCGTCAGGATTTGCGGTGTTTCACAGCGTCTTTGGACACTTTACGCGTCTCTGGATCTCTGCGGCTCTCCGCTGGTTGGCTCATATCGGCGTCTCTCTTCTCACGCTCGGGGTTCCCAAAGCGCTGCTGATTCGGTTTATAACAGCGCACAGTCTGCTCCCCTCGGTGTTTGAGACCGGGACCAACGCGCTTTACAGAGAGGAGAGCCAGTGCGGCCAGCTGGGAGATGTGCGCTGCTGGCTGCTGTTCAGCGGAGCTTCGCTCGCTGCTGCGCTGTTTTGGGAGATCACCATCCCGGACACCGAGGAAGAGGTCGAAGGTAAAAAGAAGAAACAGAAGGCGAGAGTGCTTTTCATGAGAGTCCTCCGGCTGTACAGACCCGAATATGCCCTGATGTTCGGAGGACTTGTGTTCCTGTCGCTGGCTGTCATCTGTAAGTAGATTTAATATTTTAGGATCTGACAAAGGTGGTAGTGATGCTAAGATAACAGTAGTGCTGACATATATATACATGTACAGTTTGAGCCCTTGGTACTTCCCCGGCATTTCGTGTTCCTTCTTTCTGGCTCAGAGAAGAGCTCGAGAAGATGTGGAGGGTGAAGGTAACAGTGGTTCCAGTAGTAATTAGAGCACTAGGTGCAATGACTCCCAAGCTAGGCGAGTGGCTCCAGCAGATCCCAGGAACAACATTGGAGATCTCTGTCCAGAAGAGCGCAGTCCTAGGAACAGCTAAGATACTGCGCAGGACCCTCAAGCTCCCAGGCCTCTGGTAGAGGACCCGAGCTTGAAGGACAGACCGGAATTAATATTTCAATTTCGGAAAACAGCCTCAAAAGAGCTGGTATCTAATGGCTGGTCTGTAATCTAATTTTCAAAGCGGTGCTTTCGATTTGGGATTTTCTGGGACTGATGAATGTCATTATAAATAATTTCCTCAGGGATTGATAAAATATTCTGATTCTGATTGATATATCACCTGGTGCGTCTCTTCTCAGGTGAGATGTTCATCCCTTTCTACACTGGGAGAGTCATTGACATCCTTGGAAGTAATTACCAGGAGAATGACTTCCTGTCTGCGCTTATTTTCATGGGCCTTTACTCTCTGGGAAGGTATGAGGCAAGCAGTGTTTTTCCTCCACATTTATCCTCTGTCTGTTCCTCAAAGGTAACATCTAACAGATTTTCTCTTTGATTGATCAGTTCTGTCAGTGCTGGCTGCAGAGGGGGTCTCTTGACTTGTGCCATACACTCGTTTACATGCCGAATCAAAGTTATGCTGTTTGGGGCTTTGACCAAACAGGAAATTGGATTCTTTGAGACCATAAAGACAGGTAAGGCTGACATATGCACACAAAGGACAAAGCATGAACAGTTGGTTACATAATAGACTGAAGATGGCACAAAGTAACCTTTTTTTTTCTCCGTGCAGGTGAAATCACATCCAGGTTGTCCAAAGACACCACCCTGATGGGAAGAACAGTGTGTCTGAATGTCAACGTGTTGCTGAGGACATTCATCAAAACAATGGGCATGATCTCTCTAATGTTGAGCCTCTCGTGGAAGCTCACATTTCTCGTACTGATGGAGACGCCCATCACCGGCCTCATACAGAACATCTATGACACACATTACCAGGTAAAAGCAGGTTAACAGAAGACAATGAATTACAATTTGATCTGCAGAACTTCTTCACAGATTGTCAAAATTCTGTCTTGAATCAATATAATTCCCCAGAGACTCATATGATTTCACACATCCCAGTTTGAGTTTTGATGTTTGTGGCATCAGGTGTGCTGGAATTTTTCCTCAAGTCCAAAATCATGACCTTGGTTTTTGATATGTTGAGCTGGAGATAAAAATTTTCACACCACTTGACAACATGCTGATAGATCTAAGGCTGGTTTGCACAAGAAAACCAGAAAAATTCTGAAACATTGGTTCAGATGAAAGCATGTGTATGTCTTACAGACTAAAAGATTTCTCCTATGTGTAATATTAAACTCTAAACATATCTCCTTCCACTATAATGATTGATTTGTTCATGTTGATAACACAGGACTCTTGTTCCCTGTGATCAAGAGCAAAATTATTAATAATACTTAACTATATTTCTATATTTCCTTCTCCTTCATGCTTTCCTCAGAGATTGTCTTTGGCGATGCAGGACTCAATGGCTTTGGCAAATGAAGCTGCAAATGAGGTCGTGTCTGGTATTCGCGTGGTACGGAGCTTTAACACAGAAAAACACGAAACCCGTCGCTATGACAACTGCTTGATGGACACACACAAGCTCAGCATTCGACAGTCCACTGTCAGGGCTGTTTACCTGCTTGCACGGAGGGTGAGAAGCTACTGTTTTTTTGTGTGTTTCTCAGAGATCATTGTGTATTACAGTTTTAACACCATGCAATGTGTGTGTGTGTCTACAGCTGACAGGGCTGGTCATGCAGGTCTTTGTGTTATACTACGGTCGGCTTTTCATTCAGAGAGGACAGATGACCACAGGGAACCTCGTTTCCTTCATCCTGTACCAGTCAAATCTTGGAGACAACATCAGGGTATCCCATAATGCTTTGTGCTCTATCATTTACTTTCATACAACCACGGCTCACATCTGGCATGCCAAAGTACTTTATTACTTTTGGCAGGACAATTCATACAACCCGTGGCACCATTTATGCATTTGCTGATAAATAAGAGGTACAATTTGTAGACTCTTAAGGTAAAAGGCATTAAATACAAACACATATTTATTGTTGGAACATAAGACCTTACACCAGCCTCACAACATTTTTAGGTGATCCTCAGCAGAGATGGCAGAGAGATCAGATGACCTAAGATGTTTCAGTGGTTCAGAGCTTTTAAACTAGACTAAAATATATATAATATTACACTTTTTAAAACATCTGGTTATCTGAGAAAATGAATGCATTTAACATACTGCACCTATAGACACTGTAAATTAAAACATGTTTGTTAATCATGTCTTGTGACTCTAATCTTCCAGACGCTCACCTACATCTTTGGTGACATGCTGAACTCAGTGGGGGCTGCTGGGAAAGTGTTTGAATACCTGGACCGAAAGGCTCTGGTCAGCACAGACGGAAAACTCCAACCTGATCAGCTGAGAGGACACATCAGCTTCAGGAGTCTCAACTTCACCTATCCTGCAAACCCCAACAAAACAGTGCTGCAGGTGAGATGGCAGGACAGATGGTTTGGTTAGTGGGGGTGTGATTGTCCTAGCCATTTATTCTGTTACCATAACCACTGCTGTTCTTACACTTATCACTCTTTTCAGGACTTTTCATTGGAGCTAAAGCCTGGTCAGATGATGGCACTGGTGGGTCCGTCTGGAGAAGGAAAAAGTACCTGTGTGAGTCTGCTGGAGCGTTTCTACGAGCCTCAGGATGGAGAAATACAGCTGGATGGAAAACCACTAAAATCCTATGATCACCAGTTCCTCCATAAGAAGGTGATTCATCATCAGAGCTTTTTCCTGATCAGTCAAGCTGTTCTTTGATTAGAGCGTCAGTCTCCTGTCTGTTTTTAAATTACCTCTTTGTTCAAATTTAACAAAATTTAATTAAATTATGGTATTAAATGTGTAAATTCCTAATTCAAATCAAGTTTCAATTTAGTTTAATTAATATAGCACCAAATCACAACAACAGTTGCCTCAAGACACTTTATATTGTAAGGTAGAGACCACACAATGCTCAACAATCAGATGAACCCCTATGAGCACGCACTTTAGTGACAGGGTGAAGGAAACACTCATTTTTGAGACTGGGTTGGGAGTGAGGGGAGGGAGACAAAAGAGATGAATTGTTATATTAATAATCTATGTAAGAAGTCCACATGTGTCTATATGTATAATGTGTTATGGTGTTATGTGTGTTCAATAGATTGCTGTGGTGAACCAGGAGCCTGTGCTGTTCTCTGGCACTATCAGACAAAACATTGAATACGGGCTTAAAGGATGCTCTTTAGATAAAATCAAGGAAGCAGCAATGAAAGCCAACGCCCACGACTTCATCATGCAGCTGGAGAAAGGCTACGATACAGGTGAACACTCCTCACAGGCTTTTTTACATGGCTGCATGCAGACCTGCATTTGTATGTCTGATCAAATCTTGCAGCAAACTTGACTCTGTGCATAAAAAAATGCATTTTTTTCAGAGTTAGTGTGATTCATGTTTCTTGTATTTTGGGTTGGTTTTTTTTACATTTTGCATATTGAATCTAAATCTTTGATTTTATGATGTTGTCCATTTCTAAGAGGTGGGTGAAGGTGGAGGTCAGTTAGCTAAAAGTGAGAGGCAGCGGATCGCCATCGCTCGAGCTCTCGTCAGACAGCCCAAGGTCCTCATCCTGGACGAAATCACCAGCTCTCTGGACACTGAGAGTGAAAATAAGGTATTTTACATATTTAAATGTTTCCTCAGCAGACAAAAGCTTCTAGGTTTATGTCTCAAGCATGTCTGATACTACAGATTAAACAGTGAAGGGTCCACAGCTTCACCACTCCAGGAATCCATAAATAGGAAAACAGTTCTTACTAAAAAACAACTAAAGTGGGAACATTGCCCTTAGGATACTGAATATAAATTGCTTGTTTAACTTAGTTTTCAGCATGATAATCAGTGTCTGATTCACAAAAATGAAATTTACACTCAAAAACGCAAAGATTAATGTGCTTTGACCCCCCCCAACGTAGTGTTTACTAAACGCCAAAATACTTATAGCTTTAAGTGGTGCTCTAGCAAAGTGACCCCTGCGAATTTTGAGAAAAAAACAAAACAAAACAAAACACAAATATTGGATATGGTGAAAAAAACCTTAAATATGCCCAGCAAAATGAAAAACATGACAACACTCAGCAAAATACTCGAGAGAGCTACACGCGGTAAACTGTTATGATGCAGGAATGCTGGACTGCCGGAGAGGCATTAAGGAGAAATAACGCTCTCTGATTGGCTACTTTCAAACCTCACACCTCTGAGTACACGGGTATTTCACCATTTAGGTATTTCAACCTTTACAGTTGCTTTGTTTTCTCTCGATGGTACTAAAACATGCACATAGATTTATATATTGTTTATGGAAACTTAGCGGTATTTCTGTTAACAATCTATGTCTGTTAGTGACAATTAGTGAATTATATTGTTCTAAATACTTTAATAATAAAACGCATGACAAATTATATATTGCCATAGAAAGACTGTAGAGGTTATTTACAGTTTCTGTGAAATTGCCAGTGTTTTCATGAATTATTAGTTATGTTTCAAGGATCTGTTGCTAATCAGTCTTATCTTTTATTTATTTCACAAAACAAAGTGTACTCACAGAATTAAAACCCAACACACCTCATATTTAGGATCATTGAATGTATAAAAATAAATGTATTTCAAAACAAAATAGTAATTGCTTTAACAGAACAGCTTATTCTCTCTCTGTTATGTCAACTAATATTTGTTATTAATTTATTTAAAACATGTCCTGATAATGGGAGTGGTGTATTTTTAATTTCCTTCTGTGAATACAGCATAGGTTCCTACTGATGTTCATGAACACTGCTTTCACTTAAAAACAGACTCAGTTGGTACTAATAAATGTTTTTCCTTCTGCCTCTGCACAGATCCAACAGTCTCTCGCTAGCATCCCCAACCAGACCCTCCTGGTGATCGCTCACAGGCTGAAGACCATCGAGAACGCAGATCAGATCGTTGTTGTGAGTGGTGGCAAAGTTAAAGAGCGAGGGACTCACAGGGAGCTGATGGACATGAAGGGAAGCTACTACAAACTGAGAGAGGAGCTCTTCACTGAAGGAAACTGAGTTTGTGCTGAAGCTCGATGTCCTGATCTTTGATGTATAAAACTCTGCAAACAGATGTGTGAGAACGAGACGGAGGTTGTGTAAATATTGAATATATGTTGTTTTGTATATATTTGGTAATAAAACTTTGATTAAATTATACATATGTTTGATTTTTTTCTTAAATACGTATCTTCATGATATATTCTTGTTCCATTTCCTGGCTTTTGATGAAGGTGAATAAATGTTTAACACGTCAAACATATGAAGCCATAAACCTTCATTTGTCGTTAATCAGAGAGATCAAAGGTTACTTTATTTCCCTCCAAAAACATCACAGAAAATTAATCACAGACTCATCGAAATCCGCTGGATTGTTTCCCCATATTTACTTAAAAAAACTTTCACGGGACATTTAATGGCTTCGGCCATTTGATAAATTTTTCCCAATGGATGGTCACATTTTCAAAATGCCACAAAATCAGTGCAGCTGAAATTAAAATAATAGTAACCTGTTACTTTACTGTGGCAGGAAAAACAATTAAAAAATAATAATTAATTGTACTAAACATCTAAATTATATTAATACTCATGCTTGTAGTAATCTAAAGGCTTTTGTGACACATATCGGTGCCTGTCCTGTTCATCGTCTCTCTGGTATCTCTGGTTTTGAACCATCGAACTGCATTTTTTGCCCAGAATGAAAATGAAAGAATTTTCGATGCCGCCATCAAATCTAAGTGAGGGTTGGGTTTTATTGTTCGAGCTGGTGGAAACTCCCCGAGTGTCAGACCTGTTTTTACTGTCAGTGAAGTTTCTGGAAAGTTGCCTGATGCCATAAACACAAAACACAGCGAAACACCAACCCCCCCTATCGACAAACATCAGGCTCACCTGAACCAACGTGTCGCCATTTGGTCATCAGTTTGTGAATCGACAAAATGGCGGCTGAGGTCAGGTGACTCAAACAGGGTCAGCATTTGTTTCTTTTGATCATTAATGAACTTTAAAACTTAACCAGCGCTGTGACTTTAAAGTTTTATGAACGTGTTGTATTTGTACTGCAGCCCACAGCTAAAACAGCTCAGGTGTGTTAGAGTGATTTATAAAAGATGACATGAAAACTCAAACACTGCTGTGTCTGCTAACGACGGGGCGTTTAAAACAAGTTTAATCATCTTCACTTTTAGCTAGTGTTACGGCCCCAGCAGGGCCTCCTCCTGAAGGTGCCTGTGTGGGCGTGGTTGCAGCTAGCAAGCAGTGCGTTTGCAGCTAGCAAGCAGTGCGTTTGGTGTATTTGCAGCTAGTGAGCTGCTCTCTTTTTGACTTACTTTTTACTTTATTGACCAACGCTTGAGTTGTGTTTGTTTTCCTTAAATGGTGATAGCGGCTTGTCCGTCTCTTTTAGTTGAGCTACTTTAATAAACTATTTAATTTAACCCTTTTGCCTCCTTGACTCCTTTTCCTGACACTTTTTGTTACTCCCCCCTCACCGCCTGGACCCCTCAGGGGAACGTAACACTAGTCTTGGTGCCATATTTTCCCCTAACATTGGATTAACTTGTTTTCATTAGCGGGGAAGTTAATATTCTTGTTCAGGAGTGACATTTGGTCTTTTATTTTCACCTAAATCTCCGCGTCACAGTCCATCTGAAAACAACTTTTCTTCGATGGTTAAACTCTGATAGTTTGGAGTTCCCAGGTTTCTGCTGCAGGTGTGACTCATTGCTAAACTTGGCTGTTTCCCATCCACAATCCTGCACCGCCTGCAGGTTAGGAAGGC
This sequence comes from Neolamprologus multifasciatus, assembly GCF_963576455.1. Taxonomy (NCBI): domain Eukaryota; kingdom Metazoa; phylum Chordata; class Actinopteri; order Cichliformes; family Cichlidae; genus Neolamprologus; species Neolamprologus multifasciatus. The sequence goes on along the minus strand of NC_140459.1, from coordinate 5,942,272 downwards.
AGGAGGGCGCAAACTTCCATCCGCCATCTTAGGCCGACACTGAACACTGAGTCACAAAATGGCTGATGAGTGCAAATAAAGTTAGACACGCTGTAAAATGACAGACGATTCCCCTCATAGCGTTGGTGTAAAACAAAGAGTTGTGTGTTTGGTGGAGACTCAATGTGCACCTATAAATATGTTTTTGCAGCGTACACACACGGGTGTGTTTCTGTGTGTGTGTTTGCGCCTCGAAGCTTTTGCCGAATCACGTCAGCGCCACACGCTGCACCACACCGCCGAGGTGGAAAGTCCCCGCTCTTCATGCTTTCACTTTCTTTTTATTTCATAATGCTTTGGTATCCAAACCACAGACACGCCCAAAGTCTCGTGACCAAAAACACCAAATCTGCGAGTCGTTGAACTGAACTGAACAATATCGATCATGTTGCTGCAGAATCGCTCTGCAGTTAAATATTTCCTCCTGGTGTTTATGTGGATGTTACTTTGGCACGCACTGAAACGCTGCTGCAGACCGAGTGTAACAGGTTTTATTTTTGCTTTGTGCTATGAAAGCTGACGAGGTTTAATCTGACACGGACAATGACGTCACTTTTCTGGAAGATGCATCTAAAAGAAATATAAAACACTCATGTTAAAATGTGCACTAACAGCAGCGTCCCTCCACACATCGAAAATGCGAACTGAAGCACAAACTCACAGATCCCAGTCTGAGCAAGGAGTCAGATCCACAGAGGGTCCACCTGCAGACCCACCCAGACCCAAAGCCTCCATCGCCAATGTCCAGACACAGCAGAGCTCCTGTCTCCACCCTGATGCTTCACTGCTGCACATTATTGCATATTCTTAATCATAATCATTATTCCAAGTGAATCTGTTTGTCTATTCCAGTACAAAACCACCAACCAATCATTTATCCAACTAAACTGATCGTGTAGTTACAGAGCTTCGTTCTGCAGGAAAATATTGTGTTAGCAGGAACTGGTTCATTGGTTTGGCAACAATATCAGACAGCTATCAGGCGCCATTTATGATCCTGGTGATTGATTTTATTATAATGAATAGAAAAAAAATAATTGAAAATCACATTTAACAGACATAGTGTGATGAACCCAAACTGAGTTTGACGTTTGGTGGATTTGTCACCTGACAGGTTGTGTTTGTGTTTGATTCTATATTTGATATTATTTAATCCAGTCTGCAGGCCAAACAACTACAATTGAACTACATGGATGTTTTTCTGTGTACACATTCATATTTTTGGCATTTGATCAACAGCTTGTAGTTTGGTTTGATTTCTGTACTGTCAGCTAGGACACGTTGACCGTACAGAAACAAACTTGTGTCCTTTGGAGCTTCATCAGGGTCAAAAGGCCGGCTGACCTGAAAATATTTACTCTCTACAGTTTCCACCATTGAGTCATGAAAACAGCTCTCCCTTTATGGTGTCAGGAGTGCACGATCATAGAAAGTTCTACATTATTTATTTTATATTGTATTTTCTGTCCCTGAAACTCTTTGCTTGCTGCTATGCAGCAGCACAGAGCACTGACAGACTCTGCAGAGTCATCCTCACAGACTGGACTCAGTATAACATTACACTCACTTCTCTCTAAATCAAATGCATCAAATCAGCCGATGCAGCACAACGCACAACAGAATGACACCAATGCAGCTTTATGTTGCTTGAAACATGAGAACGTGAGTTTGAACAAAGCAGAAATGAGCAGAAAAGGGTTAGAAGAGACACGAGGAGCGTGCTGTTATATTAAACCTGAAAGCATCACTGATCTTAGAGAAATAAGATGATTCTTGATAATTATGTTGATCTACAGTTTTTCCTGCAGTAATAACAGCTGCATGTCTTCACTGTTGGGTATTTTGTATTGTTTTATTATCAGGTAAACCTCCCCCAATCTTCTGGGAATCCCCCAAATTCCCCAGATGATCGCAGGAGTTGCAACATTTAAGGCAGGACATTTGTAAGATTACAGTCGAGAAGTCGTTTCCCAGTTTGATAGCAATGAAATATCCAATCAAATACATGCTGTGTCATGCGGTCAGCTGGGGGAAGTCCCGGCAAAAACACTGAAGCTCTGATCTGAGATCTGCTGTTGAGTGCAGAGAGAAAAAAACAGAAACCAATCCTGTACCAGCAAAACAAAACACATGACCTGGATCTGTGATACAGGCAGAGTAAGAGCGCCGCGCCTGGCTGTGTTTGGCACTTTACCAGCAGACATGTGATTTACTGTAAGTCTGGCAGTTTGGTAAAGATGGGACTCTCAGAGAGGACTGACTGCAGATGACTGACATCTAGTGAGAGAAAAACAGCTGAACATGGAAAACAAACTGCTCTCACTCATAAACCACAACAAGTGGTTATAAGCAGCGCTGCCAGGCTCCAAACACCCGTCACGGCTCTTTGTTATTATGTTATGATCATTGACAACAGTGTGTGAATCCACAGCAGCTCACAGCAACCCAACAAAACCAGATCAAACTGTGGCAACAGACAGAGAAAGGAACTTTTCCTGCTTATAGAAAACTATAATGTGACTCACTTTACATATAGTTAAGCTCTCTATATGTCAGCAGCTCTACAGATAGAAACCTCATTATGACTCTGTGAGAGGCCCTGACACAGAAGCTTTATTCAAAGGTCACATGAGGACAGACAGACGCTCAGGATGTCGGGGCTGGTGGGAGGATTTACTTTAAAATAGAGATGTGATAAAGATCATTAGAAGACCAACAGACCCCCAAAGTGCTGATCTGCAGAACTTTCACCAGAAAACCGAAAACGTGACTTCCTGTAATTCAGCTTCACTCTGTCACTCTGTCTGGCTTATCTCTGGGCAACAATATTGAAATAATAGATATTTAGTTTCCCACTGAAAATATTGTATTAACACTGTTGTTAAAACTAAGTATTACTCAAACTCACACTTCTATTTGAAATTCTTACCAAACTGCCCGGAAACACCAGATAAAGACAAACTGGGACAGCTGTGGACCAGTTTAAACTTTCTTCAAGTTATTTTGTAACAAAAAATTTGCATTAAAATAAACAGGATGCTGTTTTTAGTTGCAAATATTCTTATTCCAGCTTTGTATTATTACAAACAGCGTTTTGTATGAAATTAATTGCTTTTTAAAAATGTCAATAATTAGTTAATTATTATTATATTAATTAATTAATTATTATATTCAGTGCCTGTATGACTAAAACTGTCTTGGGACATCCTTCAGCCCTATTTCACTTTAAAACAGATTCACCAGCTGGATTATAAATATTTCTTTCTGACTCTCACAGATTCAACAATTTCTCTCCAACATGTCCGACCAGATCATTTTGTTGAGATCACGCGCTGAACACCATCGAGAACGCAGATCAGGCTGTTGTTGCAGTTGGGAGCTGATGGACGTGAAGGGAAGCTACTGCAAACTGAAGCTTTTCACTGAAAGAAACTCACCACAGTAACAAACGGCTGAGTTTGTTCTGCACAACTGTGCAGCATAAAGCTGTGTGAGAATGCTCTGGAGCTCATGTGAATATTTAATAAATGTTGTTTTGTATTTACTGCAGTTAAAGGTGAATAAATGATTGACACACATACAGGAAACACCATAAACCTTAATTTATGATCAGAGAGACCAAAGGTTGCTTTATTGGTGCTTTATATCCCAAATAAAGATTAATGAGCAGCATCAGAGATTAATCTAAACGTCATGGAATTATTTTTTATGCTTTGTGTCCCACATTTATTTAAAATAAAACCTTAAATACATTCACAGGACATTTAAATGACCTCGCAGTGAGAACAATGGATTTGGCTGAAAGGTGATCCTGTTTCTTTTACTGAAGTAAAAACCAATGGTGCCACTAAATGGGTGTGACTGGAGTTTGATGCAATGAATCAAAAAACGAAAGAAACTGATGAATGCCTTCATATCTAATGGAAAGTCCCTGACTATCAATGCTGTTTGTTTTTGGAAAACTACCAGATCTCCTCCTACAAACAGCACAACACCAACTCCCTCTATTGACTAGAGGTGGGAATCACCACACATCCCACGATACGATATTATTGCAATTTTTAAAAATATTTTGTGATATTCCGATTCTGTACATAAAGGTAAACTTTATCAATATTCATTTTATCTAATATCAAAGTCTCACACTCAGTCTTTCTCTCATTTCAGTTTGATTGTTGACAAACTGAACGGTTTGTATTACAGTCTAGTCCAACTTAACTGAATCAACCATCTGGTACAATTATAGCTATTCTGAACTATGCAGTTTATGAAAACTATGCAGCCCCTTCAGCAACTGAAGAATTTGAAAGTAAATTAAAACAAAATATAATTTTACATTAAATAAAAAAGTTTTAAACTTAATTAAAATAAAACATGTCTTAAATTAAAATAAGTAAACTGTCACATTTGGACAGTGAAGGAATGTCAGGATTCTTGCTCAGAAAAAGGATCAACATGCTCTGAAGTCAGAGCATGTTGATCCTTTTTTGTAACAAAATATCGATTTCTGCTGTCCCTGTATCCATACATTATTAGCAAACAAAATATCACGATGCTACACAGTATCGATTTTTTCCCCCACCCCTACTATCGACAAACATCAGCCTCAGTTTGACGAACACGTGTCGCCATTTTGTCACCTTTCCGTGCTTCCACAGAACGTCACCTCAGGTCACAGCCGGACATCGGTCAGTGTTTGTTTCTACGTAACGTTAATAAACTTTTATCATCTGTAAAGTTTAGCCAGTGTTGAGGACTTTAGGACTGTGGTCTGCTCAGCTAAAGACAACCTTCTGAACAACACTGGTATACAACACGGGTTTTGCTGCATTATTTTTCCCCCAAACTTTGGAGCTACTTATTCTCATTCGCTGAAGTGTAATATTCCAATGCAGTACTTTTAATTTATCTACTTAAAGTTTGTTTAAAAGCCGATCTAATAAAACCTTCAGCATTAGCGCCGTCCTCGCCTCAGCAGTTAAACTCTGACAGCTGCCAGGTTTTTGGGCAGCATGACTCATTATTATATTTGGCTGCTTCCCATCAGGAGTCACGTACGAAGACAGGCGGGCACAAAATGACAGACCGCCATCTTAGATTGACAATCAACACACATCCAGTCACAAAATGGCCGACAACCATGTAAAGACTGATAGATACCTAGATTGATGACCACAAAAGAAAAGAGTCGTGTTTATACTCAAACGTGTGCGTGTAAATATTTTAACGTACACGTGTTTTTGTGTGTATGTCTTTATATGTCGTGTGTTTGTGTCTCGAAGCTTTTGCCTAATCAGCGTAGCGCCATCACCACACCTCTGAGGCGGGAAGTCCCCGCTCTTCATGCTTTCACTTTCCTTTTTGTGTAAAGCTTTTCATTCAGCGCCAAAACTGACCAAACTAAAAACACGCCCAAAGTCTTGTAACTGAAAACATGTTTGTGATTCTCTGTCACAGTTTTTGTTTTGTTTTTGTTTTTTGCAGTGTTTTACATCAAACAGCCACATAATTAATATCACTAAAGTGAATAATGTTGATAATCTGATTTCAGAGTTTTGTTCTGCAGGTGAATATTTCCTGCTGGTGTTTTTACTCTGTGCTATGAAGGCCTGATGTCTGATGACAAACACTAACATTATAAATTTTACTGAAATATCTCAGATAAGGCAGCACGGTGGCACGGTGGTTAGCACTGTTGCTGCACAGCAAGAAGGTCCTGAGTTCAATTCCACCATCAGGCTGGGGTCTTTCTGTGTGGAGTTTGCATGTTCTCCCCGTGTTTGCGTGGGTTCCCTCCGGGTACTCCGGCTTCCTCCCACCGTCCAAAGACATGCAGCTTGTGGGGATAGGTTAATTGGATAATCCAAATTGTCACTTGGTGTGAATGTGAGTGTGAATGGTTGTCTGTCTCTGTGTGTTGGCCCTGCGACAGACTGGTGACCTGTCCAGGGTGTACTCGCCCTATGACAGCTGGGATAGGCTCCAGCGCCCCCCGCGACCCTGAAAAGGAGAAGCGGAAATGAATGGATGGATGGATCTCAGAAAATCATGATGAAATATGAAAACACTCATGTCAAAATTTATGCATCTCCCCAATGGCAGCGTCCTCCACTGAACCCAGCACACTTCAAAGAAACTGACCTGATGGCGTTCACCTGACTCACAGATCCCAGTCTGATCTGATGGATCATGGTCAGATCATCTGAAGCCCACTGTGTAAACTCCACGACCCAAAGGATCAAATGCCAACACAGCACGACACCCTCCACAGGTCCTGTTTCCATCCTCGATGGTTCACAGCTGGACCGTGTTAGGATCTGCTAGGATGGAGGATCCTGACATGGAGGATTTAAACTTCAAGTCACCAACTGTGTGCTACACCATTTTCAGTCTTTAAAGTATTTCCTACCATGACATCGTTCATTTATTCTCCAACAACTTTTCATAGTTTTCACAGGGTCGTGGAAAGTTCTTGCTTAATGCCCAAAGTGTCAATGACAGAGCAGAGGAATTGAAATCCATGTTTGATGATATTTAAGAATATTAGTCGCAGATAAAGCAAACAGCACAGGTATGATCAATACAAACAGAAGACAAATCATTTTATTGTCATTGTGTCTTCATACAATAAGATTTTATTTTGCAGGTCTCAGCACAGAAAAGATGAGACACTAAGTTCGCCCTCTTACATGCACATAAACACACACACACCTGAGCATACACACAAAAAAGAAAGACCCTATATAAAGCAGCGCTATCAAACTCCACCATGTGTGCCGGTCTGCAGAATAAACATGTTCAAAAGTCACAGAACTGAAATGTTTATCCATATTGTATATTCTGTATCTATATATGTGTATATGTGTATATATGGTGTATTTATGCTTATATCCTTACTCTCATTCCCCTTAATGTATCTGTAACATGCAACTTTTTCTGTGTTTTGCTACTGGAAACTGAATTTCCCGGAGGAACCCACCCGAGGGATTAATAAAGTTTCATCTAATCTAATCTAATGTATTTCACAGCTCTGGGGAAGAAGCTGTCTCTCAGTCTGGTGGTGTATAAACAGGCCATTGTCAGGGTGGGTGGGGTCTGCAGCGATACCTGTGGCCTTTTTTTTGGATCCGACCAGGAAGTCCAGCTGTTGAAGTTGACTTTGAACAATCCCCAGTGCTGTTCTCACCACCTGGGCCAAATTATTTCTGTCTCGTGCTGTGCAGCTGCTGTACACTTTCACACTAAGAGATAAGATGCTTTCTGTTGTTGCTCTGTAGAAGTTCAAAAGCAGCTCAGAAAGTCTGGTCTGTTTTAGCTTCCTGATAAAGAAGAGCCTCTGTTGGGTTTACTTAGCAGTTTGGTTTGATTCGGCAGCCTTTAACCAGGAAACAATGGAGTCAAAAATTAAATCAGCTGTGCAACAGAAAAACAAAATTTTTGGATCTTTTGTATATTTTATATTTTTTAATACCCCAAACACTCTGAACCTTCACGGCCCGTGTAGGATAAAGAAAATACTGACTTCACAGACTGGTTTCAGCATACATGACACTCACTTCTCTCTCAACTGAAACGAATAAAGCAGTCGATGCAGCACAAAATGACACCAGTGCAGCTTCATCATCACGTGTTGTTTGAAACATGAGATCATGAGTTTAAACAGAGTAGAAATACATGTAAAAGGACTGGATAGAATAATCAGGAGGAGCATGGCGCCATATAAACATCACTGATCTTAGAGAATAAGGTGATTCTTGACAGTTATGTTGATCTGTGTTTTTTCCTGCAGTAATAACAGCTGCATATCTTCACTGTGGGGTATTTTTATTGTTTTATTGTCAGGTAAACCCCCCCGGTCTTCTGTGAATCCCCTAATTTCCCCTGGGTATCGCGGCCATTGCAACATTTACTGCAGGAAGTTCGTACGATTACAGTTGAGAATCCGTTTCAAAGCTTAATGTTAATGAAACAATATCCAGTCAAACACGGTCAGCTGAGGGAAATCTGGGAAAAAATACTGAAGCACTGATCACCAGAGAGGAAAAAACACCAAACAGAAACTGATCGTCCGTCAGCAAAACAAAACTCATGACCTGGATCTGTGACAAAGCCAAAGGCAGAGTAAGAGCGCCGCGCCTGGCTGTGTCCGGACCTTTACCAGCAGACATGTGATTTTCAGTAAAAGCTGTGAGCCTGGCAGTTTGGTAAAGTTCGGGACTTTCAGAAGGCTCGACGCTGAGAGGACTCGCTGTGCACGACTGTCATCTAGTGAGAGAAAAACAGAGCTGAAAATGGAGAATAAACAGTGATGACTCATAAACCACAAGAGGCGGTTATAGGCAGCGCCGCCATGCTTCACATGCCTTTGAAGGGTTTGTGTTGGTATGTTATGTGAAGATCAACAGGAAACCAAAATCATGTGAGTGGCAGCAGTGTTTGAAGCCACAGCGGCTCACAGAAACCCAACAAAGCAGCTCAGATAGGAAGCAGCATGTTACAGAGAGCAGCTCCTCCAGTTAATGAAAACACTGCTGTAATTTATTTCCAGTGCATGAGTCACTTTATATGTTTAAACTATATTTCAGCAGGTCTACAGATAAAAACTCCATGATGTCGTTTGACTCTTGAAGCCTCGACACAGAAGCTTTATTCAAAGGTCACATGAGGACAGCCAGACTCAGTGTTTCTGGAGTTCAGCAGCCTGGTGGGAGGATGATGTCATTTACTTAAAATAGAGTCGGGATGAAGAGCATTCAAAGACCAACAGCACCCCGAGTGCCAATCTCCAGTATTTCACCAGAAAACCGACCACGTGATTTCCTGTAATTGTGGCACAGGGCTGGGTTGGTGTTGGCAAAAGATCTGAATGATAGACTTCGAGTGTCCCCAAGTGGGAGGAAATAAACCTGAATTAAATGCTGTGAATGTTGTACTGACTCTAATACTTTGGTCCTGACCTGGTGTTGCTCAGACTGCAAAGCAGTTTGGTTTTATGTCAGGACACAGTAACAGTGTGTGAAATGTTATCTCATTAAAACTGTTGTCGTTACTGGTTACTGGAGGACCAATAGCACCTCATTTGTTGAACTCAGACATTTTTCCGAAACAAGACAATCACCTGATTTCCTGTAATTCAGCTGATCGGGAGAACCATCAGCTGCACTCTGACTGGGTTTGGTGTTGACAAAATGTTTGTACATAGATCTCGAGTGCCCCCCTGTGGGATCAAATAATAGTGAATAAAATGACACTCAGGTGTTGTTCAAACCAACGGATTTTAAATTAAAACCAAACTACTTGAACAACTTCAGGAGCTTAAAAATGAAGCTGACATAGAAGTGTGTAAAACTATTGTTTCTATATAGTGCAGCAGATCATGTAACATTACAGGGAACTCATTCACAGATGGATACGAGTACCAGAGTGATTACATATCTACTTTTATGGTTACGTATTCAGGAGACTCGGGGTGGTGGCTGTTTAAACATGAAATGCCTTTTTGAATGATCATCAATGAACCACACATGTTCAATCATGTAACTCAACTTTAGCTTGAAATTTCTGTTTTGTTATTATAATTTCAAACAGAGTGTGAAATGAAGTATTATAAGTAATCCTGAAAGCCTCCAGAAAGCTTGCTGTTTATGGCGGCTCAGGATTTAGAGCAGGTCGTCTGCTATTCAGAAAGTCAGCGGTTTAGTCCCAGTTCCTGCAGTTTGTTAAAGAGTCCCTGAGCAAGATAATAAACCCCCAATATGTCCGTCTGGTTTAGTGTGTGTGAGTGACTAAAAAATGTCTTGAATCCTACATGAGAGTAAAAAAGCCCTGCATACATTACAGTCCATTTACTACAGTAGGAACAGGTAGAACATTAAATAACAAACCTAACAAACCTGATAGTTTACTTAGATTACTTAAATGCAGGTGGGCAGCAAATGTTCATTCACAGCATGGTTTGAACCTGCCCATTGACTTACTACCTGATGGTAGGTGGTCGTCTGTCTCTCTGTGTTAGTCTCCTAAAAAATAATCATTTAATGGCAGGTGGTGTGGTGGTTTGTCCTGCTGCCTCACAGCATGAATCCACCATCTGACCGGGGCCTTTCTGTGTGGAGTCAGCATGTTCTCCCCTGTTTGTGTGGGATCTCTGTGGGTACTCCGGCTTCCTCCCACAGTCCAAAGACATGCAGTTAGCTAGGCGCTAACTGATGATTCTAAATTGCCCATTGACTCGCAGGGGTTAGAAGTTTGTAGGTCATGATGCAGGGTCTCACACTATGCGACCTGAGCGCTCGCACTGTGCGTACATAACATGAAGGTTATAACACAAAATCTGTCTCTCGCTCTCCCTCTCTGTCTTTCACTCACACAGACACACACCACCACCATCACCTTTGCTAAATTGCTAATGAAAAACATTGACCAGGCAGCTGCAACTGAGCAGCATCCAACTCTTTTCACGGTTGTTGTGGTCGTGATAATTTTGTGAGGCCACATCGAAAAGGCTCAGATGAGCTTTCCAAAGTTCTACAAGCTGGGCATCCATCGCTTGTGTCCAGATCACACGCTGCACTGCTGTGCTACTCCGTCTTTTTCACTTCAATTTCTGTGTTTGCACATGCAAGAGAGGTTGCGTTGACACCCTCATGAGGGGCGACAGGATTTCAAACAGGTTTGATTTTCTTGCGATCATATGATTGCTGATCAGGAGCTGGTTGTGAGGTGTTAATCGCTTCTCATTACCCTATGTATACGACACGATGCACGACACACGATTAAGGTGAAACTCGGGTCGATCCCCAAAACGGTCGCACGACTGAAAAATCTTCTCACAATGGGCCAAAAATCGCACAGTGAATGCCCAGCTTAAGAAGAGCCACTTTTGTGACACTGTAAACTCTGACTTTAAGCTAGTTTACGCCTCTGGCAAACTGACAACATGGCTCATTTCTCACACTAAACAAAGTCCCACTTGCTAAATCAGGAAAATAAAAACATGTGGGTAGCAGCATGAAACATACCCTGAGCAACCTGAGATTTATAACAAGAACTTTCTGATTATTAGAATTTACTGAACTTTACAGCAGCTTACAGTATCAGAACACTTTTTAAGTTACATAATTATTAAGTGATTATGATATAGCTTACTTCCTCTTGGGCTAATAATGGGGCAAATAAGTGAAAATGAAACCCTACATGTACGAAGGCTAATCTACACCATGGAGCCCTAACTCTAAAAAAACTAGAATTTTTTAGGGTTCTTTTTTTGTTACTGCTGGCTGCACTGAAACATGAAAATCCATTTGTTATCCACTTTATGAATGAGGCCTGTTTGGAGGAGTGCCCATTTGAGTCAGTTGCACTGGTGCTGGGCCAACAAGCTGGAGTTGGAAAGACTCATCAGGTCAGGTGTACACACCAAGTTACTAAATGCATATCACACCACAAACATAACTAAGCTTATTCTGGAATTAATATTGGGAATCGGGGCTGCAGCTGCAGTAATGCGGACGCTGCACCGGTCCGTCGTGGTGAAGAGGGAGCTGAGTGTAAAAGCGAAGCTCTCAATTTACCGGTCGATCTACGTCCCTACCCTCACCTATGGCCACGAGCTGTGGGTAGTGACCGAAAGAACGAGATCACGGATACAAGCGGCAGAAATGAGCTTCCTCCGAAGGGTGGCTGGCCTCTCCCTTAGAGATAGGGTGAGAAGTTCGGCCATCCGGGAGGGGCTCAGAGTAGAGCCACTGCTGCTCCACATCGAAAGGAGCCAGCTGAGGTGGTTCGGGCATCTGACAAGGATGCCCCCTGGGCGCCTCATAGGTGAGGTGTTCCGGGCATGTCCCACCGGGAGGAGGCCCCGGGGCAGACCCAGGACACGCTGGAGAGATTATATCTCTCGGCTGGCCTGGGAACGCCTTGGTGTTCCCCCAGATAAGCTGGAGGAGGTGGCTGGGGAGAGGGAGGTCTGGGCTTCTCTGCTTAGGCTGCTGCCCCCGCGACCCGGCCTCGGATAAAGCGGATGAAGATGGATGGATGGATGGAATATTGGGAATCCTAACATTAGCATGTCTGTAGGGGGAATGAAATGAAAAAAACCAACCAAACAACAAAAAACTGTAACCTTCTACATAATCTGACCTGCACCTCCTGAGAAATGTTACTACACATTGTGTCAGCGCATAACACAATGACTTGAATTCCATGGAAAGATGGCATGTAGTGATAAGAGGAGTTTCCAGTTACAACACAAGTTAGGACGTAGATTTCCCGCAAAAGCCTAAATCTAGCTCAAGTCTATAAACTGCAAGCAACAAACTAACCAACCCAGTGATGCCACATTGTGTACTGGCACAAGATGGCGCTAAACATGCTTAAAATCTTTAAATTAACCCTCTCAGGCTCAAATTAAACTTTTTGTTGCTAATGCACAACCAAGTCCTGCAGTGGTACTTCTGAGTAAAAAAACTCATAAAATATGTATGTGGGGTAATCAGGTTGTTAGTTTTTAACTGTTGCAAATCAGCAACGCCTGCCTTGAGAGGGTTAAAACACTTTGTAATTCCAGCTGTTTTTTTTAGTGAAGTGTTGTTTGTGAATGAGGTGATTCTTCATAGCGAACAACAAGAGCCGAGTCCCACCGAGCAAACCCGAATCTTCAGCCCTGCTGAGAATCCATGCAGGCAGGGCCGGGGCTACGGCTCCCCACACCCTCCAGCAGATGGAGAAAGCTTTTGAAAACAAGCGCGCTGATCCAAACAGGTGTGCACACAGGTGCTCACAGACACAAACCACACCTCTCTTGGCTGCTACCTCAAAGCACATTGTGCGCTGTCGGTCCTGCGTGCTGCACAACAACATTCAATATTTGGTATTTACTGCTGTTTACACTCAGATGGATTAATGTGATGGTGCTGTGTTTATTATGTTTCTCTCTTTTTTTCTCTCAACAGGTGATCCGGGAGGTTTTTTTCTTTTCAAGTGTCCTTTCTCACTGTCCCTCTTCCCCTCTGTTTTTCTTTTCCTTCATCTTTCTTTCTCCCTTTCCTACCCCCAGCCATGTCTGTCAAATATCCAAGCTAACATTGATCACAGCATAGAGATCAGACTGTTTTATAATAGATAACTAGCTAGCAGCTTTGATACTGCCAACACAGATTCCTGGAACTTAATAAGTTATTTATTGTGAAGCAGCGGGCTGGAGTTTGCTTCAGTTCACGTCGCTGCTTCATTCACACTGAATATGTTGGCTGGTTCAACATGACGGGCAGAACTTTGAAACTTTGGCACAAGACTCCGTGTTTTTAAGATGTATTGTACCATTTGGACTGTGCGTTAGTAAAAAAAAGTGTTGCTTTAGTGTATTTTGGACCCATCAAGGAAGCGTTCGCAAATGTGGGAATAAGATGAAATACGTCTACTCTCAGTGTTTAGTCAAATATACTCGTGCACACTAAAGACATCCTAAACAACTCTGATGACCCATTTTAACATTTTTATTGTTGAAAAATAAAAAACAAACATCAGTACTCGTAGGCTCTGCTCTCTCCTTTGTAAAACTGAGAGACATAAAAAAATCATTCACTGCCTTCAGACTTTTCAGTTTTCATACAATAATACGCGAGCTGTGTCAGACATACGAATTTCCCTTTGGGATCTATACATTTATTCTTATTCACAGTGTTATATTATTCGAGGGGTTCCTTTCTTACTGACTGTAAATAAATAAAAGATGAAGATTACGTAGGGAAATAAGACAGAAATCTGTGAAAGCGAAAATAATGACACGAGTACAGACTTTCCATATAAACACATCACAGCACATCAGTCACACCCACTGCTTCATTAACAACATCTTCCCTGTCCAATATGTAATGTATAATCAATGACAAATCCATTTCTCAATGCTTTTATAAAATTATTATTTTCTAGATGGAATTATTCAGGCAGGTGTCTTTTTTATATGGAATACAAATAAATATATAAAATTATAAAATTAAGTCAGATTGGGAGGACATTTGAGTGATTCTTGCAACATTAGTTACAATTTTAGAAAATGTTTGAAAGGTGAATCACATATGTGAGGCTTTATGTGGCAGTGCAACAACCACTATTGCCACGAGATGTCGCCCACTTTCATTTTCATGCACTTTCATTTTTACTGCTGCACCTAATGAGGAATGAGTTATTTACTCATTAATCACAGAGCTACTGTACTAAATCAAAGCTCTGAAGACAACTGTCTGCAACTTTTTGATTGTGACAGGACAGCAGAGCATGCAGTCTCCTGCTTTCTGATTTGCCGATCTCTCACTCTGCGAGTTTTGCATTACAGCTTCCACCTAAAGTCAAAGTGTGCAACTGTGTGACTGGAGAGGGCGCGTTTGAGCAGCTGTAGCCACTGATTTGGTTTTAATCTGAGTTGTGGTTGTTAGTGTGTAACAAAAACAAAAAAAAAGAATTACAACAATAATATTTAATACAATACAATCAATATATAAATATATATATATATATTTTACATCTATGTATGATTATGGGACCACGTCAACTGTTCAGAGTATAAAATAGATTTAGAGCAGGAAAACTGAACTTTTGAAGTATTGAGGATAGAAACTGGATAGATGTCATGGAATTAAACTGATACCATGGTTTTATAAGGTGTTATAGGTGCATGAATGCTACAAGCGCTGTGTTGTTGTAGCTCATTGGTAGGTGGATGCCAGGTAACATGATGGAGCCATAATATGTGATATAGATCCTCTAGACTTCAGGAGCAAGATATACCCGTGTGCCAAGTTTGGATGCTAAAGTTTAGGAGAAGTTTCTAGATTTTTTTGTATTATATTTCAGATATGTCACGCTAACCCTTTATCTAGATTTACCCTGTATCCAATCAGTGTACTGTTAATGGTTCAGAAGGATGACTGAACTACAGGAAATCATATGATTACCTAGTTTTATGGTAAAAACGCCTGAGCTTTGAAATTGGGGTACAGTTTGTCTTCTACTGCTCTTCATCGTAACTATATTTTTACCCATTTACACATAAGTCTACAGCACAGAGAGTATAAAAGATGGACTAAAATATTTTAGCATTTTGCAATGTTGTGTTTTTGGAACCAGACGTTAGCTCAAACAGATGAAAGGTTAAAGAGCGAATTTAATGATTAATAATTGAGTTACAACTCCAGCTTTGACACACATCATTACAAACTATCATTATAAATATAACTACATCATAAACAGCATTATAAATTACAGGGGTGCAACGCACAGCCACACATATCAGCTAATCAGTGCCAAGTAATACACTAATAAAATAATGTAATTTCACTTATTAAAACTGAAGCACAAACCTCTTCAGGTAACATTAGTCAGATAATCCATTAATCTAACTTTTGAGAGGTTACAAAACTGCTAAGCATAAATGATTTGTTAGATAAAAGCCTGTTAAGCAGGGCAATAACTGCAGGACAGACGGGTCTCAGAAGTTTACACCGCACAGTAATTAGATTATTAAGCCTGGGTGTGAAATATGGTCAATGTGAGGTGATAATAAACTGGAACTGGTAAAGATGAGGTGGCTGACCTTGAAACTGGGAAGCCAGGCGGAATAACAGTGGTTTGTGCAGTTGGTGGAACAGCAGCCGTCCAGGGACCAGGTCCAGGCAGACTAATTACGCATAATAATTAAGACTAACTGACTAATTGGAGGGACAACTACCGATGTTGAGAATGTTCAGCCGCGACGCCGAAAGAGCTGAAGAAGATGTTACAGTCTCACCACGACCCAAGATTTAGTAAATCCAGAAAAAAACGTTAAACACCTGTAAGATGGACGAAGCGGTCCAGATGTTACGTCAATAAAAAAGCTATCTTAGCTCAACAACAACAATATTAAATTCAATTTTATTTATACAGCCCCGAATCATAACAACCGTAACTTCAAGGCGCTTTATATCCTTTTATTATATGTTTGTAACTTCAATTCGCATCACACACCTCACTGCCTTAAAGTCAGAACTGCAGTTTGTATTGAGCAGAAGGATAGAACAATGTGAGCGCACTTCAGGGAAAACCACATGCTGGTAAGTATAGAAAAGCTTACTGAACCATCAGACCACATCATCCACATAACAGAGAAGTGACAAGTTTAAGAAAGCCCTGCAGAGCCCTGCACAGGAAGTGGTGGCACTTTTGATTTCTTTCTTTTTCCTGCCATGGGCATGCTTACTGTTTAAAATAAACAGTGAAAAGAAAAGAAAACAGATGAATCATAATAATAATTTCCACTGTTATATATGTAATATGCACATTTTAGGAGGTGCAAGTTTATTGCTGCTTCACTGAGCACAGCAGTGACACAGAAATTAGAGGGCAGACTTGCTTGTTGAAGTTAAAGGAATCTATGAGCGATTTACAAGCTCAATAAAACTGGATCTACAGAACATTATTTTTTCCTTTTTTCAGCTTTAATTATTTAGAAATGTCTGTGTGAACAAATATGTATGAAAACCCAGCCACATTTACAGTCAGCCAGACATTAACTTAGGCTACACCAATCTTAAGATGTATATTTACAGCATTTTATATTTTAAGTCTGCAATTATTCAAGTTTGTTTAGAACAACCAAGTTCTCATAAGCAGAAATGTTTTCTTTTTCTTCTCCTAATGTTCATTCAAAATTCCATCACAGTCTGCAGACTTTCAGCCATTTGGGAAGGAAAATCATGTCCTCATTTAGTTTAAAATGTTTTCTCTCAGTTTAACTGAGTTAACGTTTATAAAATCAGGTGGGTAACTTAAAAAAAAGCAATAACTGAGATGCACTGGAGCGGTAAATAAAGCAAAAAATGAGCATAATACTAAAGAATAAGAGAATACCTTTTTAATTTATCTCATTTTATTCTGAGCTGTAATTTGACCAATAATAAAGATTTTAATTAGTTTTGAGAAAATGTGCTGATTCTAGAACATAATATTATTTTGCTATTATTCGTCTGTCAAAGCCAAATTGTTTGGAATAAAAGAAAAATAGAAAATTAGTATAAAAACTACTTTTATTTCATTTTCCATAATACCTCAGCTTATTTAAAATAAATAAACACAGTTTGCACTTTTGGAGTGACAGTATGCAGGAAACCAGGAGCATAAAATATGTTTATTTTAAAGTTTAATATAGTCGCCATCAGATGGAGACATAATACAATTTAAATACCAAGTGTGACTTGTGGTCAGTAGATGGCGCCATATTTTTTTCTAAACAGGTTAGTCGGTCATGCACACATCAAGTTTCAGGTTCAGGCTTTTTCAGTAATCAGAATATCGTAAATGTGAGAACACATGCGCACAGGTGAGCTCTAAATGGAGAGACTGTGAATGTAAACATCAAAACAAAGCTTCACATGGCTTATTCACAAGCGCCACATCATGCAGCTCCACATGATTCACTAAAAGCTTTGAAAAATAAAGCAGACAGACTCACGTTTTTATAAGAATAATAAAATGTTTAATTTAAGGGTCCATAAACAAACACAGATACTTGTCTAATTTCTCTCTCATTATCTACATCTTAGCCTCTTCCTTTTCCTCCTGTTGGTAGCTGTTGCGACTTCTCCATTCAGAGCTTTTCTTGCTGCTGTGTATATACAGACTATGAAGATGCATCAGGCCTCTGCAGCCACAATGGAAGCCCCGAACGAAAAGTTAAGCCTCAATATATGTGGGGATGATCCGTCCTCTTTTGTAGGCAGCTAAGCCCCTTCGAGTGTTTAGTAAAGAACTTATATGTCTAAAAATGAAAAGTAGGCCATAAATGAAACTAAGCTGCAATGAAGGAGAAACTCTGGTTTGTGTTTGTGGGGTAATAATTGCAAAATCATCATTAGGCTGTAACACAATGAGTGATGTAGTAGGGTTTCAATGGCAACACTATTGTCTTTGGAACAACAGGTCAAGCTTCAAATCTGCATCCAGCAGGGGTCATAAGGCTTGCCCCCCCCCCCCCCCCCCCCCCCATGCTATAAGCATACCTCAGAACATGAGCAACATACATAACTGAATACCAGATTAAAAGCAAGGTAAAAAGTGTTCAATGAATATAGTTATTTGATATTGTACAGACTGCAGCTGTGAACTGTAAGATCTGCTTGTAAGGCCTGCAAATAGAGACTCATATCCAGATGGAACTACAGCGAGAAGAAGACAGTTGTTAATAAATATAAATGTATTGACATAAAAACATTCATAACTTAGTTTTAAAACACAATTCAGAAAAGTTTGGGGCAAATTTTGGATTTAGATAATGAGCTCTCAAAGATGTAGATCAGATGTGTTATACGAGCTCCTGTTTTACAGGTTGGACACAGACAGACTCGACCACACAGCAATTTATACACTCAATACTTAAGTTCAAAAACAGATAAAAGGTCAAATTAATATCTGTGTAAAATTCTAAATAAAGATGTTGTTTTTTAAACTTGGAAACATGATTAGACTTGCAGATATTTCCCCTCCTCTTAATGACTTCAATGCACAAAATAAAAATATATCCACACCAGAGGAGAGCTTGTTGATGGCTACCGTAGCGTTCCTTTTCCAGTCTGTAAAGCAGTGGTTAATCAAACATGTCATAACTGTAAGTCTCTGTTTTAATAATTTTCTGTGTTTTAGACATTGTGTGTTGTGTGCCAGTTTTTCAGTGCTTTTTAATGTTTGACATGTAACGTTATAGTGCTAATGTTTTTGTTTCACCATTCCCGTGCTTCGTTTCTTAAACATGTTTAGATGAATCTAAACATAAAAATCTCATTTACAGACAATATCTTCCTTTATTGTCTGTAAATGTCATCAATCTGCAGATGAACATTAGCTTGGATGGTTAAAGCTGATGTATTTATGAACTTATGGGCTTGTGCAGATTAATGTGCACTGTCGCTTTTAAATAAAGTAAACAAAAACACAACTCAAGTGTCTCAAGTCTGAAAGCTATCCCTAAAACTGAATCTCCATCATTTTAATTTACGACTGTGGTCAGAAGTTTACTTTTTTTTTTTTTACATTGTGGGCGTAAAGTCAGTAATTTAGCCTTTTAATAACTTCTTTGAATGGTTTTTTTTTCCACGGTGAAATGGTTGTACAGCATACATCAGAATCAGAGGATCAGAGGATGTTGTCCAGCATTGTCCTCATTTTGGACATCCGCCTCTCTGACACCACCTTAATGGAGTCCAGCTTCATTCCCACAACATTACTGGCCTTGCAGATGGGTTTATTGAGTCTGCTGATATTGGCAACCCTCAGCCTGCTACCCCAGCATGCAACAACATAGATGATGGCACTGGCCACAAGAGACTCCTAAAAAATCCTGAAAGACCTCAGAAAACAGAGGTGACTCTGGCCCTTCTTGTAGAGTGCAGTGGTGCTTATTATCTATGTACTCTGAGGTATTCTCCACAATCGACCCCCTGGATTGAACCAGCAGTCACAGGTTTCCATCTCATCACCCTCACTGATGAATCCAACCACCGAAGAGTCATCAGAAAACATGAAGATGGCAGGAATCTGTGCAGTAGCTGGTGTAGAGAAGAGGAAAGGGGAGAGGACAGTGTTTCTGTGTACATCTTTAAAGGTTTAAAAAAACAACTGGATCCGCAAGTTTGAGTTTATTTTGGATTTTTTTAAAATCCAAACAAGGTCAAAAATATAAATATAAATATAAACCCATATATAAACCCATCAAAACTGGTTTTGGAAATAATAGAGCAGAACATGAAGCTTCTGGAGAGACTTTCTCAAAGGTCCAACATCAGCCATGATGGAAATGTGTGGCCTATGTTTAATGCTGGGTAAAGTCAGCAAACCAACTAATTTAAATGGACTTAATCATTTCTGGCCATATGGTTAAATATCGGGTCAGAATGATTTCAGAAGCTTGTTGGCTACTAAAACCTTCTGATCAAGGTGCAACTTGCTAAGGGACATTTAATCAAATATTAGTGTGGATGTATACACACAGATATGTATTTATAGCACGACCCTGTTTCTGTTACTAAAGTCATTAAAGATTAATGCTGTACAAACATTCCATCCTGGAAAAAGAACAGGTCAAAGAAATCATTAAAAGCCTAAAAATGAAGGAACCTTTAAACATAAACACAAGTCTTCATTATTGCTCAGCCTTACTCTGTTCTTTCCTGCAGTACTGAATAAACCAGCCAGTTAACTTTCTACCAAACAGCAGTTGGAGAGTTTCAAAGGTTTAACGATTGCACTGTTTTGCATATTCCTGTGAAAGGTAAACAGACGGGGAGAGGAGGCACAAAGGGATGATAAACCTGCCTTCACACCTGAGGACAACCGTTTCTCTGGCTGTTAAACACACTGAAACAGTTCTGTCTCTATGTCTGTTGTTGTCTTTCACTTTCTTCTTTCTCTGTACTTTGTATATTGTAACTTTCTGCTGAGTGTCCAGCAGCAGTTCACAGCTCCACCCTTCAAACAAAACTAGCAGCCTCAGAGGCATATGCTCCAAAAGAGATTACTCGTGTAGGATTAAGCATGATAATCTCATCTCTTGTTCATGATCATCTTTGTTGATTTTGCTTTGGTGTAGCTGGTTTATGAGCTGAACAGTGAGCAGAGTGCAGTGAAGACTGTTATAAACACATTGATCAGAGCACTGGTAACACTTTCATTTCACAGACTCCCGTCTTTATCTCCACCCAGGAAACCTTCCTCAAGAGAGAGACCATCTCTATTCATTTGGAAATGTCTCTCCTCTCTAGTCACGACTACCCTTTTGTTTTTTTGTGAAGTGTCCTACTCAGTTTCACACAACTCCCTTTGCATGAATGCATAATTAAGCTGCTGTTGTCTTCCTAGTCGTTACTTCTTGCAGGAGTCCAGCCTGTGAGTCTTTCAGTTTCAAGATCTCTGCTCTTTAAACTGCTGAAAGCCTCAACGAGACTAGAAATGTGTCGTAAAAATGACTTCACTGGTCTTAAAGTTGCTTTTGGTTGATTTATAGCACAAAGAGAAATGAAGACAGTCCTACAAATACAAGCAAAGCATGAAGCAGTGAAAAGAAGCAGTTATAATAACTGTTCATACAACACAGCAGCTACATCAGTTTAACAGAGGGGGATTTATTTTTGATGACTATTATTACAGCAGGAGAGTCAAATTTATTTTATAGGCTCCAGTTTTGATCGAATTTGTATTCTGTTATTTTTTTGAAAGTAATATGGATGGTGTTTGTTAGGGTCAGATTTTAAAAGTTGATGTTTGATGCAGATGTTTCAGTTGGTTTCTGGTGTTATAGTTGTATTTCACACCTAGTTTCAGTTTAGTCAACTACAACAACCTTGGTAAAACGTACTGTAACACTTACCTGTTTGGCTCCAAGGAAGGTGATTTCCACCACAAACTCATAAAGTTATAAAGCTGCAATGCTGACTGGGCCAAAGTCAAAGGGAGAGCGTAGATAATATTATTTTTTTTCTTTAACGTTGATAAATTACTGTGTGACAGCAACCATGACATGAACAACAGCTTAGCTCAATAAAATAAATACAGAGCAAACGTAAAGGTATAAAAAAATACATACAAAAAATCAATTCAGTACAATAAGAAGCTTAGAGGATTTTCTGTATCTGTGACAGCAGAAGTGAAAGGGATGTTAGAGAAAGTGCAAAAGCTGCTCTAAATGAAAATGTAAATGACACCCAACAAGTAAGTGTGTGTGTGTGTGTGTGTTCGTGTGTGTGTGTGTGTGTGTGTGTGTGTGTGTGTGTGTGTGTGTGTGTGTGTGTGTGTGAGAGAGAGAATCAATATTCATATCACACCTTTAGGGCTGTGATCATTATCCTAGTATCCTCCTGTTGCAGCCTCGACATGATTGTGCTCGTTTGTATCCTGATTCGTATCTTCTAACACTGAGACCGTTTTGAACCTCTGGTGGGGATTTTGTACCTAATACAGCAGTGCAAAAATCTTCACAGCTGCATGCATGAGTACCCATTCATTTCAGATATTTTTATTCATTTATACACTCACACTGAAAGTGAAGCATTTACAACACTTTTCTAGTTTATAAGTATATATTTTTATATAAATATATATACTTATATTTATAAGTAAACTATTTCCAGTTTATAAGACCAGTTAACCTAAAATGTGTTATATGAAGCTTATCTGGAGTACCTGGAAAAAACCCAGCAGGAACAAGAAGAACAAAGGCAAACAGCCTGCATCCATCCAGTCTTTGCAAACCCAACACTGACATACAAGACTGACAGAATGTATTTAAAGTTTGTCCTGTAACTTAAAAACATAGAAAACTGAAAACCTAAAAACTGCAAAATATAATATGCTGTATATTAATGTATCTTTTTCCTCAATATCTCCACACCTTAAAATGGTGCTAATATGGAAACCTACATACACATTTGTGGTCCTTGAAAAGACGCATTGTTGTCTTGAGGTGCATTAAGCCCACATTTGTGTAAACGGTACCTGTAGGGACAGAAACAGACTTCTGCTGAACCCCAGGTTCTGTGTTTCTGTCACGGCTGTCGAGGCGAGCTGTGTGGTGTTGGAGGGAAAAGGACCCAAAATGCAGGCAGTTGACTGATAATGCAAGTGACGTTTATTTACAAGTAATAGTGTGACAGAACTGGCAGTGAGAAATGACAAATGATTAAAGAAACCTAAACTGGGAAAACTAAATAACAAACCTGAGAACATAAGAAACAGGGTGTGGGGGCAGCGAGAGGAACGAAACACCTTGGAATGCAGACAAGCCGACAACAAGCACAGACCGACACCCACTACACACACAAGAAAATCAGGTAATCACACACAGGAGGGAAGAATAGCTGATCCTAATACACAACGACGACTGGAGGATACAAGCTGAACACAATGACAACAGACACAGACCTTCAAAATAAAACAGGAAATCCAGAACACGAACAGGGCACAAGGGGAGGACAGAACACCAAAATCAGAATAACTAGAACAGAGGAACCCAGCACCATGACAGTTTCTGTGAGTGCATGTTAGCAAAGTGAAAAATGAAATAATAGAGGCATGTGCATCAATAACACAATCAGCCCAATGGAAA
The DNA here is from genome assembly GCF_963576455.1 of Neolamprologus multifasciatus. Taxonomy (NCBI): domain Eukaryota; kingdom Metazoa; phylum Chordata; class Actinopteri; order Cichliformes; family Cichlidae; genus Neolamprologus; species Neolamprologus multifasciatus. The sequence goes on along the minus strand of NC_140459.1, from coordinate 5,919,105 downwards.
CAGTGCAAATGTGTTCAGCTTTGCAAAGCAAACAGTGGCACATTGGGATGCAAATGAAAAAAGCAGCGAATGGAAAATCAGCAAATCATGTGATTCTGCACATGTGAGTGGCACTGTTGACATAGTAAGCATGAGTTAGCATCTGGGTGACATGAACGTTTGCAGGGAGAAGGATGTTTAAGCAATATCAGCACAGAAACGCTGCTGAACGGGAACCTGAACTGCACAGTGAGCTTCTGTATCCGAACACAGCTCCTCACATCAGCAGTAAAAGGAACTGTTGTTGCTAGGGAAGGCTCGTCAGCCATAATGAGTGAATGGACTGAAGCAGAGAGCTGCAAATACAAGGTTACGCAAACACGAGGACAAAACCCAGGCACTCAGAAAGCGTTTATTGTAGTGCAATCAAGTTAACAACATCTAAGATCCCCGAGTCTGTCTTTTTGTAAGGAAGGAAAAATCTTCCCTGGCAACTGTTTCTGGACTGATTGCTCTCATGTGACAAGATTACGCAGTCAAACATGGATACAGAGAGCGGGAGACAGAGGGGGGGGGGGAGTGTGTGTTTGTCAGGGAGAGAGCAGGGCTGATGAGTCAGAGGAGGCTGATTCTGACGTAATCTTCCCTCCTCTTCCTCTGCCTACATTACTGTTTCTTGAAGGCTGATCCTTCTTCCCCTGCAAGAAACAAACATAAAGGCATTAATGTAACCGACCTACTCTTTACCATTGCTGATTCCATATGTTATGTAATTCTGGATATACTTCACAGTATTTCTTCAGGTTATCATTATATGAGCCTGAGCATTAGTCTTATGCATTACATTTGGGAGATTATTTCAAGATATCTCCAACTTTAAACGTACACTCTGCTTAAATCTAATGCTACGATATTTAGAGGTACACCTAGTTTAAGAGTACAGGCCTGTGGATTGTTGATTATTTGGTAATTCAGTTCTTTTTAGTTAAAAAAACATTTCACATATCCACAGGGACATTATTTCCACATCCACAGTGGTTATACTTACACATCCATGTTATTTGTCCATGAACAAAAATGACTCACGAGTTGTTCATGAGGCTTTCACTTTCACTAAATACAGTTTCACTTTTTCATTCTTGAATAAAATCCTGCGGTTCAAATGGTTTTCTTTTATAATTTTCATTTCAGATACAAATGAGATTTTAACAGGTAAAAATTTCACTTCAGATGTTTAAAATTAAAAGTAAAACTTTTTAAGATAAAGTTGCAAATATCTAGAAATGTTTAGCAGTGGACAGAGGATTAAAAAGCTCCACTGACTATTAAACTTATGACATCAACAACAACATGTGTCTCAGTCAAAATTATATTCTTTATAGTGAGAACCAAGAAAGACAAAGTCAGTAACTGTACTATAAATAGAGTATCTGTATATTCTATGAGATACTTATCAGCAAATACTGCAGTACATATACACCACCTATCAAATTTCAGCTTGCACTGGTGAATGCAAGTGTTTACTTTTAAAATGTGATTTAGAAAAGTTACAAGACTAATAAAGATGAATTATGTAAACAAAATTATGAAACGTGCATCTTTGTTGTCATTATCAATATTGCCTCTATAAGCTCACCAGTAAAAATATTTGTTTAACAATAAACAGTCAGTCGATACAAAGATATGATCACATACAGGATGTGCAGTTCAGTTTCCATCCACTGTGCAACATTTTCAGGCCGGTTGCACAATAATCACACCCTTATTGTGCAAATTGAGTTTTTATCTAACATCCAACAGATCACCGGCTGTTCCCTGAGTGTGCCTGGGGGAACATGGTTTTAAATAACTGCTGTCTAAATGAATTACATGCTAACTGAAATCTGGGATCAAAAGATGTTGCTTTTATTATTTTGATAGTTACGTGTCTGATAATCTCATTGGAACCCAGCAGTGAAATAATAACTCCTCTTTAACGTCCACTTTAATGAGTCTCGACTCATCAGGGACTACTTCAGTGAAGCTTATTGTCCATTTTCAAGTCTTATTTGAAATACAAATACACACAAGGTGTACATAACACCCCACAGGCACATAATACCTGAAAAATAACAAGACTAGAGAAATACGAAAAACATTTTTCAAAATTACATTAAAAAATAGAGACAAAAGCGGAGATGATGGATATGCGTCTAAAGAGACATACATACTAGATAAGACAGGGTGAACAAGGGTGAACAAGTTAAATTGTTGTTATAAAACCATTTATATAAAATCCCCTGTTTATCCCCTTTTCCTGCTTTAATCTGTAAAATAACACTCATCACTTCCAGCTGAATCCCACCTCCTTCCAGGGAATACTCAGTGCAGAACACAAGAACGTATTTTATGGGTAAAACTGCTCCTGGATCAGCGTCGCTTTTGGACACTGGGGGCATTGTTGGCAAGGCGTCTACGTGGGATAAGCGCATGCGCATTGTTTCATGGTGCAACGCAGACGCAGATCGACAGCAATCACGATCAGAAGAAAAAAACAGATGTCAGTATTTTTCTTTGACAAACTCCGACAAATGAGATGTGGATTATTATGGCGATCATAAACGGATTACAGGTGCAAGAGTTCGGCAAACAGCGCAATCAATAAAACTGCAATCGTTTTTTTAGTCACGTGGTCACGCCTGGCCAATCAGAATGAGCCAAATCCGACGGAAAGTATGTTCTTTGTTCGGATATTTCGACAACTTTATTCGCCTATTTGTGGCGAATAATCTGCGCGTCTCTCTGGATATGGACACGGTGTTTTTATGAGCACGGGCTCGCGTTGAACACATTTTTATCGCGGTGTTTGCAGAATGCCACGTGTCCAGATTTGATGAACGGGCACGAGTCGTCACATGACTCCCCTCCCCCACCCCTGCGCAGGGAATGGGGGAAGAAGGCGGACATGTTTGAGGGAAATGTGTTGGTTAAAAAGTATCGAGGTGGAAGACAAGAAGATAATTTGAAGAAAGGTTTCGCATTATTTTGGGATTTATCATTGGAATTTCTTATTCACTTTACATTCCAGACTTTATTGACTTATACTCAACATTCATTTTATATTTTTTATATATATTTTTAAAAAATGTTTAGTTTAATGTTTGTTTTTACAGCACAATGTTATGAAAATGTTACAAATATTTGAAGCTGTATTAATATGTGCCAGTGCTGTATCGTGTATTTCAGTGACATTGCAGGGAATTTGTAACCTTGGTGTGGGGGATGGGTGCAGTGGTTAGGTAACCTTTTGTGTGTCGTCGTTTCAATGAGTTTAGGTCGTTTTTATAAAAAAAGAAGCCGCTTATATAGGTTTATTAAGTACGATTTTTGTACAATTATCTTGATGTTATTTGGTCTTTTATTGTTTGGTTGAACCACAAAGGTGTGGTGTGATAGTTTAATCTTTAAAACAATAGTTCAATCTTTAATTTAATTATTCCCTTAGACTGTATTGGTTAACGTAGTTGTGTAAATATTTCGGTTGGAGCTTGATTTAATCAGGCTTTGGATGAGGTTGTTAATGAAAACTGCTGTGTCATTCAGGCGTTGGTTTCTGTGACCTTCTTATAGGTGTTCGTGTTATTGAAGGTTGTTTTTACTGCTGATGAAAAGATGTAAATGATGGCTTCAGCACAAACATCGTTTAGTTAAATTAACTGTAAGGCCTGATCTGCGCCCTTTCACAGCGTGTAACTGTGGGTCGTGGAGGCCTCGTTTTACAGGCTTGGCTGGTCTGACTGTTAAAATTGTGGCGCTTTCTTCACCAAGTGTTGGGGATCTTACAACGTTTGCGCGTGTAAATCGAATATACAGCGTTTTACAGGTTTTTCTTGACATTGTGTGTTTTGAGTTGATATTTATTTGATCATATTACTGTCTCTCAACGTGCTTAAAGATGGCGGCTGTGCTTCGTTTCCCTTAGATAAAAATGCGGATGTACTGTTTAGTACAACGCTCGTGGGAAGAAGCCCTTGGCTCTTCGAGGGTACGCGTGACTGGATGCAACAACCAATAGGCTTCGCGGTATTTACCCTGAAAGCCCGCGTTACAGCAGCTTTGACCAATACCCGTCGTCGCTCTCAACACGTTGACGTAATGTAATATGATATGGAGCAGGCTGGCTTCCTTGCCCTCGCTTTCTGTGGGGGATAATATGGCGGAGCCAGTTGCATACAGTATATCTTAAAGGCTGTAGAAGGGTGGACCAATAGTGTTGTGCAACTTATTTGACGGACAGGAAAATCTTGCGAATAGGCTGACCTGAATTGCAGGTTGGGGAGTTTCAGTGTCCAGGGGTGTGGTCATTTTAACTGACGTCGTGAACAGCCAGTAGAAATTCAAGGGGCGGGGACGTTTTGTGGTAGTGTGTCCAATGGGTTTTGCGACGGGTCTATAAAAAGCCGGGTGTAGTCGCATAGTCGCCATTTCACCGAAGCAGATTTGAAAGAGAGCTCCGTGGCGGGGAACGGAGAGATCTGACGACTGGAGACGGATCCTGGTTTGAGTGTAGCTAAAAACAGAATCCGGATCCATCCCGATGGAAATGGCTGTTAACCCGCCCATTGACAGGTATCTACCGGTATAGCTGACTCTCAGCTTTCCATCAGTCGGAATATTGTGAACATTTATGGTTATTTATTTTAAATATAACGGAACGGGCACCCTGTTTGCTGTAATGCCAGTTGAAGAGAGGTGGACGCTGAGTATGCTACAGGAAGGACTTTATCGCGTCGTTACAGGCATTAGAAGTGACTTTCATGTGGAAGAAGTAAGGTTGTTTTGGGCTTTTTAACATAACAAACTGCGACTGTTGAGCGCTGTGTCGGCGCCATTTTCGGCTGCCGTTGGCCGCTCTCTCCCACTGTCTAGCAGTTAGCATTACTAGCTTTAGCCTGAGCCCAAAGGTTTGCTCATGAGACGCGTAAGTATCACGTTTGGTGCTGTATGTCTGCGTTTATTGACAGTGACAATAAACGCTGTCAATAAACAATGCTGACTTGGCATCTTTTAAGAAGGCTTTATCTAATGTATAAATGTGGCATTTTTGCAGCACAAAACAATAGTTAAGCTTGATCGTTGTGCAAGTATATACGTAGGGGAGTCGGGAGCACAGCCACGGCAGAGTCACTGCGTGTTTCGCCGGTTTGTTGTTGTAGCCATGTGGCGGTCATGGGGTTGTTGTGATCGCCGGTGCAACGACTCTCCATTGTAGCATAACGGCTAACGCTCGGTTATCAGTAGCACCACTACCGGTTATTTATGTATTATTAAAGTAGTATTGCCCCACATACAGAGAGCCTGTCAATGTCTCTGGTAAATGTTATTTTTAATGTAGGGTTTATTAGGTATGTATGTTGGGTGTTTCCCTTGGTTGCCTGGTTACAGCGCACACTAGCCCCAGTAGTTAGCAGCTGCTATCATTTTGAACTAATCCGACAATGCCAAAAAACTAAATATTATAAAATTTTAATACTTTAATGGAGAATTTTTTGTCTCCTAATTTGTTAAATATTTTTTTTGGCCAACATGTTTTTTGTGTAGTGCTGTTAATATTTTGTACATGATTATTTCCCTTTTTAATAATAAAGTACACTAACTGTCAAATGTGTTTCCAACAGTTGTATCATTTAAAATGACTGCTTTACAATAGCTTTGCACTCATTTTGTTGTATCGTGTTGCTAATTCTTCTTACATTTTGTGTGTAGGGTGGATCAGTGCAAACATACCCTTAGGCTATGCATAGGAGACTTAAGCTACTAACCCCATGGGTTATATTACTTGCACTGTTTGCTTAAATGTGGAACAATTTTCTGTTATTACTTAATGGTAATGGTGCAGCATCCAATAATACAACACCAGCTGTTTCAGGCTTTTGGTAGAGACCAGTTTTCAGGCGGATGACCTTAAATACCCCCTCTTGCCTTGGTTAGTCTTGTAAGTCTTGTGGTTCAGATGGTGGGCCAGTGAAGATGGGTCATGGTGAGTCAATACCTTGCAGCACTGAAAGAGGGGACAACTGAATAAACAGAATTGCTGGTTTTTACATTTTTCTTTCGTAAAAATACTAGCATTAGTGTCACTGGAGATTTGATGCTAATGCCACCAACAGTCCCCATCCAAGCAACCAGACTCTGAAAATACTGCACAGTTAATTACATAAAAAAACAACTACTGTTACTTTATATCCAGTACCCGTAACTATGCTGTTTGGCTCTCCTGCACATACAGAAGATTGAGGCGTGCGTTGGAGGGATAAGGATATGCTTTCTTTACACCTTAGTGTTATTAAAGGTACACATGGAGGCACAATGGTAAGTCAGGTCAACACCAGAGTTCAACAGAGATGGTCTTCCTTCGCTGGTGCAAAGTGTCGCGTTACGTATTGGTAATGTGACTTTTGTATAACTGTTTTCTCCTGAAGTTACTCTGAAGTCACCAGGCGCTCATAGGTACAGTCATGGTTGCAGAGAACGAGTTTAGACAGTCGGTGTCTTGCACCTGTCAAACACAGAGCAACAAGAAGTAGGAGTGGCTTAGTGTTAATAATACTGTGACAAGTTAATGTGTACCCTAAGCTCTGTTTATATATAATCACAATCCTGTGTTAATGGCTAATGGGTGGCTCGTGGTAGACAAGGTTAGGAATTAGAATTTGTGTGTGTAAATTTTCTACACTATTCCAGTCATTACAGCAACAGGGCAGCTTAAACTCCTCCCACAATCTAAGTTTTTTTTGTTTTGTTTGTTTTTTTTTAAGCATGGAAATGGGTGTGGGGTTTAAGTCTGGGTGAGACGTGTAGAAGAGGAAGTGCTTGGACCAGTTCACCCACTGTGAGCGCTCAGGGTCAGGCAGATGGGTGCTTGCTAACAAACGTGTAGTATCATTTTTGACTTTGTATCAAATTTGACACGATAACAGGAAGCATACGTCAACAAGGGAACACTTACTTATTATGAAAGTTGATTAGCTTACATGGTAATCCCAGGATGTACAGCACAGAATATTCATTGTAACCTTTCTATAATGAGAAGAAAACCTTAATAGAATTTCATCATCACAGCTCAAACCAAAATACTCAGTTCCTTTGTAACTGTGCTCTCTGCAGCTCCCATGTTGGGCCTGATGCCGGTATGTTGGGAATAATGATGGATCAGAACTGTGGCACAGCTGGAAAACGCATCCGAAAACCTTCACTGCTCTACGAGGGCTTTGAGAGTCCTGGAATGCCCCCTCACAGCCAGATGGCCCCTTCTGGGCCCCCGCAGCCCCCGGTCAAGGACCCCAACCGCCAGGGGAGGATGACCAACCAACTGCAGTTCCTGCAGAAAGTCCTGCTCAAATCTTTGTGGAGGCACCACTTTGCCTGGCCTTTCCACGAACCCGTGGATGCGGTCAAGCTCAACCTGCCGGTGAGTGTATAGTTTCAGGTTTCAGTTCCTGTTTAAAAAGTGAAGTTTGAATGTTTCCTACCCTGAAAATGCCTCTCTTCCTCCAGGACTATCACAAGATCATAAAAAATCCAATGGATATGGGCACAATTAAGAAGAGATTAGAAAATAACTACTACCGCAGTGCCAGTGAGTGCATGCAGGACTTCAACACCATGTTTACCAACTGCTACATTTATAACAAGGTAAATCTGCCCTGGTCAATATAACCAAAAATTTTCTGTAAAAATATATAGTATAAAATATTTAGAGCAATACTACCCTTGTATATTACGTATCTATATCTCACTATGTCTTTAGATGTTGCCTATAGTTATTAACTATAGTTAATGAATGTATTATGTATAGAGTGTGTTAATATCATTGTTTTAAAACCATTTTGTGTGAATTTCCTTCTCTGCAGCCGACAGATGACATCGTGCTGATGGCGCAGTCTCTGGAAAAGGCGTTCCTGCAGAAGGTGGCTCAGATGCCTCAGGAAGAGTTGGAGCTGCCTCCCCCACCTCCACGCAGCAAGTCAGTAAAAAATGGCAAAAAAGGGAAAAACAATGCAGGTGAGCAGATGCGTCAGGCCAGCAGCTGTAGTTCACTCAGGACAAGATCAGACTCTTCACAGCCTGATTCTCCTCTTTCACTCTTTCAGTCTCTGGAGGCGTGACGACAGCTCATCAAGTCCCAGCTGTCTCTCAGTCAGCATACTCGCCTCCCACTCCAGAAACGCCCGACTCAATCCTCTCCACCCCACCACAAACCATTTTGTCCAAGAGCATGCCCCACACCTTTCAGACTGAGCAGACCATGCCCACCATCACAGGTCTCCTGCCCACCCAGCCCACGGCTAAGGTAACTGTAACGCTTGACTTCTTGTATTTATATTTTTGGAATTTGTTCTAAAATTCATGGAGACTAGTCATAAAACGGGATTCCTCTGACTTCCTCTGTTCTTCTTTTCTCATCTACAGAAAAAAGGTGTGAAGAGGAAAGCGGACACCACCACTCCGACCACCGTACCCATGCCTATAATGAGCACAATGGGTGTTAGTGGCATGGGGCTGGGGCACAACTCGCCGCTAACCCTGACCTCTCTGAGGGTGGACCACAACAGCGGCATGGGGATGGGAATGAATATCAACATGAATATGGGCCGACCAGCAGTGGTTGTGGGCACCAAAGGAGCGGGAGGGAACAGGAGGGGAGTGAGCGGACGACCCATCAAACCTCCTAAGAAGGACTTACCAGATTCTATCCTGCCGCCGCCGGTGCGCCGCAGCAAGCTGAGCCCTCAGATGCGTTACTGCAGCGGCGTCCTGAAGGAGCTGCTGTCGAAGAAGCACGCCGCATACGCCTGGCCGTTTTACAAGCCCGTCGATGCCTCGTCGCTCGGTCTTCACGACTACCACGACATCATTAAACAGCCCATGGACCTCAGCACCATCAAGGTACGCGTTCATTCCACAGACTGAATTTATCAGACTGAAGTTCAGAGACTGTTTATCTAAAAATCTTTTCTTTTGTTGTTTTAGCGAAAGATGGACGGCAGAGAGTACCGTGAGTCGCACCAGTTCTCCGCTGATGTTAGACTGATGTTCTCCAACTGCTACAAGTACAACCCTCCTGACCACGATGTGGTGGCCATGGCCAGAAAACTCCAGGTGATTTTCTTTATTTCAATGATTAAAAAAATTAATTAGAACGTTTAAATTCTCGCAATTTTAAACTTCTGCTTCTCGTTTTCAGTTGCATTTTTTAAACCAAACCATTTTCTCTCTCCAGGATGTTTTTGAGTTCTGTATTGCTAAAATGCCAGATGAGCCTCCAGCACCACCGAGCTCTTCCTCCTCTTCCTCATCCTCTTCATCCTCCTCTGAGAGCGAGCTCAGCAGCGAGAGTGAGGAAAGCGACAGCAGCCCAAGCTCCGACTCTGAGGAGGAGAGGGCGAACCGTCTGGCAGAGCTGCAGGAGCAGGTGTGTACCGCAGCATGTCTGTAAACACATGTTCACACACAGGTTGTTCGCAGCACTGATGCCATTTTATCTTTTTATTTTTTTGATCTTTCAGCTGAAAGCTGTTCATGAGCAGCTCACCGCACTCTCCCAGGGCCCCATCACCAAACCCAAGAAGAAGAAAGACAAGAAGGACAAAAAGAAGAAGAAAAAGGTTGAGAAAGAGAAGCACCGGAGGATAGAGGAGGAAGTGACGCCCGTCAGGCCGCCCAAGACCCCGAAAATGACCAAAACTCCAAAATCTAAGAGCAAGAGTGTGCCCTGCCCCGTGATGCCGATGAAGAAGGCACCGAGCAAGAAAAACAACAAGAGCAAGTGAGTGCTGCCACCTACTGGACAGTTTATGGGTTGACTGCATTGTGCACATTTTTTATTTTGTTAAACACTCCCTGCTTTCCTCCAACAGATCCAAAAAGGCCAACGTCATCCCGCAGGTGGCCCACGATCCCCTCGTGAGCCATTTTGACTCAGACGAAGAGGAGGAGACGGCGCCTATGTCGTACGACGAGAAGCGCCAGCTCAGCCTGGACATCAACAAGCTGCCCGGCGAAAAGCTCGGCCGCGTCGTTTACATCATCCAGTCCCGTGAGCCGTCGCTCCGAGACACCAACCCCGAGGAGATCGAGATAGACTTCGAGACGCTGAAGCCTTCGACGCTGCGGGAGCTGGAGCGATACGTCATGACGTGTCTGAGGAAGAAACCCCGAAAGCCTTACAGTTAGTGAACTTGATAAAACATGAATAAGCACTGGGTTAGTTGATCTTTGGTCAAAGTTCTCCAGCTCATTGATGTTCTCGTCTTCTGTCTGCAGCGAGTAAGAACAGTGCTGGAAAGTCGCGGGAAGAGCTCGCTCTGGAGAAGCAGATGGAGCTGGAGAGAAGGCTGATGGACGTCAGCGGTCAGCTCAACTCTGGAAAGAAGCCGACGAAGACCAAACGTAAGTCGTCCATGGTTGAAGAGTGAAACTTTATTAACACTAAACTGTTCCCGGTGTTGAAAAATGACCAAAAACTACAGCCATGGAGCATAATGTAGTTTTCTTGTTTTCCTCTGAGCACATGTTGATGTCGTTTTGTTTTCTTCCTCCAGCCGAGAAGCCTGCAGCCGACACCCACACCCAGCCGTCGCGTCTCAGCGCCAGTAGCTCCTCCTCTGACTCTTCTTCATCATCCTCTTCGTCCTCGTCCTCAGACACAAGCGAGTCAGACTCCGGCTGAGAGACAGACTCTTCATATGAAAAGATGTCCCGCCGGACTCTTTTCTCCCCGAGTGGACTGAACTTATTTAAAGCTGCTGACGGAGCTGCAGGAAGGGCCGGCGAGGCCGGCAGAGATGGAGCGTTCCCGGCGCTCAGCTCCGACCTGAAGGAGGTTCCTGCTCTCCTCCCTGAAGAACCGGCCTCGGCGGGCGGAGTGAGGGACGCTCCATCTCCTGCACATAAAGAAGATTGAGGCGTGCGTTGGAGGGATAAGGGTGCTAGAGCCAGAATGTGTCTAATTTCTGGAGATAATTTTCCCTTCTCACCGTGCTCCCTGTCTTTATGCTGTATAGACGAGGTGTACAGTACTCAATACATTTCTTTTATAAAGAAGCATTTTATGGAGCTAATTTATTCCCTCATTGTGGGAACAATGAAACTGGCATGAGCGAAGTCGTTTTTGTTTGTGTTTCTTTCTTTTTTTTCCGAGTGGATAAGAGGGGAATGTTTGTGTGTGTGTTTCTGTGCGAATGACGTCGTGACGTTCTTCATAGTTTTGACGCAGGCGTTGAAAAAGTGGGTCTGCACACAGAAGCACCTTCAGAACGCATGAGATACAGAGGAGCTGACGAACATCTGCACACATCTGTTGGAGGGGCATGAATGTTTCTGTGTCGGCTGTTTTCTCATCCTTTTCTCTGTAAACGTGTTGCTTTTTCTAATGTGACCAATCTGCTAATAAATTGTGGGGGCGTTTCGTCCTGTGCTCAATAACATCTGTTCCTCTGATTTCTTTAATTCAGTCACAAAAACATCGGATCAGAGAGGTTTTAAATCCAGAAGTTTGTCTTTAAACAATCGGCCTTCGAGATCGACGGCAGCTGAAAGTTTCAGTTTTATTTGAGTTTACTTTGTGTGATTAAAACTTTAGTTACAGCAGGTTAGAGACGGCGAGTTTGTTTTGATCGAGTAGACGCCGACGATGGATTCGTGTTGTTGTGATGATGCACTGTTTCGTTTTGTTTGTACTACTAAATCAGTTTGTGATTTTTAGGGTAAGGTGTGTTTTCTGTTCTTTAAAATCTGCAGCGGATTATTTATTTAGGAGGAATTTTAAAAAGGAGAAACTTTTCATACTGAAAGCAAACGTTTGTGGACAGGTTACGTGTCGGGATTGTGGAGGTGTAGATAACCTACAGCCTCTGAGCATGTTTTTGTTTCCCTTTGATTCCTTTAAAGTATTTTCAGTCTGAAGTTTGTCAGAACCTTGAAGCCTGTGTACTCCATCGCTTCACCTGAACATCTGTACATAAATAAACTGAGACGTCTTTTCACCGACTTTGGCAACGTTTTATTGACATCCTGAGTTCAAACAACACAACATAAAAAATACATCAAAGTTTTCAGTTTGGTGATCAAAGAGAGGCGCAGATTAAAGTATTAACTGCAGTTTGTTTATTCTTTTGCTGAAAGAACTTTTTAACCCTAATCTGGACTTTTTAAAACACACGCTCACAGAGGAGAACAACACACAACTGGAACTGAGCATTAAAATAGAGTTCCTCTGAATGACGTTCTCACAGTGCCTGACTTCATGTATCCTCACATGCAGCCTGCATCCTGCTGCAAGCAGTTTTCCTGCATATTAAAAATCCTGAGATTCTCTCACATGTTTATATTGATTATTAATAATTATTACTAATAATAAATAAAAGGGAACAAGCTGACAAAATCCATTTAATACTCCAAAACACTCCTGCTGCACTGTGTAACCCCACAGACCACCTGAAACCTCCAAACATGAGTTTTTTTGACACCAGATAAAAGTCCAGAATAACACAGATTATTTGGTGTCACATTTAAAATCTATTCTTAACTTGGGAGTCTTAATAATATTAAACTAAACCTTTTATCAGCCTTTAAATGTGTTCAGTAATGATGCTGACAGCTGGGACAAAAACATGTAAAGATATTTTTGTGATATTTTAATTGGATTTTATGTAAATTAAGGTGTTTTTTCTGTTCCAGCAGAATTAGTTTTTGCTCTTAGTCTAGTTTGGCTCATTTTTCATGAAAGCTCATTGAAAGATGAAAGTGAAAACCAGATGAAGCAGTCAGATGTTACCAGGCAACAGGATCTCTTCTTGGAAAATAAATAGAGCAAAGAGGACACAGTGAACTGGACTTCAGCACATCGCTGACGCTGCTGATAAATTTCTGTTTCATTTCTCAGGAAAAAGCTGGACTGGTGTTTTTACAGACACTTAAAAGTGCAAGAATAAAAACAGACAACAGAATTATGACGGAGACGATTGTAAATCAAAACCATGTGTGGCTAAATATATAAATGTTCCTCTAAAGGTTTCTGCAGCACATCAGTGTCAGATTTACTGATCATAAGATATTTAATGAGAATATTTAAATTAATCTACCCAGTAAATAAGGGAAATTAACTATATTCTAAACTATAAACGTTACTGAGTTCTCACTGCGGTGTAGACTGATGCATTGAGTGTTTCTTCTTCAGTCATCTTTCTCACTCAGTATGTGTTAATAGACCTCTCTGCATTGAATCATACCTGTTATTAATCTCTGTCTCTCTTCCACAGCATGTCTTTATCCTGTCTTCCTTCTCTCACCCCAACCGGCCGTAGCAGATGGCCCCGCCCCTCCCTGAGCCTGGTTCTGCTGGAGGTTTCTTCCTGTTAAAAGGGAGTTTTTCCTTCCCACTGTCACCAAAGTGCTGCTCATAGGGGGTCATATGATTGTAGGGTCTAGGTTACAATATAAAGCGCCTTAAGGTGACTGTTGTTGTGATTTGGTGCTGTATAAATAAAATTGAATTGAACAGACTGATCACAGAGATTGACTGCCCTCCAGTGGCCACAATAAGTATTTACACCGGCCACATGTAAATACTTCCGGTATTGTGGCAACCACAAGAGCACCTGGCTTTAGCCACTGTAAGGTATGGAGCTCCACAGTAGGCGGAAGCGAAAATTAAATTGCGTTTTGACCACACTGACGGAGCAGAGAAAATATACTAGACAACAGATTAAGTTAAAATTATGAAATAAAAACATTTTGCATGTAAAAAAAACAGTTTAGGTTTCAGCAGAAATAACATGTTACACTTAGCATGTAATAGATTTGGGGAGAAAAGTCTTTACAAAAAGATACTTTTATTTGTGACATATGTATGTATTGACATACAATTTAATAAAGGCTAACTAAACTAACTAACTGGGCACTAAAAGACATGAATAAAGTGCAATGTGCAGTAAATGGAACAATTTACATTGATGTTACAGACAGTAAAATGTAGTGAAGTGAATTTGTTCAATAAGAAGCAAAAAACAAATATATTTGAAAGTGACCGCTGCATAGGTGTCAAAAGAACACATTTTTCTTTACTCAAGTAAAAGTATAGATACCTCTGTTTAAAAATACTCTAGTAAAAGTATTGACTCATGTTTTCACTCAAGTGGAAGTACAAAAAATACAAGCTCCAAAACATACAAAAGTATAAAAGCATAAAGTAAGGTAAAGTAAAAGTAGAAAGTAGGCACAAAAAAGTAGCGAAGTACATTACAGATACCCCAAAAGTCGACTAAAGTACAGTAACAAAGTATTTCTACTTCGTTTCTTTCCATCTCTGATGCCAACAATAAATCATATTTTAATGCAAAATGTTGTTTAAAGACTCCAGCTGTCTTACTTAAACCAGAGCCAGGAAACAAACATATCTGAGTTTCTCTGCCACGGAGCACGATAAAAATCACAAGTTTAAAAATGACCGTTTTAAATATTTCCATGTTGTAACGCATGATCAGTGTAAGCGGACTTGTTGATTCCTACTAACGGTGACTCTGTTCCAACCTTGACGATCCACTTGCGCGGTTTCCACTGTGTCTTTGCAAGTCACGTGTTTCTGCCTACTGTGGTGGTGACGTGTTTCCGCTTTCTGTGGAGCTGCACTGTGGCTGCAGTGTTTGACCCTTCTCCGTGATCGCCGGTATTTAAACAGCTGTAAATGACATGTTAGACTATAATCTGTGAAACATATGTAATGAAGGAAATTTCTTTGTTAAGAGTGAAATAACAACAAATATAACACAACAGTTCTGTAAAGATATTTAAGTGGCCAAAAGTTTGGATTGATTATAATGTAGAAACAATCATACAGTCATAAAGTTGCCTAAAAACAGGGCATTTATTTGTTTTGTGTAAATCCTGTTGACTACAATCTATTTGACATTTTAGGTAAAGACGTTACACATAAAAACATACACAACATTTTTGATAGACGGTCACTTTTTGGCCCAGCACCGGTATCGATTTCAAAATAAAATGCCTGTATTGGCTTTTATTCTTTTACTGATGATGTTGGGTTTTGGTCATTACATTAAACACTCTTTACCCTTTTCCCTCGTTTTTTTATCGCCGCCTGGTGGACAAACCTGAAACTACAACAACAGAAAACTGTCATGGCGGCTGCCACAAGGCTCATCTCAAGGTTGACGCTGGTCACCGGTTAGTTTATGTTTTATTACAGATCATTCACAGAGAAATAAACCCGACAGTTTCTTTTTGTCTCAGGTGTTTTTGCTCCGTTAAACCGGGAGAT
The DNA here is from genome assembly GCF_963576455.1 of Neolamprologus multifasciatus. Classification (NCBI taxonomy): domain Eukaryota; kingdom Metazoa; phylum Chordata; class Actinopteri; order Cichliformes; family Cichlidae; genus Neolamprologus; species Neolamprologus multifasciatus. Next base: position 5,903,807 of record NC_140459.1, on the reverse strand, counting down.
GTTTTCTCCGTTATCACCGCAGCTGAAGGAAACTCGCGCTTCATTAAACTTCTCTGCGAGTTCAGAGGAGCTGTGAAGTTTCAGACTGACGTTCAGACTAAGCAGATTTATTTTGGATCATGTGAAGCTGTTCAAAGTATTCAGCAGCAGCTGATTCATATATAATTAGACGCATCTGTGCAGCTCGGTTATTGTTGCCGTGGAATAAACTGACGACAGGAAAGGATCGTTCATATAGTTCACTCCTTCTTCCGGCCAGTTTCTCTACCAAATATTCCCAAAGATAACAATACATTATTTTTAATGCGCACTAATTAATTATTCAGAGTTTAGGCTGCTTGCAGGTTATAAAGAGATTAAAATTTAGGCTCCAGCTCAACATCTGATGCATAATAAATTTCACCTGTGGAGAAAATGTGAGTTCATATTGTGTTTTAGTGGAGATAATGTTTTTTATTGTAGCTCAGGTTAGTTTCCTGTCATTTGCTCCTCGTGTTTAAGTCATTTGTAGTAAATCGCAACCTTTCATTTTAAAACAGGAAACACAAACATCAGAAACGTTCATTTCCAGGCAGGCAGCACATCAGCAGCTCCTAAACTATTAAATGTGGATGTTTAATCAGAGCAGGAAGCTTTGAGCGGACCTGAGAGCCCCGCAGTCGTGTTTTCACGACTAACTCTAGTCCAGATGTTTTTGTGGGGACTTTTATTTTCATTTCAGAAACACCCTGAGCTCCTGACGCCTCAGACAGCAGCGTCTCAGGCTGCTGTTTCCTCCTCTCTGCTCCTGCTCTGACTTCACGCTCCTCTCTTCCCACCCAGGTGGAGGCAGTGGGATCGGGCGGGCGGTGTGCCAGCGTTTGGCTTCTGAGGGCGCCTCCGTGGTGGTCGCCGACATCAGCGAGGAGTCGGCCAATGAGACGCTGGGGAGTCTGCAGAGCGACCTCAGAGGGCAGGTCCACACGGCGGCTGTAGTGGACGTGTCGTCTAAAGAGAGCATCAAGAAGCTGGTAACGAGCGTGCAGGTGAGAACAACGCTCCTGCTGCGCGTTCGTCTTTTCCTCCTCCTCCTTCTTTAACGTAAGCTCGTTCCTCCTGCAGACTCGGTACTTCCAGCCTCCCTCGGTGTGCGTGAACGCAGCCGGCATCACTCAGGACGACTTCCTGCTCAACATGGAGGAGGAGCAGTTTGATAAAGTCATCCAGATCAACCTGAAGGTAGGCGGCGCTGACACCTGGCAGCTTCTCCTCCATCTCACACTGCAGGCTGAGAGACGACTGAACACAGTTTCAAATGATGTGAACAGCAGGACAGTGACGAGCTGTTTATTTGTTTCCTGTTAGTGATTAAATCCACTCGAGCTCACAGGTAAAAATATATTTGAATCCTGTGGATTTATTTTTATTTTTTCTCTCCCAGGGTTCATTCTTGATCACTCAGGCGGTCGCTCAGGCTCTGGTGGCCTGTGGAGCGCCCAAAGGATCCATCATTACTGTGGGCAGCATCGTGGGAAAGGTGACATATGAGCAGGCGCGGTTTGGGTCACAGTTTTGTACAGAAACATAAAAAAATGAGTCAAAGTTGGAGATTTTTGTTCTTTAGTTTAATTTAAAGGGAGAAAATAAAATGACAAAAAGAATTAAAGACAGAAAAAAATCTCATTGGTCATTATTCTGTTTACACACACGGAAGTAAAAAACACCCGAACATAAACCTGTAGGCAGCTTTGAGTTTACAGTTTTGTATAAACTGTCCTGTTTATGTCTCTGGTTCCAAACCTGCACATTATTAATGAAACTCTGATTTTTTACTCTGAGAATGAAGCTGAGCTGACAGCAGACTGAAGTCTCAGCAGTGACTCGTCCTGCAGCTCCACTTTAGTCGAGATGCATTCAGTGTCCTGTGAGACGATCGAGTCACGACAGTTTCAGTGTCAGTTTATTTTCCTGCTTGACTTTTTTTTTGAGTTTCTTCGCATCTGTTTGAAATTAATTGTATTTACATTTTATTTTTACATCTTAATTGATATATTTGTGTAAATAAAAGCTCAAACTCAGAATTGGATCTTGTGTTTGTGCTGGCTTCAGGTAAAAGTGCAGTACATGATCCTGAGTTTTTGTTGTCTTGAAGTTTTCAAAGTAAAAGACGCATGAAAGATATTGCGTCCAGAAGCAGCTTTAAAAACCACTGCAGGTGTTCCTCTCTCTGCGGGTCCTTTATGGTTTATGGGGCCTTTATCTCATGTCTGTGTTGTGGTTGTTGTTTGCAGGTAGGAAACATCGGTCAGGCTAACTACGCTGCCTCTAAAGCTGGAGTCGAGGGTTTAACAAGGACCGCCGCCAAAGAGCTCAGCAGGTAAAACAAAGCGATGCAGCGACGCACACGAGCTGACCGGAAACTCACCTGTGTCTCCGCCTCTCTCCCTCCAGGTTTGGGATTCGCTGTAACTGCGTGCTGCCGGGGTTCATTACGACTCCAATGACAGATAAAGTGCCAGAGAAGGTTATTAGCAAGGTACAACACACACACACACACAGGTGCAAACACACACAGACAGACACAGAAGCACACACACAGACACACAAACAGGTGCCTGGAGGGGCGATGCTGCTGAATGTGACGTGAAGTCAAAATAAAACATTTGATTATTTTAGTTTTTTCCTTTTTTCAAACATTTTCATGAACTCTGATCACTGCAGCTGTTAAATGTCATAAAAACTCATAAAAATATTGTGACTGAAACAAAGCTGCCAACATATTTATTTACTTCCTGCTGCTCAGTGAAGCTGCAGCCATGTTTGTGTTTCAGATCGAGTCCATGGTGCCTCTGGGAAGGATGGGCGAGCCGGCGGGTCAGTTTCACATCACTGATGCTTTTCGCCGTCACCTAAATGAACCTAAAGCTGTTGGATGAGTGGGATTTGTCCAAACATATATATGGAACATGAGAACATCAGTGTTTCTGCATTTTAGAGTCATCAGCCACTTTAACGAGTGTTAAAATAGGACTGTCACACTGAAACTGTGTCACACGCGGTGAAACAACCGTTCAAAATACAGACAAAATTCACTTTTTTGCGTTTTTCTCAGAGAATCACGAGAAACAGATCAAACATCTGTTTCTGTTCCACTGCTTCATTAGGATGATGCAGTTTTAGAGGAAAAAATAGATTGACGAGTTGAACTTTTTCAAACAAAATGTGTTTTTCAATTCTGAAAAAAAGTTTAGAGGGCTCAAAAATGCTGAAACAATAATGCATATTGAAAAATGCATAATTTCAGCCCAGCCGCTGCTCTCTGACAGCTGTAACTCAGAAAACATTGGTAGCGTGAAGGTGAACGTTTGCATGGCCTCATAAAACAAACCAAAGTTAATTCATTAAAAAGATCAGCTGATCGGCTCTTTGTGTCCTCCAGAGGTCGCTGATGTCTGCGCCTTCCTCGCCTCGGACGACTCTCAGTACATCACCGGAGCCAGCATCGAAGTGACAGGTGCAGTTTCTCTATAAACTTTTCATTTCACATGACAAATGTTTTCAGTTTAACGAGAATACCAACACATCAGGACTCGTCTTTCTTTGTCAGGCGGACTTTTCATGGGTTAAATCAGCCGTCCGGCGAGCGCGACTGAAGACTGTGAGACTAGTTTCTACGTAATTATTATTTTTTGACTTGATTTTGATTGTGTGAATGTTTTTGTAATTTTGATGTGAACCTGTCACATGTTTTCTTAATAAACAATAAAATGTAATGTTGAATCTGAATGAAGCTTTAAAAAAGTTTTAACATTTTTGTGTGTTTTTGGGGCACATCTGGTTTGAACCAGCTGCTTTTGAGTTTTTAGTGTCTCCACACCATCATCACCACCAGAGCCTCCTCAGGCTTTCCACCTTCTCTGAGAAAAACACCCGACATAATAACTCTGACTTTAAAAACATTGTTGGAGGTCAAAGGTCAGCACACACAGTTTGAACCTGAAGGCTGAGCGTCCTCGGATGTTGCAGGTGTTTAACTCTGAGCTTTCAGGCCTTTCAGGGCTGTTTGTTTCATAATCGGAAGCATCTTTGCTCCATCTGTGCTGCGGTTTTTCTGTCTTTTATTGTTGAAACCACAGCAGTTTTCACTTTGAGTCGTCTTCAGCAGATGCTTTTTCTCAGCTAAACATGTGCGTTTGGAAACAGGACCCATAATCTCAAAGACGACGTACCAGCACATTACGCCCCCCTCTGAGTGACACAGCTGGGCTTGTCTTGGTTTTAGAAGTTTAAATACAGTCGCTGAGACGAGGAGAGAAAAACAATAACGATGCCAAAATCTGTCTGTGAAACACTCGAGCAAAGAAAAACTGAGGTTTCTGTTTTTGTCTTTATAAAAAGTGAAGCCAGCAGCTCTCAAACAATCCTGTCTTTTACTCACAAACACATAAAATGTCTGAAAGCATTTTGAAATAATTACTCGCAGAGAGCAAAGTTACGCTAACGAGGTCAACGAGTTAATCCCAGTTCTTTAAAAGTCTGACTAGTGATGAAACCGAACTGATGCTGATCTAAATAGAGGAAAACAGGGGCATAATTTCAGAATGGCCACAAGATGTCGCTGTTTCACCTTCTAGTAACAAATGGAAACAGCAATCACTAAAGTAGACCATAATAAATATTTAATGGAGAGCACATAAACAATTTGAAGTTAAGGATATTTTGTTATATTACCAAGACATAAATTAATATTGTCACCAATGCAGATTATGCTACTAAGGATTTGGGGAAAATACATTAAAGTAAGTCAAAAAACAAAACATGAAGCTGAAGATAAATTAATTAAAAAATGCACAGAAATAAAAACATAATTACCAAGAAAACCTGTAGAGCTCTTTAAACTGCTAAATAATAAGGCATTTAAAATACATTATTAATAGACATTGTTCCCTATGTTGTTGCCTATGAACAACTACTTTGACAAATAGCGACACCTTGTGGCCATATGTAGTAAAATCATGACAGCAGTTTGGAAGAAAAACAAGAGTCAAGCAGCTCTTTTTAAAAAGATTATATATTACAGAAACAAGAATTTAAAAAAAATTACTTACAGACATTATAAAATACTTTTTTCTTTTTTCAGCACCATATTTTTACGTTGAAACGGCTTCAACACAATAAAAACAAACAAATAGTTGAGGTCATTCTCTCTGGAGGAGGGCAGATTTTTTTGGTTTTGGCTTTTTCGGTCATCCATCCTCCGGTTTCCTGCTATATATATTTAAAAAAGCACAAACAAACAAAACCAGAACCCCAGAATTAAATCGCCCCATCATTTTTCACTTTCCATCCCACAGTGGCAGACGACCTTCGCCCCCCTGCCTCTCTCACGGCCTCTCTCTCCCCCGTGGTGGTTCAGTATTTTTACCGTCACAGCTCAGATCGATGCAGACTTTAAGTAAAAAGTTGTTCCGCGATTGCGAACCTGCAAAAGCCAACGAGTGAAACAGCAGCAAGGACAGGGACGTGACAGAGGTGGAGAGTCACCGTTTAATCATTACAGTGGAAGCAGGATGTAACAGCACAGTACAGTCGATGCAAACACTAAGACGGGATCTTACAGTAACGTGTGGCCACAGATTCTTATTTTTATTCCGTACAAAAGGAGTTTGAACAGGGCGGAGCACCGCGGTGAGTTTGACCTTCAAGTGTCAGCTGCAGGAAATAAATACAAACCACATGTGACTGAAATATTGGTTGGTTCTTGTTTTTTTAATCTCAAAGCACCCTGTTAGTTTTAAATAAATACAATAGAATATCACTATTTCTGTACAAATGGTATGTAATGCACATCTTCCCCAGGTACAAGCTTCATGAATTAGAAGAGACTACAGGAAGTTGTCGGAGTTGACACTACACCTTTGACACGTTTGTGTAATTAGCACCTTACCACACAGGTCAGTAAAAGCGTGCATTTTTATTTGCTGCTGCAGGAAAAACAGGAGGAATCTCTGAAGCTCAGACATGTTTAAACACTGATGGAAAACAACAAAGAGTCCAGACTCAGCGAACACCGGAGCGGCGTGGTGTTAGCGGCCTCGGTGAGGAGTGATTTAAAGAATCAGGTCTTTAAAAAAAGGCACCAGCAGCATGCAAATACAACAGCACTGCATTTAGCACAGTTTACAAAATGAATGGCTTTGATTTCACTGATCACACGTCTCTCCTGCCTCGTGCATGCATCACATCGGCTCAGCGCGGTCTCGCTCCTCTCGGGTGGAGGAGGGATTGTCCTGCGCCTCGCCACACGTTAACCTCGGTGCTCAGTTCCCTGTGTTTCTGCCGCTGTCGTTAATTCTTTGGTTCCTTAAAGTGTAAAAAGATCTGAATGTTACTCTGTAAACAGCATGACTGAAGAGTCGCCCCTGATGACCTCACAAAGAGCCTCATCTACAGCTCAGGGGAACGTTTCTGACCTCTGGCTGTTCTTTTATGGTCACGTTTGTCTCCTGTTTTGCTTTCGTGTGATTTTAACTGCATCACAGATAAAGGCGGCTGCACGGGAGCCTCTCGCAGCCTGAGCGACCGTCAGTCATGCTGCCTGCAGAGTGAACGTAGCTTAAAGAAGTGGGAATGAGTGTGACCCGTTTCTGGGAGGAGATGTTGGATGGGGAGGTAGAGGGGCATCAGAGACGGGGGCTTCGGACCTCAGGTTGCCGGCTCGCTCTCAGGTCGGTGACGTTAAAGAAAACACTGTTTTATGTTGAAGAACGCTCCCTCCTGGCTTTATCTTCGTCTCTCGCGGCGGTCGGAGGTCTCCTCTCCGCGAGTTTTTCAGATTTCTCTCCTCTTTTTTTTTGTTTTTGTGACGTCCATTAATTGTTGGGAGGATGTTGGTTTCCCCGGGCACGCACTTTACTGTGAGCGCGTGTTTGTCTCACAACAACTGCATGAATATGTAAGTGTGTGTTTGTGCGTGTGTGTTTTATATCATTTACAAATTAATTTACAAATTACTGGGCATGAATGTTTTTTTCATATATAAGTGTGTCTCTAAGTGTGTGTGTGTTTGCATGTATCGTGTGTGTTTGTGTTCTTAGGCTTGGAAACAAATAGGTCCCACTTCAAAACCAAACTGCTGGTTTTTCTCCCCAAAGTCTGACACCTTGATATCTCGCAGAGGAAGATGCTCCAGCTGTGGCGTGCTGATCTCCAGGACCGTCCTGTCGAAGCCCTTACGATACTGAGGAGAGACACAGAGACACACACGTCAGAAAACCACAAAATGAAAAAGGTTTATAAAGTCTGTAAGTTGGCACATTAGGCTGAAGTTAGAGCAGATGTGGTTCTTCTCTTTATATAAAACAAACTCTCCTGTTGCACCCGCTCAAAAACAAACAGCTAAACACTTCATAAAATCCTCTAAATGTTCCTCTTGTGTTTTGCAGCTACATGTGAAACTGTTTGTCATCATAGTGTAATTAGTGATCGTTCTCAAATTTAAATCCACTCAAAAGCACGGAGATTCTACAACCCCAAAGATCCCATAAAATGAAAAACTGTCTGTTATTGATGAGCAGAGATGGGCAGTAACGCGTTACTTGTTACTGTAATCTGATTACTTTTTTAAAGTAACGAGTAAAGTAAGGGATTACTATTGCAAAAACGGTAATTAGATTACCGTTACTTTCCCGTAGGAGCGCTGCGTTACTGCGTTACTAAAACCGTGATTTTTTTGCGAGAATGTCTCATGACAGTGACGTAAGCGAGTGCGACGTTCGTGACAACAGCTGTGTGCAGATCAACAATGGATCATATATCGAGTGAAGAGAGAGTATGAGCGTGCAGCGTTTAAAACGTGGAAGTACTGACCTTACTTTGAGTTTGATTCCATAAAAAGTGACAAAAACATTAGTGTCCGTTGTGCGTGGGAAGAAAACTTCTTTTTACAGCAAAAAAAAACAAACCCTAAACTTCCGAGCAAGCACCGAGTAGCTACGACGTAATGGGAAACACAGAGAAACTCGCCGGATTCTTCCACTGACCGCGGCACACCTGCACCAGGGTAAACTCCGCCTACCCCACTCCTGCTTTACAGGTGAAAATAGAGCAACAGGACCGCTAGTCTTTGACTTTATTTATTTTCTGCTGTGTTTCACTTGCATCTATTTGAAAGAGTGAGAGTAAACACACAAAATATTTTATTTTATGTGCTGGAATGTGCAGAAAATAGGTTTAAATGTTAAACAAATTTCTTCCAGTCAGAGAATGTTGCATATAATTAAATTTTTGCTTGATGCATAAAGTTAAAAGATTAAAACTAATAAAATAAGTTTTAAAAAGAGATGTTTCTATTTGATTACATTTTGTATGATGGATTATGCAGAAAAAGTAGAATTGGGCTGAAAGATCTATCACTTTATCACCTATTCAGGTTGTAAATCGTGTTTTAAAAAAGTAACTAAGTAACTAAGTAATTAATTACTTTTGAAAATAAGTAATCAGTAAAGTAACGGGATTACTTTAGGGGGAAGTAATCAGTAATTAGTTACTGATTACTTTTTTAAAGTAACTTGACCAACACTGTTGATGAGGAACGTGACACAGTGTGGGGTTAAACTCTCGTGTTTTCTCCAACAGCTCAGTCACACGACATAAAACTCCAACCTCTTTGTGACAATAAGTAAAAAAGCGGCTGCTCTCAACTTATGATTGAATGTTTTTGATCTCAAGGCGACCGCCTGGTGTAAGGCGAACTGTCTCCAACCAATCACAGTCCAACTTGGACCGACTGCAGTCACTCTCAGGCAGATTGGTGAAGGTTTGCCAAGAATTTTTGTTCATCTACAAACACAATTTGCCCAGATGCTGCAATTAATCTGAGTCAGTCTGCATCGATGAGCACAGCTCGTCTGTTTTGTGTTTCTTTGCAAACAGCAGACTCGACTTATCTGGTTGCATTTCTGGTTTAAACTATGCAAAAGTCTCGAGTCTGCTCTTATTTCTTTATGTTTGTCTCACTTGGAGTCAGACTATCTTTACATTTTTTAAGTGGTCAAGTTTTTCTTTGCACATCGTCTACTTTTTATTACTTTCAGTTCATCCTTGTACCTGAGCATTTTCAGAGGGAACAGGTCAGAGTTCATAGATCAGTGTTAAACCAGTTAAATATTCAATCATTCAATCAAGAATAAAAAAGGCACCTGACTCAGCATGAATCAGTGTTCTGTCTACAGAAAACAGACAACTGTAGGCAGTTTGTTCCATTTCTTTGGCTGAATCTATGAAAAATTAAAAAAAATGACACATGCTGTGCAGTGTGTCCTTAAAAAATCTGAGGAAACTGGACAAGATCAAAGTAGTGGTGCTAAAAAAAGTCCTAAAAAAACTATAGCAGCACCAAAGTTGCATAAAAGTTTTCAACTGACTGTGAGTTGTCGCAGACCTGCTCTCTGTCTGCAAAGCAACCATTTCCAAGGTAATGAGAGCGCAATAATTTAAAAACACTGTTTTTTCTAATGTGCAACATCACAGAAAAAGAGGCAGCTTAATTCACTAGGACTGGATGAGGGTCAGACTAACTCTGGTCCATCATACATGGTTACGATGGTCCAGAGGAAAGATGTGACAGCTCCCCATCACCTTCAGTAACACGGAGCCTTTAACAGGTCAGGATGTAGTTTTATGTGTGTGAACTCACAGAGCAGCCATCGATCAAGGCTTTGATGTACGGGTTGGTCTCATAGCTCAGCTCCTCGTCGTTGGCGCCCAGGAAGTGCAGCGCCCTTTGGTAGTTGTTCCCGGCGCTTTGGTCGGCCCAGGCCACGGAGCGGTGGCAGTGGTAGGTGAGGTTCTGACGGGCCTGGACGCTCAAGAGGCGCAGGAAGCCCAGCTGGACCACGCCCACGGGGTCACCGTTGGAGTCGACGTAGGAGAACTGGGAGGAGGATGAGAAAGGAGAGGAGAGGATTTAATGATAAGACAACAAGCAGCAAGGAGGAGAAGTGTAAGATGAGTGTAAGGATGCAAACAACGAGGGAAAGAAGGTTAAACAGGTCAAGAACTAAACTATTAAACTTTTAATTACTAACCTTACTACCAGTGGAAAACTGACTGTACCACGATCCTGGAGTCTCTTTGTCCCAGGAGCTCATCTCCACCTGTGACCACAACGATCCACGTCACACATTATAGTTAAAGTTTCATTTAAACTGTTTTCACACAGACAGATAAAAACACCTTTTTTTTAACCTGGGCGGCAAATTTCCTCAACATTACTGCTCTGACATCTTAGTTTTATTATAAATGTTAAATAATTTTTTAGTTTTTTACATATAAATGAGAAAATAGAAACCACCACAAACACTTCAGGAACCCAAATTAACCAAATTATTTTGAGTTTAGTTAATAAACCTGTTTTTTGACACAGTTGTTGTTTTTCCCAGATTGCTGCACTGACCGTGTTGACGTCCTTGCTCGGGTACAAACATGTCTCTCCAGCAGTAAAGTTACAGAAGACCTTGAAGGAGTCTCTGGAGCAGCCCTGATTGGGGTCGATCCAGTACTCTCCTGCAGAGGGCGACAGAGAAAAGAGGTGGGAAAATGTAAAAGTCTGACTTTGACTCTTAAAGATGTTCATTCATCATCGTCCTGGTACTGATATAAGTGCCAGGATCAGCTGCCAGGTTTGTTTTGTGTTTTGTGGTTTGTTACCGTCTTTGAGGTCCGGCTGGCTGAGGTTCAGGTCCTGGCAGGTGCGCGCGGGGCTGTCCTGAGTGCCCAGAGGGAAACGCATCGTCTCGATCTCTTGACGGAGGGAGTTGAGCGAGCCAAAGATCTCCTCCATGCCTTCGCTGCCCATCAGGAACTCGGTGCCGGCGGTGTCAGATGCCGGCATGTCAGGGTCAAACTCCGGCGCCAGCTGGCTGGCATCGATGGAGCGTTTGGACTTGGGACTCCTCTGGATGGGCAGCGGCTGAATGACCTCACCAGGCGGGCCCTGGGAAGCAAGTTTACATCATTAACTGCAGTTCAGAGAGCACATGGAGAAGATTTAAATGAAGAAAGGTGGAGTACTGACAGGAGGTCCAGGAGGTCCTTGTACTCCTTTTTCTCCCTTTGGTCCAGCTCCTCCCTAAATCCAGCAGGAAAAGGAAAGAAGCATTACATCATCATCGATCGATTCATCTTTGAATTTTACTGACACTCATGTTAGCGTGGTTACTCACAGATGCACCCTTAGCTCCTTTGATACCTTGAGGACCCTGGAAAAGATGTCAGACTTTAATAAAACGGCTTCAGTGACAAGTTTCAGGAGCAGGAATAATGACGTCATGTTCCTGGAATAAAACAGCACAAATACTTACAGGAAGACCAGGAGGACCAGCAGGGCCGAGGGGTCCGGTGCCTCCAGGAAGTCCCTGTGTTACAAGACATGAAAAAAAAGAGTCAAATAAAATAAAGGTTTCACTGCCTGCTCTTCATCATGTGACAGAGGTCAAACTTACGGTCTCTCCTTTGGGTCCAGAGGATCCGTGAGGCCCAGGAAGGCCTCGGTCTCCCTTCTCTCCCTGCTCTCCCGGAGGTCCGATGAGACCGATAAGACCTTGGTGACCCTTCTCACCCTTGGCTCCGGGGTCTCCACGCAGGCCGGGCAAACCAGGCGGTCCCTGCAGGAGGAGAAGCAGAGAAAGAAGAAAAGAGGACGAAAGCAGGAGGACAGACGAGAAGAGGAAAGATGGAGGATTAAAGATGGCAGCAGGAGCAAAGTGCAGCGTCACGGAGCATCAAGTGCAAACTTTGTTTGTTCTTACCAAAGGTCCGGGCGGTCCTTTCTCTCCAGCAGCTCCTGGTAATCCTTGTTCACCCTGAAACACAATTATTAACACATCAAACAACAAGTGTCACACACACACACAGTGAATTTGTTTAGTTGCTGTTTGAATAAACCCAAAAATGACTGATAAACTGAACTGACCACTGATCCCGGGAGTCCCCGAAGACCTTCGGTTCCCGGTTTTCCTGGTTGACCCTGAGGGCCGACAGGACCCGTCTTTCCTGGGGGACCGACTGCACCTGGATCTCCCTGTGAAGGGTGACGCCAAAGAAACACGATTAAAAGATTCCTTCTTTGCATCAGTAAAAGTTATGCATGACAAAAATAAGATTGATAAGAACCTGAGAAAAACAGAGTTAATATTTAGAAATAAAGGGTCAGTAATCAGATGTAAACATAGTTTTGTCTTATCATCTGAGAGCTTATACTCACTGTGATCTGTGCAGATCATTTAGTAACTGAAGGACTCACCTTGGTCCCCTTCTCTCCCTGACGTCCCTCCGCTCCTCTTGCACCAGCAGGACCCTGACATGTAAATGAGGTAACAGTGCATCAGTGAACATAAGTGATAAAACACCGTATTCCTTCAAAGTTAATAAGCTTTCACTAAATCGTATAAATGAATTGTATTTTAAATAGAAGCCATTCAAATACGACTGCAGGAAAGAAACAGAATAAATGTTTGATGGTGTCCAGGATGCTGCGCTCAGGTTGGGTGTTTGGGTGATGAATACTCCAAACACGACTGGTCAGTAAACACAACGAGGCTGCGTCTCCTTATATGCTCAGGTCAATAAAAGGTCAAAAGCTGGAAGCATTAAAAAAATATTGGCTGCATGAAAAACTTGCTACTTAAGTGATCTTTCACAGCAGCAGGTTGCCATCAGACTGAGTGATCTTACCCTCTTTCCTGGGGGTCCAGGAGGTCCGTTCTCACCAGGAGGTCCGGGGGTGCCCTGTGATAGGAGGCAGAATGAGAAGATTGTCCATAAGATATATAAATCTTATCAAGTTTGTATCTGTCTTGTGTGAAACTTGTATGAAAAGCATACAAGAGTGAAAACAGATAAGATCCCTTGAAAAATTATATAAATGAAACTTGTCTGTTTTGGATACTTTCTAAAACAATATATGAAAGTAATGAGAAATTGTCCACTTTCATGAGTATTTTATAAGTTTTTACTATTTCTTTTCCATATGAGTGAGGACCTGGATCATTTCTAACCCTTCATTTCTGCATCGCTGCATCTTTTTTACTCACAGCTTCTCCTGCTTCTCCGTCCTCTCCTCTCTCTCCCTTGGCACCATCCTGGCCCTAAAAACAAAGACGATGATGTCAGAGGTTTTCTTCGGGTTGTTCGGTTCAGCACGAAGCTCAAACGTGCAGCGAAGAGGCTGAACTGAGCTGTCGGCAGCTGTGGAGCCACATTTAACATCTCTGCAAATAAATAAATGTGAATCATTCAAAAACGACACTTACTCTGGGTCCAACCTCACCAGGGGGGCCGGGATCACCAGGGAAACCAACAGGACCCTGAAATTAATAAAAAAGATCAATGATTAAACACAGTAAAGAGATCTGCGGTCACTGAGTCTGTGTATGTTCTGGTGTGTCCGGTTCTCATACTGGGTTTCCTTTGGGCCCGTCGTCTCCTGGTCCTCCTCGTCCTCCGGCAGGTCCAGCAGTTCCCGGTTGGCCCGCCTCTCCCTTCTCTCCGCGCTCTCCACGAGGACCCTGTCCACAGAGGTACAGACCTCTTTGTTTACTCATGGATGATATTTAGATATCAGCAACAGCATGACCTCCTGATGCATCGGCTCAAAAAAGCATTAAGATCACGCCGCTCACCTTCTTTCCAGGCTCTCCTACGATTCCAGGTGGTCCGGCCTCACCGGGCTCTCCCTGTGCAACAAATATCACATATTTTAATCCAGTTTTTCTGTTTTTGGACACAAAGCTGTAAAAATATTCCTTCAGTACTGCACCTTCTCTCCAACAGCCCCAGGATTACCAATACCACCAGGAGGACCTTGAGGACCCTGGAAACAGACAAAAACTGATCAAATAATTTCCATCAACAGTTACTCGGAGGAAAAAGTATCAGATAATCTACTTTAATTAACACTGAACATGAGTTTCATGAGAATTTAATCTGCTAAAATTAACTTGATGGAAAAGGTTTCACAGTCAGGTTCAGTAAAAGCTCCAAACACTCACGTCAGCTCCGCTGGGTCCAGCGGGGCCACGGGGTCCTGGAGGGCCTGGAGGACCCTGGAAACATAAAGAGGATTTGGTTATTATCATCATTTTATTTATTTTATTGCATTCGTCATTACCAGTTATTACATTATTCATGTGTTTGTGAAACTCACCATAGGTCCAACATCTCCCGTCTCTCCTTTCTCCCCAGATGGTCCTGGCAGTCCCTGCAGAGCAAAGGTCAAAGGATTAGGAGCTTTGCACAAGAGCGATGCTCGAACTGCACGAGTATTTACATCGAATCCAACGTAAAGAAAGGAAGTGTTGCTGCTTTTTGACATTTTAAGGTTTTTACCTGGAGTCCGATGGGACCCGGGGCTCCTGGGAAGCCTCGGGTTCCCTCGTCACCTTTAGCTCCGAAAGGACCCTGCTGCCCCCTCGGTCCAAGATCTCCATCAGCACCCTGCACCACAGAAGAAGAAGAACAAGGACAAAAACAGGAGATAAGAACAGTTAATGTGCTGTTCTCCTGACTGGATGGGTCTAAACTAAAATCTGGAATAATCCTGTATATTCATCACATAACTACATTTTCATTTTAACAAGACCTTTATCAAATCTGTAAAGTAAAAACTGCAGCTATCATCAAATGCATGCACTTGTAATAAAAAGGAGTTTCTACTCACAGCTGGACCAGGCTGACCTACAGGACCGAGCGGCCCGGGTGGACCAGGAGGACCCTGCAAATAACCAGAAACGAGCACATGAACACAGAGAAACAACAATCATTAGGGGAGAAACAGCATTATTAGATCCTGATCGTCACCATCAGAGGTAAATATTAATCTCTGATTTAAGTCACTCACATGCTCTCCTTTGCCTCCTTTGGCGCCCTTCTGCCCATGCTCTCCAACCTCACCCTGAAACAATAAATAAAATTCATTATCTTGACATACAGGCACCACCTTCTGAGGGGAAACATTCACCCTGCAGCTTTTTAAAGATTCTTAAAAGTTTAGCTAAGGTGTTACTTAGAGTTACTGGCCTTGTCTCCGTCCTCGCCAGGAACTCCAGCTGTTCCAGCAGGGCCGGGCAGACCCACAGGACCCTGCACTCCGTCCCGACCTGCTGGGCCAATGGGCCCTTTCTCACCCTGAGCAGGAGAAAGACAGAAATTAATAATTGATATTCATCATTAGCTGGACAGACTAAATTTGATTAACACATCCAGAAGACTCACAGGGACTCCCTTCTCTCCAGCTGGTCCAGGTGGGCCCTGAGGGCCTGGTCTGCCAGGAGGTCCGATGGGTCCAGCAGTACCAGCTGGTCCCCGCTCACCAGGAGACCCCTAAGAAATACATGAGGTCAGCACCAACCACAACAGGTTTTCATTAAGTGAATAATTAATTCTTAAGTTGGAAGAATGAGTAACAGATTTTAAAAGATTTCTCATAGTGAGAGATTTGAAAAATTAAACAAATACAATGATGGTTAATGTTCAAACTCAGAGTACACGCTGTTCTCTCCTCACTTAACTGAGAGGTCCAGATTTGCCTCCATTATTTCTGAACTATGAACATTTTTTTAAATGAGTTGTTTTTTAATATGAACAGAAACCTACAGCAGGTCCAGGAGGTCCAGCAGGTCCTTCGCCTCCCTTCAGTCCTCCACCACCCTGGAAGAAATGACCATGCAGGAATAATCATCAGACTCTTATTCTAATAACTGAGATAAGAAATGTTTCTTAAACACCTGGATCCTGGCTTGATGACATATGCTGGATCATTTATACTCACAGGGGTTCCAGGAAGTCCTCTCTCTCCTGGGAAGCCTCTCAGTCCTGGAGGACCATCTTTTCCAGGCCGTCCTGTGGGTCCAGGGTCCCCCTTGGTGCCCTCTTTCCCTGAGGGACCAGGAAGCCCCTGCTCACCAGGTGGACCTAGAGGTCCGGGATGGCCACGCTCGCCCATGGGGCCGGTCTCTCCTGATGGGCCCTGGAAGATGGACATGGAGAGGGTTGAGAGAAGAAGAGAGCAATGATGGAAGGAAGAATGCAAAGCAGCAGGGTGAAGTGTGTAAGTTGGCTCGTGATGTGATTTACTGTAACAGTAACAGTATGTGCACCACGATGAATGAACTCACCTGAGGTCCAACAACTCCAGGAGGCCCAGGTGGACCCATTTTACCTTGGAAACCCTGCAAGACACAAACTCAGTTAACAGTTTATCTAGAAAACACAGACACTCAGATCTGAAAGGCAAAGACGTGTCCTCTCGTAACCATCATCACAGTCTGCGACTGAGATGAAGAAACATCTGCTGTGATGACTTTTTTTGTTTATTTGACACAAAACACAAATAATTCTTCTCCATAGATACAGATTCAAGCATCTCTGTGCATTAAATTTCACAGATCGCTACTTAAATACTTCAGACAGACAGAAGACAGCAAAGCTGGGAGGAAGACATGCAGTGGACCCACATCTATGGATTAGCCTTAAGGCATATGGGCCACCTGCTCCACTCAGTGAGCTCAGGTGGAGGCACCTTTAAGAAAGAAAAATAAATAAATGAATTAATAAAAAATACAAATTTAACTTACAACTTCTCCTCTCTGTCCAGGATGTCCTGGCAGGCCATCCTTTCCTGGTGGTCCCTGTAATAAACCAATAAACCAGTTTTATCAAACTGTACAAAGTACCTCAGTTTTTAATTAATAGCTCAGTGATATCACCCTGAATTTGTAACATTACTAAAATCAGTCTGTGAGGAACCGTAAATGAAAACATTTACTTACAGGAGGTCCCTTTGGTCCGGGGAAACCATTGGCTCCCTGAGGTCCTGGCAATCCCTGAGAAATCATATGTGGTAAAGTAAGAACATTAAATACACGACTCAAATTTAAAAGTAAGTTTTTCCAAGCAGGACACATTTCTGTGAACGTCAACACTCACCCTCTCTCCAGGAGGACCATGAGGTCCATCACTTCCTGAAGTTCCCTGACAGGAGCAATAAAAGAAGAATGAATTAAATACAAACTCCTCTTTTCTTTATTTAAATTATTTACAGGCAAAAATCAAAAGCAATAAATGTAAATGGCATCGAGGGTTTTTAGGCAAGTCTTGTTTAAAAAAATCCAGTTCTGACATTTTTGTTCAAATATTTATATAAAGATGAGATACGAGTAATTTCTTTCACACATTCATGTAAAATATGAAGTGAAACAGGATTCATCAGTAAATCACAGTGTGGACAGTTTGTTTCAGGTGTGCAGACAAACCTTTGCTCCTAGTTTCCCCGTGGCGCCCCTCGGCCCTCTCTGCCCTCGGGGGCCCTGATGGTCAAAAACAGCACGTATAGTTAAGTTACTACGATACACTCAAATCATATGAAGGAATAATTAAACAACTCTGTGTTTCTGCTGATCACCAGAGGTTACACTGATGATGGCTGATGTACTGATAGGTTATTCTTTAACGCTGTGAGCAGAGCAGCTTCTAAAACCTGAGCATAAGAAACAGAAAAAGTACCGTCGGGCCTCTCTGTCCTCTCGGACCTGGTTTGCCGGAAGTACCCTGAAGAGAATCAGACAGACAGAAAACATTAAACATTAGTTAACATTAGAACTTTTGTTATAACCTGAGAAATTTTATCTTTGTTAAGTTTAAATGTCTGAGTCTTCCACAGAGACGTCGTCTTACCCTTGTTCCCTTCTCGCCGTTTGAACCAGGGAATCCTGGGAATCCAAGAGATCCCTAAAAATAAGCCAACATGTCAGGATCAGCTGTTCCATCAGGATCAACCACTGATTCAGTGCTAATGAAAGGCTTGTGCTCCTCTTACCTTTGGTCCTTGTCTTCCAGGATATCCAGGAACTCCGGGTACACCGAGTTTACCCTGGAAACAAACGATGACGTCGTTAATCACAGTAGGTGTGACTGCGTTTTCTAACCTGCTTCACTACAAACCAGCTAGTTATGACTTATTAATGCTGGCATGTAGGTGAGAAAGCTGAGAAGCACTTAACATGATGCACAGGTGTAACAGTTACATTATCTTGTAATAAAGTTCATGTTATAAAGTTAAATGTCAGGTTTAATGGAGAAATTCACATCAATAAAACATTAAAAAAACCCTCAGATATTCAAATAAATACTTGTTTCAGATCCCAGGTACAGGTGAAATATAATTCTTACACAAGTTCCTTATAAAAGTATTAAATGATGATGAATAATAAAAAATAATTACTTTTATGCAGTCTTGCTGTAATGAAACAGTTCATACCTTCTCACCAATCAGTCCAATAGCTCCAAGCTCACCGGGGGGTCCAACACGACCCTTTGGCCCCTCCGGGCCGTCCTCTCCTCTGGGCCCTGATACTCCAATCTCTCCCTGTAAGAGATCAGAGTGGAAACACAGCTGTGAGATTAAATCTGTGCTGTATACAAAGCAATAACTCAAAGCAATTATTAACATGGGTTAGATTAAAAATCTGGACCATCCAGTCCTTCATTCAGCCATCTAGTGTTACATTAAAGAAGCAGCCAACTGACCAATCAGCTGCTGCATTATTCAGACTTTACCCTCTCTCCCTTGACACCGAAATCTCCTTTAATTCCCGGGAAGCCGTCTTCTCCCTGGCAACAAAAACAAATAAAAACACAGTGAATAGATGTTCATGACACCAACCTTGTTTTTAATTATAAAATGCAGTCACATGGTATCTCCGTTTCCCTTTTTTAATCACCAAATGTTCACATTAACACGATCTTATTATGTAAATGTGATATTTATTTATTTACCTTTTCTCCTTTGTGGCCTTTCAGGCCGCGGATGCCTTGTTCTCCCTGTGATCACAACAATTTCATAATCAAATCATTTGCATTCTAATAAATCACATTTAAAAAATGTCTTTGCTAATTTGTTTTACGACACATTAGAAATAAAGCGCAGTGACCTTGACGCCCCGAGGACCAGGATAGCCGATAGCTCCCTGAGGACCGTTAGGACCCTGCAGACCAAAGAAAGCAGGTTTACAGCACAACACACACACTGTGGTAACTACGACCACAAGGACAAAGCTAACAGAGGTTACAGGTCTCCTGTTAGGATGGATAATAATAGTAATATGAATGAAGTAATATAAAGTGATGGAGTTATGGCACCCACATGGTTTCCCTTGGTGCCAGGAGGCCCCTCCTTTCCTGGGTGACCCTGTAACATGAAAACAGAGAGTTTAAGGCTTAGAAACGACATCACCTAGCTTTAGGTGGTTCAACTTAATAAACGATATAAAGAAAGACAAACATACAGGAGGCCCATCAGCTCCAGGCATTCCTGGGAGACCTGGTTTTCCTGTGGGACCCTGGAGAAGGAGACAAAGCGTGTATAAGGTCAATAAATGCTCCTTATTTGAAACGGCTCATATCTGAATGAAGGTCGATTTTCTGCTTTTTCCTTCTTTTGTAAGTATTCTCTGGAGGGGAAAGTGTTGATGTGAATGAGGATGCATAATTTCCCTTTAGTTTCAGAGATATTCATGCTGTCACTGTCACAGCTGCAGTGTCTGTGGGTCACCGAGCTGTAAGTGGTTGTCGGGTTATATGAGAGTGACTGCAGTCTTCATGCAGGCAGCTGTGTGCTGTACTGCGTGTGCATGAGGTAAACCCTGCACTTGATATCAAACTTAATTTAGAAGATTCATTTTTAAGTGGAATAGCATAAGATCATCATCTCTGACAATAACCATCATATTTTCACCGTAAGAAGTGTGAATTTGATTGGTTACTATAATTCTTAAGCATCCAACAGACTCCTGCTGTAACAGGTGTTTAAAGATCTCTTCCTGTCACATGACATAAACAGTTGTTCTCCTCCTGACAACAGCACATCTGACTCCCTTTGTTTACTTTCTCAGTTTCTTCACTGCAGTATTTAAATGTCAGATTTGGAGAATAGAGTTGAATAATGTAATGAATTAATAATATTCCAACTATTATATGACTGTTTATTGTTAAATACTTGTTTAGAGCCAACTTTCATTATGTAACTGTACTTTAAATAGAGTATGATGAATATCTAAGGTCTTACTTTCTCTCCTGGGGGTCCGATGGCCCCCTGAGGTCCCGGCATTCCCTGCAAAAAACCCCAAAACACCGTGTGACCTTTAATCAGTTTATGTAATTATTACAATTTGAGCATTGATCTTTCTTTTTATCTTTGTGTGCATGTTCCTGCATAGCTATTCCCATGACAATGATAATGACCAGGTGTTCTCTCTCACCTGAGTTCCTGGGGTTCCCTGCTGACCTGGAGGTCCTGGCTCACCTTGGGGACCCTGAGAGACAGAAACAGAAGAGGAGAGAATAACGATCAGCGCAGGGCAAACTGAACGGCAGAGGAGGAGGAGAGAATCTGTCAGAAACTAGCTAAAGGTTTTGTGTTAGCATTATGAGTTCTGATCTTAAATGTTCAAATACACATGATAACAGGATAACGTGGAAACTGTTACTGACCAAGCTTCCTTTGGGACCGTGGGGTCCATCGTTTCCTCGAACACCCTGAGAGAAGAGCGAGAGGAAGAAATTAAAAACGATTCCCCATAAAATGTCTAAATGTCAGCTTCTAGTCAAAGCATCCAGGGAACAGGAACTGAAAACATCATCTCTGGTGCTTTGCTCAGCATCACTCATAGAAAACGAAACATCTTGATGTTGATGCAGGTTTGTCTTTGTGGGCATCTTCTTATTTAAAGTGCAGTCGGCTAATTTTACACAAGTCTTTGGAAAAAAGTGCACAAAGTATTTGTCTGAAAGCGCTGGTTTGTACTTAAACATGTTATAAAATTTCAAAAAAATGTGAGTGTAAGGTTTACTGTGTTTAACATTACATATTTAAAATCTGTAAGAAAAATACAAGGAACAAAAACACTGATGTTTCTTCTTCTGTCATATTAAACTGATGGAGTAAACTTCCCTTAAAGCTAAAACTTTACTTTAGCAGAGCAAACAGAAAGTTTAAATATATCATGCATTCATTTTTTTACATGTTGGTATTGTTTTGAGGAGGCTGTGGGAACATCACATGTTCATTTTTAGATTTGGGATGAAACCAGGTTACTGGCTGTTGGTTCAGGTGGTGCTGTGGGTGCTCGGTGGTCAGAGTGGGGTAAAACAATGCAGCCAAAATAACAGCAGAAGGCTGGGCGTGAAATCGCTTCTACTCACAGGAGGTCCGGAGATTCCTGGAGGACCTTTGGGTCCAAGCAAACCACGAGGTCCCTGCAAACACACAAGGACACACAGGCGTGAGACGCTCATGCAAACCAAGATCATTCACTCACACATACTATTGTTTTTAATGGAAATGAAAGGAAAAACATAAAGAAAGAGAACTTATACTTTAAAAAAAAGTAGAAATACAGAATGAGCTATTTAAAGAGGTAATCTGCATTCTCCTTCTTTATCAAATCTAAAAGTCTGACCTACAACTAGCTGCATAAAAAACACAACTCCCTATTTCAGTGATTCTAAAAGCACGTTGGCTCCTCCGTCTTCGTGTTACTGCACTACATTATTAATTACAGTAAAGATCCCTAAAATATCATAAAGGTGTGATGATTATGAAACAGGTGCAAAGGTGACCTTGTTATGTGAGATATAAAAACAGAGGCATGTATTTTGGGAGACCATTTAAAACACAGACAATAAAAGCACGAGTAGAATATAAATAGAAAATAGTGGGAGGTGTAGAATCAGCTGGGCTGTCACTGAAACACTCACTGGTTCACCTGGGAGACCCCGAGGTCCAACGTCTCCATCATCTCCCTGCAAACACAGAAGAAGAAGCACGTTATGGATGAAAAGATGCTGATCAGCAGTGACACAATATCTGGATGTGATAATATTCGCAGATCTACGTACCCGCTCTCCGTCCTCTCCTGGGCCCCCTGGTGGTCCCAGTGGTCCAGAGTCACCCTAATAAAATATAAGGATGAAGCAGATGTAAATAAAGTGGTAATAAAGATAATAACTGAAAAACAATCATTGTTTTTGAGATTGTTGGACGTACCCTGTGTCCTTTATCACCAGGCAGACCAGGAAGACCATCGAAACCACGGTCACCCTGTGAAAGACACAGACATAAACATTACTATTATCTCACTGTAGAAAGTAGAAATGCATCAGAAACGATCTCAATACAATAACAATGAGTCAGCACACGGCTGAGGCCTCAGGATCCATGAGAAAGACTTTGATACAGCTGAATAATCAGGGAGAACAAACTGACTGTGTTCAGGTTTTGGCACCAAAGTGACACCAGTATTTAAATTTTAATATCAATTCTTATTGGACCAATAAAAAAGCTACGGAGACAGGGTGGAGGCTTCAGGCTGGTGGTGTTGAAATAAAGGCAGTGAGGGTACCTTAGCTCCAGTCTCTCCTGGCATTCCTCTGGCACCATCAGCTCCAGCGCGGCCCTGCGAGGAGCAGAGGAAGAACATGTTTAAGTGAACCTACGTTTAACCCTTTAAGACCTACCATAGAACCAAGTACGCCAGAGCTTATATTATATTTTTACATGCTGTGGTGACATTTTTTGGAGCATTTCAAGTTGCTATACATCAATACAACCATTATAGCCCAGATTTTAATAATATGTCTGCATTAAGTCCATAGTAATTACATAAATTGCAAAAAAGTGCAATAAACTACAAAAAAATTGAAAATCGTTTTTGCTTTTTTAACATATATTTCTAGTTAGAGAAATTTAAGAGGCTTATCCCTCAAAACTGTAAATACAAAAAAGTTGCACAAAATAGTTTCCCACCACAGGAAATTTATTTTAAGTGTCTTCATAGTTTTATTTTTGAAATACACCAATTTTCATATACTGCAGGAAAAACGAAAATAAATATTATAGTGCAAATTTGCAAAAAAGCAGCATATGCATCAAAATAAACTATTTCCAGCAGTGCAATATGAGTCCTAAGCATCCCAGAAACAACACAGAAAGTCATAAAGTCAAAGATAACCTTTAAAAACACCAGTATAGGCTCATAAGGTCCTGATAGTAAACTACATTTCTGCAAAATGACGTCACTTCCGGTTTCGGGCAGGTCATGGCGGACATGCGATAGTTCCCGCTGATGGACGCAGGAAGTATTACAAACAGCTGATCGGATCGGCAAAGCGTGTTTCTGGAATATTATGTTTTTGTTGCTGCAAGCGCTTTTTATGCAGTTTTTGCAAAGCTTTATGTGGAAGGAAACTGTGACCGAGGACAAGCTGATGGCATAAGATGTAAGTACAACTCCTCCGGTTTCATATGCAAAAAAAATATTGCGCTAGCTCACGTGGTTGCAGAGCTACCGGGATTTAAAAATAGTTACGCAAAACGGAGCGTACCCGCTCCGACCGGCTTTAAAGGGTTAAAGACAGCTTAAAGAAGACCACAGGTGAGCATCTGGATGGACAAAAACCAGCTTTAAGAGGTTTTAAAACTTTCTGGTGACAGCCTGAACTGCAGGCCTGAAACGACACCTACTCTCATAAAACTTAAAAAATAAAATTTGTGATACACACATCTTAATAAAAATGTCAGCTGTTCATACTCACTCTTCTTCCTGCTTTGCCTGGAGGGCCCATCACACCGTGGGGTCCCCTTGGACCCTGAAAATAAACCAGAGGCCCGTCAGAAGTGCCAGTTATAACTGTGATCTCACAGACGTGAGCTGAAAATGTTCAAACACAATACAGGAGTAATAATAATAAAGTCATTAATAATTTTACACACAGCTGTTGTTATTTACCTGAGGACCGGGGTCTCCAAGCTCTCCCTTCAAACCAGAACTTCCTGGATTTCCCTGAAAGAGACTCAATCGTCTCAGTCTCATTTTACTAATGACGATGTCATATACACTTAGAGAACAGACTGATTATTATGATCCAAATGAAAGGTAGCATACCAGGGGTCCAGGGCGTCCGGTGAATCCCATTGGTCCAGGAGGCCCCTTCAGAGCCATCTACAGAAAACACGACAGCTCCTTATAGCAGTCATTCAGGAAGAAACTCTGTTTGCATATTGATTTATGTTCCCTGGATAAGATCATCGTCTTAACGTTCACAGAATACCTGCTGTCCTGTTTATAACACATCACCTCTGTTCTGTGTTCACTTACTGACCACATTAAAGTCTTATTTTGATTCTGAGTTTTCATAACATAAATAGAAAAACGAAATAATTAACAAAGTGCAGTTTTTAATGAAATATTAGAAACAATGTCTTTCACAAAAGGTGACAATACCAGGGCGAAACAAAGCATCAGTAATCCAGTCATAGATAGAAAAGCTGAAATAAAAACTCATATCTGACCCTGGCTTGGGATAAGATGGCTGCAGCCTGAGCCTCCTGTGCAGACACGACCGGCCCCTTGTCTCCTCCACTCTGCCCGAAGCGGAACTGCAAACACAAACATTCAGACTCAGACCTGATCAGTGACAGCGACGCAGGAATTACTGTAACATATATATAAAAAACAAGGAATAAACATTTGAATAAACAAACAACTCAACATCTGAGAGCATTCCTGTAGACTGACAACTTTGAAAGACCCAAATCTCGATGCTTATAAAAAACCAACACTGACAATAAAGAGTTAAAACACATTCAGATCTGGTTTAAACAAAACATTTACCCAAATATGACTCATATTTATAGCTATTCTGATAGTTTCCATAATCAGTAAAGGCTGAACGGTTAAAGGTGACTTACAGGCAGCATGAGTGAAGTTCCAGGAGGTCCAGGAACCCCATCAGCTCCAGGAAGACCAGGCCTACCAGGAGTGCCCTGCAGGATATCAGAGGGGCAACGGTGAGTCGGCCAGTATAAGAATTTAAAAACATAATCAATTCAGCTCCTTTTGTATAGCACATGTGTAACACACAGATTCAGATGCACGCTTCAGATAAAGGAAAAATACTCACCCTCTCTCCGGGGTCACCGACAGAACCAGGAGGTCCAGAAGATCCAGGGGGTCCAGTGGGACCCTGCGAGATAAAAATTAAGAGTTCAAATATTTTTTGACAGAAAGTGAGGATTTATTTGTTAAGATGGAGAAAAATAATATTAACTTACAGGAGTTCCCTCAGGTCCTGGAGGTCCTTCAATCAGCATCCCCTGCAAAATCCCAAATAAAGTAAAAAGACAGACAGACAAACCATCAGACGTCCTCTTAATGTCTACTCCATTAATGCTCTAATGGGTAACGAGCAACACTTCAGAATGTTTCTTAACTGGCCTCACAAGCTACAGCGCCACAAATATCTTTGTGAAGGTAAATGTGTATAACTACAAGGTTAACTGGCCACTTTGTTAGGTACACAGGTCCAGCTTGTTAACACAAACATCAAATCAGTGGTCTGAAAAAGAGAAAATATCCAATGAGTGCAGTTCTCTGGGAGAAAAATGCTTCAATGATGTCAGAAGTCAGAGGATAAGGACTGCTTCAGACTGACAGCAGGCACAGAAAACTCAATTAATCACCAGTTACAACCAAAGCATCACTGAATGCAAACTGTGTCAAACCCTGAACAGATGAGCAGACCAGGCGGTGCACCTGTGAGCTCAGAACAGGAAACTACAATCAAAACTGGACAACTGGAAAAATGTTGCCTGGTCTGATGACCATGCAGGAAGATGAACCACAGAGCTTTTTTTTTGGAGTTTACTGTATTCACATGACCTCCACAGCCACCAGACCTCAGTCCAACAGAGCACAGAGGATGTGCATTACAGATGTGCAAATCTGCAGCAGCTGTGTGACGCTATCATCACCAGAGTCTCTGAGGAATGTTTCCAGCACCTTGCTGAATCTAAAGAATTAAGGACGTCCAAACTGACTGTAACAAGCAGCTCCTAACAAAATAATTGGTGAGTAATTCTTGGATTACTGTGAAGAACAGGATAGTAATGGGAAGGTTGCCAGTGCAATTCCCTGTAGCTTCTGGTAAAACAACCCCCCCCCCTCCCAAAACACCCGGTCAGGTAAAACTGTTGAATTGACTCACAGGCTCCAAGACAGCAGGATCGCCTTTCTCTCCTTTCTGGCCTCTAACAGCAGCCTGAGGAAAACACACATGCAGTCAATAACAAGTACACACACACACACACGAGGCAGAAAAAGTGTGCACAAAGACACTGAAAGCAGATTTCAGTGTTTTGACTGCATGCACATACACATGTATCAAACATTATCGTTCTAGAGTTGATAAAAGAGTAAAATAAAATGAAAACCTGCTCTGCTTGGATTAAAGTGTAACTTTGTATCCAAATACCATTGATTCAGCAGCTCTCCAAACTGTTGCTCCATGACTTACAGACGTATTTATGCACAGATACAGAATCCTCTGAGCTGGGCACCAAAATACAAAGACATATACTCAAAACGACATTCAGGGCAAACGATCACCTCTGAATGCCTCTTTATGGAGCATATGTGACAGTATAAGTTACTGTAAGGCTCAATACACACACTATAAAATCAAACCCATTTCAACCACTGCTGTGATAACTTTGCCTTGAAATGCATTCGCTGTCCGTTTCTCTGTGACTGACTGAGTTTGCAGGCTATAAAACGGAGACTGTGAACAAATTTTACATGAATGTCGTCCACTCTGAATTCACAGTTTGGTGAATGCTGGTTGATGCATCCAGTCTGGATAGCTGAGGTTTCTTAACTCCATGTTTGAGGATCATCTCTGTGCCAGTTCTCAAAGCAATGTTCAGTGTTTCAATTCAAATTAGCAAATTAGCTACCAAAAAATCAGTAGCTGAATTAATGTAATGTCAGATAATCTCTCTCTGCAGTGCAAACTCAAACAAGTCACGTGACGGGACACTGAATGCAATTTCACGATACTTTGTAGAGCTGGTTGAAATGTTTTTTGTGTTTTTGCCTCTGAAGCAAAGCGACTTACGCCTCCCTCGTCTGTCACAGCGGACAGGGCGGGGCCAATGTTGCCATCAACCTCTGCAGTCTCTGGTGATGGTTCATTGTAGTCTCTGTAGTTATAGTCGTACTCCTTAAGGCCCACGTCCCCAGTCTCATACTCCTCAGTGAAGAGCTCTTCTCCAGTACCGCCCGCCTTGGCGGCGTCTACCTCTTCTCCCGCCAGTGCTGGCTCCACCTGAGGCTGCGACGAGTTTATCGTAGCCACAGCGGGATGGATGGAGGGGCACGAGGGAATGATTCGAGCAAAGGAAAAGAAAAGGTGCAGAAAGGACGAGGAGAATAGTCAAAGAGAGGGGGAGAGGTGTGCAGGACGGGTGGAATTGAAATAAAGAATGAGAGGAAAGCAGCGGTGGAAGAGGAGCATACAGAAAAAAGTGAGTCTTACCTTTTATAAATAAACAGTCACAGAGGGAGAGAACACAAACAGACATCTGGCAGACCGTACAGGCGATCAGGTTTATCCTGGAAACCCTAAATCTTCCATTAATCATCTGAAGTTTAGTTTATTCTGGAATAATTTCACCAAAGCTTTTTAACATCAGCCCTCGTGATGACCGGTGATCAAATACATTCTCACAACTGTAAAAGTTTGAGAAGTAAAAACACTTTTAATGGTGATGTTTGCATCGTACGTGCACACACAGAACTGATGTTAAACACTTTGTGAAGACGAGCTGCTACGCAAAGCAAAAACTATGTTATTTCTTTTTTTTTTTTACTTACCATGTAAGTTTAATAACAAACAAGAATCCAGTGAATTTACTGCACAGTTTTCTAATATACAAAAATCCACATTGCATTAACATATCTGACACACCCTCCCTGATAATTATGAATAATGTTGGTATTTGGTTTCTAAATCATATCCTGATAAAAAACGCAGCAAAAATCAAAACTGGAAAACAAAATCAAAAATGTGATGAATTTGCAAATCATCTAGATCTTTAGTACAGTTAGATTGTCTCTCAAACAAGAATGCATTTAATTCATCTTTTTTTTGGCTGAGGTTCAAAGCACATATCAAATATTCTCATGTGGATCCTGTTTTCACAAGATTCTTGTTCTTATGTCGAGATAACGACAATGATGGATCTCGAGATGAGAACAAAACTCTTGCTGTTAGGAAAAACGGGAACCACGTAAAAATATCCGATGGTACACTCGGATGATTGCGGTGCATTCTGTTTTGAAAGAGGTTTTTCTTATGTCTTGTCACGTGACATCGATGCCAACAAAACAGTGATGAGTGGTTAGAAAAGTAAACGGAGAAACAAAGAGCTTAAACTACTTTGTTACACTACAAAGACTGGGCTCACCACCACACAGGAATCACATCATCCTCTCCCTCAGAGGTTTTATTAAAACCACTCGTCTTCTTTTTGTCTCTGCGTGTTTATTTTCAGCTTTGCTGTTGGTCGATTTCTAATTCGTATGTGAAGTTTAAGCTGTTCTGTGGATTCTAGCTTGACTTGATGTGTGTTTCTGATAAAGTGTGTCATCTTCTTTTTACCTGTACAGCGTTTTCTTCTTGTCCAACCACCTCACCCTCTGGCTGTGTGAAGGTCTCCTCATAGTAATAATCAGTCTCTGTAGGGGTGTGGCCAGCCTCAGAATATTCAGTGTCTACATCCTAATTGGTCAAGTGGACAGGAAGTGGGGGAGCAGGGAGGAAGTAAGCAAATTCGATTGAGAAAGTGTGGTTAGTTCAAAGTCTGCTTCTGGTTCATGATGAGTTAAAAGAAGAAATGAGACATGAAACTGTGGTTGGCAAAGGCAAAGAGCTTTTTAGCTGCAACTCACATCTTTAAAGTTTAAAGAACCGTTTTTGAAAAGAAATTTCAGGTCGTTTCAGAATCTCAGTGACTATAAATGTTGCCTCACGCAAGATTTAGAGAGTCGTTGAGATAACTGTCGTGAGATTTCTTTTCGTTTCTTCGCTGAACCATTTTTGCTTTTTAAAGCTCACAAGCCAAGACTTAAGAAAGGGTGAAATACGCTCGTATTGGTGGTAGAACTGAGAGCTTCTAGCCATCCCATCAGGTGAAAGCATCATAACATGATGCTCTGGGATGAACTAGTTTCACCTCAGGATGAGACAACAGTGAAACAACCCCATTTAACAGCCTCACAGAACACGATTCAGTGAAGTCAATCATTGCTTTCCACAGCATGCACCTCACGTGTCTCCACCTCGATGAACATTTGCTGAAATTCTGATTTTAAGCGAAGCATGATGGAAAGTTCTGTGAAGCTGCTTAACTCACATGAGATACAAAATATGACAGCAGACAGGGAGACGGAGATCGGGGAGAAAACACAGGTACGCAAAAAACAACCAAAACATAGAGAGGACAGAGTGACAGGGAGGTCTGATGTGTTGCAAGTGTGTAAAATATGATAGTATGTGTTGCATTTATGTGCCATAGCAATCCATGCTCATTCATTAGACACATGTTAAAGGTTTCCCCGGAAAGAAAGAAACAGAGGGCTGGAGTGCGTTTATGTTCTGACATCCAGTTTCAGCAGCTTGAAGGTAGGAGTGAAGTAAAGAACAGTGAAACCGTTCGAATAGCCATGCTTCACTTTGCACCGCTGTACCATATCATATGTGGAAGTTGGCGTGATCATGGAGATCATATGATATATGAACAGACAGCTTGGTATGAACCAGCTTCCATTCTGAAGGCCAGATTTTGCATCATCGAGGATTTGCACCAAAATTACTGAAAGTTCAAAGAATTCACAAAAGAAAGCAGGAAAATAAAAGGTTTCATAAAACTTTTGCTGCAGATCCGGATGATGGAAAGATCTAGATAAGAGATCGGAAAGATGGGACATACGACCCGGGCTGTTCCAACCCAAACATCGGCCTCCTGCTGTACCTGCTGATAGCGGTTGGTAGCTTTCTTCGGTGGGACTCCAGTTCCGCTCAGCGCTGTGTTGCCAAACGGTGGGAAAGGTTTGTGGAGCGATTTTATATCCGGCACTTTGTTGACTCTTGTGGGTCTGGGTGGAGTCGGTCGGACTGGGGCAGATGTTGCCACTGACTTCGTCGGGGTGGAATCCCTGACGAAGTTATTCCCTCGTTTGCTCACCGGGGGGACTTTGGTGACAGCTTTAACGTCTTTGACGTCTACCTTGCTTTGGGTTTTTACTTTTGGAGCTTTGGTGGCTGCAGATTTTGTAGGTCCTGGTTTTGATGCTTTGGTGGGTTTAGGTGCCTTGGTGGCTTTGACCACAGTTGTTTGAATTTTTGTTGTAGTTTTGTGGTTGCCATTAGCCTTAGCCCCACCATTGCTGTTACCTTTTGCTTTAATGTCAGTGGCCGTTTTGCCGTTTCCATTGGCTTTCTTCTCTGTTGTGGCTTTTCCATTGCTGCTAGCCTTCAAGGTAACAGGAGCTTTCTTCTCAGCTACAACCTTACCATTGCCATTTCCATTTACTTTGACCTGAGGTGTTGGTTTGGCTCCAGTTGTAGCTTTTGCGTTACCATTTGCTTTCTTCACAGCGCCAGTTTTGCCATTGCCATTCTTCGCTGGGGCAGCTGTGGGCTTAGATTTGGTTGGTTTGATTTTAGACAGGAGGACGTCTGCTGCAGTGGGCTTTGCTTTGGAGGACTTGGAAGCTTTGGTGGGCATAGGCGGCTTGATGACGAGTTTATATGATCCAGACTTGACGGGCTTAGCTGGAGTGGGCTTGGTTTTTACAAGTGTGGGTTTAGCAGGTGCTGTTTTTTCAGTGACTGCCTTCTTCTAATAGCCATGATTATTGTTTGGTTGAGATGTTATTTTGTATGTAAACGTGAATATGGACAAAGACAATGAAAGAGAGTAGAAGATGACAAAGATACACGGAGATGGGGAGGGGGATGAAAAGCACAAACAAGGGATGACAGAAGGAGAGAGAAAGACAAGAACGCATGTTTTGAGAAACAATGACATAAAGATGGCTAAGGCTCGGATGATTTACTGAGACTGTATAGGCATTACTGGATACAGCACAGAAGTACACTGACACCACTTAAGCATTGAAAATGGAATTTACACCAAGATAGCCAAACAATATGAAATATTTCATGTCTATGAACCAATTTATTTGAGTTTGTTTTTGCTGATCTCTCCAATAATGCCATTCCCAATACTAAATAACAAAGCAGCATCTTTGTGCTAATAAGAACTGAGGCTGTGGTTTGGCAGAGGCACTGAGAGCGTGATGGGGCAGCTAAAGCTGGCTGCAAAACACTCACACATACACACACAGGCACACACAAACACACACAATGCTGATACCAAACCTGCTGTGTTGTGATTAATGCACCAAGCAAACTGTAAGAGATGGTTGCTGCAGTTTAGTCATGCAAAAGAAGTTGCAGGGACGGCGGTCTGGCATGCAAATGCGTGTTAGTCACATAAAACTAGGGCTGCCACGATTAGTCGACTAGTCACGATTACGTCGACTATCAAAATCGTCGACGACTAATTTAATAGTCGAGGGGTCGTTTGAAGCTTTGTAAGATCCCAAAAGACGCAGGAATAAGTAGTAGGATTTAAGAGTGTAATAACGGACTGAAACAGAAGATGGCAGCACTGCATGTACAAGGATGCCAGCTGCTGTTAAACCCCGAAGAAGAAGTAGCTGTGTCCCAGAATTCATAGCGCGGCCCTGTTCGGTTTCCAACAATGGCGGTAGCTAGTTAGTTTTAATATTACTCTTATTAATCTTTCTGGGTCACAAAATAAACGTTTAACATATTTTCAGGCGAGAATGTAGCTGTGTAAACCTCAAATATCTGCTCGGTTTATCAAGACACCACATACTTTCAAAAGCGCTCCGACGTTTTCGGAGACGTCTGTTACCCACTAGCTCGATAGCTAGCCGGGGGCACCGCCGTCTTTCGCTACTCAGGTTAAACATGATATATGAGTCACTTAGATAACTTAAAATTTTAATTGTTTGCCTTTTTTTTTTAGTATTTTATTTGTTCCTGAGTAAATCGGTTTGGCTGAGATTAAAGTTATAGTTTTTAAACAGCTGAATAAACGTCAAGCAGACAGCTGATTATCAGAAGTGCGAGATGCTCAAGAATATACTCCGGTGTCCCGTTATATTTTAGATAGCAAGGACTTTATTAAACTTCACCGAAACAATCTGCAAATTTCATTAAAATTTTTATAAATTTTAATCTTGTCTTTATTTTTAGTTAGCACATACCTTAAACACTTAAAGCTGTAAGCTAATGATAGTTATATTAAGAGCAGATGCATGCTGGTGCAATAAGCTGTACGTTTTATGTCCAATGGATGATGATCTGATTAGTTGACTAATCGCAAAAATAATCGGTGACTAGTCGACTATCAAAATAATCGTTTGTGGCAGCCCTACATAAAACCACAAAGTGTAAAGTTGTGTAGATCAATGACTCTAACCACCATGCTGCTAGAATAAAATACATGCAAATCAAAACTGTATTCACAAACAATCGCCTACAAAAATACGTTATGAAGAGAAAACAGAGGAATATACCCTCCTCACAAAGGTCAGGGGAACAACCATGAATGCATTTACTAACACAATCACGTGCACTGACATTCTCGTATTTACACAGACGTTGATGTAGAAACTTTTGGTGCAGAAGCACAGTAGGTGCATGCGGTAACATCCTCCCAGACACTGAAGTAATCATGCAAAACAGTAACAGGACATCAAAGACTGCGTGTGTCATTAAACTCCATGTAGTGAGGGATCACAGGAAAGCTTCTGTAAGTGAAATAATGATGCTGTGGTGTTATTACCAGCTGATTACCCAATGTATGACAAACCACACCTAGTATCTGGTAACATAACAAACATGAAATCCACTGCATCTGTAATCTAACATGTAATCACTGTAATCCAAAAAAATAGAGAGAAGAATTTTAAATACCTTAACGCTCTCTTAAAGTCCAGTTTATATGATTATGAAATCATATAAATATCAACTTTATCTTACAGCAATTCATTCAAAAATCTCCCTTTGAAGGCGTTTGACATCATTTGTAACCTAAATAAAACAACACAGCTGCACCCTCACTGCCCCAGTGCCCCCACCTGGCCACATGTGAACACACAACATATATGACAACATGTAAATGACAAAAATAATCCTGTGTGATGGGGATGGAGGTAATCACATGTCTGCATTAACGAGAGAAGCTGATGTAATAAAACAAAAAGGGGGTGTGGAGTAATGAGCGCAGAGCGAGAGAGGCAAAAATAAAATAAATCATTTATCGTGTAAGAAAATTTAGATTACATCCCAGCACTTGTAAACCTAATAATACAGGATGGATTATGAGCCAGTTATGGTTTAAATGCCTCTCTCTCCCTCTCATTCTCCCTCCCTTCCACAAACCCTGCTCGTGTTTTCCTTCACTCTCGCTCCCTCTTTACCTGTTGGTTGGGGGCCCCAGGTTGGGGAGAGGGGGTCGCGGAGGAGGAGGCAATGCCTGTTGTTTCCTCATAATAATAGGGGTATTCATGGTCATCCTGCTCCTCATCAAAGTACTGAGACAGATGGAAGGAACACGAAAGCAAGAGGACGAACGCATGAAGAGGAGTTTAGATTTCCACAGGGAGGTTGAGAGAGGTTTTAGCGGCCATGTAGGGATAAATGAAGGTTAAGATGAAGAGTATGTGATGCAGCATTGGGGACGGGGGGAATAAACAACAGTAGGAGACAGGAAACAGGATGATGAGAAAACACAAATCTTTGACTTTTTTCCCACTCATCAGAATCTGTGTCAAAAAGTGTTTAAATATGTCGGTACACAAGAATCTGGATGAATGAGAAAACAGCAAAAACAAAGCAATAGTGGAAGCCAATGAATAAAATCACAGAGATTTCTATTCATCCAAAAAAGAAAAAGTCATCTCAACAGCATCAACGTGACAGGGTTTGGGAGTGTTGGAGCTCTGAAGTGACCGATAATTTATTCTGATTTAACATCAGACAAACTTCTAAAACAAAGTCTGTGTACTTTGGATGGATGCAGACGATGCAGTCACTGCCAGCTCACAAATATCAGTTTGTTTTACAGTGCAAAGCCTAGAGTACTTAATGTAACGTGCACAACCAGTCTCAGTAAGTAAAGAGGCTCCACCTTAAGCCATCGTGATGCCAAATTCTTATACTTGAAAACCAATCAGAATTTAACACAATTTTATGTTCTAACAGGTCCTTTTCTTTCAACTCGTTATATATAAAAAAATGTCAAAAGACACTGATGTTTGCTTGTATCATCCTCATTCCCCTACCTTTCTGTGTTCCACTGCTCTAAGGAGTCAACAGCATAAAATCATAAAAGTGTAAAAAATGTAAAATCACAGCTCTGGGACGGGACGATGACAACGCCTCTGCTTTACGTCACCGAATGGGAGACACAGACTGTGGCGGTGAGGAGGAAAGCGGATGGATACAAACTGTTGCTGATGACGAGGATGCGAGAGAAAGACAGAAAGGGGGAGCAGCACTTTGATGACATCATCAGATGACCCAAACTGAACCCGAGGACTTCATTTTCAGACGAACTTTAGTAGATTTAGTTTGACAGCTAGACTTTTTAGAATTTTAAAAACTTTTTCCAGAAGGTTTAAAATATATTGTTTACTTTTTTCTGATCTCAAGATGTTTTCAATATGTTGTATTGTAACATAAATAAAAAGAATAAATAGTTAATAATCCTAATGATAGAACTTTAACAATGGCATAGGCCATAGGTGTCAAACTCTGGCCCGCGGGCCAAATTTGGCCCGCAGCCTGATTACATTTGGCCCACAAAGCCATACCAAATTACTATCAGAGCTGGCCTACTGGTATTATACAGCTAATATGTATATTGTTTAGTATTAAGCTTTGCTTGTTACATATTCAGTTTTTCAGCAAAACGCGTTTGAGTCCATAAGAAAAGATTCATTCTTATATCTGGAGGAATGAATATATTTCAATAAATATTAACGTTAGCCCGCAACTTTGTTCCAGTTTTGAATTTTGGCCCACTGTGTATTTGAGTTTGACACCCCTGACATAGGCAGTGGAACTGATGGATATAACAAAGATATTTTTGCACTACTTTGCACTTAAGGCAGATGTTGGATCAGAGATATTCACTGACTGCTTAAAGTTTATTGTAAGCATTCAGCAGGCCGGTCAGTTTTAGCTCCTGTTCCTGCTTTTTATCTTTCAATAGCTACAAAATACATTTTTATTTAAATTATTGGGATTGACTGAAAAGTTTTCTTTCTACAGGAAGTGTCACAGAAATCCAAAACAAAGTCCGAGATTCTGTTTGGGCATCTTTTACCGGAGCTACAGACGAGCCCTCAGTTTTGTGAATGAGCTGTAACTGATGCTCCTCAGGACTTTACATTTACTTTGTGTTAACAAAGCACCACGAATGCGACTCTAACAAAGGTTACTGTGGGAAGATTTTTTGATATTAAATGACTAATGAATTGATGTCTGTTTCTGGACTTGTTCTGTTGTGGTGTTACTCACGTATGTGTTGGGGTCCTGAGCTTGGGTTTTGGGCAGAGGGGAGTCACAGTCAGGGCTGTAGTGTTCACAGAAGTCATAGGCAGCTTGAGGGTTGGAGGCAATCATCAGTTGCTGGATGTCTCCCTGTGGAGGAAAAAACAAACACATCATTAGAACTTGTTTCTGTGTTTCTGTGACCAAAACACGAACAAACGTGTGATTTTCCTGCTCAAACTTTGTTGCCACCCAGTCAGTAACATCACAGTTTATCTTGATCGAGCTCCTCACCTGGAACACCTCCTCGTCCAGCAGGCGGGCTCCAAACACTGTGATGCCATTGGTGTCAACCACTGCCTTGTTGCCCCTGGGCAGAGGGCGGGTCATCTTCTTCTTGCAGTCCAGCAGCAGTGTCACGTTCTTCTTGGAAACAGAGAAAGCAATGCGATGCCACCTACAGACGAGGAGGAGGAACCACAGGCAATTCAATGAGCAACGTGAGAACAGCCTTAAATAAACAGCCATCAGCAACCCCACAAAAAATAATATAGAATTTCCACACAGCCAGCAAACACTGGTCCCATTCACACCTACACCACCACAATCATGTCATTTCAACTGGTCACAAACTGGTTGTTGTTGCTGGTTACTGACTTGCCATCAGCCAGGTTGACGCCTTTGAAGAGTGGGTAGTCCTCGGGAGCTGGCTTGCCGCTCTGGTCCTCGTACAGGAAAACAGGTGAACGTCCCAGTTCGATACCCAGCTGCTGGACGCCCTGCTCGCTGTAGATGGAGAGGAGGAAGGCCTGGAGGCCAGCCTGGGCTTTAACCAGAGCCATGACGGAGAAATTCTCCGGGAAACGACCTGAGGATGAGAGCGAGGGAAGTATTAACCATATTTGTAGATGAGGAAAGATGACAAGAACGAAGCAGGTGTGCAGACTGGAAAGAAACATAGAGGCAGAAAGTGGTAGAAATGTGAAAATAACACTAACGAAGAGCTTTAATTTATTAAATACACATGTCAGCATGAAGTGGTTACATAATGTGACACTACGATCCCATGTGGAGCTGGCATCACATGGTGTATCACATAATGACAGCTGGAGAAAGAAGGCTGAACATCAGCTTTGACTTTTGAGGATTTATTCACAGCCACATAAGTGCTACCGTCTCCTTTCTGCCCTCACTCCGGGGTGTCAGGCAGCTTCTAAAGTTAATTTGTTGTGGGTCTTCCACCTACTTTAACTCTGCTCCTGCACTGAAAACACATAATTATACTTAATATCCACGAGCATCACGCAGAGGGCTCAGCTGCTGCACGCAGCTCAGTGCAAACAGATACCAACCAGTAAGGATAATTACAGGTTTCCTGTCTGGAATTCATGATAAATATTAAACGCAAAACCGTTTTTACACTGTGAGGTGGGACAGGTTTAAATAATACTACCTTAAATGTTAAATTCCTTTCCCCCAAACAATCTGAATCATTAAAATAAGATAAGATCTGCTATATGGCGGTAATACTGTGCAGTATTGATACAGCTAGTAAAGATAATTATTACAACAGAAGCTGTTCTGACCTAACATTGGGTATAATATGCAAAACTTCATGACATGGATGAATTACTTTCTACACGATCAGATTTATGGCACATTTATGAACAAAAGAAAAATACTTTTTTCTGTCTGCATGCAGACTGGGTTTGTTTCTTTGGATGGCATCTATGAGGAATTACAACAAACAAACAGTCTATTCACAACATTTAACTCTGTGCCTAAAATGTTTTTACACATATAATTATAATGTTCATACTTTAAAAGATTCCTTAAATGCTTCACAATAAAAGCTGTTCTGCAGGAATGTGCAAAAATCTCCCTTCACTTCTTTAGATGTTGCCAAAGAGACATATTTGTTCAGTTTCTAGTCTTGAGTAAAAGTTCTGCACGATTTCAGGAAGTTATGCTTTTTATCTCCTTTTCTGTCCTTCTATCTGAACATTTTCACAGGAATGTTTTTGTTTGTTAAACCACTTTAAATTGACCTGTGAATCATGTGTATAAAAGGCACCAAACTCGTGGGATAAACTAGAATTGTGTTTAAAAATAACTCAGGCACTTTGTTACCACCAGACTGTCATCAAAACTCAATTTGTTCCCAATTGAAATAGTTGAAAAACATAACAGAGTTTGACTTAAAATTTTTGTACCAACAAGAGTTGCTTTCTAAAAATATATCACTGCATGATGTGAACCTTGATGTGAAAAAATAGGAAAGTAACCGGTCAAAAGAAAACTACCTGCAGCAGTGAAGCATTCCTAGACAGAATAAACCCAGAACTCAACATTATCGAAGCAGCGTGGATGCACTTTAACGGAGAACAGCATCCAAAGAGAGCTCTGAATGTCCTTCAAGAAGCCTGGAGAAGTATTCCTAAAGACTTCTTAAATTAAGAGTTCAGACTGTGTTGAAGAATAATGATAGTCATATCAAATATTCAAGCTGTTTTTGTGTCATATATTCATACATACTATGCATGTAGGTTTGCACATTTAATAAATTGTTGCACCAATTTTGCATTTTTTTAAGAAAAATACAATGAACTTAGAGGTGGCTTCTCCAAAGTACTGTACTGTACCCAACTAGGGCTGACACAAACGATTATTTTGATAGTCGACTAGTCACCGATTATTTTTGCAATTAGTCGACTAATCAGATCATCATCCATTGGATGTAAAACATACAGCTTATTGCACCAGCAGCATCTGCTCTTATATAACTATCATTAGCTTACAGCTTTAAGTGTTTAAGGTATGTGCTAGCTAAAAATAAAGACAAGATGATAGTTTATTAAATGTTAATGAAATTTGCAGATTGTTTCAGTGAAGTTTAATAAACTCCTTGCTATCTAAAATATAACGGGACACCGGAGTATATTCTTGAGCATCTCACACTTCTGATAATCAGTTGTCTGCTTGACGTTTATTCAGCTGTGTAAAAACTATAACTTTAATCTCAGCCAAACCGATTTACCCTGGAACAAATAAAATACTAAAAAAAGCCAAACAATAAAATTTTGAAGTTATCTAAGTGACTTAAATATGTTTAACCTGAGTAGCGAAAGACGGCGGTGGGTTTGAAAACGATTTGCCGGGAGTCCGTAGTTCCCGGCTCGCTATCGAGCTAGTGGGTAACAGACATCTCCGAAAACGTCGGAGCGCTTTTGAAAATATGTGGTGTCTTGATAAACCGAGCAGATATTTGAGGTTTATACAGCTACACTCTCGCCTGAAAATATGTTAAACGTTTATTTTGTGACCCAGAGAGAATAATAAGAGTAATATTAAAACTAACTAGCTGCCGCCATTGTTGTAAACTGAGCTGGGCTGCGCTATGAATTCTGGGACACAGCTTCTTCTTCTTCGGGATTTAACGGCAGCTGGCATCCTTGTACATGCAGTGCTGCCATCTTCTGTTTCAGTCCGTTATTACACTCTTAAATCCTACTACTTATTCCTGCGTCTTTTGTGATCTTACAAAGCTTCAAACGACGCGTCGACTATTAAATTAGTCGTCGACGATTTTGATAGTCGACTAATCGTGGCAGCCCTATACCCAACTATTGTCATTCAAAAGCAAAACACTTGGCTGTAAGTTGGCTGTGTAAACCGAAGCGATGACAAATCAGGTGTATTCACCTGTGAACAGCTGAACTCTGCAGCTTTACTTTAATCATCTTGAGAAAAGTGTGAGAGAATACCTCTGATAATGTCATTACGTTTTATTCTTACATCATATTATAGAAGTCAGTCACCTCAGTAAGTAAAGTAAAACAACAACAACAAACAATTAAGTTGTGTATAAGGTTAAAAACAATTCTTAATGCTCTTTACAAACCAGTCAGCTCAAAGACTCTAACACTTTGACGCCCAGCCAGGTGGAGGCCTACCTGAGAAGAGCTGCTTGGTGGGTGCGGAGATCTGGGCCTTCTTGGTGATGCGGAAAGCATGATCGGGGCTGCTGGAGCGACGGGATGTGCAGAAGCCAGGGACCTTCTTCACACCCTCAGGGAGAGAGGGAACCTGCAGAGCCCGTAA
Source organism: Neolamprologus multifasciatus (assembly GCF_963576455.1). NCBI lineage: Eukaryota > Metazoa > Chordata > Actinopteri > Cichliformes > Cichlidae > Neolamprologus > Neolamprologus multifasciatus. The sequence continues at coordinate 5,864,177 of NC_140459.1, read as the reverse complement.
CACATCGACCGGGTCTAATGACAAAGAAACAAGCAAAGAAAACAGTCATCACGGTTATTTTTAAGACGTGACGTTCACTAAGTAAACAAGTAAAATCTTAAGGCTGATGGTTTAGTTGCTAAAAATAATGCAAAATGACTCTAAATCAGCACCTTACACACAGTTATTATTAACACAAACTGGTCTGTGGAGCTTTCAGAACAATGGAAACTAAAGAGATAAAATCTGAATTACAGCTTTTTCTGCACAAAGTACTTAACTCTTTTTCTTCAAGCAACTTTCCAAGCTCTTTAGACCACCATGATGACTGAGAACCTTCACAGACAACTCTTTTTTTTCTTTCCATTCAACTAAAACAGAGTGAGAAAAAACAGCCTCACACCTTGAAGTTCAGCTGTTTCCTCTAATAGCTTTCTGGAAGGCTGTCCATCCTGTAAGCTGTATAGAAATAACTGAAAAGACCTTTTTAATATTGCCAAATATTTTACAAAAAAGGGCAGTTTTATTTTTCATTGCAGTCATTCTTTGCAATTTTCCCCAGAGAATCAAAAAGGTCGATCTCAAATGTTCTCGAATCACTAATGTGATACAGGATCAGGTCCAGCAGATGGCCACAATGGCCGCCACTGTACATTTAGGTTTAATGTAAGAAAGGAGGCCCTGTGTCAGAGCGAGCGGGCGGCGGTCCAAGCCACATATATGAAGCAGTGCAGGGCAGGTACAGGAAAGCTCAGTTTAATGCAGAGCGCAGACAGTGGCGTCTATTCTGCTCGCGTTTATCGAGCAGCTGAAACAAGCGGCTGTTGACGTGATCGCGCTGAGTCAAGCGAAGATTTGTCTGACACCCCACAATCATTTCACAGTCCCCCCTGACACGTACACGCAGGAATGCGCGCGCTCGCTCGACAAATATTCAACACATACCTGAACATCGTACAATCACACGCACACAGCCTCACATCCCGTCTCTGCATCGGAGGTCAGTCAGTCTGTTTCTGCGGCTGACTTTCTCACACTGCTCAAAGGCACTGTGTCAGTGAGGAACCTCTGGGGTTCAGGGTGTGATTCCCTTTATGATCAGTTTTAACAAACAGAACTGTAACAGCAGAAGCAGAAGTTTACTCCCTGTAAATCAGGAATATTTCTGCTTAAAACCAGAATCCTTGAAGCATTGATTTGTATTACTGGCATGTTTTAAGGATAGTTTGATATTTATAATACTTGGTGTTGAATCCCAAAAAGGCTGCTTGTTGGCAGCATCAGGGAGACGTTATACTGTCACTGTAGCAGGTCCAGAAGTTTTTTCTCATTTAAAGACTTAAAAACATAACAGTGAATTTGTTTCTTATGAAATGCTCAGAGCTGCTGGGTACTCTGCTGTCCACTTAGATAGAATAATAAATACACATGGCACAAGTGCTGCCAAGGCGTGAAAACAACTGGCCTGCATAAAAAACCCAGTGAAGTCTAATTATAAAGTAGAGGTTTTAAAGTGAGGCAGTTACATCCTCCCTCAGTGTTTGAGCTTACTTTACTGTTAACAACCAATTAAACTCATTTACAGCCAGCCCTGCTGTGGCACCTCTCATAATAAACTTACAGCATCACTGACACGTTCCTCTGGTACAAAAAAAAATGTCTTTTTTGAGATGTATCATCTTCTATCTGACAAGTTTCTTTTACTTTTTTCACCCTGCAGCCACATTAATAAACCGTCATTTCCACGTACTTCAAATAACGTCCTATTTATAGACAACCTGTAATTATTCCACCCTCAGCGTGTTTAAAAAGCACAGTGGACCATATAACAGCATGGCACTCACTCAGGGCCACTGTTACCACCGTGGACATCACAGCCAAACATGTGAACAGCAGAGAAGTGAAAAATCACCGCACAGTGTGAGACGTGTGTTTCCTAAACTAACGATCAGGCACAAAGTTCATCAGACTTCCGAAAACAGAATCAGGAGTAAAGTTTCGGATTCAAAGTGTGAATGAGAGAGTCAGAAAAAAGAAACAGTTTGACTACATCAGCATCATAAATGACTTTAAGTTGGCACAGATCCTCAGTGTCACCTGTCTGCTGCTGTCAAACATAAAGATCCACAGTCAGCTCGTACTGTGACACTGTGAGGCTATTTATTGTGTTTATCAGCCATTTATGAGGTTTACACTGTGGTTTCCTCAAATCACACTCGTCCCATCAGAGCTGCGTATGTTTAGGTGACACCCAGTTTATCAGGGGCACAGTTTATGAGATCAGGCCCACAAACTGTAATATTTATTCAGACAGAGCAAACGGTGCATTAATATCGGCTCCTCAACCACAGCCCATTAACGTCACTCTGCACCACAGAGAGAGAGAAAGAGGAAGAGAGGAAAGGAAGATGTACAGTTTAGGGAATATAAGGAAAAGGTAAAGTGAGATCGGTGCTTGAAGTTAGTGAAAGTGGAAACATGAGACAGGTTAAAACAGGAGACACAAATGAAGAAAAGTCCTTCAATAATATAAAAAAATTCTAGCCTTTTCTACTTTTTCATTTCCAGACATAGGTGTCTCGACGGCACTAGCTGTACATGATATAATAAAATAAAATAGGTAAAGAACGAACTGGAGAAAACTAGCTCCATACTTTCCCTGACTTTCAATGGAGTTTCCTTAATTAAAAAAACTTTCCAGGACCTGGAGGATGCTGATCTGTTTATCTGCATAACTTTGAAGTCTTTTGCAGATCTTTGCAGCAAAAAGACAGAGAAGAGGTTCAGGCAAAAGTGGTGTGTGTGTGACAGCAGACAGCTTGGTTCTGTGATGGCAGGATACTGGATCGGATTGCACCCCGAGCTCCCCCAGTACGCCCAGTACAATGTGCCGCTCTGTTCCCGACTCCCTGTCCAGCTCACATTTGCAGACGGGGCCCTTCCTGCCTAAAGGACCACAATCAGGACAAAAACGCACCCACAAAAATAACACGCTGGGCCACAGAGCCACACACAGCCAGGCAGAGAAAAGTGCACCTATACGTGAGACGAGGAGTGGCAAAAATGAAATTAGACAAGGTAAGAAAACAGACGGCCGAGGGGCACAAGCTCTCCTTCTTCACTTCTCTCTCCTTCCTCTTCCCAGTTCCTTGCTCGTTCGTAGCATAAGCGCTAACAGATGGCTGCAGCCTTTTGATGTAAATGTGGGCTAATTACTCTGCTGTCATTAAGACAGGAAACAGGGCCCCCAGCCACCCGAGAGGACATTACAGGTATACCTGACAGCCTGAACATTTAGAGAACATCTATCTATCTATCTATCTATCGTGAACACAGCAAGTGTAAACACTGAAAACATCTTTTAAGTGAAACTGAAAATTGCCACAACATATTTATAAAGATTATCAGACTCGGTCTGTGTGTTTTATCCTTAAACCATCGAGTCTGGAATAATGGTTTGCTGTTTGGTGTATAATGAGCTGCTGGAGCGTGGAGTAGATGTATTTTTGAACAGGTGCCCCACGACTGAAACAATCCTGTCCCTGTTGCACTGGGAGCCACCCAGTTACACACGAACCACAACTGACCAAACACGCAGACCACAAGCTTCTTCCACTGTGATAGGAAACACATGTGATACTCAGGGTGGCGATCACACTGTAAAAATGACTCGTGCAGCTAAAACTGCAACAAGCTCCTGCATGGTTTCAACTGCTGCAATTCCCCAGAGTCACCACTAGATGGAGCCGAAAGAGACTTAACTAACTGTGACATGAGCACAGTGAGGCCTGTTGAAGTCCCACATGTCACACCCACACACATATGTGTTTACATGTACACACTCGGTGCAAACAGACACACTCACAGGAGTGTGAGATAAACTGCGCTTGTGCGTATCGACAAAGTAACTGCTAACAGGAGTCGGTACACTCTGCTAACGAGCAGCTTCATTGACTTAGCAGAAAACACAAAGCAGCTGGACACGCAGATTAAACTCTGAATGCACATAACGTCAGAAAGAGGATTACTGGGGAGGAAAGCATGCGCAGAGACGGAATAAAGCTCGCTGTGTTCCTCATAAAGAGACCTTAAAAAACTCCAAAAATATTAAACATTAGGAAGAAGCGACTCGTAGTGACACGCGTCCGATCCATCCACTCATTCTGTACAAGAGCTTCTTGGATTAGAGTTTATCGTGACGTACAACGACTCAAAGGACGCTCTGGGTACGTTTAAAAAGTTTAAAACATCAAAATAAAGAATAAAAGAAATAAAGACAAAATTATGGGGGATAGACTTTGGATAAATAGCACAGTAGCTTTGTTTGTTGAAACGGGTTCACCAGGTGACTGAGTTCACTTGCTTCCCTCTCCACTGCTTTGTGCCTAAGATTATTTGTGTGTGTGTGCCTGTGTGTGTGCTTGTGTGTGCCTGTGTGTGTGCATGCCCTTTGTATTTCTGGTGCAGCTGTGCCAAATACCAGACACACACTCCAGCTGACACTATGACCTCTCACCTCTCACCTTTACACAACTACAACGTTGTCAGACACAAAGAGCAAGAAAAGTGCTATATTGACAATGGATTAACACACACACACACACACACACACACACACACACACGTACACGTACACAGATAAGCACTTTAGAGTCGCTCACATAAGAAAATTCTTTAAAAAATTAAAACTACTTTCAAAAACTGTCTCATAAAAGTCGTTCACCAGCTGTGTCTCCATCCAGCCTGCTGACCACAGAGGCTTGCAGCTCAGGCTCCAGGTTATAATTTCCAACATGCTGCTCTATAGTTATGATTTATTTATAATGCCTGTGTATACAGACAGAAAATCCATTATGAGAAACCGTGCCGTAGAAAGTTATTTGAATTGACATGATTTATTCGGTGTAAGTCGAGGCTTTGATTAGTCAGTGTGTGGCTGTTTGCAACATAAATGTTACACCATGTGACACAATCTGTAACTGAAAGAGAGAAAACTAAAGCAGGACTCGCCTTTGTATCACACGGATGTCAGTAAATCTTCCCTGAAAATTTTAGACCAAACAAAATAGAAGAATAGAAGTAGGAGGTAACACACATGGATTAAGAATATAATAATTCAATATGAACAATTAATTCCCTTAAAACATAAAAGTTATTGCCATTCATCCTACTCTGATCCAGAAAGCAAGTCGAGTTTGTGAAGTTATTTGAAGTAGAAGATGATAATGTTATTTTAATATGCGTATCTGCCACTGTACCAGGACATATATGAAAGAAAATAAGAAAAACTTTTGTTGTCACGCCCCTCTGCAGCCCCTGATCTCCTCAATGTGTTCAGCTGGTAATAATTGGCCACGCCTACTCAGGTGTGAATAAAAGCATACCTGAGGCAAGCTTCCCAGGTTGGCTTGCCCCAGGCTGGCTGAACTGGCACCAGCCAGTTCAGCCAGCCTGCTGTGCCATTTTAAGATAAAACCTCTTCTCACTAACACTCCATGTCGTAACATTTGTACTAAACGGTCTTATTTTAAAAGGCGTCTCTTTTGCTTTCTTTGCTTATCCTGTAATCTCCGATGGTCCTTTAAAGTCAGCGCTCAGTGAGTTTCAACTGTACTGTAAGTCCAATCATTCCTTTGAGAAAACAAACAAAGCATCTCTTTGTCTTTATATTTAATCTCATATGCTTTGTTTTCAGCTTTTAATACCTGCCTCTAAGTTTAGAGTATCTGCACTAATGAATCACAGCCTCCGTGTGGTTTATAAGTAACTGCAGGGCAGTGCCAACATTTACGGCAGCTCCCCGTGTGCCATTATGTGGTCTGTGCCAGTCTGCGTGTGCGTCCCCGATGATGCCAACGTGTATCATGCAGAGTCTTGTGTGGTTTCAAAGCTGCAGGCCGCAGTCTCGGTTTGGATCTGAGGGTGGCTACTGACTCCACAAGGCCTACCCGGGACCAGAAGGCCCCGGAGCAGGAGGCAATCACGAGTGAGTCCCTGTAACTTACTATCACATGGAGCAGACAGAGAGCAAAGGCACAAATTAGACACCAGTCTTAAGACGGTTGGTGCCCCTGTGCTGAATGAGAGGCCTTCACAGCTGAGCTCTGGATGTTCTTCACAAGTCCGAACAGTGCACATCACAATCTGCACTTTTAACTGAAGAGCACTCGCTACACTGAACACTTTTATAACAGAGAAAGAAAAATGAGCATCAGTGCCAGTTTATGTGGGTTCACGTAATTCTCTCCTTATAAAAGCTGTTTGTAGACTCCACACATAAACTGGATCCTTTCACAGAGAGACCTTCTGAAAACTGCTACTGCACATTACCCACAATCTATATTTTACCATTTAAATGCCGTAAACTAACACAGATCTGAAATGATCCACAGTAGAGATAATATATTTACCATAAATCAAACACTTTAAGTAAGAATGAACCAGACAAAGAGGCGATAAGAAAGAGAGGAATGGGAGCAGTAAGCAGTTGGAAATCCCCTAACACACACACACACACACACACACACTCATCATGTATTCTGTGGCAACAATTTAGCTGCAGGAACACATGTGAGGCGGCGGCGGGCAAACACCACTGCAGGGGGAATGCGTGAGAACTTTGACTCGTTGTAAAGTTGTGTTGACATTCCTACTCATGCAGGAAGATTATTCCTTCAGGACTGCAACATTTAAAACATTCAACCCTCAGAACTCCAAGAAAGAAGGAGATAAAGTCCGAAGACACCTCTGTAAATCTGAAAACATCGACTCTGAATACTAGAAATTCTGTCGTTATTACAGAATTAAGATCTAACTCTAACTTTCCCTGTTTTCCACACAATACACGCTGGGATAAACTCCATAAATGCCGTTCCACCTGTGAGCTCAATAAAGACAAACAGATTTAGAGACAGGATTAAGTGGGACAGCTGGTGGTTACTGCATTAAGAAAATGTAAAGCCCCAAAAACCTTCAAAGTGCTTTTCTGTCATCGTTCATGCTTCAGGGTAGCATTTTCCAGTGAAGTCTAAAAACATAACTGGTTAAAGCCACAATTTAAAACTATTTTCAAATGCATAGACAGCATTGATGTCTGGAAAAAAGATGTACATTAACATTACATGTAAAATCACACAGCTGCTCTCCATACCCTCCCACATCAACTTCCTTGAAGCAGCAAAATAACAGTGACTAGGAATAGCATCCTATACAGACAGCCTGTCATTATAAAGTTGGCACGCTCTCACGCCGTTCTTGCACATCTTCTGCTCAAACAGAATGTCTCCCAGGAACGACTATCCCCACGCACAAACCGCTAAATCATCACCTATAAAACTGTGGAAACGAGACCAACTATCTTCAGCTCGCTCCAGTCTGCAGCGCTAATGTGGTTTTGTCTGAGAAAGGATTTCACAAGTTCACCGTCTGAGGGGATGTCGTGGGTTAGAAATGAGGCCTGAGAGTGCACTGAGTGCTTTGACGTATGCATGCTTTAATCTTGTGGGTCTAGACTGAGAGAGTAGGTCAGCGTGTCACACATTTTGCTACAATACTGGATTCAATAACGCATCAATCCAAGAGTGAGGACAACCTGTGGAGGCTCGAATCCAGGAAACACAGGAAGTGTTAAAGATGAAAAGGAAACCGTGCATGTGTAGGCTGCGCTGTGATATCTGTGTCAGTGTTCAGCTTCCACTTTGTTAATAGTTTTTGAACTGCTGGGTATTAGATGGCATTCTGACAGGCATTAAGAACATGGGCTGTGTTTGCCCTGAACTGTGCATTTCAGGCAACCTGCTCTCACACGTCGTGTTCTACCACCAAAGACACTTTACATTACATATGGTTAGGTTTAGATTTAAGCACTGGTGGAGATTTATTCATCCCAAAAGTAGACATGGAATGAGAGGGCGCATGAGAACTGCCTGCAAGGCTCAACTTAGGGCACAAGTCAGCTGAAAGTTTAATGTTTTACAAAGTCTCTGAGAAAAAACTTACGGAGCCCCGCAGGGGACATGGGAGAAAAAAAATTAAGACGGACTTTTGCGAGATCTCGCAAAACAAACTCGGGATCTCGCAAAAGTTTTGCGAGATTTCGCAAAAGTTTTAGCCGCATTCTTCGGAGGCCACCAGCTCGAAGCCGACCGGGAGGCAGTGTTGCCAACTTAGCGACTTTGTCGCTATATTTAGCGAGTTTTCAGACCCCCTAGCGACATTTTTTCTAGAAAAAGTCGCTAAAAAAAAGACGTGAAAGCGCATATCGCTTTTACTCTCAACAAGCAGCGGGTGCTGTAACGCAGTCAGTTCTTCTTTTACTCTTATGCTGTTTTGTGGATCAGGTTTAAAACTACTTATAAACACACACACACAAAGTAACTCCACCAGAGTGCCTATTTCGGGTCACTTTTGCCGGTTCAAGCCCGGATTAAGGAGCAGGGTTGGAATTGTGACATTAAAAAAACAATAATTGCTAAAAGAAATTTAATTTGTAGTTCTAAATAAACTCTAAATGCATTTAGGACGTTTTTTGCTCACTTTATGTCTCGTCCACGATGTTATTTCTCTCTCCAGCAGCGTAGGTTACAATTACATTAGCATGACCAATTATGCAAATTAGGTGATGACGTCATTCAGCGACTTCTAGCGACTTTTACGACAACCAATAGCGATTTTCCTTACTGAGGAGTTGGCAACACTGCCGGGAGGTCGAGGCACGATGTGCCGGGTGTTCCTCCCGCTGTAGTAGGTCTCAACCTCCCGTTAGCTTCGAGCTAGTGGGTGTCAGATCTCCGAAAACGTCGGAGCTCTTTTGCAAATATGTGATGTCTTGTAAACCGAGCAGGTATCTGACGTTTACACAACTACATTCACACCTCAAAATATCTTAAAAGTGTATTTTGTGACCCAGAAAGAGTAATATTACAACTAAGTAGCTGCCGCCATTGTTGGAATTCAACTTTTGCGAGATCCCGAGTTTGTTTTGCGAGATCTCGCAAAAGTCCGTCTTAATTTTTTTTTCTCCCATGTCCCCTGCGGGGCTCCGTAAAAACTAAACCAGATATTGTAACTGCAAGTTTTTCCCCACTGTGGTTAGACAGAGCTCGTTATCTCATCTTTAAAGTGATGGCTGTTGGATGTAAAATGTAGATATTTGATGGGGGAAGGGTCCTGATGTCCAAGTGTAAAAAATCTGAGAAAAAATGGAAAAGTGTGCAAAAAACAGAGGAAAGAGGATAGATGTGTGACATCAGGGGCCCAGGGGAACATGATGACAGGGCAGGGGAAAACCAAGGGCACGGGGTTAATGCTGCTAAACTGAGTCACGTGCGGCTGAAATACCACACACTTCCATTCAATCACAAGAATGAGCTGTCAGGCTCCTGCGCCACCGCCACATATAGTGGCTCTATTCACTGGCAGCGAGGGAAGGAGAGAGAGCAGAGTATGTTATGTTTAGCCTGAGTGAGACAGACTGCCCTTTGAGGAGCGGTCGCCTTTGAAACGGGGTTGAGGAACATCCATGTCAAGAAAATATTGGCCTCTGAATTTCTGCTTCTTTGAACAAAACTCTGCTTTCATGTGTTTCTGGGCGTTTTGCTCTCTGGGTGATGGCGACGTCTTCATTCTCTCAGGACACATCTGAGAGCAAACATGTGAGATTCAGACCATCTTCACCCCTCTGAATCTGCATTTCACCGCCGCAGTGTGGCGCTGTTACAGTTTACGCTGACATCTGCTGCTGAGCCACACCGCGCACGCAGAAACGCGTACACAGTCCGTGCGCGGGGCCAGTGCGAGCAGGAACCCCCACACGCGCACGCAGCACAGACCTGAGAGGTCGCGTGAGTGTTTTACTTGCGTCACGCTGACATTATCACAGAGCAGGTGATTATAAAACTTTTTTTTCTACCAGCAAACGAAACCCTGTGATTTGGTGTATACGCGCTCGCAGCCTACCCGGGCTGCTGCACACAGAGGCACATTCATGCAGATGAGGCATACGTTTCCACACCCTGAGCTGGACACAAACAGCCATAGCTTGCAGACGCACATACGCAAACACAAGTGCACAAAGCACGCACACACGCGCAGATACTGCTCGCTTTCAATTCCGAACCCCGACGACCGAGCTGTTCCGCCGCATAACAACCTATTCATGAAAAGCAAAAATGTCTCAGGCTCCCGCCTCCAAAATACACACGGGACACGGCTGGAAGGTGCAATCGCCTCTCGCAATCTGAAATTGGAAACGCGGCCAAAGAATACACCGGAGGAGGCGAGTTATACCACAGAAGCCCCCGCGATCCGTAAGCTGCTGCAACTGTGCAAACAGCCAACCTGTTAACGTCCAAAGCAACAACTGCTTCAAATTATAAAAGTTCATGAAAACACAAATAGAAAACTTTATAAATCCACTGCAGTGAAAAACTTTTTTTTAAATTATGAAAATAGTTGCAGTTTGCGCTAAAACAGCTTTTTTGTGCCACGCTTTTAAAAAAAAGTTTATTTTCAGGTGAAACTAAAAAGCATCAAATGCACGATTTTTTTTAACTAATCCAGACTATAAACGCGGATAAATGGATTCTGTTAAAAATAACTTGAGACGACTAGCGGTCTATCAAGGAACAGCAGCGCATCGGATCATTCCTTCAACAAATAATGAAGTCCACAGTTTAAAATCCCAAACTAAAATAATCCTGGAAAACCAGCCTGGTGTTGGCTGGGAATAAAGTTCACTTTGTCTTATTGAGATCCCTCAGAAATCCCTCCTCTTTGAACAACCGGAGGCAGTGATGGACGGACTGGTGCACAGGCTGAACTGGTAAACACATTCATATGGTTCCAGCTGGTAGCCCAGTGCACACTGAAGCCAATATTTAGTCAGAATAAAAGAAAAAAACAGAAACTAAAAATACTAGAATCCAACAAACCAAATGTTTTATTCGACAAAGCTCCTCAGAAACTACCAAACAGGATTTTGTACCGTCTTATCTCATGCCCCACTCCGGGTAGGGGGCACGGAAATGAGCACCATCCTGTCAGAACTATCGGAACTCTAGATAACAAGGTCAGGTTAATACAGAGCATATAGAGTTCAGATCGGAGGGAAATCACAAAGAAACTGATCAGATTAAAACAAACAAATAAAAAAAATATCTGTATGTTTCGTAACAGGAACAGATGATGACACCTGTCAGAAGTCTGAATGCAGAGAGGAAGACAGATTCCACGAATGGGAAATTAACAGCTTGTTTGAATGCATTATTTTTTAAAATGGATAAAGGCCGTTAATGGTCATAGAGAAAGACAGACATGCCCGAGAATATACGTTCTTTTTTTCCAGATTCAGAATCGGACACCTCTTTATCACCCGATCAATATTTTCCGACCAATATCAGTTCGATATCAGCAGTTAGTCGTTAGTATGGTTCAGATTTAGGCCCCAAAGAGAAACACAAGTCACAAAAGAGCGTTTTAGGAATAAGTCCTTTAAGTCCTCAAAATATAAACGTCTAAAGACGTAATTCTTGCATGCAGCAAATACCAAACAGATTTAGATATTTGGATACCGTGGGGCCCACTGATGGGGCGCTACTGCCCTCATTCTTCTGGGAATAAGTAAAGAAGCACGTCAGGTGCGCAAACGTCCCATAACGGAGAGATACAGACTCATTACGGCCACAGTTTATTCAAACAGATGGCGTTTCAGACAGAAAAAAACAGGAAACCATATTTTAAATGTTATTTAAAGAATAAAAATAACATCACCAATAAAAAGTGGAAAATCTGTCTTACCTGCTCGAACCACAGTTGTTTGGCACACGGCGAGCGCCACGGTTACCAAGGCGAAGGAGGAGAAGTCCATGCGCCATGGTCTCCGTTTCTTCCGGAAGGGACAAGCTCCAATATCCATAGTGTTGCAGTAGTTCTCCGGCCTGGGTCAGCTGTAAATGTGGGATATGGGGGAAGTTATCCTCTCACAGAAAGCCAGCCGACGAGAGGAGCCCGACTGACCCTTCTGTGAGGAAACAGACAAAAAGGCACGCCTCTGGAGACGTCTTTACCTTTCTCCGGAAACCTTCCTTAATGAGTTACCTATATTAATGCACCAAACCTAAAGACTAAAATGGGTTTGGGGTGAATAAATATATTTGATATTGAAGTTTAATCCCTAGCACTGAAGCCCCATTGACTCAGATTGGGTACGAGTACCCAAAGTGGAGAGAGCAGAGAGAGACCTGGAATCACGCTCTCTCTCCCTTCTCTCTCTTTCCCTCTCTCCTTCTTTACTTTCTCCCACGAAGAGTGAGAGCGGTTGTGTATGTGTGTGTGTGTGTGGAGAGAGAGACAGAGGGGGGGAGAGAGAGAGAATGGCAAAGGTGGAGAGGGAGGGAGAGGGCGTGCGTAATAGCGCGCCGGGCGCACATAGAAGTACGTGTACGAGGAGAGTCTGGGAGTGGAAACTGGGTCTTTTCTTATGATCGAGCTGCAAAGATGTTTCAGCTTTTCTGTGAACTCTGAGTTATTAACTCAGTGTCAGTGAAACCTTTTTGTCTTCGTCTCGATTCCCTCTCAAAAGCCCAAATTACTGAGATGAGTATTTATCTTTGCCACGTCCTGCTTTCTGCGTCTGTACCTGCGACAGGTAAATGCAGGCTTTGTAGAGCAAGCAGGGCTGTTCAGGTAAACTGAGGATGAGACGGCTGCTGTGCAGAGTAGCTGAATGAACGTTGAGTCAGCCAATCAGACCTCTGTCCGCGCCACTAGCCACGCCCCCTCGGCTAAATCCTCGAAGTTCTACCCTTATTCTGATTGGTCAGCCCCACGTGGCCTTGTTTTGCAGGTGTTGGATGGCGATGGAGAGATGAGAATATTATCTTTCATTTATTGTGTAAAGAGCTTTCACCAACTTGAGATTTGAAATAAAATATTTGAGAAGTTTGGAGACAAAGTTAGAGAGACAAGACTGAGATATGTGCACAGGAGGGAAACACTGGGCATAGGATGTTGAAAATGGAGCTGCCATGCAGGAGGAGAGGAGGAAGATATAAGAGAAGATTCATGGACGTAGTGAAGAAGGACATGCAGAGTGTAGGTGTGACAGAGGAGGATGTAAGGGGGAGGGCTGAGGTGAGGGAAGATCATCCACAGTGGCGACCGCTAAAGGAGCAGCAGAAAGAAGAAAATGAAATATCTGACTGAAGAGTATGATGAAGCCTGATGCTTAAAAGGAAAAAAAAAAGTTTGCATGCAAGAAAACATGCAGAGACTCCAAAGTCTCAAGACATAAACCCAAAAAACGAATTTAGTCCTGGAAGAATTCTGAGTTATGCCTCAGAGAGACTTGAAGAACGTAAACCTGATGGTTTTACACTCATCCATTTATTTAACAGCACAAATGTCCAATGAGGATCCATTAATTCCCATCCAGATTTCAGTCAGTCAGGACTCCACCTCTATCTGTCTGCCCTGCATGTGCATCTTGCAGTAGATGGCACCATGTGATGGCAGCCTTTCTTCCTCAGATTCGATTCAAGCTCAAGAATGACTCACTTTCCCTCCTTTCCCGCGTGGTCCAGACGAGGATGGAAAGAACTAATGTACATTTCCAGCCTTTTAATATTTGTAAATAATGTATGTCTGATTATCGCAGATTTTGACCTTAACTGTGCAAAAAGCTGATGTGGTTTAGGATGATTTAAGAGTCACCACAGGACATTTAAATACCAAAGTTAACACTGTTTGAGTGAATCTTGTGTACAAGTACAAGAGTAAGTAGCTACCCTCCTAACAATATCATGCAAAGAAGAAAATAACCGGCATGTTTTTAACGGCTAAGGAATGCTGCCTTAAGACATAATGAACTCTTTGCCAACAAAACCACAACCTGTCATCTCCAAAATTACCAGAGATGAGTCAAGAGCAACTGAACATCATAAATTTTAAAAAATTGTAGCACAAAGACACTGAAGTAGATATTTTACAGTATCTAACAGGTGTTTATGACGTCCCGTGCTGCTGTGAAAAGTGCTCGAGCACTTCTCACATTTCAAATTTAAAACCTAAAGTAATAAATATGTGTTCAGACACCTTTTTTTTTTTTTTTACATGCACGGGGTTGAAATCGTCTCTTTAACAAACACAAACCCTGTTAAGCAGTAATATCAAACACACATTCCTTTCATATAAAATCAAAGCTGCTTTCATTGGCCTACATGTCCTATACGTATATTTCAAAGCTGCCTGTGTGCCCTGCTGTAAACGCTCCACACAGCCCATGCTTACTCACGTTCTTTGAATGCAGACTTCACATCCAAAAAGCAGTAATCAACTGTAATTATCTCTTAATTATCCATACCGCTCGCTCTTTCTCACCACCTTTCATTTCTTCTCTCCTGTTTCTGTGTGATTCTCTGAGGGCAAAACAGGGGTGTGTTTGCATTCTCTGCTAAATCCCAGATAACTGGCCTCACCACCAACTGTTCAAAGGGCCTGGTGGTAATGGCAGTACACAAAGGAAAAATAGGGTATAAGTTATTTACTTAACATGCAAACAAAACAATTTTTCATCACCACAATGTCGTAATTCTTTTTGATGTTCTGCTAATGTTAAACCTCACAGCTCAGGTGACTTTCAGTCAGTTTGATATGATGTCACGTGTGTTGACAAATGAATGATAAAGGTTTTCCTTTATTAAATACTCGTACTTCCAATCACAAGGTGACCTACTGCCCGCTGTTTTAATATTGCATGTTTATATTTAAATGCAGAAAAAGAGGAAGTGTGAGCAGATCCATTCCTAAATTACAGGAAAATTATATCATGAAATCGTCAGGCATGTATCAAAAGTCTGTTTTGGGACTCCACTTCCTAAACTGGAGCTAAATGGCGTGCAGACTTTTTCCCTTTCCCCTGAGTTTTTTACTAAAATACTTTAGTAGCGAGCAGCATGGCCCAAACTGCATGACAATATCTGCGTTATTTATTTGAAAACACTGTAAGTCTGACCCGACTGAAGAAAAATGAGATTCAGGTATTTCTTACAGTGCAGATAAGAAGTGGACTATGACAGCAGACTAAACATAAGCATGCTACGAGTGTACATTAAAAACTAAATATTTATGTCAGTGTGGCAACTTTGCTGAGTGTGAGGGTGATGTCTGGAAGCAAAGGAATTTCCCAGGAAGTATCTGTGGCCCTAACACCATAAACCATTGCTGTAACATTAAAAGGTGAATGCGGATTCGGGTCGTGAAAAACAAGTTGTAAAAATGTTTTTTTACCACAACTTTTATAAATAAAGTTAGCATGTAAAAGCACAACCAATCACATTCCAGCAGCCTATGAGCTGCATGAGAGCGCTGCAGAATATGAAAGTGTTGAAAGAAAGAAAGAAAGAAAGAAAGAAAGAGTTGCACAACTTTTTTAAAATTTAATAAAGTTATTAAAAACGCTTTAGCTAACACAACGTGCACACGGTTCAAAATGTTAAGTTGACAAAACTTTTTTTTTTTTTAAATTCAAACTTCTATCTTGTTTCCACTTTTTACTTCTATCAGGTCAAGTTGGTCCAACTTTTCTTCAAGTTGAAAAACTGAGGCTTCACATATTTTTACAGTTGGTGGGTAAACTTCATGCTTGTGTTTGGGGCACATTAATACTAGAAAGTGTCAGTTTAATCTGTTACATGTTTCATATTTTATACTGATCATTTATAGAAGAGCAAACATCACCCAGAAAATGTGCTGAGCAGTCAAACCCTCCTCAAAACATCTCACAATTCAGACTGACATCATTTACAGAACACATTAAATATGTAGAATCGATAAGAAGGGAAAACACGGGGCTCATGTTAACAGTCTGATATCCACGTGTTGCTAAAGCACCTGAATTAATGTTAACATCATGTGACATTATAATCACTCAGCGCCGAGAATACATTTTTAAGAACATTTATTCCTAAAAGTCTCAACTGAGTTCCAAGAGGTTTTTTGGACAATAAAAAATGCAGTTTAGCTTTAATCAAGTTTTTTTCAGTGAGTTTAAATTAATAATAATAATGGATTGCATTTATATAGCGCTTTTCGGGACCCCTCAAAGCGCTTTACAATTCACTATTCATTCACTCTCACATTCACACACTGGTGGAGGCAGCTACAGTTGTAGCCACAGCTGCCCTGGGGCAGACTGACAGAGGCGAGGCTGCCATATGGCGCCATCGGCCCCTCTGGCCAACACCAGTAGGCGGTAGGTGTCTTGCCCAAGGACACAACGACCGAGGCTGTCCGAGCCGGGGCTCGAACCGGAAACCTTCCGATTACAAGACGAACACCCAACTCTTGAGCCATGATCGCCCTATTAACTGTTTATAGGTTTTATTCTTGATTTATAACTTCAAGGCAACCATACTTCAGGGTCATCACCAGTGACAGCTGACACTGCAGTACAAAAACTCTGAGGGTGGATGCTGCCACAGTTTCTGTAGCAGTGGTTATATATCATGGACAACACTGAATTTGTCTTATTTAGTTAGCACTGTTGCCGCACAGCAAAAAGGTCCTGAGTTCAATTCCACCATCAGGCCGGGGTCTTTCTGTGTGGAGTTTGCATGTTCTCCCCGTGTTTGTGTGGGTTCCCTCCGGGTACTCCGGCTTCCTCCCACCGTCCAAAGACATGCAGCTTGTGGGGATAGGTTAATTGGATAATCCAAATTGTCACTAGGTGTGAATGTGCGAATGAATGTGAGTGCGAATGGTTGTCTGTCCCTGTGTGTTGGCCCTGCGACAGACTGGCGACCTGTCCAGGGTGTACCCCGCCTCTCGCCCTATGACAATTGGGATAGGCTCCAGCGCCCCCCGCGACCCTGCAAAGGATAAGCGGAAGCGAATGGATGGATGGATGGATGGGTTTAAACAATGATTAACTGCACCACCTACATTTGAAGAACATGTTCTAGCAACGGGACTCTCCCTGGCTCAGATTAGGCCTTTGTTCTTCATTCAGTGAATCCTGGGCGACTTTATGTGACATAAATCTCTGCATCCTCTTGTTATTTCTGATCATTTAGTAATATTTATTACATTTGAGTTAAAGAACAAGACCCCGAGATACTTGAACTCCTCCACTTGGGGCAGGACCTCATCCCCGACCCGGAGTGGGCACTCCACCCTTTTCCAGCTGAGAACCATGGCCTCAGATTTGGAGGTGCTGATCCTCATTCCCGCTGCTTCACACTCGGCTGCGAACCGTTCCAGTGCGAGCTGGAGGCCCTCACCCGATGAAGCCAACAGAACCAAACTGTTCTTTGCGTCACTTCTTTGTCGTGCATTTTTTGGTCACTC
This sequence comes from Neolamprologus multifasciatus, assembly GCF_963576455.1. Lineage (NCBI taxonomy): Eukaryota > Metazoa > Chordata > Actinopteri > Cichliformes > Cichlidae > Neolamprologus > Neolamprologus multifasciatus. The sequence continues at coordinate 5,846,855 of NC_140459.1, read as the reverse complement.
ATTGCCGTTGCTGCTTTTTACTTCCCCAAAACCCCGGTTTCTACCGGTTGATCTACGTCACTACCCTCACCTATGGCCACGAGCTGTGGGTAGTGACCGAAAGAACGAGATCGCGGATACAAGCGGCGGAAATGAGCTTCCTCCGAAGGGTGGCTGGCCTCTCCCTTAGAGATAGGGTGAGAAGTTCGGCCATCCGGGAGGGGCTCAGAGTAGAGCCGCTGCTGCTCCACATCGAAAGGAGCCAGCTGAGGTGGTTCGGGCATCTGACAAGGATGCCTCCTGGGCGCCTCCTGGGGTGTTCCAGGCATGTCCCACCGGGAGGAGGCCCCGGGGCAGACCCAGGACACGCTGGAGAGATTATATCTCTCGGCTGGCCTGGGAACGCCTTGGTGTTCCCCCGGATAAGCTGGAGGAGGTGGCTGGGGAGAGGGAGGTCTGGGCCTCTTTGCTTAGGCTGCTGCCCCTGCGACCCGGCCGGATAAAGCGGATGAAGATGGATGGATGATTGGATGGAGTTAAAGAACATAACTAATTTAAAATCACAGTTCTGGTGATTTACTTTTGGCTCTGGCTTAAAATTCTTCTGAGGGCATCAAACTCGTTCAGTGATGAAAAAACCCTGATACTAAATTTCCCGTGAAGAGAAAAAGGACACGCTTTAAGTACCGTGTCCGTGTTTGAGCCTGTGTGCAGCAGTAATGACTGCTAAAAGAAGAAAGCGCACTGCCCTCTCATAAGAAACTACAGGGGTGAGCTCTGATGAGAAGGGCCGGCCATTCTGTGATCACTCAGCGAAACCATCAATAAGCCTGCTGCATCCATCAATTATCCATCAAGAATCATGAGGAAAATGGGCCCGGGCACTTTTAGACCTAAATATTATTACATGAAAACCAAGGAAAATATAGCTTTCCATGTTCACAGATGCAGAAGAAGAACATGAAAGTTTTCTTTGTTGGAATAAAAGTGGAGGTCAGCTGCAAGGCTGAAAAATCAGAAAGAGTTGAGCACAAAATATTAGTAAATTTAATGCATTTAAATGGCATCTAAATACCATACACTCAAAAGTTACTCTATCATCTACAGTCCAGCTTTACTGAGCTGTTATTTTCTCTGTAAGAGTATTTGTACTAAATCAGAAAGTCCAGGAAACGCTCCCTCAGTGCGGCCGCGCTGGGTTTTATTTTGGCTTTCTAGACACACTGGATCGAGTGTTTTTGAGGACAGACTGTTTGTTTCTGGCTTCCTTGTGCTCTGAAAGTAGATGCCACGGGCCGTAAAAAGAGACACCCCAAGAGACATCTGTGGTATGTGTTTGCTTTTAACTGTACATACAGCTTTGATTCACTTAACCTAAAGCATTCAAGTGGAGAGCTTTTGTTGTATTCATGGCTGAATCACAGACAGAAGACAGAGTGGTGTTCTTGTTTGTTGCCCTTTGTGTTGCTTTTTGTTGCCAGTTTTCTCATTTTAAGAACAAAAGTTTCTATTCTCATCCGCACAGGATATAACAACGTTTACTTACAACCAGAGATGGGCAGTAACGCGTTACTTGTAATGCGTTACTGTAATCTGATTACTTTTTTCGGGTAACGAGTAAAGTAAGGGATTACTATTGCAAAAACGGTAATTAGATTACCGTTACTTTCCCGTAGGAACGATGCGTTACTGCGTTACTAAAACCGTGATTTTTTTGCGAGAATGTCTCATGACAGTGACGTAAGCGAGTGCGACGTTCGTGACAACAGCTGTGTGCAGATCAACAATGGATCATATATCGAGTGCAGAGAGAGTATGAGCGTGCAGCGTTTAAAGCGTGGAAGTACTGACCTTACTTTGAGTTTGATTCCATAAAAAGTGACAAAAACATTAGTGTCCGTTGTGCGTGGGAAGAAAACTTCTTTTTACAGCGGAAAAAAACCCCTAAACTTCCGAGCAAGCACCGAGAAACTCGCGGATTCTTCCACTGACCGCTGCGGCACACCTGCACCAGGGTAAACCTCCGCCTACCCTACTCCTGCTTTACAGGTGAAAATAGAGCAACAGGACCGCTAGTCTTTGACTTTATTTATTTTCTGCTGTGTTTTACTTGCATCTGTTTGAAAGACTGAGTGTAAACACACAAAAAATATATTTTATGTGCTGGAATGTGCAGAAAATAGGTTTAAATGTTAAACTAATTTATTCAAGTCAGAGAATGGTGCATATAATTTAATGTTTGCTTGATTCATAAAGTTAAAAGATTAAAACTAATAAAACAAGTTTTAAAAAGAGACTTTTCCATTTGATTACATTTTGTATGATGGATTATGCAGAAAAAGTAGAATTGGGCTGAAAGATCTATCACTTTATCACCTATTCAGGGTGTAAATCGTGTTTTTAAAAAGTAACTAAGTAACTAAGTAATTAATTACTTTTGAAAATAAGTAATCAGTAAAGTAACGGGATTACTTTTTTTGGGGAAGCAATCAGTAATTAGTTACTGATTACTTTTTTTAAGTAACTTGACCAACACTGCTTACAACAATAACTGAGTCGGTTGGGTTAATGTTGAAGAATTAAACACAGATCCCAAATGTGGAAATTTGTAATACGACGAGGAACAGAAATGTAACAGATTAAAAACAGCAAAATATGGTCTTACATGTTCATTTGGAAGTTAAGCTATAATAGTTTTGTTAACCACTGAACATGTACGCTGTATTCTGACATCCAAACCAAAGACCGCATGTATCTGCAACTAAATGCAGGTGCTTGAGCAGGTGCTTAGGCTTACAGAGGCACTGTGCACCTCTGCAGGTGAGCTTTGGATTTAAAGAGTAAACTGGAGGAAACACTAAAACCAGGACAACAGCAGGAAATTAAAGAAGTTTAGTGTTTAGTTACATTTCTTTACACAGATCAGCATAATGTGGCTTTAGTTGGTAGGCGGTGTTGCCGTCACCTTGTGAGAGTTTGTCTGTATGTGTGTCAGCATGGAAAAATGTTGTCCTGGAGACACCTGGAGTTGCGGAAACTACCACGAAGGTGGTTTTGAGTACTTTGGCCAGTGTCTGTGGATAGATTTTGTCATGGCAACAGAAACTGTCCAAATGAGGCTCTGAAACTTCACAGGTGCGTCGCTGAGATACAATTGAAGTCGAGGTCAGTGAAAGGTGTGTGCAGACAACTTACTGAGTTTGCAGTTGGTCTGATATCATCACAAAGTCGTCTCTAGTTGTCTAGACTAACTACCCGTCCAGTCAGAGCCTGGGCTGCTGGACATTTGAATCACTGGCCAGCACGACCACAGAGTTTTATGATGAAAGTAGTGTGATGTGAACTACAGGGTGACAGCAAGACTGACGGCCTCAGACATTCGGTCACCGCGAGTGGAACGCGGGTGGTGTTGCCCCGTCTTGTTATGTGGTGCACGAAGCAGCCAGTTTACCCGCGTAGGAGTAAATTTCTATTTACAAGGCAAAATAAATGTAATAATGTGCGTGTATATGTTCACAACTAGACATTTGATTTGTGGGTTCACCATCAAAATTATAATCAACGCATTTTATCTTTTACTTTATTGTGGCAGCTCAATAACATCTCATTATTTTGTTGCTTTTAGAGCATGAAAAATTGCAAAATTTGGGTTTTAAAACGTCTTGTTCAGTTTTAGTATACGGTGTGTTTTATCCAGCGTGACCACACCCTTTACCAAGTACAGCAGAAGCGAGCGTTCCCTGGCAGAAGCACAGTCCGCACAATCTGCTAAGCATCCATGTTATGGAATGACCACAAATTCCAAGAACTAGGAAAACACGTATTCCTTCAGTCGCAGCATGACTTCACCATCCTCAAACAGACTTATGGCAAATCCCCGTGACCACTTTAACAAGAGGTGAGGCTGCGAAAATACCCTGACATCCAAAGGCAGGTGCTTACAACGTTCTGTCCAGGAAAAAGGGAATAACCTGTGAGGCAGGTCAGTGCAAACCTGTAATTATCAATTAAGCTTCAATGTCAGCTGAGCAGGGATTAATGAAGCCTTCTAATTTTCCAGACAGAAATTCAAGGGTTTTAAGAGCCCAGAGGCCACAAGGTTTCCCTGAGGGTGCGCTCCATCAGATGCGGCCACCCACTGAACAGATTTCTCACAATTCAACCAATCAGACAGCAGAAAAGTCTTTGCTGGCTGTAATGCTGGTATACAGCTGATAAAGCCACATGGTGTGGCAACATCTGAGTCAAGACAAGCAAGGGAGACTTCAAGGATAAATGAAACCGAGACAGGGAAGTCTGCAGAGATGGCATTAGCTCAGGAGATGGACTCAGCAAGTGGCTGTGGGCAGCTCGCCCTCTCTCTCGCTCTGCCATTTCCAAAAGGAGAACCTTGTAATTACAATAAAGCGACCATATTATATTGCTGACTTCCTTGAAAAGTCTGTATTTTACTGGGCAGGGCTGCAAATGCACACACACCCTGCTGGCCACAACACACTGAAATAGATCAGAGCAGGGGCTCGCTGGGAGGAAAGAGTAAGGGAGTGGACTGATACTCTCGGCACCAACAGTGGCTCCAAAGAGTGAGCGAGTGAGTGTGTTTGTGTGTTGAATACACTCCACTCGTCTTACTAAAACAGTATGAAGGTGTGCTGAGTCAGGTATGTAAAAAAGGGAAAAAAAGGAGGAAATTTATTTGGAGAATGGCTCAGTGATTTCGAATCTGGCCACCAAACACACCCAGCTAACCGCATACCTCGAAATAGGCAGGGGGAGGAGGAGGAGGGAGGACAACGAGGGGTGACGGTGGGGCAGAACGAGGGAGAAGGAGGTACAGCGAGGGTGCACACAAGTGGGTGTGTTTTTCTCTGTGGGGTGAGTGTTTGCGTGCCAGCTGATGCATAACAGAGCACATATGTGTGCGACACACAGGGACGGTTTATATATGAGCACGCTGTATATTTATAAAGTACACACGTCCTTTGATGATATTCGATACACTGAACAGTAAAGAAAATAAAAAATACAAAAGGCGTGTGTGTGCCTTTCTAAGCATTTCTATTCCATTACTTTCTTTCAACACTTAGCAATTCTTTTCTGGGAGTTTGAAGGCAGCTTCTTTGGCCTTTGACGTTAAATATAGCAAGAGGAGAACTCCAGGATTTGGTCAATTTAGCACAATTACTCACTGTTAGAAGGTAATTTGCCCAGGTGGTGCATAATAGTTGTGCTAATAAAAGGCAACTGAAAGAACTGTGGCTATAGCATGAACAAGAAGGAGAAGGTATGCTATACTGAGCCATAAAATTATATATTTGAGCAGCCGGTTTCACCTGAGGAATATTAAATTGTCAGGAGCTGAAAGTCAGCCCACGACAAGCCTTACTGTGCTTCACAGGGGCCACAGATCCACATCTAACCACAGAAAAACGTGCACATTAGTAGCAGCAATTCATTTTTTCTCTCATAAATGCCAATGAATATTGCCTAAGCCTCAAATAACCACATCTAGATTTGCATCTAAATACCAAAATCCCTGAAATGAAACAGAGCCAGAGATGGTGGCGAGCGATAGGACTCACATGAAGGCTTGAGGAAACTAGCGCCTGGGAGGGGACGTTAGGGCCGTGGAAAGGTACAGGCAGGAAAGAAAGTCACAGCAATGAATAGAGAGGGAGAGCTGGTGGTGAGGGGCACACAGGCATGCAGAGGGTGAGAGGCAATGAATGAGGGCCATTGATAAAGAGGGAAAGCGCGGACAAGGGTGAGGGGAGGGAGAAAGAGAGGGAGGGAGGAGGGATCAAAAGGTATTTACACATCGAGATTCCAGAATAAAACTGAGGAGGGAGAAGGTGGCTGCACGGATGCATCTGACCTACTGACTAAAACGCTGGGTGGAACCTCGGCGACTTTGACACAGCAACATTTTTGTGTCGCTAAAGCTGCACGTTTTTCCACAAATGAAGTCACCTCAGCAGCCGGCGGACAGAAGCCTTCAGTGAAGTTTAGAGAAGAGTTTCCCTCAGAAGGAGAGCACAAAGGTGACCTCAGTCCTAAAGTGCTAGTTCCCATGAAAACACAAATAATCCTTCGGTGTGGTCATGGTTATACTGAGCACAAATACAATTACATATTTTATGAAGGTGGTGGATATGTAGTGCCTCTCCAGGAGACTTTCAGATGCACCAAACTGCATTTTCTGTGTTTTTTCCCACTAAAGTAAAACCTGTTTCCAAAAAGAGTTAGAGCTTTGTGCTGGATTTAAATATAATCATAATGCAACTTTTTAAAAAAAATTATAAACCTTTTAAATGTTAAACGTTTTATGGTTATTTTGAGTTTGATGCTTAGGACAGCAGGTTTACCTCCATGTTTACCTCCTTTGGTAACTGAGGAGAGTAGATGCGGTAGTTGTAAAGTTTCCCTGTTTTTCCACAATGAGCTAAATGTTCATAAAGTATTTTACAAAGTGGAGAATCCTTTTCCATGTTTACTTTAAAGCTAAAAACAACATATCAACTTCATACATTTCTGAATAATCAGGTTGGAATATTTTCCACTATTTTCCTTCTCACATGTGACACAACAGGAAACGATCCACCTCAACATGTTTATGCAGTTATAAATGTTCTGCTTCAAACATTGTTGGAATTGCTACTGAAAATAAAAAGCTCAGGATGCTGGAAAAATGTAAATAAAATCAATGAAACAAAGGGAGAAAAATATTTTCTCATTTGAATTTTACATCTCACAGAATTTGGGATGGGAGCAACAAAAGGCTGGAAAAGTAAGTGGTGCTAAGAAACAGGTTTATGATATTTACAAATCATTGTGTTTATTTACATTTCTCACAGCATCCCAACAGCTGCGTAATTTGGTCACAAACTGGGTATAAAAAGAGCATCGTATAGAGGCAGAGTTTCTAAGAAGTGAAAATGGGAAGAATTTAATCAACAAGCAAAAAAAAAATCTGTCTACAAATTGTATTTCAGAACAATTATCCTCAAAATGAAATAGTGAAGTCTTTGAATAACTCATCATCTCTAGAACATGATATCATCAAAAGGTTTAGAGAACCGATTTAGAAATGACTGAGGAAAAGTGAAAAATTGTTCTACAGTCAGACAAACTTAAACTTCAAATGCTTTTTGAAAAACGTGGACGCTGCATCCTCCAGACCAGGGGTCTCCAACTCCAGGCCTCAAGGGCCAGTGTGCTGCAGGTTTTAGATGTGTCCTTGATCCAACACAGCTGATTCAAATGGCTAAATGACTTTAACATGTCTTGAAGTCTCCAGAGGCCTGGGCTGTATCCCAATTCAGGAACTGTTTCCCAATTCAGGGTCTGCAGCCTTAAAGTACGCAGCCTCAACGGTCCACAAGGGCCTCGTACTCAAAGACCGCTAAGGCTAGAAGTGCGAGGCTTGTGAAATGGGACGGTCTAGCCTCCGTCGCGCTGCCCAGGTTGCCTAGCAACCATGATACTGACAGTTGGAAACGTTTCATACAGCTTTGTTTGACAGAAATGAAGGAGAAAATCTTTTGTTCATTTGTTTGTTTGTTTCTACATGAGCTTTGATCATTCTCTGTAAGATTAAGCTCAGCTATTGAACAGCGTATATTTTAAAGTAAAGGCTTTAAAACCAAGTTAGTACAAACGTCACTGATGTCACATAACTTTGCCGACATGTGGCCAACAGTAATGTTTTAATGTTCTTCGTTATTAAACATTTGCACATAAATAAGTGACATAATATTCAGTACTTACTTAAAGTTTACTCTTCGGCACCCCTCATCCGCCGTTTTTTTCTGCAAAATTATCCACACCCACCGCCGCGCTGTGCATTCTGGGATATGTTGGGCCACGAAGTCTACACCGCCACGTCCTTAAAATTCAGGGAAATGAAGGACGCATTTGAGGGCCGCATTTCGAGCAGCCTTCGATTTGGGACAGCCTTCGTCGCGTCGCTGTGACGTAATCGGCCTTAAAATGCGGCCTTTAAGGCTGCAGACCCTGAATTGGGATACAGCCCTGGTAATGAACTAATGATGTGATTGAGGTGTGTTGACCCAGGGTGAGATCTAAAACCTGCAGGACACCGGCACTCGAGGCCTGGAGTTGCCCACCCCTGCTCCAGACTAAAGAGAAGGACCGATCAGGACTGTTGAGCAGCTATAATCCTCTCTCAGACAAGAATGGGATTCATTTCCCAGAAGTTCTGCAGCTGGACTCGTCTGTTCCCAGATGTTTAGAGACTGTTGTTAAAATGAAAGTGGTAGACACAAACTTCTCCAAACTTATTGGTGCCACCAAATTTCAAAATGAGTAAATAAGTATCATTTTATGAATTTTCCAAATCATTGCACTCTGCGTTCATATTTTTCACAGTTTTCCAACTTCTTTGGAATTGGGGTTGAACTCGGGGTGGTTTGGTGAGGCGGAGGTGCCTGAGTAATTTTCTAAAAACTGAGTCAAACCCATGTAGAACTCCCTAAAAAGAAAGAAAACTAAAACGACTGAATGAATATTATAAAAATTAACAGCAGTGCAAATAAACCTGTGTAGGAACCTGGTTGGTGAGGTATTACACTTCCAGCAGTACAAGCTGCAGCTCTGAGCTGCTGTCTGGCTCTACAAAGACAGGAGAGCACTTTAAAGATGAAAACAAGCTCGTCTTCTTCATTGTAAAGAATGAAAGAGGAGAAGCACCAAGAATGTGAGGCATTAGGAGTATTTGGTTGGTTGAACGATGAAGGGACAGAGGGCAGTGAAGCCCAGCTGTAACCCCTGACTAGTCAGCTGGACTCCGTGAGGTGGAGGTGAAGGTCGGCTGGGTCAGTTTGGCATTAGGTCGACACTTTGCTGAGCCTGACCCAGCTGAGCATTTCAAAGAACGATGGAGGAGCCGCAGCTGAAGCGAGGAGCTTAAAGGCTCCTTTCACACCAGCTGCTGAACTCAACTCCTCCACGAAACGCGTTAAAATATCAAGATGGCAAATGAGAGAAACAGTCACACCCTGAGTGAAAAATGGAGGACACAATAAAATTAGGTTTAAGGCATATTAAGGGATTTAGCTGCGGGTTTGGTAGCAATTACATAAAAACAACAAAAACCAAGCACAGTTAGTTCGGAAAATGAACATCATGCTGGGTCTTAGCAGGACAGCAGAGAGAAGTTTCTCACTGGTGCATCTGTCATTATTTAAACTGCACTGTACAGTTTCTACGTGACAAGTCTTCATGGTATGTATTGAAGACGAAAACCTCAGTGCATCATGGGAAGCCCCTGCAGCCAAGGCCTAGTGAAGCATAACTACAGGAGGGTTCAGGGTCACCTCATCTATAAGCCTGATCTTAAAAGTAGAGTGAGTGTCTGTCTCCTGAATCCAATCAAAGACTCTGAGTAGACATTGAAAGATAAAGTTCATTTGTTTTTCTACAATGTGGGAACCCATCAGCTAGCCTCTGGGGGAAAAGGCTAATTTTTCGGGGCCTGCAGACATCCGGGACGAGATTTTCCATTTCTGTTACAATCCTCAGTTTGTAGATGATTCTAATCTTGTGCAGTTCTGGCCAATATAATCCCTTTTTTAATCTCCACATAAATTGTTTACCTGAATGTAATGAACAGACATTTAAGCATGAGTGGTCAATAGACTAGTTGAAGTCAGTACAGCAACCAGGTCATGTTGTTATCTCGACACGAAGCTTCGATGTACATGAACATTTGTGTGTTCAAGTAAAAATAAAACATTTCCATTAAGCTTTGATTTAAAGCAGACACACCTGCATATCATTTAACTTTCATTTTGACATGTTTTGCATATGATAATTAAGTATTATATTATAGTATTATAAGTGTGATCATCGTGCTGTCGGCCCACGTTTGCAACAACCTGTGTTGCAACAACAATAAAGATAACTCGGCTCACTTTTAAAGGCACGCTCTGCAGATTTACTTAACCTGAACTTAACAGCTGCTTCCACCGACAAGTGAAGGCTCAGTCGCGCTCTCACAGAGCTCACTGACAGAGGGACTCCTCAGCCTGCCGAGGTCAACGAGGAATGCATCGAGGAGGGGGGAATGTACCACAGGGGTGTTGAAGAGTGGGTGGGGAGGCAGAGGAGGAAACCCAGAGGGGGGAAACAGAAGGGTCTTTTGTGAGACAGGAAGCTGCTGAGACCAGGGCCTTCTCTCTGGTACAGTAGACAAATCTAGGATATGAGAACGATGGCGAGAGCAAAGGTGAGGTGCAGCGAGGAAGGCGGATAAGATCGAGGACAGACGACAACAAAACGGCAGATTAAAACAGATCAAAGTGTAACAAGTGAGGCGGAAGACGAGAACACAGTGAGAACCTAAGGTGGTAGAAAACCTACATAGTGTGATTTATCATATTACTTCCTCTTGTGATACAATTATCGATACACTGACTTCAACAATAAATGTTTTTATTGCAACATGCAGTCAGTTAATTTAAACCTACTTGTGTTGAGGACAAACTTAGATGGCAGAAAATAGAGGACAGAGGTAAATCAGAAAGCTTACAAACTGAGCTAAAACATTAAAATGAATTGATTCACTGATAAAAGCAGCATCACGGTACTGTTGTTGTGTATTATGAACTAGGGCTGCCACAAACGATTATTTTGATAGTCGACTAGTCACCGATTATTTTTGCGATTAGTTGACTAATCAGATCATCACCCATTGGACGTAAAACGTAGTTTATTGCACCAGCAGCATCTGCTCTTATATAACTATCATTAGCTTACAGCTTTAAGTGTTTAAGGTATGTGCTAACTAAAAATAAAGACATGATGATAGTTTATTAAATTTTAATGAAATTTGCAGATTGTTTCGGTGAAGTTTAATAAACTCCTTGCTATCTAAAATATAACAGGACACCGGAGTAAATTCTCGAGCATCTCACACTTCTGATAATCAGCTGTCTGCTTGAGTTTATTCAGCTGTGTAAAAACTATAACTTTAATCTCAGCCAAACCGATTTACTCAGGAACAAATAAAATACTAAAAAAAAGCCAAACAATAATATTTTGAAGTTGTCTATGTGACCTATATATATTTAACCTGAGTAGCGAAAGACGGCGGTGGGTTTGAAAATGATTTGCCGGGAGTCCGGTGTTCTCACGGGCTCTAGTGAGCCTAGCCCCCGGCTAGCTATCGAGCTAGTGGGTAACAGACGTCTCCGAAAACGTCGGAGTGCTTTTGAAAATATGTGATGTCTTGATAAACCGAGCAGATATTTGAGGTTTACACAGCTACATTCACGCCTGAAAATATGTTAAACGTTTATTTTGTGACCCAGAAAGAATAATAAGAGTAATATTAAAACTAACTAGCTGCCGCCATTGTTGGAAACTGAGCTGCGCTACGCTATGAATTCTGGGACACAGCTTCTTCTTCTTCGTGGTTTAACAGCAGCTGGCGTCCTTGTACATGCAGTGCTGCCATCTTCTGTTTCAGTCTGTTATTACACTCTTAAATCCTGCTACTTATTCCTGCGTCTTTTGGGATCTTACAAAGCTTCAAACAACTATTAAATCAGTCGTCGACGATTTTGATAGTCGACGTAATCGTGACTAGTCGACTAATCGTGGCAGCCCTATTATGAACCCACAGTTACAGTACTGTAACTATTACACTATGATTCCCGCCCCTGTGTGTTGGTGAGACTTGGCTGTCCTACAGACAAAAGATCAAAAAGAGGAAAACAAATTACTAATTTCCAAAACATGAGGCCGAACATACAGATGCACAGTATTGGTGCACAGACACAGTTAATGAGGTCAGGGAAAACCTGCAATGAAAACAATCTGAGCTCATTCTGTCTGTCAGTCTGTCTGTTCATCAAAGAGCTTTTCATCTTTGCCTGCAGCTCAGTCCCATCCGGGTCATTACTGTACGAGCAAAACAGCCGAGGATGCAGCATAAATGAAAAAACGACCCTCCCTCTTCCTTCTTCTGTCTTCCAATCTACGTTTCCCTCCTTCCTCTGCATCTACCGGTTTCCCCTCGCTGACACATCGCGCCCCTCTCACGTTCAGTCCTGGCAAACAGTCAGGAGCTCGTTAATCTTCCCACACACAGACTTCCCACTCTCTCATCATTACAGTGAAATTAAGAGGTGGAGCTTTGTGATGTAATTTCCATTAGAAATGCTTCAAATCTTCCATGCACACACCCACCAATCGAAGGTCCTCCTCGATTGGTGCGTTGAAACGTGCAGCTCTACAGATTATTTTTATTATTAAACTTTAATATTTTAAAAAAATGATCAATTTCTAACTGAAATCAATAAGATGATGGAGTTTGTCCATGACTTTAATAGATTTACTACACCTGATCCATACTTTGGTAATATGAACATTGCTTGCATTTGTTTGCCTTCACTGACCAATCATGTCGCACTTCTAGGAATGTAAAAAAAAAAGGTAGGAAGAAAATCTTGTGTTATTGAAATTTTATGTCTATTTCCCCACTTTTTTGGTGTTTAGATGTCTTAATATAAAGATTTAAGGCTGAATGATTTTTATAAGACAGATTATTTTGGAAAGTGGCACAAAAACCAGTAGAACCAGTTACTTGAACTGAGATGGACAAAACAGGCAGTCATTACGCTTAAAGGATTAGATTTGATTTTCTCTCCTGGTTTAGGTTTTTTACCTTTACTGTAAAATGGAGAATACACCACAAATTGCACGTAAAACGTAGCTGTTTAAACCTTTTGGGGCACATTTCTTGATTACGTGCCCAGTTGGCACCACCACGATGTCTTCCTTTAGGCCTTTCTTGCCGCCTGACATATATTTATCTGCCATGTTCCTTTGATTTGAAAGCAAAACCAACTATCCTCAAATGTAGAATTATATACTTTGTGTGGGACCCGGTCTCAGTTTCACCCAGATTTAGCTCTGCTCAGGAGGCGCTCTCAGGCATCTAAGTGCACGCTGGCTCAGAGCTGGTCTGTGTATGCCCAAAACCTAGCATATCATTACGCCTGAAAGAACATGGGGACAGTGGCTGACCAGTAATTTGGCTTTTATAAATGTTGTCACCACTCATTCCAAGGTTTCTCCCCGTCCCAAAAGTCTGAACTGTACAGACACAACATAAAAAAGACAAAAACGTGACTTGAAACTTGAAACGAGACAGAAATGGTGTTTCCAAGAATCTAACATGTACCACCTGGTGCCCCCTAACAGAAAAGTTTAATTTTATCACAATAAACTGTCACGACTACCTTCAGTGGGTGGTTTAGCAAGATAAATGTTTTTGTTTTCATTTATTTTACTTTTTCAGAGTAGGTTAGCTTACCAAATGTGACCGCCCTCTGCAGCACCATAATGGACCCCGATGATCCACACCACCCGGTCTCCCTTCGGTCAGCAGGGAGGTGGTGCTGCAGGATCTGTGCGAGGACCACCAGTTTTGTAACAGCTTCATATGTGAGGATAATAAACACTCAGCACTCATTCTCCCAGCCTCCTTTGGAGATCCATACACATTCATCCTCTGTTTGTTCATTCACAGTTGGTGAATAAACAAGAGGACACAGTTAAATCCGCAAAATACATTAGATGCTACTGTCCACGTCTAATTATGTTCATTCTTTTATGTGCTGTGAATCACGCACATATTAAAAACTACACATGAGGTTGGCTCCAACAGTAACTAGTTACAGACTTTTCTGTTAAAATGAACTTTAACAAGGAAAATAACCTGTTAACATCCAAGTAAAGGTGGAAGGTTTAAGTCCCTGTAAATAAATTTCCTTCTCTTTGACACCTGTATGTATACAGATGCATTTTAAGGTTTAAAGGTTTAATGAAGCCAATTCTGTTTTAAGAAATGGTTTCTGCCCGATGAAGGCATCAGTGGCAACGTGGGGCTCAGCGTCTTGCCCAAGGTTACTATGAGTAGGGGAGCCAGGGTTTCGAACCATCGACGTTATGATTAGTACACTACCCACTCTCCCTCCCATTTATGGGCTCTCTTACTAATTCTGGGTCATAATGAATTAAAAATTAAGTCCATCCATCCGCTTATCCTTTTCAGGGTCGCGGGGGGTGCTGGAGCCTATCCCAGCTGTCATAGGGCGAGAGGCGGGGTACACCCTGGACAGGTCGCCAGTTTGTCGCAGGGCCAACACACAGGGACAGACAACCATTCGCACTCACATTCACTCGCACATTCACACCTAGTGGCAATTTGGATTATCCAATTAACCTATCCCCACAAGCTGCATGTCTTTGGACGGCGGGAGGAAGCCGGAGTACCCGGAGGGAACCCACACAAACACGGGGAGAACATGCAAACTCCACACAGAAAGACCCCGGCCTGATGGTGGAATTGAACTCAGGACCTTCTTGCTGTGCGGCAACAGTGCTAACCACCGTGCTGCCAAGTTTTTGCACGCAAGATCTTGATGGCATAAACGCTCAAAGCTTCAGAAATCTTTAGGCGATCGTCTCGTATACCGTTTTGTTTCCTCTGCAAAGCTTCACCTCAGAGTTAACTGGAACTTTCTGGTTTGATTTGCCTCTTGGGGCTTTTCGAGGTCTCTGTAGTGCGATTATCTGACACGTGTGTTTTTCTGTTTTCATGAGTGAATATGATTCTGGGGCTTCGAGATGTGGAGGCAATCAAACAATGGACGTCACAGTGGTGATGTTATTTTTATATACAGTCTTTCCCACTAATACATGTTTACTTTAACTGGCTTCTAAAGTAGTTCAATCACTTCTAGTTTACCAGTGTTTGTACTTTGTCTTATAAATAGAGAGATGATGTTTTTAAATGATCTTTTCCTACTTGTGTTCTGTGGTGTAGGAAGAACCGGGTCATTGCTTTTGTGTGTATGCTGGTGCAAACCCCCCAAAAACTACTAATTATTTGTCCCTGCAGTCACCAGTATGAGTAGTAATGCTTAACAGATTTGCAGTAAACGGAGCTTTAGCATAAAATACACAAAGAGTTTAAGGTGGATTTTAAGAAAACAACAAAAACCATGTAAAAAAGCTCAAAGGGGATTATAGTGTTTATTTTACTGTGTAGGCCGAACAGAAAATAACAGTGAGCAGAAAACACAACTGACATGTTCTCCTCCTGCGTAATATTTGCCTCTCCAAAGAGTTTAAGGCTCAATAAAGCTCTGTCCTCCTCAGGTGTGTGTGTGTGAGGACGATGTGTGGGGTATTCTACCACACGGGATCCACAAAAAGTGACTTCAAACACATCATGTTTATTCAGCGCAGGGAAAAAACATTTACCCGGTGAAAAATCGGCATTCGCTAAGCAGGAATTAGGAGGAATCTGACCCCTGGTATAAAGGTGTCTTTCTACAGCCCTCAGCCTCAAATAGAAGACAGGAGAGGGGAGGGGTGAGAGGGCGGGAGAGCCAGGAGGAGATTGGGGACAGAGCAGGAAAGAAAGTGAGACAAAATGCAGGCAGTCAATATTAGAGAGTGGACAAAAAGCAAGACAACAGAGGCAAAACTGTGATGAGGAAGGAAACGTGAGGCAGGAAGTAAAGCAAACTCTGAAGATGCTAATGGGCCTTAGAAAAGGTTAAAGGCCCAGGCAACAGCATAGCTGCAAAACACTTAAACAGACCGCAAAGCTAAAGGTCAGCTATAATTAAATGCTGTTATTTTAATTCACTAAAAGTGATGTTTCAGAAGTTTCAAAATGCTGTGTTTAGTGTCAAAATACAACTTTACGGGAAAATAGTGACTCTAACCAGGTGGAAACCTTTTTTTGGAATCTAAATAAACATCATTTGACAAATATATTCCTGGATCAAACTGGGAAACTGACTGTCTACCACTCCAAGATGAGAGGTTATAGGGTCTTCTCTAAATAGAGGCTGCTGACTTGGCTGTACTGAGCTTCCAGAACAGAGACCTTATTGTGCCTGCGCCCTCTGCTGGCAGCAGGTGGTACTTCAGGAGCCGCTCAGAGTGGCACACTTGGCTCGAACATCTGTAGCATTCAAAGTGACGCTCAGCATCCTTCTAATCTGTCTTAGTTTACTTATCCAAGTCAGGATAACCATGACCAGCTAGTGATTTGAAGCTTATTCACCACCTCTCTGCTCTGAAGTGATGGAAGGTGTTACAAATCTGACCCATATATTTCAGCTTTTAAAAACCTCCAGTCTAATCTGTAATCTTTGGCATAAATCAGATTGAAAAACCCAGAAGCAGCTACAGTATTATTGTTATGCTTCTATGGTAATGTGTGGTTTCCCATGTTACAGAGGGAGAGTAGTTACAGGTATGAAATAACTAGCATTTCTGAACAGGCTTATAAAAAACAGGTGCTTCGTGGTCTAAAATAGTTGATTTATCTGACTCCCTGCAAACTTCTATTGATTATAAACATATTCAGGATTAAAGTTAAAGACCTAAAACAAATCCTCATGGTTCTGCATAGTGAGCTAAAGCTTCTCTTAGTCAGGAGGAAAAGGAGATTTTTTTGATGGACGGTCAGACGAGGGAGGAGACAGAAAAAAGGAGGTGGCACAAAAGTGAAAGAGCATTCCCCTGGCTACATCTCTCAGAGACAAACTCACACCCACATTTTTCTTAACATTTAAATATGCAGCAGAGAGAACAGAGCCACCAGTGTCGGGGTGAAACCTATCAGCAAAGCATGCTCTGATCTTAGGTCTGCTGCATCCTTATTGGTCAAGGTGTGCAACATAGGCCGGGAAAGAAATGCAAAGCAATTTTACCACGTTTGCTGAAAATTGGACAGGACAAAAAGGTCAGTGCTCCCTCTAGAGGTGGAAAGATGGGAGTGCGGTGCCAGTGGTCACTCGGGGCCCTGGGGTCCTGCTGGACTGAGGAGGATATCGTTTCCCGAGGCAGTCGGAGCAGAGCCGGCACGTTCCCTTACATCTGTGGTCAGTCGGTGTTTTAAAAGAAACTGAGTGCACTCTGGTAACTTTTATCATCTCATAGACTTAAAAAAAAGACAAACACTTCTCGTACAGTATTAAAACCTTTACTCATGATACAACAAACAGAAACGAGATTCAGAATTAATGACTGAAAAAAAAAGTTTCATATTTTTTTTTTCTTCTTTCAATCCCCAAAGCACACAATAGTCAATCAGCTCCACATGTACGATGGAGTAAGATACAAACAGGACAAAGAACAGACACACGAGAAAGAGAGAAATTAATAACGAGTGACAGATTCTTCCATTCTGATTTTACACTTCTCGTATTTGTTTAATACTTTGTAATAAACAAAATATGAATAGCATAGATTGAAAAGACTGATACAAGAAACGAGACAAAGAAAGTGTGTGTGACGTTTTTAAAGTGAAGAGTAAACAATTAAGGAAGATTCTAGATCTACTGGAAAATAGTTTTTCTGCTTTTCTTCTTGATCAACAACCGAACACCTGATCTGAGTTCTTGTCCCTGCCCTTCTTCTCCTCCCTCCTCGGCTCTCTGACCTACTCTTCGCGGTTCGTCCAACCTCAAACACAACCACCTTCTCCTTCAGCGGAGAAATCCAGTTCAGCTGATCCTTCCTATCAAGTTAATGCAACCAGATCCTGCTCACCACACCTATGCATTTTAGTGGGCTATGCACTGTTTCCTCTAAAGTTAGAACCATATTTTCTCCCTTATAATCTAAAACAAACTCTGAAAAGCTTTTCAAACGTCCACTTTTAGCCAGACAGGTAACACCCAGCGGCAAAAATACCAAACCAAACCCAGCTTAAGAAGAGCAGGTCCAGAACTAGGCTATGCTAGCCCTCTTAAATCGTTCCTTATCCTAGTTTCACTCATCGATGCATTCCCCTCTCCTTTATAAACCAAAGCAGATCTTTTCAGGCTATTAAGCACCAATGCACAGCTTGAGCACCCAGAGGGGTCCACAACACTGATCCACTCTCTCCTGTGACCAGCACGTCCCCTCTCCACACGTGCTATCATTCAACTCCTATTAGGGCCCCCGTTAGTAAGCATCACAGACAGGCCGAGGCGAGCGCACATTCTGCACGATCACAACATATGACATGACAGACAAGCGCTGGGGACTGAGTGGCCCTGCATTTAAAAATGGCTGCAAACAGCTTGGCAGTGATAAATAAACCAGTGAAGGTGGTGGCGGTTTCGAGGCTGCACAGCACACTCTTTAGCACTCACTGATCAAACAGGAGGGGCCTTGGCGCCTGGGTTAAAACGTCCAATCATAACACGGTGATCAAATCTTCAGTCACAGCCCGCAGGCGGGAAAAAGCATATTTATAATCAACGTCTTTATTCTCAAAAGCGAGTCATTTCAAAATGTAACAAAGATGGCGACAACAATACTGCTACACAGTCAAAAGGTCACAGCATGCGTCTGCCTTGAGTGCACAAGGTCGCAACGACAAACATTTTTGGCGGTGCGGCGCGATCCCGAGGCCCCTCGGTGGAGACCACAGATCGCCGCAGCTCTGCCGTCAAGTAAAGTAAGCAAAGAGGGACACACACCACGGGATCCCTTCGCCATAGCTCTCCAACACTTTGTCCCACGATTAGCTTCACATCCTTTTCAAACGGTCCGAGTCCATTCCGATGGAAAGCCCGACAATTTTCAGCCCATGTGGGTGACTGAATGTTAAGTTTAAAAAAAAAAAAAAAGGCAGTGGAGATGGGGCAGTACAGGAAGGAAGGAGGCCGGGCTGTACTGACAGAGATCAGGCCAATGGGCAAGTTCATCACCCCTCCAGCCTGGCTCCCTTTCCTGCACCATTTTATTATTTCACGCAACTAATTTATTTAACAACGCTCAGCAAGTCACAGCCAAAGCTACAGTTTCTGCCAGTCAAAAGGCGCAGCTGCAGAAGATCCCATACACATGTGCATAAAACCTTACACACATACCTTAAAACAAAAGCTGAAAAACAAAAACACCCAACCACCAGCTTTTGCCAGGACAGTCAGCCTGAAAGCTTGAAACGTCTTAGCGCGTAAAACCTGCAACGACTGTATCGCTGTTTTACTGTTTCTGTTTATTGTCTTCTAAAGGCTAAGCTCATAGCAAAAAGTAAAGGAATCAAAAAAAAAATAGCATAGCACAACTTAAATACTTTGCTGTTATATGGAGGGATGGGAATACCTAAATGATTTTACTGCCAATTAATATTAATGTAACAGACTAAGCTAAAATGAACTAATGCCAGAAGCACAACAGATATAATGCATGACAAGTTGAACCACGATGAGTATACAAGTTGCATATTTTGACTTTTGAAGAATCACCAACAGAAATCGGCGTCCGTTCAGTCAACTCTGCATGTGTGTCTAGTACTTAATGTCAACTAGTGAACCCTCCAGCACTGTGACTGGCTCTATAATGATTCCCATCCCAAAGGTATAAACACGGTGCAGTAGCAGCAGGCTTAAACATTCAACAGAGGAAGCTCCAAAGCTAAAATCCTGCAGAGAAAGTTTCAAGGATATCAACCAACCAGAAGAGGAGATTATTCACACCATCACACATCCTGAAGTCAGCATACTCTCTGAGCGGCACACGGAGGAAAAAAACAAAAGCTTGTTTAAGGTAAAACCTAATCCACAGCCCAACTGTCTCAGGATAACCAAACCTGTGTCCAGACCACAGATTTCAAAGCTCAATGGCTGCAGAATCACTCAAGTCTCTATTATTTCATCTGAACCACCTCAAGTCACTAAAGCACTGAGACCGTACTACAGCTTATACAGTACAAGAATGCTGGTAGATGCTCGTGCATCTCACCTAAATCATGAGCTTATCACCATCTCGCTTCGCTTGCTAATACATAACACGAGTCAGCAATGGTGCATAAGAGAATGAGCTTTCTCTGCATGTAGGAAATGAATGGACATCTGGAGACTACTTTGTTGAGTTGATCGTTTGTATGCAAGGAAAAAGAAGAAGTGAAACAAAACCAAACTCTAAGGTTAGACCGACTTATATGTTAAACACGACACCTGTTTTACAGGTCAACTGCCAGCCTCTATGTCCACATCACATGGGGGAGGCCGCGGATCCTCTCTGAGAAGAAGTATTTGGACTATTTGCAGGGCGGGAAGCTCTTTGCTCATTCTGGTAGCTGGCGGACCCCAAAATTCAACAGCTACTTGCACTGCTTCCACCAGGCAAACTGCTTCCTATAATTACAAAACAAACTAACTCTGGCTGTGACCGGTAGAGCAGAGCCTTATCAGCCACAGCCAACAAGTACAAGCACTTTGCTGGTATTCATTTTCCAAAGTAAGGAGACTAAAATAAAGGCCGGGGTCTTAAAAAATGAAAGAAAACTTCAAGAGGGAGATTCAGTTTTAAGCTAGAGTGGAGAACGGCTGTCTGATTTGTCTGTGTACTTGCATACTGTAATTGCATTGATGTAAATGTGCAAGTCTTAAATGAAAAGACCGTATTCGTTATTTAGCACCTGGTAGAGGACACTTGTGCCTCTTCCCTGTAGAATGATACTGCAAAATGTGTATCTAATTTCTATTCAATGTGGTGACTAAAAAGAAGGCTAGATATACTTCAGAATGTCAACACTCTTTTAAATACTAACAAAAATGGCAGCAAATCTTTATGTGTACCCCAGTATTGCTCGCCTTTGAGCACGTGTAGACGGTTTAATTCATAGTTTTAATATCTCCTGATCGTGTGGTAGCTGCATTTGACTTTTCACTGTAATTCTCAGATTCAGTTGCTCACAAATTTCAATCACAGTAAATGTCAAGTGCCATTGTCAACGAAATCCAGCCAACCAATTACCAAGAACTACAGGAAACATTGGCAGAAGTTGGTGCAAAAGCAGCATTGAGGTGTGGTTTGGCCCTGGGCTCCAAAAGGTTCAATGGTGAAGGTTTAATGGTTGTCACATGGGAATCCAGTCCAATGTTGATTCAACAGCTAAAAATAGAGCTTTATAATTTGTTTGGTGGAGCCACATCTTTGACGTTCTCAAGTGTGAACAGGCCTTTGTTTTCACATGACTCCATTTTTTTCTATTATTTACATCTACTGTACAAAAGGTTGCAAGCACCGAGCCCATACACAGTGAATAAAGTTTTGAAAGAGTAGGTAGTAGGTGTAGGATTTCCATTATATATAATCACAAGTTAATTCCAGGAGAAACACGACATACGCGAGGATCTTTGTAAACATGGGGGCATCTTCACCGATCTCCATCCTCAACACGAGATCTATAACGAGCTGTGGGCTGCAAAATTACGCCAATGGACAAATTATGCAAATCTCAGCTGCTGCTTTTTGTATTGCACAAACCCTGCTTTAACAGAGAGTATGGGTGCAGCACAGCATGCCTCTCAAACTACAATAACTGCTGGGTTAATTTACTGAACAGTCTCCCTGACTCAGTTTAGACAGACCGTTCAGTTACATGCAGAACTGCTCAGGGAGAAATTCAAATCATTTTCCTCTTTTGTGTTCAACACACAATCGATTAAAAAAATATTTGTCTAAAACAAACAAACCAAAAAAACCCATAACAAATGGAGATGTTCAGCTGTGCTGCGTGTCAAGACAGTAACGGTAATATAGTCAGTATATTTGAGGTTAGCATCCAATCTGATTATTATTTGTTCAGGACGTGACCGAATTTTTATAACAAATCACCACATGGGATTTGAAAATAACACAACAATAAGAAAATCCTACACTTAGTACCTTCAAGTTCATCTTAGATGTCTGAGATGGTCATTTCTAGGAAACAGAAACATTTACACAGTTACAATTCACAAAAGTGCATAAAAATGACCACCAGCAAGAGGAGCCGTTAAATGAATGGGAAGTTAAATGAATACTCTTTTTCTTTTTGCATGAAGCTGTACTTCCTGTGAGCCTCAAGCTGTTTAAACCATCTGCCAAAGTAGAGAAAAGGATAAAATAAAACTTAAAAAGAAAAGAAAAAGAAAATAAATTCAAGTCATTCTTCTTACAAAGCCCGCTGTGCGCACCAGGGCGGGAAGGACCATGTTTGGCTGTTCAAAGTCCTCCCAGCCCCCTTTTTCCTGGATTTCAAAGCCTTGGAAAAAGCTCTCATTTCATGAGTACAGTACTTCAAAATAGAAACTTAAACAAGTTTCAGCATGAATAAAAAGCATTAAACATTTCAATTTTTACAAGATTGGATGAGCTCGTTGGGAGGGTGTTTCTGCCTGTCCATTACAGGGCACCTCCTGACAAAAAAAAAGAAAACTTTTGATGATGGACAGTTGATTGAAATACTATGCACCTGATTTCAAGCTAAAATCAAACATGAATAACTAACCGGCTAGTGATGGATATAATATGCAGAGGTGCAACTGGCAGTAACCCAAGTAAAAACAGGGGAGGTACATCAGTTACTCAGAAGCAAAAACCCACTGCGAGTTGAAGATGGGAAAACGGAAGGCTAACTTAAAATTAAGACATTTACTGTATATATAAGATAAAAAGGGCGTGTATTCCTTGAGTCATAACCCCTATGCAGGAAAACTGGATATGGGAAAACAAGTGAAAATGTGTGTGTCTCAGTATTAGGAAACTTATTTTCACAGCCATATTATCTGTGTATTAGTTACATCATAGGTCAATCCATGGTTGCAATTTAAGGTATCTGCATGCGTGTGTGTGTGTAGACAATTAGCCAGGGTGAAGGTGTGTTTTTGTGTGTCCACCAGCAGGTGCTGCAGTTAAGTGAGGAAGAACAAGAAGAGCCAATGACCCAACACAGAGGGGTCGTGTTGGTAATCCTGGTGTGCACTGGATCCTGACCGGAACAAAGCTGGCTCCTCCTCTAGGTGAGCTGGTGAGGCGCCTCTAGCATCTCCATCAGGAAGGTGTCAATGGGCGTATCACCAATCAGTTTAAAGAAGAACAAGTGCTCCAGGCACTTCAGACCGATGGAGCGCAGTGCCGGGAGCCGGAGGAGGAGCTTTGCAAACCTGTATAACAGAAGGAACCATGAGGGACAGAAATGGCCACTGACCTGGTAATGTCTTAAAATCAATTAAAATGCATGAAAAAATGTGAATAAGTTTTCAGATTACAGAAAGAAAGCATCCTGGATAATCTGTTAATATAATGTATTTAAGCAAAACTAACAGTTTGTGAAAACACGAGTTGGAATACATAAAATATCTGTCCATAATCACGATATCTAACAGTGTACAGCTCAAGTTATGCTTATAGTACACAGAATCTGCCCCTGCTCTTCCATTGAGTTTCGAGCGACAAGATATTATTATTATTATTATTATAAATTGCTGTTTCATTTTAACAAAGTCAGTGGATTTAAGAGGACTTGATTAAATGCTGCCCAGGATTCTTGGCTGTTTTATAACTTTTCTGTTTTCACACTATGAGCACAAGTAAATTTGATCAAGATACAACATTCAGTTTGTTTGGTAACAGCCCAGAGACTAATTCAGAAAGGCAGACTGTATCAGCTGCTCTGTGCATGTGTAAACAGCAGAGCCCACAGTCACATGTGCAATATCTTACCTTCCCTGCTGATCGGGATATTTCTGTTTGCAGTAAGACTCCAGAGATGCGTACACCCTCTCTCTTAGGAGCTCCACCTCACTGGAGTTGGACAAACCCTTAGCATCTTCAGGTAAAAACAGAATATTTTCATTATTTCAACAGTTTAAAATTCCTTCAGTTTTCCAGACATTAATGAGTCTGTTTAATTTTAGTTTTCCCAATGATTTTCAACATTGCACCTGCACATGTACCTGGATTGAAGAGAATGATTGCTCGAAGGCAGCCCAGCTCTGTCTTGTCCATTTGCATGTCTCTCATTTTACTAACAAGCTCTGTCAAAACCCTGAAGAGAGGACAAGAGATATGCAAAGAGAGAAGTCCCAAATGGAGACAGTAGGAAAAAGCCGGAAGAGAGAAGGGGAGAAAAAAGAAAGGATTGTGCCAGTGAAGAATAAAAAAGAGGGGGAATCGATAAAAATAGGAGAAAATACATGAGAAAAAGACAATATTAAGTGAAACAGAGAGACCAGATGGCAAAACCACTGCCATTTATGGTTACTTAGTAATATAATGACTGTAAGTTAGGCCATGGCTGAACACTGCTGGTTCTGCAGCTGCACCGGTGACTGAATCTGTCCTATCATGAAAATGGCTGGCAAATGTCAAAATCTACAATGACTGGAGATAAAAATGTTTTTAGTAATTTCTTGTTTAGTTTAAAACTTTAATTTAATTAACTTTAAAGCAGAGACACATTTTTCATTTACCAAACACAGACACATAATTTGGACCAAAGCTTTTGAGAATAAACCCAAAATGTATTTAGTGAAGTGAACATATCCTGTTGTTGTCTCTGTTAAACAGTTTTTTTTTCTTTTTTAACTCTTCATTTCAAGTACAAAGCTGTGGCTGTGGGGACAGCAGACCCACCCATCTGCTGTTAAAGCCTCCTGTTTGAAAGGCACAACCAGTGAGAGGAGGTAAAACGGCTCGTTTCAGGAGTGAGGAGCTGCACAGAGACCGAGGTGGAAATAATCCCCTGTAATTCCTAACAGTAATCCTTTAAACATAATTTAAGGTTTAAAAAAAACTACACTTTTCTAGGACTGTCATCAGCATTTTGATGAAATGCTCACTTTTAAAATAATGTCTTAGAATGGCTACTTTTAATTTTTCACAACTGCAACTAACAAAAACACAACCTAAACATGAAAATGTCACAATAACAACATTTTCAAACATTTCATTCAATGCATTTATCAATCTTTAGTAGACGTTGCGTTTTGCAAACTATTAAGTGTTTCCCCTCCAGGCAAACGAACTGAGTGAAAGAGGAATGGGATACAATTATAGAGGAAGAGGAAGAAGTGATGACTGTTAGAGACTGCTTATTTGCTTCTCCATCCTCCTTGATCAGAAACGAACATCTGTTTTTAATGTTGTTTTTTTTTGTTTTTTTTTTTAAACAGACACCACCTTAACCAACATTACGATGCACTGCCAAATCAATTGTTTTATGCACGGCAGCGCTCTGGATAAATGCCTCCCCCCCCCCCCCCTTTTTTTTACTTGAGAACGTGGAGGAAGCGAGTAATTTATGGGGTACACCCAGAGTACGTGTCATTATTTTTATACTACGGGTATTTCCCATCTGATGACAGCTAACAACACCTCCACTGTAAATTAGGGGCTCTAAACTTTAACCGAGGACTTAGGTAATACAGTATTTGCTGTTCACAAAGGCAGTCCACACATTTAGTTTCACTCTGCAGTCGTCTAACCTAAATATACTTTATGCTCTAAGAAAATGAAGTGCCAAAGTGCAAAACATTCAGTGACAGGATGCATTCAAAGCCACAAACAACACATGGTGTCTGACAGTACGCCGATCATTTACAATTTTTAGTAGGTGATGTTCAGACTTGTATCCTGTTATAAGAACCTGGCTTGCAGCTGTAAGGCTGCAGGAAAGTCTGACAGCATCAACGTTTCCACGTCGTTTGTTTGTTTGTTTGTTTTAAGGTAGACTTAAAGAGGAGGGGTTCAAGGAAAGTGTTTGTGTAGTGGGGTAATTACCTGTCAAATATGGCCCCAACCTCGGCATTGTGCGCCCTGTGTATTCAATCACAATGTGTTATTACAATGTCATTACACAGTTACAGTACAGTTTCTGTTCTGAGCCCTTCAGCTGTACAGGTAGTGCACAGGTAGTCCACGCTTACATGTGATGTGACACGGTTGTATTAAATTTGACGTCTGGTTTAAGGTTTGCTTTATTTGAAAATTTATTGTGCATGTACTGTTACATGTTGCTAAATGTGGACCTCTGTTAGAAGTTTGATGTGCTTTATTACATTATAGTGTGTATATAGTATTCAATGATTTGCACATGTATTAAAACAAGCACAGGCTGTAACAGATTTTATGAGCCAAATGCAGGACAGCAGATAAACATCTTACAGAAACGGCCCTTCAACGTTTAAATGATTTTTCTAGCTAAATGTTAACAGATCTGGAAAGTAACCTGAGTAAATGTCACTGAACTGTGTCTGTTGGATGAAGAACAGAGGCTTGACGAGCAGAATACAACATTCAGGACAACAAATTAACCACGCACAAAAAAGGAAAATAAAACATCAGTAAACAGAAAACACATTTAAAACAGCACAAACACAACAACAAAGTAAAGCAGAGATGCTTTCTACCTTTGTCATTGATTTATTTTCACATAAATGTGGAGCGTATGTAGGCAAAAGGTCACTGTGTGCTTCTTTTCTGTGTGTGTGCTCATTGCGTTATCTTTCCTCTTGGCCATCTAGTCAGTAGCAGCATAATAATATACTAAATTTAACTGTTCAGTAGCTTCTTTGAATGAGGTCAGCAATGACCATAATTTAGTATTCAACTGAATGAAACACTGCTAGGCAAGGACTGGGTCTGCTTGTTCTAGGAAAGGGTCATTGACCAGGGAAGCAAACAGGAAAGGATGTGCAATAATCAATTTACTTTCTGCCTGTCCAAACTCAAAAGAAAGATGGTACCTTTCAAAATAAGACACCAGCGTCATGGTACTATTAAGACTTACATCTTTTAAACCTACATCGTATTAATCTGGACCTGCTCAGCTTTTGTGTTTGCTGAAATTTGTCTGTTAGTTCGTGTAGTTAAATGATGTGTTTTTCAGTTTTGTGTGTGGAGTTTCTTTCTTTTCTTTTCTTTTTTTAAAGAGTTTGTGGTATTAAAGCAAAATGTCTACAGCGAGTAATGTGTTACAAAGAAATATCCACATCCTCTTTCATAAAATATGGTTCAGTAGACTCAAACAGATGCTGATGCCAAGCGGAAACAGAAGCCTGCTGCTAGTAGAGAGCAGTGCTATGAGAAAATTACCTTCGAGCCATTTGCAACAAGCCCAGCATGATTTGAACTAAACTGGATTTGAAGCCAGGATTAACCATTTGTAGCAAATTAGTAATCTATTAATGTGCAACTACTGTGAATTAAAACACTGTGATCAAGCCAAAACTTTAGAGAAGATTAACCAAGAGCTGCAATACGCATAGTTTTTTTAAAATCAAAGGCAAAAACCGTCTGATATCCCATCATGACATGAAACACGTTATTTCACCTTACCTAAGTATTAAACGATGGAAGCTGAAATAATGCAGAAGACTAGAGAGGCCACGTATGTAGTGATGAATAGTTTTGGCCACAATTATGTGAGTAAATTGAAAAGTTTCTAATGCATCAACTGCAAACAAACAGTGCACCATTTTGTTCTGGGTCCTCGTCCAGCAAACCTCTCGGCTATGAGGGGAAAACCCCCGCTCAGCGCAGCCACACATGCCTGGGGTGCGACTTGGCGGTCAGTCGGGGAAATATACCCCCTTCATGAAGCTGGCAACTTTTCAATCTTTGGCCTGCGGTCATAAACGCTACGTGGATTGTGATCTGATGGTTTCTTGTAGACACACTGGAGTTTGCATCAGAACTTTAATCATTTATAAAAGTGTCCGTTTGTATATCTGCATCCATATTAAAGCACGATAATTCAAAAAACATAAAGTTTGACATCTTTAACTTATAATTAAATCTGTTTATGCATGTTAAGCCAGTCGTACTGAAATTGTCGGTGGGAAAAAGATAATAAAAAAAGGGAAGATTTAACACCTTTTAACATACTTACGGCCTCTAAAACGTTCTGCACAGTAATTAAATTATAGTCACATATTTTTAAAGACATTTCCATTTCATATTTGCACATAAGATTGTACATTTGCCAGCCATTACCACATTATACAATGAGTGATATGCCACTGAGTGTGCAGGAGTTTGCATGCATGCCTATTGCTAAGTATTAGTCACCAGCCTCCCTGGCATGCGCTGTGATCCTACAGGCAGCACTACAGAAGCAAAGTCTCTCAGCCAATTACAGCCAATGCAGAACACAGCAGCTGCAGCCAGCCAAAGATGAACGCTGTAACCTCGATTCTTGTTCACTATCCAGAGAAACCAAAAGGGATTTCATTTTGGCTTTCCAGGATCTGCTAATTTTACTATGTAGTACAGGATTTTATACTGCATACATGTAGACGTAGTACACTTGAGATTCAAAGTAGAACGGCTTCTGAAAATGCACTTATATAACAAAGCTAAAACACTCCAGTGAACACAATTTTTTGGTTTCATGCTTTCTTCTCCTTAAAGCTGCAGAGAGTCCCAAATGTTGTTTGTGCGTCACAGTTGCACCGTTTGTGTTTCCATACATTGTGGCATTACCTGTCAAAGATAGCTCCAACACCTGCACTGTGGGCACTGTTCCTGTGGACATGCAGGCCTGTGGCAAGTAAAATCCCGTCCTTCACCGAGATGGAGCGATGGGAGAACGACGCAATCAGGAGCTCATTCCAGCCTGTTGAAAAGTTGGCGTCTCAGTATCTTTAATGAGGTTTATTTCATGTTTAAAAAACAAATACATTAAACTTTATTTATTAATAAATGTTTATAAAAGCTTTCATTTCATCCTGTAAGCAAGTTTTTAACCACACAATTGCCTTCATTTGAATTTGGTCGAGTTTAATCTTTGGTTGCATCTAAAAAATGGCAGGAGACTAAATAATTTCCTGATCATTTAAATATATATAAAAAATGTAAATAAAATTCAGCAACTACTGGTGCAGTGGCTAATACATGAGACAGATCCCCAGTTCAAGGCTAAGACACACAAACCCAGCCTCAGTGGGTCACAAGCTACTGTGCTCCTGCAAAACCCAGAAAAATGGGAGAGATCAGGCAGAACACTCATCATTAAATGTGTGCAAAATCAAAGACACGGATCCATTCAATGTGACAACCCGTCAGAAACAAGAGATTACCCAAATTTACTGTACTTCACAAAGCACAAAAAGCAGAACATGTCAAATACCCTTGCAAAAATAGTGTGCAGGTTTATGCTTAGCTTGTCTTGGCTGTAGCGGCTGCTGTTGTAATAACTGCATCAAATATACTGCTCAATAAATAAATAAGTAAATAAATATGGGAACACTTAAATGAAACATGATTGATGAAATAATTATTCAAGTTGAAAATCTTTACTGACACAGTGTGAAATTTATTGAGAACAAGACGTAACAATGGATCTTAAAAACCAAAATAATGAAATCAAAATAACATCAAAGAGTTAAACTTAACATTGTTAAATTGTTTCCTGAATTTATTTGATCAGCAAAAGTGATGTTTGCATTCTTCTTTGATGCACAAGTGAGGCTAAAAGCTGCACTGGAAGTTTTAAGATCGGGTTACAGCACAATATAAATCCTGAGAACTGAAGATTATGTAAGATTAAAATGTTTCAATTTTGATGGACAGACCATATGGTGTACTTTATATCAATCCATGCATGGTGAAGATCAAACTATAATGCCATTGTTACAAAGAACCACAAAAAAATGTTCATTGTTTGCAACAACCGCCCTGTTATTTGTAGAGATGGCACGATACCACTTTTTTATGTCCGATACCGATACCAATATCATAAATTTGGATATCTGCCGATACCGATATGAATCCGATATAGTGTGTTTTTTAATCAATAAAACGTTTTTTTTTTAATATCTTGCTGCATTTTGTATAAGTTTATACTCAAGTTTAAATAAATAACAACACTTTAGCTATTCTGTTATACCTGTATGTAAAAAATACAACAAAATATTTCATAGTTCAGCAACACTGATCAATCTAATAAACGTAAACCTACTCCATCCTCCCTATTCTGGTATTTTAAAGAGTACTTAGCAGAAATATTAAGCAACCTAACTAATAGGGTTGCAAACTCCCAGCAAAAAAAAAAAAAATAGGGAACCACCCTCCACCTCATGATGCTTAATCAATGTAATCAAATTTAATTTGATGCAGGGGGAAAAATGCACAGAAAGAAATTATTTTTCAAGAATAATTAAATAGATTCAACATCTTTCTTCAACAGAATTGCAGACTGTACAGATGGTATCTTCCCAAAGGAAAAAGTAGTATAGCTTACTAGGATATATTAGACTTAACAGTTACTATATACAGTAATGGACTTCTATATATTTTACATCAGATTAAAACTTTGGGTGTAAGATTCAGATAATTATTTATTAAAAACTAGACATTTTAAATGAGAACAAGAAAGAAAAGTATGTCTTTGTGCCCCCTTTTGCCTGTTCATGCCCTATCGGCCCCCCTGGCTAAACTTTGCTAGATCCGCCCCTGCACAGTTACCAGCCGTCAGCTACATAGAAAAAGATCCTGGTGTAGAAAGTAATATTAAATAAATTCTAACAACAGCTTATCAAGCTTAATAGTGCTGCTGTTGTTCAGCCGCTGGTTTCCTCTTTCTGGTGAGAAGTGGGCCAAAAACTAAGAAGAGAGACGGACTCGTGACAGAAAAGCCGATCAGCTGATCATTAAGCAGTTTCACGATGGCAGTAGCAGCAGGAGAGAGAGAGAGAGAGAGAGAGAGAGAGAGAGAGAGAGAGAGAGAGAGAGAGAGAGAGAGAGAGAGAGAGAGAGAGAGGCAGTCGCTCCATATATCGGTTGTTAAGCTTAACGTGGGAATGCTTTACAAACATTCAGAGATGAACTTACACACTTGCTTTACTTCTCTTTGGGAAAACTTCCTCGGAGATGAAATGCTGGTTTGCTAGCAAGGCTACAAATACACACAGCGGCTCTATCACGTGAGGCACACTGCTGCGACGTGCTACAGTTATGAGCCGAGTTACGCCGTGTAGCAAGCTTTGTGAGGTGCTTTTCTGATATTTAATGGATCGGATTACATTTTTTATTTCTCGCCGATATCCGATCCAGTAATTTGGGTCAGTATCGGACCGATACCGATACATAATATCGGATCGGTCCATCTCTAGTTATTTGTGCATTTTTAAAACTGTTGGAGTATATCATGATAGTTTTAACTAAGAGTAAAACCAGTAGAATCTCATCTGAGTCATTAAACCGGATCAAATCAGTCTGACTTACCTGCACGTAGCAAGATGACCTGGTCATCCAGGGGCAGCTCTGAGAAATGAGGGATCCTCTTGGCCCACTCCACCAGCGTGAAGAGCTGCTTGTCTGCTGCCTGGCAGATGTTGGTGACTGGATCGTTGGGCTGAAATAAGCAGATTTACAGTATGAGTGGTAGTGATTTCATTGCAGCTTTAATGCATTACTATGTGCCTGTGAATAATATTAAAACTAATCTGACGTCTAACAGTAACTGTATCATGCAAAGCTCAAGAAACACAAACGTGTAACTGCTATACAGTTTGTTTAAACTCTGACTTCCTTTGATAATTATTTCTATTGTTAAAAACATCTAAAGGGTTTATTTCCACCTCCAGGCTACTCACAGAGCTGCCGCCCGAACTTCCATCTGCATGCAGCTCTGTCTTCTGCTCTACGGCCATCTCTGCTTCCAAAATCTTCTCTACTGGCATCTCCTCGTTGACTGCACTGGTCGACTCCACGTCACCATCTCTATCCTTGTTCCTCTGCCGCTCCTCTTGGACAGCTGCAGGACAAGGGAGAGAGGAACACAGGGGAAAACAATAAAGGGCAAGAAGGTTGGAAGGGAGGAAAAAGTAGGAAGAGCAGAAAGGAGAAAAAAAAATGTGGGTGGGTAAAATGAGTGAATGTATGTTATTATGAGAGGAGGAAAAGTACACAAGCAGAGGAATGGCCGAGAAAGCAAATGATTTGGGTAGGCAGGCAAATGTGGAGAACAAGAATAAACAAAGAATGAGCCAAGGTAAATAAAGTGAGAGATGCAGGAAAGGAGATTAACAGATAATGTGTGAACAATGAGGGATAAAGATTGGTGTAGGGAGAGTTGAGCATACAAAAGGAAAGAAGCAGAAAGATTCAAATGAATTTTGAAATATGAAAAGAAACAAACAGCAGGGAGAGAGAGGCACATGTATACACAGTTCATAAAAAGTCTCTCATACTGTCTTTCATACTTCTTTCAGGTCCACAACTAAGGCAGAAATAGACCAATTAAGACATACCACATAAATTATTAACAAACCATTTTATAGACAATAAGGAAGAAATTACAGTGAAATCAAACTCAGAGTGTAAGCGCTTTTTCCTAGATTGAATTCCAATTCCAGGCAATTAACAGTTAATGGCTGGAACAAAGTTTTTGGAACTATTAAATCCCTGCTGTAATAAAACTAGGTTTCTATTTTCATAAAGTTCAAGCAATCTAGTTATTGCAGACAGCGCCCATGTAAATGCAATCGATATAAATCCATGAACTCTACTTTCCCTTTTCATGAGGTATTAAAAAGCTGTGTTTAATAAAAATATGGTTTTATATTCACTTTCGATGACCTATTTTTGTGGGAGTTTTTTAATATACACAGTAACCAGATTTTTTTAAAAGAAATAAACGCACAATTGCGTTAAAATAATCAAATTCATAGTCCGTTACAAATGATTTGCAGTCAAATGTTTTGACAGTCTGATATCCTACAGACATCAGCAGATGCAGATTATGTGACTTGGCCGCTTTGGTTTGTTTAAGGTACCAGATTTATGCCAATAACCTAGATTTTGTATGATTTTTTTCAAATAAAGCCTGTTTAATAAGTGTACAAGCTGATTGTGGCAGTCCTAAAGTCATTCAGCTGCCACTCCAGTGATTCTCTTGTCCACCATCCTGGACTAAAGCTGGCGACAGTAGTTCTGGTTCTGCTTGCTGGGAGATCTGCAGTGAGCTGGAAGGCTACTGAAACCAGAAACCGCAGCAGGTGGAGGACTGGTTATCTGCCACTACGGCTAGCTCACTAAGGCGGCAGAGCAGAACAGAACCGGGACTACCAGTGCCAGCTCCAGTATGAGACGGTGAAGTGGCGTCTGTCTGCAGTGCAAGACAACAGCTGGTTGGCTAATTAAAAGAATCTGGATACGTATCCTCACAGTATTCTTACTACGGTACTACCAAGCATCAGTTTATTCTTAAATAAATGTTTCCACACGGTTGAACGGACCTCTTTTGGAAGTGTGACTCTACTGGGCTGCACCTGGTTAAGAGCGAAGAATAGGTAACTTAAACTAGTGTAATGATGACTGAACGAGTGGGCATACTCAGCAAACTTTCCCTGTAACCATGAAGGTTAAAAACACATGGGGAAGTAATTCGAGGCTGGCACTGGTCCTCCTCTCAGCACTGGCAAGAAACAGTGGAAAAATATTTTAAACTAGCTGCTCCTAATTGATAGGCAATGTAATATCTCTGCTTCCTGCTCACTCATACAGGCACAGACACACACCCCTCCCTCCCTCTTCTCCTTACATCTGTCGTTCATCTTGGCCACTACAGAAGGAGGGTGGGGGAGAGAGATCGAGAGGAAACAAAAAGAGGAAGAGAGGGGGAAAGGGGTTAGTGTTTACAAGGCTTACCCACCCCCATCTCCCTCTCTACCACTCTTTACTCGCTCTTTCTATCCTCCATCGTACACATATTAAAGCCTTTTCAGTCATGGAATATGTAGCATTGCTGCTTCATCAAGCTCATCAATTAGATTTGGATGATTTGTGACATTTAACAGGCAAGAATAGAAAGCAGAGGAAGTTGCATATAATTTAAGAGATCATTACAGTCCCTTTAAGATACAAGTCTTTTCCATAATCAGCATGAAGTGAGATTAGCTCTCTAATCTGAGTGTCAGGCAGAGATTACGCTCCCTTGCAGAAGTACATGCAGACAGCTGCAGACACAGAGGAAGAGTAGTTACTTCTATTATATTATTTTGTAGCAAGCGTGGAGCACTTTTGGGGGAAGCATACAAAGTAGATGTGTGGACAAATCTGCCTGGCCACAGCAAATTAAAAGGAGCGCTGACAGCTACACAAAGCTTTGCGTATAACTTCTAATGTTGAAATTTGTGTCACGTGGACAATCTGTAGCAGATAGGAATACAACAGTGGCGTCAGCAACATTTCCAGCAGCTTTACTCAAATTTGCAGCGACCGAATGATGCCTGGAATCACATGGAAGCTTGTTAAGAATAATTTATTTTGTTGTTATGACTGGTGAGGAAAATATACAATAAAGATATCTCATATGAATTGGTTCGGATTTTTTGCATGCCTTCCATTTTGATTGCTCTGGTTGGACAGATCTAGTGGGGTTGCCATCGTGTCTGTTACCGTTAACTGAACTGCGTGCTTATACAGGCACAGTACCAATTTGTTAAATTGACATCAGATTAAGACAGAAGTGTCTTTTTAAATAGTTTTTACACATGTATTGCAGCCGTCAACTTCTCTATATTGTTATTTTACAGCACAAACCACAAACTCAGTGAGCGTGACATTAGCAAGTCGTTAGCTTGCCACTTCCCTTGTAAAAAGGTGGACTGTGGTGATGTGCAAATAACTCCGGTACATAGTCCAGAACATTTACCTCTACTGCAATGATGTCATTAGCGCTGCCTACTGAACGCACTAAGCAGCTTTCTCACCCTAAACCACATGGAGTAGTGCTAACGTGTGAAAACAGCTTAAATTAAAGGAAGAACATTTGCAAGCAGATGTGTTTAATTTTATTTTTATGGTATATCATAGCTCTTAAAATGTAAGGTGAAGTTAAAAAGTTAGGCTCAGTGTTAGGCTGCAGAAACTGCAAATTATGCAGACATTAAGTCCCACAGAAAGCATGCTGCCTCCAATGTTCCTAAATCTGTGCCGTCTTAATACTCCATAACCACAGTGGCAATATCAGCAACAACAGTGGTGACATAGCTTACATTTAACTTGCATTAAGTCATTATCAATGTTCCTAAAATATGCATTGTACAACGGTAAGGAATTCAGTGCTGATCTAATAATAGGACACGAGAAAGCACAGGGTGCAATATGGTTAGCTTACTTACACTACTCAACTCTAAGACGCTTAGCAGCAGATAATCTCAGATGGGCCGGCTTAAAATGGATATAATGTAACTTTCAGTGTTAAGACACTTGTACAAGGCAAGATACAGATTAGTAGGTGTTTGTAAAGGTTTCTTAAGGACAGCAGTGAGAATTCTGAATGGCGTTTGATGTTTCGTGCTAATTGCCATGTCATCCATTTTAACATTGTTATTGTTTAATAACTGTTAAAAAGGCATGAAGTCTGAGTAAATATCATTTTCTTTTTCCTTAATCCAATTTATGGGACAGATATAAAGCTCATTGGTAGTGACACAAAGATAAACAATTTTTTTAAAGTTAAAACCTTAGTTAAAATATTTTCTGTTTATTCCACTGCGGTCTAAAGACACAAATTAGTCAAATTAATTTGTGGAAAAAAGCACAAAATTAGATCAGGACAAATCAATGTCAGAGGTAGCGTTCAGGCTGTGTCAGACTGAACTACAGTGCACACAAAAACACAGCAGAGCAACCACAATGGAAGAAATGCGCACTTTGGTAACTTCACACAAAATCTGGCAAAGCTGCAGTTTTGAGCAGGGTTGTACTGAGATGTGAGTTTATTTATTTGTATTTCAGAAAAATGTTTATGTCCTATTTTCACTTCTTTGTTTTCACTCTCCATTCCTTCACTCGTGCTTCGGCTCACTGAAGCTGCTCTCCATTTCTCTCTCTCACCCTTTGAATGGGGACATTAGGGCCAAGATTCAAAGCTGTGTTTACAAACAGTAACCAAAGATTTCTGTGGCGTACTTTAAAGTAACCAAACGGATTTTTACAAACTGTTGCGCAGTGTGACTGTGAGGGGCTGGCTCAATTGCTTCATGTTGGCTACTCCACCAGTCAGAAATGATCACTGCTGCAAACCCCACCCATTACATTTTCACAAGTACAAGGCAGGGACTTTTTTGGAAGTTTAAAATGGAACTTAATTTAGATACTGGTTCCTGCAGCAAAGGCACCAAGGCCGAAACACAACACTGGGCCAATTGAAAGTGCCTTTCAGGACATTATACTTTTGTTATACAAGAATAAATTGCAAAGCTGAATCAGCAACACTCTTGTCCAACTATTAATAGTAAAAAACCTTTTAAAACTTTAAAAAAGGATTTTAGGACACTGCAAGTTGTAAAGGATGCAGAAAGTATTTTGTGTGTGAATATTTGGCTCTTTGTGTATTTAACCTAAACTTGTTTGGATAAACAGGAATAACACAGAGAAGATTTAGAACAAGCAGATTACAAGGCCTTTTCCTGCTGGCTCACCTTCTCTCTTCATGCCCATGGCCAGGCACTTCTGATAGCGGCAGTACTGGCAGCGATTCCTCTGTCTCTTATCCACAGTACAGTCTTTATTGTCCCGACAGGTGTAGGTCAAGTCTTTTCGCACAGTTCTTTTGAAGAAACCTTTGCAGCCCTCACAGCTGTAGACTCCATAATGCTTACCTAAGAGAAAAGGGAATAATTGCTTTTAATCATACATGAAACTAACTCAGAGGCAACACAAAAAAAGTAGCTGTATTTTAGACGTCTACTCACCAGAGGATCTATCTCCACAGATGGAACAAAGACGTTTCTGGGAAAGCATCGGCCCAGGGCTGTGAGATGACAGCTGTTTTAAGCCCAGTGGAGGTTTCACATCATCGGAGCTGCTCACTGCATGAAGCCCCGACATCGACACTGTTGAGTTGATCTGAGAAAGCAACAGAAAAGATGCAAAATGCAATGACAACCAGGCCTTTTATGATACATTATTCACTATTCCCTTTTCATCTCTGTAAGAATCCAAAGACTGTGTTTAATATTATGATCAAGACTGCACTATAAACTTTAGAGGACACTGAAAATGAAACTTTGCACCTAATTTTTAACCTACTTACTCTTCTCTCTCTGCCAAATGTTTGTAAACAGACAGCTATTAGAATCTTCCATGTAAATAACAAAAAACAGAAAACAATATAAATGGGCTCACAACAAAGAACAAACATTTCTGATATCAAAGACAAACACTAAAGCAAAAACAGCATTTTTTGAATACTTTGTGTTTAATGTTGAGCATATACAACGTGAAATATTTTGAATGATACTGATTTACAGAGTAAAGTTGGTTTAGCCATCACTTTAGCTGTAGCAAGCTCTAAATCCTACAAAATGACGGATACATCCACATGTACTGAACCATACTTCAAAGCAAAATGTCACCTGGGGGCTGCTAATTGGGCCGTAACCCACTGACGGTGTGCCAGGTAGGCAGGGCGACCCCAGCGAAGAGCTGATAACAGAAAAGGGGGAACCAATGCTGCTGATGGGGCTGTTGACCCCGGCAGTGGTGATGGGAGGCAGGGAGGTCATTGAAGCTGCAGCTGAGGGAACCAGCGGAGGGGAGCGCTGGCCCGAAGGTGGGGAGGACACAGACGAACTGTCTGGGCTGTGGGAATCTGATAAGAAACGGCAAGATGAACAATACAGTAAATTTCATTATTCATAATAACAGTACACAGCAAAAACACCTACGTCTATGGATGGCTTTCTCTGTGATGTTTCATCAGTTAGATGTGTGTGAAAAGTATGGAAAACAAACTGCATTAAGTGAGCGCTTACACTAAGAAAGTATAAAACAACTACTTAACACTTTAGTTCAACAATACCTAAAGTAACTTAAGCCTTTAAGTCATCAGGAGCTCCACAATATTGTCACATGACAAAACTAAAAACATTATTTCTACAAGGGATGTTGCATCGTGGATCAAGCTTTTTCATAAGCTGCTTTACAACCATGCAACCCCATCAGTAATGTCCATCCACCGTTTGCTCTTCCTGTCATAAGGAGTGCAAGGATCAGTGCCCCAGCAAAGCTCAGTTGAGTCACTTGTTTACATTTGGGTCACACGTCACCAGCAGGAAGTATCGACTCCTTCACAGCTTGGTTGTAGTCAACAGTTTGTTTCGGCCTTAAGTGGTTTCCACCGTTATCAGGAACAGCTTCCCTGCATCATTTGCAAAGCACTGTGATTTGTAGGAGGTTGCTGAAGAAGCTCCTTTTTTGAGCCGTAAATTATCATTGGATGCAAACACAGGGCTCCTACTCGTACAACAGATGTGCCCAGGCTCATCTCATTTAATTATATCATGATGTCCTCCTGAGACCCAGCCTATTCATTTATGTCCTAATGGAAATTTGTTTTTGGTCTATATCTTTTGACTTACTAAAGCAACCCTACTAAGTCCTGATGTGCTCAATTTAGGACATCCTGACCTTTCCAATGATATCTCGTGTGACTGGGTGGCCTCTTTTAGCTCCATAGAGGCAGGAAATTATAAAAAAAAGTTAAACTGAAAGATACTTTTTTTCTTTGGTTCTCGGGAAGATATGCCATTTCTATATACGTAAAGATACCTGTGTTATCGTGGATGAGGTGATATAAATTTCTCTTTGCTTTTAACATTGACTTTAGGGCGAAATTAAGTCAAATGGAACTCAGTAGTTATTCCTTACATTTCTAAAGGAAATAAAAATCTTCTTACTACAGCAATTTGCATGAGTTTTAGTAGAAATGTGTGCTTGCTCTATGTTATTGGTGCAATATGTGAAAAATATGAATATTAATATGAATAAATGTACTTATTTGTCTGAAGACCCTATTTGACTGTGCAATTTCAATCAGATTTATTTTAAAAAATAATGACATAAAATATTGTTGGAAATAATATGTAAATTGTGTTCTTCCCCATCATCATTCCTTAAACTAGTCGGTCCCTTCTACAGCTGGCTGTGCTGCATTCTTGCTGCTGTGGGCGATGTACTGGCTGCCGTCTGATGTAATCACCCCCCCCCCCCCCCCCCCCCCCCTTTTCCCCAGGAACAAAAATCAGGGAATCACGTTGTCTCACAAATCATCTACTGCAGGCTGAGAAGAAAACAGTTATTTCAAAAACAAATCAACAAAGTCAACGAATTGTGCCGTATATTACTCAGATTTGTGTATGTGTTTAATTTTAAGTGGTGCATACTTTCAGCTGTCCATGTATTTCAGGGGAAAATAAATAAATAAATCCCCATCACTGGCATGAGTTGTTATTACTTTCCTGGCTTGGGAATAAAGGTTCAAAGTGCTGATAGTCTGAAACGTTTTGGATCGAGGTTAATGAAAAACAGAATCAAAGAGTGAAGAGTGCCTTCTTTTTAGCACAGTAACAACTTTATGATTGCCTCACAGTGAATTATATACATAATTTATTTTTTAGCTTTGACATGTTTTTATAGTGCATTGTTTAATTCTATTCCTACATTAGAACCGGCAAGTTGAACACCGATTCAATCAAATGGGAGATTTTATTTTTAACAGTAAAACAATTATTAAACCCTACTTATTTTTAGAAGAATGGCAGGTGATATTTTGGACACCACATACTGATTTATTAAAAAAAAAAAAACAACGTCTACCTGGTCAGCTGTGTCAGATGTAACACATAAATGGTAAATGGCCTGTATTTGCATAGCCCTGAGGACCCCAAAGGCTTTACACATCCAGTCATCCACCCATACACACACACACACACACACACATCTGTTTAAGCTTTAGCACTGTGATGTTTAAGCAAGTCTTGTTTTAGTTTCTGTTCCTTCATACCACATATCTTTCATAGCTACGATTTTACAACAGATAATAATGTAACATTGATCTATTATTAACACTAGTTTCCAGATGCAAGTCATCTAGACAATAATCCTGTCTGCAGTGCTGAAAGATTAATCTTTGCACATTAGTTCTTCCTTTTGCTTACCTCTGCTGTCTCCCATGATGGTGGTTGGGGCACAGGGGCTGACTGACAGCTACAAGCCGACGTGCTTCCGTCTCTAACAGCCCGATATCAAACTCTAGACCGCGGACTGAGGCCCGGGCCGGAGTTTTTTTGGGAACCCAAAAACGGCTCTGAAATTCCAACAGAAGAAAGAGCACCGTATAAAACAGGAGTGTGACACAGAGGGTCCATTTGGGCATAAAGATGCAAAACAAAACTATCGTGGCTCCTATCTTTACACGGCTGTGAATTCTACCTGTGCTTAGCATTAGAAATATTTGCGTATTTGATACATTTTGGGTGATTTTACGTAACGTTACAGCTGGACGTTTTAAAGCAGCCAGCTGCTCAGCTGATGCCAAGATTGTCTTTTACAGTACAGATCAAAACACCCGTGTTATACTCCGCAAATAAGCAGCATGCTGATACAAAAACACTGCTCATCTTATCTGGGTCCAACGAGGTGAATAAAACACCCCAAACCAAAAGAGATGGAGCCCAGACAGATGGCAACAACCCATCGTTTCTCCATGCTAGCCAACGTTAGCCAAAGCTCGTAAACTAACCTAGCTAACTTGCAATGTCTGTGACTACCGAGAAGCAGAGTGGCTTGCATTACATCAAAATCAAGTGGCATTAGACCGATTAACACTTCCGTTAAAGCTAACAAGCTCTGGTAATAAATTGCGTGAAAAGCATAGTTTAAGTTGGCAAAACAAGCCTATCGCTAAAGCTAACTACACTTAGCTACGTAACTTGGCTAGCATGCTAGTTACCACGAAAGCTTCGAAGGAGAGCGAAACTACCGAGAACAAGCCACCCCATCACTCAGTCCTTCTTCCCCCAACTATGCAATCTTTTTAAAAACATGCTGAATATTTTAAGTAAATATTTCGTGCAAATAAATGGAAGTTACTAACGGTTTAGCGGCTCAGCTTCTCCGCATGAAAAGATGTGGCGACTAGGCCTCGTGTGTGTCTGTCTCTCCCCCCACTTTGCCTCGTAGTCAACCCTCCCTCCCCCTGCAAGGATGAAAACATGATGATGATGGTGGAGGATTTGGCTTAGTGCTCTCTCACAGCTCAACGCTGGCTTCCCTTGCTTCTTAAAGCAGGACGTGGACTGTGCGGAGTGTTGTGCCCCACATGTCACTGAGTGAGGGAGACAACATCCAGCGAGAGGGTCAAGAGGTCAAGACTAGTTCAGCTCAGTGTCAGCTGAATAGATGAAAAGGTTACTGAGAAATCAATGCTAATCATAATAATCCTTTATAGCCTTTGTGGTCTTTTCAGATTCAGTATTCAAAACACTTAACTACCTAATTATTCAAAAATATTCTTTTGTTATTGCAGAAGGTGCAGATATGTAAGGCATACAGAAGAGACTGATGGTTGAAAAAGAAACATGTTAGTGGCTGCTTTGCACCTGCAAAGGTAAAAAAGAATTTTTTTTTCTTTGTGGTGTTATCAAGAAAAAGCTATGCATGTCCCAATACAATGCAAATTCAGCTGTGTTTACCACAAATGTACTTTTTATTCTTTGTAAATATATCAGCTGTGAAAGTTATTAATAGTTTATATTCTCAACAGCTGTATTGGCAACAACATAGAATGTTCAAGCAGATTTGTTTTCTGTTATTGATGATCTTTTTTCCCATTTTCCTTTTAAAAAGGGATGTTGGAAAAGTCTGTTGCTTTATGTAAAAGGGAAATCATTTAAAACTTGATGAAGCATCTACAATCAGTTTATATAAACATAAAAGAAACAGCAATGAGATCTGAGGAGAAGTCACATCATTTGTAATGATTTCACAGTACTAAGGTGACTCAAGCGTAGATGCCTCTATTCATACATTAACACTAGTTAAATGCACGATTTCTTCTTGATGGAAGAAATTCATCAGTGAAGAGATGCTGGCACTCACAATTGTCACAGATTTTGTTGCTTTTGCCAAAATTAATGCTTATATATCTGTCATACATTAGTCTTTCGGGAATGTTTATCAAGGTAACAGCTTAGTTTAGTTAGCTTTACTCAGTTTTTAGTTTTTGTGTCTGAGCTGTATCGACATTGCAAGCTGGCTGAACTGGCTGAGTTCAGATTTATTAGTTTAGAATGAATGAAAAACGTTTCCTGTCATGCTTTTCTTGCTTTCATGTGGTCTGCCAGCCTGTGCATTTTACCTAGATTAATTAATTATACCATTAATGAACTGCAGTTTTGACATTGCTTACATTTTGACATAAAATATAAGAAATAATCCGTTACATTTTGAAATATTAGAGCCAGAATGTGTGTGAATGTTACAAATTTACAAACCCTAGTGCAAAAAAGTTGGAACATTATGTACTTAATGTAAATAAAATCAGATTGCAATGGGTGAGAACAGGCATCAAACTGGAATAGTATTTAATACATGACTAACGAGGATTATAAAAGTAATCAGCAAATTTGATAAAGTCTGTTTAGCATGAAGGGATATAAAGTACACACTCTTAATTCACCTTTCACATCATCGGTTTAACCTGATGTCAGTCGGAAATATGGAAATTTACTGAGAATCAGTCCCTGTTTAAACTGGCTTAAACTGTGTGATAAGAATGTTTTGCCTCCATTTTTACAATTTCTGTTTTATTAATGCAGAGATCAGAAAGCAGTGAGATCAAACCCAGTGTTATACAGCAGTGTTATACAAAAGCCTGCTCCTGTGTTCCCAAACTGTGTTTCAAAAACAACTAATGGAAAACTCATGATTCACAATTTAGCAGGTTCTTCCTTCCATCTGCTGTGGCTGAATTCTTTAAGTTTGTCGGTGCTTTGTCACCCTCAAGGGGACTAAAATGGTATGACACGATAACAAAACGCATGATGTGATAACTATGCTCCAGATTTTATCGCAACACTGACAGATACTGTTTTCCAGTTGAATACTTTTAAGAGAATAATGTGTTTTGCCACATTATCTCATAAACTTTGTGGAACTTTTCTACTGTCTGTAAGTTAAATGAACTTCATAAACATTATAAATAATTTTAGTGATTTAAATAATGAGACAAAACCAACAACCAGCAAAACCTGTTATCCTTACTTATGTGTGAAAATAAATTGTAATATATTTGTCAGTTTTCAACAGGAAAAATAACTTCATTAGTTGATACAATAACATGTCGACTTAACTCAAGAGTTTACCACATAACACCAGAAGAAGAAACACATCGAAACACAAAGGCAAATTTTTAAATTGTAGTTTTATTATTGGTACTCTTAATACAATTACACACATGGCAGTGATATCAAAGATAAAACACAGAGGAGACACATAAGAGCAACAGCTGCATTTCAGTGGTTCAGGAGATTTCCTTTTTTCTCTGCTAACACAGTGACACATTATCTTTTGAGTATATCTCTGTAATCTGAAATTTAATACTGATAGTATGAAATTAAATCACGTCAATCTACTTACAACACCAGCTGGAAAACATCTGCACTCAGTTGCTTCGTCTACGTCCCACAGTCCTCTTCACATTCATCAGTTTTTGTGTTTGGACTGTGCTTTCAGTCTGCAATAAAAGAAATCCATTTCCAGTTTAAATGCAGTCAGAATTTCATGTTTTGTCACCGAGCATTCAACCTGGTAGAAAAGCTCCTGAAATTACTCAGAAAAGCTGAACTTTGACCTCACGCTCAGTCTTTCAAACCTGTGCTACAACACAAAGACAAATCACTGCAAACGAGCTGTCCCAGTATTTTAACCTGCACTGTACAGTACGTCTGCATGAGCAACTGCATGCATGTGACCACATGTGTGTAAGTGCTGCGTGAGGGATTAGCCTCA
Organism: Neolamprologus multifasciatus; assembly: GCF_963576455.1. Classification (NCBI taxonomy): domain Eukaryota; kingdom Metazoa; phylum Chordata; class Actinopteri; order Cichliformes; family Cichlidae; genus Neolamprologus; species Neolamprologus multifasciatus. The sequence continues at coordinate 5,803,256 of NC_140459.1, read as the reverse complement.
GTGTGTGTCCACCAGTGATTAGCCTGGTCAGTGGGCCTGTTGTGTATTCACTCAGGCCATTAGCATATTAATGCAGCCTCGCTCTTGATCTCTCTCCCGCTCAGCCTCTCCCTCTCTCTTTCTCCATACATATTTCCAGACCGAGTTGTCGCTTCCTGCAGCTTCAATCTATAAATCTTACCAATTTACGCCACTCGTGCTGTGAAGCAGCGAGCAAACTCGCCACAGAGATTTCAAGGTGCCTGCTCTTCTTTTCCCTCCAAAACCTGTCCTCTTGTCCTTCTCTCCCTCCCTCTCTCCGTCAGATCCCTGCCTTCTTTTTTCACCCCACTCCCCAGCTTGCTCCCTCTCACCCTCCACCTCATTCAAATCCTTTACTTTCACTCATTTTCCCTCTTCTTTCTCCAAGCCTGGCCCCTCAAACTTTGTCAAACAGAGAGAAACACACAGAAGCAAACTCACAGGGGCAAACACAGAGGAGGAGACTACACACACACACACTCATATATATGCGCACACAGAGTAACACACACAAACTCCCTCCCCTCATTCATTCTACTTTTCTGTCACTCTCACCCCTTCCAGTGCAAATTTAGCAGGACCCTCTCTAGACTCTGGTGCTGAAGTGCGAACCGGACACATTCAACTGTACTTAACGCGGTGAGAGCTATTCAGTCTTTTCTGCTCCACAGACAGACTCTTACCTCCTTTCCAAAACGGGACCCTCCTGATCTGCACTGCCAGGCATCTCCAAGCATTTAGACTTTGCACCTGTGCGGAGAGAAAAATACATATTAGCGAAACCAAATGTCACCGGCAGCCAACTGGCATTGATTTAATCACATCTCCAAGAAAGTTTGCATTATTTAGCAATTTTGCACATTATTTGCGTTTCGTAAATGGCCAGATTAATTCAAGATGAAGTTCTTTCTCTTTACTATTCCTTTGGCTGCTTTCCACCTGCTGCCTCTGTTTGGTGCCTTTTCAAATCAGCGATGATATTAATTATTCACCAGCTTCTCTTCGCTGCACACCTAGATTGACTGAAATATTTACAATTTAAGAGCTTGTCATTTGTCACAAGTGAAACCTTTGAGCGGTTTTCTAAATAATGCTCCCGCGGGGGGGAAAAAAGTTAAGCTGACCTCCAAAAAATGTCAAGAGAGGTTCTTACGGGCTTTACATTTACATAAACACACACTCTGCTCCTTTCTCTGTTTGTCTTTCAGTGTCTTTCACTCGTCCACCCGCAAAGCCGCGGGTCCATAGAGCCCATCAAAGGTGGTTTCTCCCTCGCTGATTTTCAGAGGTCAGGGGCGTGATGTCCATCCACAACTCCTGGTTTCACAAAAGCACATGCAAGAATTGCGTTTGGACAATCAGCTCCGGACCTCCATCCTTTTCTTGGTCATCCGTAAGTGTGCACGCTTGGACACTCGGGTGCATAGCCTACTTAAAGTAGGCCTCAGTCCACTAAGGCCAGAGACTGATTGGTGTTGGTCCACCCAAAAAAATCTTTTCTCCACTTGTTGAGCTTTACTTTCATAATGGAGGATGAACAAAAAAACTAAAAGGATTGTGAGCCCATCACACAGGAATGAGCGGGAAGGCGAAGAGAAAAAAAAAAAAGAAGAGAAAAGAAACAGAAAGCTTTAACTCATGCTTGTCCTCTGTGCCGGTGACACCATGATGAACGAAGGGGTCACCACCCGGGGGCAGGCCCGTCCAAAGGGAGCCAGCGATGTGACCTTGTACAAAAGAAGAAGCGAATCCCCCAACGGTCACACGGATCAAAGAAGACAAAAGCCTGAGATGATAACTCAGCACAGCAGTGGAGCACATTATTATCAGACACTTGAGCAGAAGCGGTAGTAAATTTCACAGAGTTCGATGCAGGCGGGTGGACGTGGGAGGGCCTGCAAACGAAAAACTAAAGCTCTGACCCGCTCTAATCTGATTTGCCGTACGCAACATTTTCTCTTTATCTGATTCGCTCCGTGAGGCGTTTTCTCTTTCTGTGGGACCCCATCTTTATCCAAATGATGTGGTCTTTGGTGAGGCCTGGTCTATTCATGGGAACCCCATGTGCTGTGTGCCCACCATTGAGGTGCAGAGTAGCATGGCCACAAAGGATGGCAGCGTTTCAGAAAGTCCTCTCCTTACAGTTGAAGTCTCTGTTCGGGATAAAGTTTGTGGTTAAACCACAAAACCAGAAAATCCAACAAATGTAGTAAAATTATAAAAAAGTAGAAAAAAGGTGTTAATTATGGTCGAAACTGCTGAAATAAAGAGGAAGAGAGTTTTATATTGCAATATTTAACTTAAAAACATTTGACGTTGCTCTTCTTTGTAAAGTAAATGATTTCTGTCATGAATTAACATGAATGGCTGAAACTTTTTCCATGAAACTGACTTTGCAATAAAGTTTATCGTCCTTGACTAATACCTGCATTTGAAATATTTGTCCTACACTTTTAAATAAAATACTGTGCTTCAAATCTCCATGAAGTGCTGGTATTAAAACAGGCCTAAAGGCCCAAACTTTGCTCTTCAGCTCCTGTTAGCACACAGGCTACTTACAGGTGTAAATTTAAAACAGTTTAAATCTGCTGGAAGAAAAAAAAAGAGAACGAAACAGCAAAAAAACCCAAATAAACAAAGAAGGATAAATACAAAAACTCAACAACAAAACGCACACAAAATCAAGAAGACAACAGTGCAGTAGCACCCAGTGTTTGAACCCTTCGTGGCCTAAAATCTGGACGACCAATTACAGCAAAAAGCATATGATGAAGTCCCTCACGGCCACAGAGCGTTCATCCTTACATGTGCGATGGACATCTCCGCCAGTCAGTCTTCCTCCCTCGGCTCTGGGCCGAATTTCAGCGGCGTCGCTGTCGACGTCTGACCGCACTTGTCCCACTTCTCCATCTTTCACTCTCTCTGCCTCTGCCTCCTCTGATCCGGCGTCCTTCTTCCTCTCCTTCTTCAACCCTTTCTGCCCGGCCCTCCCTCCGCCTTTACATTTCCTTCGCCCCTGTCTTTCTCAATTTCCCCGCCCTCTCTCTCTCTCTCTTTCTGTTTCTCTCATTCTCTGTCTCTCGCTCTCTCCCTCTCCTCATTTCATGCAGCGCTGGGGTTACCTAAGAGACTGGGCCTCAATGGAGAAAATCTCCTTTGGTACAATGAAATGGGTGAGAGGCAGAGAGGAGGGGAGGGGAGAGAAATGAAGGGTCTGGGGGGGACTGGGTAGAATGAGGGGGTGCTGGACACAGGAGGGGAGGGAGAGTTGGGGGTGTGAGAGTAGAGGGACAGTGGGATGCAGATCTATGCAGGGATGTAAGGGGGATACGAAATCCCAAAAATTGAATAAGTGGCTTTGCTTGATTTCGCCTCAATGGTCAGTGCTTTGCTGGTTGCCTGTGATGCCCCCCCCCCCCTCACCTGCTCTCCACTCAGCCTGGTTTGTCTGACCACAAAAAAAACAAAACAAACTACACTCATTTGAAAAGTTTGAAGCTAAATTTCCACCAAAAAACATTAAAAATGAACCTAACATGATATATTTTTTTAAAGGGAAATTAAAGTTTGACCTCACTTTTTTTTTGCAAATCCACCATTGATACAGATGAATACCATTTTGATAACCATGAGATTGGAGACCTCGGTGTCAGTAGTCTCAGTTTTGTTTGTTTATTTGTGTCTTTGCTCGCCGCGGGGATCAGAGCTCTCTTTACAAAGAGTGTGTTTCTCTGTTCTCCAGCACAGTGCAGGCCCCATTCAGCACGAGTAATTACACTGTTCCTCTCACATCTATTCAGTGTCTCTCTCCAAGAGATGTTCCTCCCCAAAATAAAAGAAGTCAAAACACATGTAACCTTGTTTAGAGGTTAGTTACTGATTAGCACAGAAACTGTTGCAGTTCATTTTCCCGGTGCACCTTATTGAGCTCTTCAGCGATTCTTTTCAGTTTGTCGCTCGTCTCTGGGTTGGCAAACAGATCCCCCGCTGCTCAGCTCTGTGTCTTTACAACTCTCCCCGAGCCCCTTTTCTCATCGAAGGATGTGAGAAAACAATGGGGCTAATAAAAGAAGCAGAGATAATTACAGCACGGCAAAGAAGTTTGCGCTCCTACGCCCCAAAACCATAAATACCGCCGGTGTAAAATCGGATATGTGGGTGACTTTAGGATGTCTTTTTACACGCTTTTCTGCGCCAACAGCGGAAACTTATTCTTATTCTCATGTGTGCATGCCAGGGTGAATCTGGGATCTCTGTGTTAATGACTCTATCAGGCCCTGATACCCAGAGGCCCCTGCTGAGGGAATGGATCCAAAGGGATTGGGGTGTTAGAATGTGGCACAGAGGGTGGCAGAGTTGGGGCGCGCTGTGTGTGACAGTGTGTGTGAGTGAGTGAGTGTGTGTGAGTGTGTCCGAGGATGTGTATGTGTTTGAGACACGGGAGGGAGGGGAGGGAGGGGGTGCGGGCAGATTGTCCATGGTACTCACCCCTCCGGGCGGGGCTGAATGAAGTTATTTCCAGGCCCCTGTCCATCTGTTACCGTGGCAGCAGTGGTGACCAAGGTGTTGCCATGGCGAGGTGGACACAAAAAGGCGTGGCGTGGGAACGAGTCCAGGGGTCAGGAGTAAGGGTCAGGGGGTCAAGGGTCACAGCCAGCTGGACAGCACACAAGAGGAGGCCAGGGTGAGAAAAGAAGGAGCGAAGGTTTGATTTTCGTTTTCTTTTTCATCCTTTCTTCTCTCATTTTTTTTTCACTCTAGAAGGAGACGTCCGAAGAGTGGACACCAGTGGACATTAACATTGAACTGGGGTGGTGAGATGAAAAGGGGGAGGCGGAGGGGATGAAGGGAGTGAGAGGGGCCGTGGGGTTCACAGAGCAGGGCTCCCACAGCGTCCAGGCTCTGGGAGGCAGCGCTGCCTTACTGGTGTCTAATCGCACATTGCATTTGACAGGCAATTGACTCTGGTCAATGTACACGCAAATGCGACTATTGAGAGGATGTGGCCGGCTGCATGTGAGTGCGTGTCTGTCTGTGTGGCCACAGTCTGCACTTTACCCGGATAAGTGATACCTCAAAAAAGACAAAAGGCCCTTTGGACAACATTTCATTCCTTTCGTTTTAGGCCTCAAAACTGCTCGCAGACAATGAGACAAACTGAAGGGAGGTAATGAATCAAACTTTCGCTCAGCATGGGAAAACCGTTTTCTACATGTTTTTCCCATCTCGTATCATTACCTAGAACTTTTCTTTCATGCACAAATTGCTGCCCATGTACTGCAGCGAGCGACCAGCAGCACTTTTAAAAGTTAAAAAAATGGATTAAAGCTTATCAAAATCAAATGAGGAGGCTTCTTTGCAGTGGAGGACTATCTGTTAAAGACTGTTTGCACACTTGGAGCCTCATTTTACTGGCATCAACTGTGAGAAAGTAAATATGTGTGTGAGAGAATAATACTGAAGGAAGGCATACATGAAAAGCACAACCTGAGACCAGAGTTGGTTTGTTAGCAAATGTCATGTGTTTCTAATAAAATCTGCTCAGGCAGAAGTTTTTGTACTTCCTTTGGTAATGTTCAAATATGAGCTTATGTTGGCGGAAAACTCAAAATTTAAAATGTAAAAAGAAAGCGCTGAAGATAATTTGACCTTCAGTTGTTCATAGACACTGCACACAATTCACCTTTAACTTCACCCCATGTTTTTCTTTCTGTAACAGGCAGGTAACCAAATATCCGACTCAGTAAAAAGGACATGAAGTTGTTTCTAACTTGGCAGCTCACTCTGTCCAGGCAGCTCCCTCACCTGCACCAAATGCCGTACTTCAACAGTCAGAAAACTTTTCAGCTGCTGTGGAGCCTCTGCTGCTGCCTGCGTGACAGAAAGGACAATACTTTGATCCGATGATGTCTGACGTTCACGTGTGAAAATACCTTTTTTCCCACTTTCTCATTAAAAAGATTTTAAAATGAAAGTCTGGAGTGTGAAAAATATCAAAGTTCAATGTTTGATTTCATAGATTAAAGTCACAGTTAACACATTTTAAGTAACACCTAAAAACACCTATGTGAGACTGATCATAGTATTTATTACTAGGGATGCACCGATACCGATACTGGTATCGGGTATCGGGGACGATACTGTAAAATGTGTGTGTACTCATACTCAGAAAAGTTAACCGATACCATGAACCGATACTAACTTATTTCATTAATCAGAGGGTGGCTTGTCATTTCTGTTGTAGTTTTTTAGATTGGCCACTAGGGGGACATCCGGCGCTAAACAGGCACAGGGTTAGGCGAGTGAGACTGGCAGCTCCAGATAAAAAAAGAGAAACTGGAGGCTGCTGTAGCTAGGCTAAACAAAATGTCAGCAGTGTGGACTGGAACAGACAACTTTAACTCAGGTTTTGGAAAAGCGATGAAAAATGTCAAGAGAAAATCCACGGGCAGTGTGTGTGTGTGTGTGGTAGAAGTATCGGTTTTTGTACTCAGTATCGGCAAGTACTCAGATCCAAGTATCGGTATTGTATCGGTTTGAAAAAATTGGTATTGTTGCATCCCTATTTATTACTATTTGTCTTGTAAAAGTGAGACTGTAGGCTATCACAACAAAAGGTGTCTGATAATAAAGCTGGTAATGATGAAATGAGAGCTACACCAAGATGGATATACTAATACTGTTATTAAAACTGAATCATGTTCATAACCAGGGACAAATAAGGCATTAGACTGGTTTCAGTAGAGACACGAAGGAAAAAGGTTTGCATGTGTTGAGATGCTTTTGCAGTTGCGGCTCTTTTAAAAACACACTGTTACTCCCCTGGCCTTCACCCAGTGTGAGCTGTCTGTGATCTTATGTTACTTTTATGAACTCGTTTATTGTTTAACTTCTGCAAGTAAAACATTGTACAGCTAACTAATCAGCTGTTCTTGCAAAATATACCCACTCACATACCTGCCAGACTGAAAGATGTGAACATACAGTCTACAGGTCAGAACTGGCCCACCAAAAGCTCCAGTCTGGTTCACTCGATGGGTCACACAAGTCATTAAAAACTCCAATTTTTCAATAAAATGCACTGTTATTCCTGGCGTTCGTGTTGCTAACATGATTAACACATGAAGATGTAAAAACTGGTGTTGTTTAGATTACACATATTCTACATGTCATTGGGGGCGACCGTGGCTCAGGGGGTTGGGAAGCGAATCTGTAGAATCGATCCCCGGGCTCTCTGTCCTGGTCGTTGTGTCCTTTGGCAAGACACTTTACCCTACCGTCTACTGGTGTTGGCCAGAGGGGCCGATGGCGCGATATGGCAGCCTCGCTTCTGTCAGTCTGCCCCAGGGCAGCTGTGGCTACAACCGTAGCTGCCTCCACCAGTGTGTGAATGTGAGAGTGAATGAATAATGGCATTGTAAAGCGCTTTGGGTGCCTTGAAAAGCGCTATATAAATCCAATCCATTATTATTATTATTATTATTATGTGAAGGTGTGTGTGCCACTCTTAGCTTGAAATTATTGAAGCAGAAAACCTCTAAGTTGAAATTTCTCTTTCTTTTTCTTTTTTTCCTTAGAATTCCCAGTTTGACACATTTGTTTTGTAAATTCATGAAACGTGGATATTTTCAGGATGTAGCTGTAATTTTTATAGGTCATTGTGAAGCGTTTTAAATAGATGGGCCTACGTGAGGTCAAATTGGACTACATGAACTGGACTCTCATAAGCTTTCAACTATGGCAGCAGCAAAGAGCGAGAGATTGAAATGTCCATCTGCCCCGTAGCGAACAAAATCGACGGCCAACCTCGAGCCGCATCAGTGGATAACACATTATGACAACGTGGATAAGAAGACGCTTACAATGCAATTACACACACAAGAACACACACACAGACACACAAATACATAGAATAAACACATAGGGCCCCTTTAGACTTTAATAGTTGCCGGGATGAAAGGAGTGCGGGATCCATACTCCTCTGCGGCCCACATTAATAGGATTAGGAGCAGGCTCGGGAGGACGTGGCAGGCCAAGTCCACTGCTCCGTTTGACACCTTTTGTCCACAAGCCCTGAGACGCAGATCACAGCAATAGGATGAGGGACAAAAGCTTTTGAACATTGTGTTGTAGCTACAAATATATCCTGATGGGAGAACGCTGAGCCTCGAGGTCCACAGCAGATAAAACGAACAGACGGCGATTTTGACAACTCAATCAATTTTCAAAATGGAGAAAACACGTTTTCACAATTTAAGTCCATACAATGCCTTCACCGGCAAAGGCCTGATGCTGATAGTGATTTTATACATTATTAAGTATTGGAAAGTTTCTGAGATGTGAGTTCTTTACTTAAAAGTGAGAGCAGATCCTTTGGTAGGAACATGTGCTTGTCTTGTGGCTTCTACTCCATTGTGTATTTATTGAGTTATTTCAACCAAACCATTAGAAGAACCACTTCCTGTGCACCACAGGAAAGACATCATATACTGGATCACAATGACAGCATCCATGATGCCTGGTATACAGTATAAATTAGTAAATTCTGTCATAAATGTGTAATTTCAGGTGTTCTCTTCTCTCACCCCAACCGGTCGCAGCAGATGGCCCCGCCCCTCCCTGAGCCTGGTTCTGCTGGAGGTTTCTTCCTGTTAAAAGGGAGTTTTTCCTTCCCACTGTCGCCAAAGTGCTTGCTCATAGGGGGTCATATGATTGTTGGGTTTTTCTCTGTATCTATGAAGCGCCTTGAGGCGACTTTTGTTGTGATTTGGCGCTATATAAATAAAATTGAATTGAATTGAATTGAATTGAAGTTTTTCTCTCTCACATAATGCATAGTTGTGTTTAAAAGCTAATTAAAAACACAGAATTTAATTTTTGGATATTTTGGCATGTATGGTCTGAGTTTATCATTCTCCTTAAATGTTCGCTTTAAAAATTCAGGAGTGATGAGTAAATATCCTGCTGTAGACCACAGGTGGAAGCTGAGGCAGTGACTGTCACAGTCCTGGGTCTGGTGACTCAGGGTTTGTGTGTTTTTGAGTTTGGGTAATATTTCTTGGTTTTGTATCAGGTACGGTTTTTGTGCTTATGTTACTTTCTTGCTCTTGGTGATTATCTTCTACTTCACTGTCCAGTGTTTTCTTGTTTGTTGTGAGTCTCTGTTTCATTCCCCCAGTCACAGTTTCAAGCTCACGTGTGTTGTCTGCATCTACCTATTTGTCATGCTTCTCCATTTTTGCTGTGCGTTCCTGGTAAGCTTCATGTTCTCAAGCTACATCATGTTATGTCAAGTCTCATCTAGTTGTTAGTAGTCAAGTGCAAGATTTTTAGTTCTCGTTCATCTTTTGTTTGTTTCTATCATCAGTCATTTACTTAGTTTTAGTTGTTATTTTCCAGCAATAAAGCTGCTGCCTTTAGCTAAGCTTTCTGTCTCCGAGTGCTGCGTTTGGGTCCAAACCAGCCTGCCACACAGCTTACCATGACGCTGACCTGTCTGATGGTTAAATTTTGCTATTTAAATGATAAAGGTGTGATCTGTATATGAGGCGAGGAAAGAGGTATACTGTGTAGTCACCATATGGTTTTGCTCCATTTATAGTTGCATGCCCAGGGGAGTAAATATGTGCAGATAGACTCAGCCACAGTCTCAGAATCAACCTTAATGTGTTAAAAAGCTCCACAGTGAGAGGAACAACATAAATACACAGTGTTCAGTTAGGGAAGGACAGCAGATATTGGTGTGAATGTGCTGGTCGGTGGAAAGATGGCACGTTCTTGTATGCTTTCACATCCATTTTAGGTTTTCTGTTTTCCTAAACTTGCTGCAGGTCTCTGTTAATCCAGTGACAAACTGGTGACCTGTCCAGGGTTTACACCATCGTTTACCCAGTGTCAGCTCGTCTAACGAAGTCCAACCATGACCCTGGTTGGATACATGGATGGGCACAATGGTTGCATGATTGTAACACAATTTTTCATGTTTATCAATATGAAAAAAGTCACTATTTGTCATATCACAAATTCAATAAAGGAATGCAAGCACATTGACTGTGAGTACATTGAAGTTTAACCCTTTAAGACCTACCATAGAACCAAGTCTGCCAGAGCTTATATTATATTTTTACATGCTGTGGAGCCATTTGTGGGAGCATTTCAGGTTGCTATACATCAATACAACCATTATAGCCCAAATTTTAATAATATGTATGCATTAAGTGCATAGTAATTACATAAATTGCAAAAAAGTGCAATAAACTACAAAAAAATTGAAAATCGTTTTTGTTTTTTTAACATATATTTCTAGTTAGAGAAATTTAAGAGGCTTATCCCTCAAAACTGTAAATAAAAAAAGTTGCACAAAATAGTTTCCAACAACACGAAATTTATTTTGAGTGTTATCATAGTTTTAATTTTTAAATACACCAATTTTTATATACTGCAGGAAAAACGAAAATAAATATTATAATGCAAATTTGCAAATAAACAGCATATGCATCAAAATAAACTATTTCCAGCAGTGCAATATGAGTCCTAAGCATCCCAGAAACGACACAGAAAGTCATAAAGTCAAAGATAACTTTTAAAAACACCAGTATAGGTTCATAAGGCCCTGGTGGTAAAAAACTACATTTCAGCGAAATGACGTCACTTCCGGTTTTGGGCAGGTCATGGTGGACATGCAAAAGTTTGCGCTGACGTCTAGGAAATGTTATGAACAGCTGATCGGATCGGCAAAGCGTGTTTCTGGAATATTATGTATTTGTTCCTGCAAGCGCTTTTTATGCAATTTTTGCAAAACTATATGTGGAAGGAAACTGTGACCGAGGACAAGCTAATGGCATAAGATGTAAGTACAACTCCTCCGGTTTCATATGCAAAAAAAATTATTGCGCTTATTGCGGATTTAAAAATAGTTACGCAAAACGGAGCGTGCCCGCTCCAACCGGCTTTAAAGGGTTAAGAAAGAATGCAATGGTGCCATTACCCTTAAATATGAATGCGGATCTCTGGTGGATCTTCCTCTTGTGCAGGGATGGGCAACTCCAGGCCTCGATTGCCGGTGTCCTGCAGGTTTTAGACATGTCCTTGATCAAACACAGCTGGCTCAAATTGCTAAATTACCTCCTCAACATGTCTTGAAGTTCTCCAGAGGGCTGGTAATGAACTAATCATTTGATTCAGGTGTGTTGACCCAGGGTGAGATCTAAAACCTGCAGGACACCGGCCCTCGAGGCCTGGAGTTGCCCACCCCTGCTCTAGTGTCATGTATGAATAAATCTGGGGCACGTGACTCACCTTTACAGGATTTATCAACTTATTTTGAAATGTTTTGTTTTAATTTCTCTCATATTGATATTCGGGTCGTTGTGTTGCACTGAGAGCAGGCAGCAGCTCGTCCTCGGTTTGAGCGATTATTGACATTCCCGGCGATCTCCTCACATCCCGTGCCACAGCGAGATGACACAGAGATTCTCTGTCCTCTCTCCTGCCACTGCGCTCTGGGAGAGCGACCAAAAGCAGTTTTACAACCAAGAGCTGCTGACGCTCACTTCCTGCCAAGAATAAGAAAGAGGAGGTTCAAAGTCATCTGAGGCACACATACCAACAGACATGCAATGACGCACACGTACAAACTTGGTTTATAGTTTAGTGATGGATGTGTTCATGCTACACGACCTCTTTTTCCTACAGCCTAAACTTCCATAATCCCTACAATAAATGTTTGGAGAAATTTCACTGAAGTACAGGTGGATGAAACAAGTCCATGCCTGCTCTTTGGTCCTATAGAAGCGAGTCCTGAGTCTTCAAAACCCCATCAGTCACAGGGACACATTCATTGATTAAGGAATAAATCATTTATAATGAGTAGAGTAGGTTAAAAACAGCAGCAGTGATGTCTCTAACAGCTAAAGTCCTAAAACCAGTTCCCCAATCATTCCAGTCCATCTGCAGGATGGATGTGCAAAGTGTGAAAGTTGCAGAAAGTCATTAATATTCAGTTATTTTAAAAAATAAAATACATTGTTATACCTTATATGGTGATACCAGTGTCTTTAAATATCCATTGGAATCTGTATTCAATTCATTAAACTTTGAATTCTGCACGATAAATTCAAGTGTTTGTTTCATTAGTGGTGTTTAATGCTTCTATGACCAAAACTAAACACACGTTTTCAGAGTGACTTTCCTGTTCTCATTTGTTGCTGGCTGTGGAGTTCCTCTCTGCTGACTTGGAGTGCTGTTGTCAGCATAAATGTTTCACACTACATTTCTTCTTTGTAAAAAGTAAATTAAAACACAGGAACAAATGTTTCTGTTATAAAACACAAGTTTCTGAGCTTATTCAACCTTTACTTCCATTTTTTAAGAAGAAAGACTGAAGTTTTCCTCTCCTTTGAGTCTTTGTATTGATCAAAGCTTAACACGTCTGAGACCTAATGAACAGTCAGAGAAATAAAAACAAATTTTGCGCAGATACAAAGAAAGTAACTCTACTGTCCTGATTGGTGGAGGCAAAAAGTAAATTTACTATCATTACCTTAAATATATTTTTAAACACCAGGATCAGTCCTCTCAGATGTCTCTGTCTGTTTGGACTGGCTATTACACTGAGTTAATAAAGACTTTATCTTATATACCCACAGAGACCTGCAAACATTTGTCTGTCTCTGGTAGGTTACATAAGAGTCGCTGCCTGTGGTGTCAAGTTCCAGCTACAGTTTCAAAATGGATGAAGAATCACAAGACATACATACAGGTCAGCACTGACCCCAGCGTCCATATCAGAGACACAAAGGAGGGGGAAGGGAATATCTGAACTGAACAACTGTCTGCTGCATGTCGCTCACACCCAGTGTTGGGGAGTAACGGAATACATGTACCGCCGTTACGTATTTAAAATACAAAATATGAGTAACTGTATTCCGTTACAGTTACCGTTTAAAAAGGTGGTATTTAGAATACAGTTACTTTGTTGAAATAAATGGATTACACGGCGGTACTTCCCTGTTTCATATTGTGGCGGGTCAGGACTGTTTGGGTTTTGTTTGACAGCTACGTTCTGTTGTTCCAGGTGGCAGCATTACGGTTGCCATGGTTACAGGGTGACGCTCTCTCTCTGCGTGTTTCCTGGGTGAGAGAGGCCTTTTTGTTGTTGTTGTGCTAAGCTAATAGGCAGAATGCTACAGGTATAGCTCTAAAGAATGTAGCATCATAGGCAGTGTAGTCCGTGCTGCAGGGAGAATGGACTGCCATACACGTTATGTGTCTGTGAGCGAGGGAGGGAGAAAAAGGAAAAGTACGAGCTGTCATCGAGCAAAAACGGGAGCTGGAAGCATGTAAATATAATAATAACCACTGCAGCCAAGAAGAGAGCCTGACGAGCCCAGTTGTAAGTAAGCTATTAAGACTCGACTGTACACCGTGTTCGTGTTTTCCTCCAAAAACAATAAGTTCTGTTGGAGCAGCCTTTCAACGCCTCTCTCTGTCTCTCGCTAGCAAAGTTGACCCAGACAACAAAGTAAAGCTAGTTTTCGGCTACGAGCCCGACACAGAACCCACCGTATTAGCCAGAGGTCCCTTTACTACGGTTCGGAGCCGCGGACCTTCAGTAACAGTAATAAATCACAGCAATAGTACATTCATGTAGTTGTAAACAGCATGATAATATATTAAGTAATCCAAAGTATTCAGAATACGTTACTCTCATTGAGTAACGTAACGGAATATGTTACAGAATACATTTTGGGGCATGTATTCTGTATTCTGTAATGGAATACATTTTAAAAGTAACCTTCCCAACACTGCTCACACCATACATCTCTTCCCCTCTACAACAACAGCATCCTACAGCACTGCAGAATAAATGACTCAAAGATGGAAGAAAACTTTCATCAGTCAAAAATTCAAAAGACCTAAACCTAAACATCCCTGTTAAATATCAAGGAAATTATTTTTAAATTGATCCCTGTCGTGCTGGCCACATACATGATTTCATATGTCAGTAGTCAAAAGTCATTTATTATCAGGGTGGACACCTTAAAATCTGGACACAGTCTGTAAGTTACCATCACGTGGATGGTTAGCTTTTGGACTTTTCAGAAATTCATTTATTGTTTTTAGTGTAAAAGTTTGTTGTGGACACGGAGTATCACATCATGTAGCGACATGTTTGCACCACAGACCTAAAGTTTCTTTTTTGTGTGTGTGAAACAGTAAATGTGAATAAATCTGATCATCTTTTGAACGCATTCTGAGGCTTTTCTATGCTTTAAAAGCTTAAAATTATAATTTAATGTCTAATAGATTTTAAGGTTTGGAGATCACATCTTAACTTTGCGTTGTGTGTGGTAAGGCTCAGTTCTTAGTTGCTTTAAACTTCTTGACATCCTCACTCTTTTTTCCCTCAGCACTGAAAGAGGCTGATGAATCAATAAAAAAAAAGAGTAGCAGAAATGTCTGAATAAGAGCCAGCAGCCAGAAATGATTACAATGGAAGAGCTTCAGAGAAAGGAAAGCCTTCATGTCATGAAGTCATGTCTTCTAAAAAAAAAAGAGTGTGTGTGTGTGTCTGTGTGTGAGAAAGTATGAAAAAAAAGCGCGGTGCATGTGATTATCGGACAACGGCCGGACAGAGGCCACACAGGGCAGGGCGCAGACGGACGCAGAGAAAGGGACATTTACCTTGAACTCCACTTGTCCCGTCTCTGGGGCGGGGTCAGGTATTGTAGCCGGGCCTGACAGGGTCAGGAGGGGACAAGAGAGGGAGACAAGGGGAGGTGGGTGGGGAGCAGGGACACAGGCTGGCCCCGGGGTCGTGGGGGCTACCCTCATGGGGGGCCAGCGAGGGGGAGGAGGGTAGGTATTGGCAGATTTTCGAGGGGTGCAGATGCTCAATATGCAGATGTCTAATCGAATTGTGCTGCGATGAATTGGTTCTCCCTCCTGATTTGCATCGGGACAATCCCCAGCAGCAGCTCAGGGGTCAGCGGAGTTCCCCTGGACAAAATGAGCAGCCGGCTGCAGACGCCCCTGAGAACGTGTGAACTTGAAGTAGACTTTACTCAGTGACAAGGATATTGATTGATTCAAATGTCTGTCTGTCTGGGAGTGCGTCTGACATCTGTCTTTCCTGTGTTTCTCCAACTATGAAAAAAACATTTATTGTTTTTTAGTGTTTGAACTGCACTTTGGATTTGACTAAAATAGCCCTAAAACTAATAACAGTACTACGAGTGTGTGAGTACAACCTGCATAGAGAAGAGAAATTGAAACCAATCAGATGTGAAACTTCAGATTTTTATCTCAAATCACACGTTTTGCAAATACAGTAATTATTCACAAAATCATTTAGTAAATCCTCACAAAATATAAAATGTATAAAATTGTGGAATGGAAGTATTTAGCTGCTGGACTGATTAAGATATTTATCAGCACATAAACTCATCAGATTGATGCAAATCAATAGGAAAAAACAAAGCAACAAAATAACTGTTCAAAGGCACAAAAAACTACATCTGTGCTCTTCCAGTAAGAAAACATGATTGTCTGTGTTTGATTGAGACAGTTTTCCAACTTATACGAAATCATGTTAACTTAAATAATTTACTTTCCCCAGTTTTAAATCTAAATATATCAGCAAATATAGATGAATATCTACTTATTATTTTACTGGATCATTATTCTGATAACAACAAGACTGAAGCTACCTTTCCTCTGATAGGTATAACTCCCCTAGAATAAAACAGAACAAAACAATAAAAGACTAATCTCAGTGCCAAATTGAATGTTTTCCTTAAAAAACATAAACCCTCTGAAAAGCCAGAGGTGTGGAAACACACTGACACTGACAACTGTTTCCTCTGTTGGGACTTTCGCTATGTTGCCCTCTGGTGGTAACATGGAAAAACACACACTGAGCCTGAGGATTCACTGAAAGGAAAATTGTTGGGTGGCACGGGTTTGTTACAGGTTTCATTCACCCTCACACATTTAGTGTGTTTCTGTTCATGACATCTATTTTCATCAGCTGATTATGCATCATATTAGAACAAGATGAAATCTGAAAAATATAATTGGGAGGTCAAAGAGTAAAAGAGAAGTATCAGAAATCCACATAGCAAGTTTAATTTCAGTTAAAATAATATAAAACCAGACTGCGCCTACACATTAGAAAACAGTGACTCCAAAAGTCCAATAGTCAAAATTACAGGGCTTAAAATAAGTCTAAAATCTAAAAAAGTCTGTAGATGTCATTGTTCAATACAAACAAATGAATAATGTTTTAAAAATGTAGTAAAGCTGGAATAAAGCTAGAGGCAGCTGATGGAAACATCTCCACTGAGTCAGCATTCACCCGTTACGGGTGAACACAGACTCTTTGGGTATTTACAGTTTTCTTCTTCAAAGATGAAGGTGGGAAGTATATTAGAATATTGTGTTTGTGATGTGTGAGCTGTGATAATGTAACCCTCACCAAAAAACACATAAAATGTAACAGTTTGACAAATTAACTATGAAAGTTGTCTAACAAAAGTGTACACAGTTTGTATCTCAGCATGCATTAATTATTGGTATGCAGGCTGGAGTGTCTGTTTGCCTTGCTGTGAGGAGCTGTAAAGACAGAAACACAGTGTTAGTGAAGAGACACTCCTCTTTGTCCTCTGTAAAGATACTGATGATACTCACTTTAAAATTACTAAAGTATTTGATTTGCTTGAAAATTCTGAGACCCTGGTGACAATATTAAAAACAATATTAATCAAAAATGATTATTATCATAAACAACGATGAGACCTCATGGTAACACTTTATAATGTGGCCTGTGACTGAGGGATTAAGTCCCCTCTAAGTATATGTAATTCTATTAACTTACAAACACCTGAAGGTAAGTACAGTAGAATATGGGGGTAAAACTAATAAATAATAAATAAAATATATGTAAATTTAAATCATGTGTAAGTAATTTTAAATAATACATATAATAATAATAATAATAATAATACAATAATACAACTGTCACGGTTCGCTTGAGGACTCACACGCAGGACTCAGAGGCACAGTTAGTATTTATTGCAGTTCCACCAGGTGTATATATACAAACAGTGCAAGGGGTAGTGCTATATACAAAGCGGTGACAGGGAAAAGGCTCCGGGGAAATCCAGGTAGGGAAAAGACACTTGCTCCTCTTCTGACTCTCTCCTATCGTGACCACTCTCTCTCCAAACACTCACACAAAAAAGGAATCCGCTCGGGGAATGCAGAGTCGGGTCCAGGGGATCTATGTACAGAAGGAAACACACGTTAGAGGTTTTGCGCAGGGAAGCAAAAGAGAATTTGCTCAGAGCCGGGCTGCACTGACGCGAGTCACACACAACGATCCAGCGATGAGTAGAAGCCACTCCCTGGCCTAAATGCTGGCTGCACTGATGAGGCCCAGGTGTTTCCTCTTCAGAGGGGCGTGGGCCGAGGGCGTGAACCCACCATGAGTTCCGCCCTGGCGAGAGAGCGAGAGGGAGAGCAAGAGAGAGAGAGCAAGAGAGAGAGAACGCTACTAGTCGGCAGCCTGCTGATCCCCTGGCCGTGACAACAACATAAGTCATTTTAAGTAGTGCCTAATGATAATACTGGGGAAATGCAAAAAATATTTCCCCATCTTCCCTCATAAGTACTCTGTTGTTAGTTTACTTAGTTCTTGTAGACTGTTTTAGACACAGTTGTAAAAAAATTAAACACGACTGTCTCCTACTTTTCTTTGTTTTTGTTCATTCGACTCTGCAAGTGATGATGATGAAAATAAGAAAAGCCAGAGCAACAATGATGAGGATAATAATGTTTGGATCTCTGTTGAACTAAAACAACACATTGGCATTGTTAAAGACTGCTAAATCTCATTTTAGACTTACCTCAGTTTGTTCTGATCATTTCATTGTCAAGTCTGGTTATGATGTTGTCATCAGAGCGCTGAAACACACAGTGGTATCTTCTCCTGTCTTCAGATGGGACCGATTAAACATTCATATTGACACTTGTGTGGAAGGTCCCATCATGGTTTGGGATTATTTCTCCTTTTTTCACTCCATCATTAATCTCTTCACCATCTTTCCTCCAGAACATCACGACCCTGTTAGGATAGAAACCTGCAGCATGGCAGCTGACTGGAGAGGAAGGAGTATTCTGGAGGAGAGACACTGGGGGAGGAACTGGAGATTCAGAGAAATTGAAAGAATAAAGATATTTGTGTATATATGATCAAGATATAATGTCATTGTTTAATATTGTGTGTTTAGTGGGGTACTAACTACTGGCAAATCTGAAAAAAAAATTCCTGTAGTCTTTGTTTGTGGTTCTGAATTATGTCTATAACAAATTACAGTACGTACAGTTGCAAGAAAAAGTCTAATTTCCTATATTTCAATATTCATGTGACTGTAAACATAATCTGGTTTTCACAAAAAAAGTTTTTTTTAAAATTCATGTTTGGTGGCAACAGCCTGCGGCCTTGGAGTAATCCATGTTAGAGGGCCAAAGATATGAAGGCTTCTCCATCATAACTGTACAGATGATGAGCAATAATATCCCCGGTCTCATCGTTACATTCCCAACCTGCCATCTGTTGAACTACATGGACACGTGACAGACCAGCAGAGTAAAGCAGAAAGGCACAATGAGATCCCAGAGCCCTCATCTATTGGAGATTAAAATAGAGAAACTATTCATCAATGGTGCCACAGTAATATGTGAGCACATTGTCACTTTGCGCTTCTGTAAAATCCTGCCTGGCAACATCTGTTTGACAGCAAGCCAGGAAAAACATTTTTTCTGTGGCCTACCTCCAGTGTGGTTATAGCACACTGAACTTGTGATTTTCAGATTTAAAGATCACTGCTGTCCCAGCGAATGAGGCAGCAGCAGGGGACTGTATACATAGTGCAGTCAACCAGTCTTCTTTCAGTTCAGTTTTCTTGATCCTGCAGAAGCCATATCTCCTTTTTAAGAAAAGCAACAGACACAAAATCTGCAAACTCTGGGACTCCATTTGATGATGTCTTTATCAGTGTATTTATTTCTGGTGCCTTCTCCTGTGAGCATAATGTGGCCAGCGCAGCTACAGTGGGGCAAAAAAGTATTTAGTCAGCCACCGATTGTGCAAGTTCCCCCACTTAAAATGATGACAGAGGTCAGTAATTTGCACCAGAGGTACACTTCAACTGTGAGAGACAGAATGTGAAAAAAAATAAAAAATCCATGAATTCACATGGTAGGATTTGTAAAGAATTTATTCGTAAATCAGGGTGGAAAATAAGTATTTGGTCACCTCAAACAAGGAAAATCCCTGGCTCTCACAGACCTGTAACGTCTTCTGTAAGAAGCTTTTCTGTCCCCCACTCGTTACCTGTATGAATGGCACCTGTTTGACCTCATCATCTGTATAAAAGACACCTGTCCACAGCCTCAACCAGTCAGACTCCAAACTTCGCCATGGCCAAGACCAAAGAGCTTTCGAAGGACACCAGGAAAAGAATTGTAGAACTGCACCAGACTGGGAAGAGTGAATCTACAATTGGCAAGCAGCTTGGTGTGAAAAAATCAACTGTGGGAGCAATCATCAGAAAATGGAAGACATACAAGACCACTGATAATCTCCCTCGATCTGGGGCTCCACGCAAGATCTCATCCCGTGGGGTCAAAATGATCATGAGAACGGTGAGCAAAGATCCCAGAATCACACGGGGGGACCTGGTGAATGACCTGCAGAGAGCTGGGACCAAAGTAACAAAGGTCACCATCAGTAACACACTACAACGGCAGGGAATCAAATCCCGCAGTGCCAGACGTGTTCCGCTGCTGAAGCCAGTGCATGTCCAGGCCCGTCTGAAGTTTGCCAGAGAGCACATGGATGATACAGCAGAGGATTGGGAGAATGTCATGTGGTCAGATGAAACCAAAGTAGAACTTTTTGGTATAAACTCAACTCGTCGTGTTTGGAGGAAGAAGAATACTGAGTTGCATCCCAAGAACACCATACCTACTGTGAAGCATGGGGGTGGAAACATCATGCTATGGGGCTGTTTTTCTGCCAAGGGGACAGGACGACTGATCCGTGTTAAGGACAGAATGAATGGGGCCAAGTATCGTGAGATTTTGAGCCAAAACCTCCTTCCATCAGTGAGAACTTTGAAGATGAAACGAGGCTGGGTCTTCCAACATGACAATGATCCAAAACACACCGCCCAGGCAACAAAGGAGTGGCTCCGTAAGAAGCATTTGAAAGTCCTGGAGTGGCCTAGCCAGTCTCCAGACCTCAACCCCATAGAAAATCTGTGGCGGGAGTTGAAAGTCTGTGTTGCTCGGCGACAGCCCCAAAACATCACTGCTCTTGAGAAGATCTGCATGGAGGAATGGGCCAAAATACCAGCTACTGTGTGTGCAAACCTGGTAAAGACCTATAGTAAACGTTTGACCTCTGTTATTGCCAACAAAGGTTATGTTACAAAGTATTGAGTTGTATTTTTGTTATTGACCAAATACTTATTTTCCACCCTGATTTACGAATAAATTCTTTACAAATCCTACCATGTGAATTCATGGATTTTTTTTTCACATTCTGTCTCTCACAGTTGAAGTGTACCTCTGGTGCAAATTACTGACCTCTGTCATCATTTTAAGTGGGGGAACTTGCACAATCGGTGGCTGACTAAATACTTTTTTGCCCCACTGTATATCCAGCAAAGGACATATGATACTAAGGATTTTGATGTTCCTGACATTAAAACTCACTTACACACAAAAACAGAGTGCACATCACATAAAAAAGTCTAAGAATGTGACCTTATCTGAATGTAAACCCCCCCCCCCCCCCCATAAGTGTCGAATGTTGGACTGTTTCTTGGTTTTATGAAATATGTTACTGTAATGTGTATATCTAGAAATACCAGGAACTTATTGCCTTAACTTTGTCCAAAATGTCACCTGTTGTTTTGTGCTTGCATGGCATCACATAACCAACTCCCATGAGCTCCGCCTCGTCTGCGGGTTTTAGAAATATGCCAGTCTTGCTTACCAAGCAGGATAACTGGTAAAGTCCCTTTGTGGTTATTTGAGGCAGGTATTTATCTACCTTTGTTTTTCTTAGACATAGATTGGTTCAGGTTTATTTTTATTTCCTGTTCACGATACTTATGTGTGATTAAAAAAGAGATTAAAAAAGAAGATTTGTAGTCACTTGTCTGACTGCATTCCTGTACATTTGGGTTTATTGTTGGATCTTTCTTCCTTCTGCTTCTTCATGCTATCAAACTCTGTCAACATTACTGTATTCTAATAATTTTCTCACTGGTGAGCTTATCAGCGTCTGTGTGATTCAAATCTCAGTTTTCTCCTGCTGTCAGTTCACCTTTCAGACTCTCAAGCATGTGGGTGAGAGTCCAAGTCTCCATCTGCTTTATCTTCATCTTCACCTCCATGGAGGTGAAGACAGGATCACCTGGAGTCTACACACTGGTGCACCAGTGTGTAGACTCCAGGTGATCCTGTCCTGCTTCATTAGAGCCTAATTAACAAATTGCTCCTTTCTCAAATTCTGTTTCTCTTTAAATCATGTTCAGTTTTTTAAATGGTCTCTCCATCCTGAACTGCTATGAATAATTTTGTGTTTGTTTTACTATGAGGTGCTGAAATTGTATTTACCTATTCTCAAGGTGGAGAAAATGTAATCAGCCCCAGAAAAGTCAGGTTTTCTTGAGTGGAGTGTATACATAGAGCCCTGTTTTAGTATTGTAATTTTTGACTGATTAAAATGCAAGGTTATCTACCCCATCCTTATGGAGACACATTTAATTCATCAAAAGCATTCAGCGGGTTACTGAATGATTACCACAATGAATAATACAGAAATATTTCATTTTTAATGATTATAACCCAAAACAAATGTTTCACTGAAAACTGTCTGGAGTGAAAAGCCAAGTTAATTTGAATAGTTAATGACAAAAATATTCCTTAATTATACTACAAGAAAGTATGTATAAAAACAATGTTCCTAATTCAAAGTCACATTCATTTTATAATTTTACAGTGAAACACTAGTTGAGGTATTTCTCCACTGAAACCTCTGGAGCTCAGAGCATTCCCAAGTTTGTGGCTGCATTTGTTTTTTTTTTTTTTTTTTTTTTTTTTTTTTTTTTTTTTTTTTTTTCAAAAATACATCATTTATTAACATTTGAAAGAGTAGTGTATTAAAATAGCCTTTTAATGTCTTCTAATCTTTCCCAGTAGGTCAAATATCCAAATGAAAGAACATTAAGCAAAGCAGATTTAGTGGAGAGGAAATGAGACATGCTAAACTAATTACTCAAAATGACCAATTGTAAATAATCACATTGCTATTCAGTTTTAGATTGTCAGCGTTTTGTTGCTAGTGATAAATTTGGAGTTGCACTGGGAGGCCCTTTTGTCATTTTTCAGGGGTCATTGTAGCCAAAGCATGCTTGAAAACTCAGTCAATTTGGTGGCAGTGAACTATGACACTATTACAAAGTCAATTAGGTAGGCTACATTCTAAAGGCCTCCTTTTCATATGGCACGGTGTGGATTCAGCCCAGCCTAAGGCGTTCCTGGACTGTACTCAAAGGAAAGAGGTCAGACAGAAGTCAATTGTTTTTTTTTTTTTTTTTTTTTTTTTTTTTTTTTTTTTTTGCCTGTCCCATTTGGTTCTTTAGCCGTCAGAATTGTTGTCTGAAGACCAACAAGGATACCCAATGGATTTATTTTGCCAAATGGATCATCATGGCATTGCCGTATTGGTCCATTTGATCGACCTTTGTTTTTATTATTTATTTTATTTTCAGTTGTTACAGACGGGACAGACATGAGTGAGGGATAGGAAAGGGAGAAAGAAAGAGGAAGGAAAAGAAAAACAGAAGTAGAGGGAGAGAGGGACAGTGAGAAAAGGGGGGAAGAAAGGGGGGAAGGGGGGAAGAAAAAATATCTCCGGGATCACCTGTTGAGAGAAAAAGAATAGAAAACAAGCAAAAAAAACAAAACAATGCAACATACTATACACAACACCATCGCATTAATCTAGCTAAGTGTAAACAGCAGTAAATACTAAATATTGAATGTTGTTGTGCAGCACGCAGGACAGACAGCGCACAATGTGCTTTGAAGTAGCAGCCAAGAAAGGTGTGATTTAAGTCTACGAATAGTGAACACCCATGTGCACACCTGTGTGGATCGGCGCGCTTGTATTCAAATGGTTTCCCCATGTAATGGTCTGCTAGAGGATGTAGAGAGCCATAGCCCCGTCCCCCAGGGCATGAAGCAGGCATGGAGGAGATCCAGGCCCCAGACATCCAGAGGCCCCAGAGTGCAAGAGCCCAAGGAGGACCACCGGAGGGGCATCCGTGCCACCTTCATGGGAAGGGCTGAGGATCCCCAGATGAGGGGTCACCCAGTAGCCACCGGGCAGAAGCTAGAGGGGGCTGCACCGGCGTGCCCGCCGGCTCCGCCGGCAGCCAGCTGTGCCAGAGTGAACCGAGCCGCAGGCACAGAGGCCGGAGGCCCGAGGGCCCCCCGCGCCCCGGAAGAGGCCTGACCGAGCAGCAGGCGCCAGGCCCCGCCAAGTAGTCACCGGGAGTGAGCTGGTACATACCTGAGCGCCCAGCCCCGGACACCAAGAACCACCAACGCACCGACCCCTGAGGGCATCAGTCACCGGCAGGGAGTGTGGTGAGGGGAGATAGGCCTCCACACTTTGGAGGGCCTGGGAGTTCCCAGAGAGGTGGAGTCTAAGACCCGACCTGACATATAGACACAGACAAACAGGCACACACAGACACAGACATGCATTCCCACCCTCATGCACACATATACAAACACTCAGCACTCACCCAACGTAGGAATAAACGTAAATGGACATGTACACACAATCACACTCCCCAAACATACTCTATACCCTGGGTCCAGGTATCCTCACCCCCAGAGATGGAAACGGCACCCAGACCCAAGAGATGTTACCCTTCCCTCCGGGGTGGAGGCAAGCAGACCGCCCCAGGCTCCGCAGCAGCAGGGAGGCCAATCGGACAGCCAGCATCTCTTCCCAGCCCCCCCGCCCCGATGGCTAGCAGAGAACAGGGGTGTGATAAGACCCCATACCTCCCTCCTCCCGCTCAAGTGTAGTGTTGCTGCGTGTTGCTCTAAAGTGTATTTAAAACAAGGGAGAGCGTGGTGCTGCTGCCAGAGAGCAGCAGGTGTTAGCACGGCCCCTCCCGAGAACCCTCAATGTCTACATGGATTTAAAATTGAGAGGTGGGCACCGGCGCCAGAGGCAGGTTTGAATACACAGACCGTCTACTGGACGCCGTTAACGTGCCCACCCTCAAGGCCCTATATATATATATATATATGTGTGTGTTATGAGAGTGTAAGTAATGTGGATGTCTAAGTTGTGAGATAAAATTGAGGCACAGGTGGCCAGAAGAGGACAGAGGGGGGGGGAATGTCTCCCCTGCACCCTGGTGACACACCCGCACCCCAAAGCCCTACCTGTGTGGGTGGGTGTGGTGGAGCGGGAAGAGGGAGGCAGCCGGGGATGGGGAGGAAAAGAAGGGAGGGGAGGGTGTCCCTCCCTAGGGCCAGCTCCCCCGCTGACCCCAATATGCACCCCCGTCCCCTGGTATCCACCAAGGCAAGGGAGCCCAGGCCCATCCAGACCGGGGCCTACGGCCGCAGCACCGCCAAGCCCCACAGGACCCGGGGCAGCCCACCCCACCCCACCGCAGAGGAAACTGTACCCACCCCAACATTCAATCATCTCCCAGACTACACAAGACACAGACACCCAGGTTAAGTTTATTCTCCACCTCTCCTATGTCTCCCCCACCTGCAGAGTGGACTCCTGCAAAGATGGAACAACCTCCCCGCCAGTTCAAGAGCCCCCCGGTTAGGCCGATGCACAAGAGGCCCCCTGCGCCAGGGCCCCCCCCATAAGTGTCGAATGTTGGACTGTTTCTTGGTTTTATGAAATATGTTACTGTAATGTGTATATCTAGAAATACCAGGAACTTATTGCCTTAACTTTGTCCAAAATGTCACCTGTTGTTTTGTGCTTGCATGGCATCACATAACCAACTCCCATGAGCTCCGCCTCGTCTGCGGGTTTTAGAAATATGCCAGTCTTGCTTACCAAGCAGGATAACTGGTAAAGTCCCTTTGTGGTTATTTGAGGCAGGTATTTATCTACCTTTGTTTTTCTTAGACATAGATTGGTTCAGGTTTATTTTTATTTCCTGTTCACGATACTTATGTGTGATTAAAAAAGAGATTAAAAAAGAAGATTTGTAGTCACTTGTCTGACTGCATTCCTGTACATTTGGGTTTATTGTTGGATCTTTCTTCCTTCTGCTTCTTCATGCTATCAAACTCTGTCAACATTACTGTATTCTAATAATTTTCTCACTGGTGAGCTTATCAGCGTCTGTGTGATTCAAATCTCAGTTTTCTCCTGCTGTCAGTTCACCTTTCAGACTCTCAAGCATGTGGGTGAGAGTCCAAGTCTCCATCTGCTTTATCTTCATCTTCACCTCCATGGAGGTGAAGACAGGATCACCTGGAGTCTACACACTGGTGCACCAGTGTGTAGACTCCAGGTGATCCTGTCCTGCTTCATTAGAGCCTAATTAACAAATTGCTCCTTTCTCAAATTCTGTTTCTCTTTAAATCATGTTCAGTTTTTTAAATGGTCTCTCCATCCTGAACTGCTATGAATAATTTTGTGTTTGTTTTACTATGAGGTGCTGAAATTGTATTTACCTATTCTCAAGGTGGAGAAAATGTAATCAGCCCCAGAAAAGTCAGGTTTTCTTGAGTGGAGTGTATACATAGAGCCCTGTTTTAGTATTGTAATTTTTGACTGATTAAAATGCAAGGTTATCTACCCCATCCTTATGGAGACACATTTAATTCATCAAAAGCATTCAGCGGGTTACTGAATGATTACCACAATGAATAATACAGAAATATTTCATTTTAATGATTATAACCCAAAACAAATGTTTCACTGAAAACTGTCTGGAGTGAAAAGCCAAGTTAATTTGAATAGTTAATGACAAAAATATTCCTTAATTATACTACAAGAAAGTATGTATAAAAACAATGTTCCTAATTCAAAGTCACATTCATTTTATAATTTTACAGTGAAACACTAGTTGAGGTATTTCTCCACTGAAACCTCTGGAGCTCAGAGCATTCCCAAGTTTGTGGCTGCATTTGTTGATTAAGTTCAGCTGGTGTAGAGCATGTTCATCAATGACTCATTGATGTCGATGTCGTCTTTCTGCATGTGTGTTCAGTTTAGTCAATCAGCCAGCCAGCCGGTCCGGTCCAGTCCAGTCAGCCAGTTAGTTCAGTCACCCAGTCAGTCGTTTCAGTTCATGTTCTGTTCATCCAGCCTACCTACAATAAAACACCATTATCCTGCACCGTGAGTCCAGCGTTTGGGTCATCTCTTCCTCGCCTCCACACACAACCCCTGACATTTACAAACAGCAGGGCAACTTCAGGGCAGTGCTGCTACATCCATTAAAATAGGTGTTAAATTACAGATTTTAGTGTTCCTGACATTTAAACTCACTTACACACAAACACACAGTGCACATGAAATGTCTAAAATGTGATCATATCTGCAAATTTAACACAACAACCCAGGAGTAACAGAAACGTCTTCATTTTGTTGTGGAAAAGTGTGGCGTTGAAGATAAGAGTCTCGAATGTAGGACTGCTTCCTGGTTTTATGAAATATGGTAGGTGAAGCATGTTTACCTGACTAAAGACTCATTTCTAAACAATTCAAACTATCACAGTCATGATTACACAATATCACATTATGACTTCATTCTTTATCTTGTTCTTATTCAAAGTATCATTAATCCTTGCACAGAATTATTATAAACTTTATGATCCCATATATCTTTGATGGGTGTACATGTGTTTTTAATTCATCAGCTTCCTCCGCAACTTTTTTATTTCATTATAATTTTATTGGTTGGTAGAAACACAGCCCCCTTGTTATTCTCTTGTGCACTTCTTCTTTATATAAATACCAGAGCCTTATTGTCTTACCTTTTTCCACAATGTCACCATTTGCTTGCACGGTATCACATGACCTACCCCCATAATCTCCACCTCTTCACTGCAGATTTGGAAAAATGCCCATCTTGCTAACCAAGCAGCACATTCAACCAGCATAACTAGAATAAGGCAGGTATTTACTTGCCTCTGTTTTCTTCAGAAGTAGATGTGCTCAAGATAATTATATTTCCTGTTTATGACACTTATCTGCAGGTTTAACAAAGAAGATCTATAGTCACTTTTCTGGCTGCATTCCTGGGCATTTGTGTTTCATACTTGTTCATCCTCATGCCTTTCCATGCAGTCAAACTCCCTCATCACTACTGTAGTCCAATCATTTTCTCACTGCATTTGGTGAGCCAATCAGCCTCTGTTCTCTGTGGTTTCAATGTAAGGTTTCTTCTGTCACCGTTACACCTTTCAGACTGTCATCTCATGTGATCCTCCGCATCTCCACTTCATCATGGTCACTTAAACAGCCTTATCAAAGCCTCCCCTTCTTCATCTTCACTACCACCGGTGTGTAGACTCAAGGGAATCCTGTCCTTATTTCTTTCATTGTAGGGAATCTATGTTGCTTCTATGTTGTTTCAATAGAGTCTAATTGACTAATTGCTTATTCCTCAAATTCTTTTTTCTCCTTAAGTCATACTCAGTTCTTTCATCCCTATTGAACTGCAATTAATAATTCTGTTGCAAAACTTAGTTTTTCATCTCTTCCTTTTCTTTTTCCACCACAGACACTATACCTCAGCAAATAAACCTCAGCGAGTAACAGCTATGCAGACAACACCATCAGTTTTAAAATATGTAAAGCAATATTTAGAAAATTCAGATCAACTAGATCTATATGTGTTTACTCAATTATTTTTAAAACAATTAATCTTTCGTTCTCGTTCTTTCGGTCACTACCCACAGCTCGTGACCATAGGTGAGGGTAGGGACGTAGATCAACTGGTAAATTGAGAGCTTCACTTTTGCACTCAGCTCTCTCTTCACCACAACAGACCGGTACAGCATCCGCATCACTGCAGCTGCTGCACCAATCCATTGATCTCCCGCTCCCTTCTCCCATCACTCGTGAACAAGACCCCGAGATACTTGAACTCCTCCACTTGGGGCAGGAACTCATCCCTGACCCGGATTGGTCAGGTCTGGGCTTCTCTGCTTGGGCAGCTGCCCCTGCAACCCGGCCCCGGATAAGCGGAAGAAAATGAATGGATGGATGGACGGATAATCTTTCGTTACTAACTATTGTGTGTGCTAACAACCTGGAAAAAGTTCAAATCAAAGCAAGTGGGAACAAATGTTGGAAGGTCGCTAAGCTAACATATCTCTAAAATAAGATATAAGATAACTCTTTATTGTCATTGCACAGTCATACCTAGTACAATAGTACAACAAAATTAAAAACTGTCCTATTTTGGCACTATGTACAACACAACACAATACAATGGATAACTTACCTTAAAGTAGCAACAAGAGATGTATGAGCAAAAGAGTGACTTAATAAATAAAAAGAAAAGGACTGTGTGTATGTTTTTCGCACATTATTATTATAATTATTATTATTATTGTTAATGGGGGAATGGGGGGAGGAGGGGGGCAATAACGATAACATTAATTAGAGCTACCATTTGCAGAACATTGAATATTGAACATTTAATATATTCAATATATATATTTAATTTGAACTGCATTCATAATCAAGATATGTTATATTGTGAGGTGGAGACTCTGTAAGTATTTAATTTAATGGAAAAATATTTTAATTTTCAGTGATTATGACTTGCAGACAGTGACATGGAATGAAAAAACTTGGAATATAATAAAAACCTTTTCATCGATAAATGCAGTGAGTTGTCAAATAAATATGTACAATAAATTAGGAACTTTTTGCAGTCAGCAGATAAAATTAGATCCCGTTTTTAAAGTATAGTAAAATTCAAAAGCTTCTCACATGCATCTGGCCAGCCACTTGATATAAAAGAAGACGTGATCCATCAGGCCAGGCCACCTTCTTTCTTTGCTTTGTCATCCAGGTCTGATGCTCACGTGCTCATTATTTTCCCGTCTACTGAACTTTTAGCAGTGGACAGGGTTGAGAATGGAGTCCCTGACTGGTCTGCAGCTATGCAGCCTCTTTGTTTCAAGTGGATAGGGTCTCAGCACATTAGAGACTGCCTTTGACCTTCACCAGTTTGCTTATAAAGCAAATTAGTCCACAAAGGATCCCATCATCCTTCAAAGAGCACTGAACCATGTGGACAAAAGGAAGAGCTATGTGAGGATGCTCTACCATAATCCCAGACATCCTTACCACCAAACAGGACCACCTCCTCTTACTAGAAATGAAGAACGGATGGAATCTGATCTTCAAGTTTCTGCGCACCCTCATCTCTACTGATCTCACCTGGATCCAAAACTCCATAGCCCTGGTAAAGAAGGCTCAGCAACAGCTGCACTTCCTCCGTGTCCTGGGGAAAGAATAACTTGGACCAGAAACTGTGCTGGCCTTCTACCACTCCTCAGTGGAGAGCATGCTCTCCACTCCTCAGTGGAGAGCATGCTCTCCTACAGCCTGGGTGTTTGGTATGCAGGGGCCACTACTGAGAACAGGAAGGCTGAGCAGGAGGTAATTAACACCACCCAAAAAATCTTTGGGTGCCCTCTGCCACCGCTGGAGGCCATCGCTTCAGGAGAACCACGGCCACCACAGGTGACCCACCTTGTCACCGCCACTGCTGGATAAGTGGGTGGCCACCTGAACTAACACTGCCCTCTGTCTCTGGGCCAGGGGCACCGAGAGTCAGGGCTGATACCCTCTCCCGCCTGCGGGGGGAGTAGGTTCGGCCTCCCCGGCCTCAGTCAGGCGATGGGCGTATGTGGTTGGGGATTGTCTGTGGTGCTGCTTCAAGGGAGGTGGACGAACAGGACCGGTTGGTGGTGTGTATGTTCGATTGGTGACTGGAAAGCCGCAGCTGCGTGTGAACAGCAACCGTAGAACCAACCATGGTTCTGTTACAGTAATAAAGCAATAGACCTTTCAGCCCAATTCTATTTTGTCTGCACAATCCATCATATAATATTGAATCAAATGAAAAAGCTTCTTTTTAAAACTTGTTTTATGAGTTTTAATCTTTTAACTTTATGCACATTCCATAAAGCAAAAATTCAATTTTATGCAACAATCTTTGACTTGACGAGATTTGTTTAACATTCCTGTGGCAGCATGCTCGGATATTGCTCAGATTTGAAGTATAATTTTATGCTGTAGAAAGACGTTTTCTTCCCACGAAGTGTACTGTGGATGCTCAGGTTTTTGTCACTTTTTACTGAATCAAACTCAAAGTAAGGTCAGTACTTCAAAGCTTTAAATGCTGCATGGTCTTACGCTCTCCCATACCCATACCAACAATATCACTGTTTAGTATTGCAGTAACGCAGGAAGCTTATATGAAAGTAACAGTAATCTAATAATCTAATTACTTTTTTACAACAGTAATCCCTTACTTTACTCATTACTTGAAAAAAGTAACTTGATTACAGTAATGTTATGTTATTTAAAATTTTTTTTTTTTTTAGCAGTTAAAGCTACATCAGCTCAACTGTTGGATTGGACCACATGGGCGAGCCTTTGTTCCCCATGTGCATCCGTGAGTGTGGCCACCCATTACCCAGTTGCCGGTTAACCACTGTTCCTCCCTTGGACCACTTTTGATGAATACTGGCAACTGAAGACCGGGAATACCCCACAAGATCTGAAGTTTTGGAGATGACCCAGACATCTAGCAATCTACTGTTCAGAGTTCTGTCAAACTTAATTTTTTCATCATCACTCCGCCACAGTCATTTTCTTCTTTCTGTGAGCCAACCAGCTTCTGCTCATTGTGCTTTTCTGTCATTAGATTCACAATGGCACAGCATGCCTCTTCCACATCTTTACCTCATCCTTGTTAGATGGAGATCATCTTCCAAATTTCCACCTGGTTCATCTCTGCCACCACTGAAATCTTGACTCCAGCAAGTTCATAACATTGTTCAAATCCAATCTGCTAATGAAGGATAGATTGGTAACAATCTGTATTTCAATAAATCATGTTCATTTCCTTCAAATGATCTCTTTATACAGAGGGGATGTTCACTCTGCTGCAGGACAGATAAAATAAAGAAACTTCTTTTCTCCACCTCTTTTATAGACACACACATGCACACAGGCACGAACAAGTACAAACACTTTTTAACCCTCTTTAATTGAACAAAAGAAGCTGCTGGCAGTCAAATTAAAATAGTATGAGTAAGAGTTAAGGCTTGTTTGGTTTCTGCTGAAGTTGAACACACCTTAAAATGTAACCTGAACCAGGAAATACCTTCAAACTAAACAAGCTTGTAAAACCTCTTGTTAGTTCTTCAGTTTAACTCCAACATGCTGAACATGGTGGTGAAGCTAATGATCCTGTTCCTTCTTTGTCACCCTGCATCTGCAGGTAAGATCATGATCCACAATCAAAAAATATCAAATTTACTTGGCAATGCTATTCTTAGTAAAATGCAGCTAAAATGTCTCAGCAGACGGGTTAATCTAACTGTTCAAGTTAAAAAGATTTAAAACTGATTTGCAACAGACATGACAAATACATGCAGTACTCTGATAAAATAATTATTTGACTGTTGGACAATTACTTTTAAAAAAGACATTAATGCTCTGACATGAATAACAGATTAAAGGTTGCTGGTTGAGTTCCAGCTGGAGAAATGCCAGGGCATCTGGTGTCAAACTCTGTCAAATCAGATACTGGTACCTATTGTGGTGATTTTTAAGTAATAAATAATAATGAGAAATTGTAGACAAAGGAGATTTGACCTCTTCTCAAGGATTCACAAGAGTCACAGTTTCTATAGGAGATTCAAGTAAGGTCTCCTGAGTCTCCTATATCTCCTGAAAAGCTTGATACTAATGTTTCAACACTGTGTTAACTTTCCAAAGCGTAGACCTTTTGAAACACTCCTCTGAAGTGTGGTTTGGAACACACAGGTCACATAACCCGAACATCCAACTGTGATTTACCACAGTTTCGACAGGTGGGGTGCTTGCTGCTTCTAGGCATTGTGAGGATTCCCCTTTTTTATGTGCAAGAGTAATTTGTAATGACTGAATTGTTGCTTTTGATACTACCGCTTCTATTTATTACACACATATGTGTAAAAGAAAATATACCCTCTCTCTTCTTCTTCTTCTTCTTCTTCTTCTTCTTCTTATTATTATTATTGCTGTCGGTTGTGAAGACCAATATATACTATCATATAACTTAAACCCTGGTATCCAAAGTGTAATTAAATATATATTGTCTTATTGGAAAGATTACTTGGATAGAGATCAGTTAAAACGAGAAAGACTGATACTGCTGTGTGAGCTCCATTCACGCGTCCAACTGTCATTTCCTGTGTGAATAACTTGTAAACAAGATCCAGGTTCACCATAACCAAAATTCCAGAATCAAACTCACTAAAACAAATGTTACAGAGCAGTATAAAGTTAAGGAGAATGTATTCATTATTCAGAATACTGCATTTGAAATAAGAAATTATTGTTTTATACTTGGTATGTTTTTTAACTCCAAGAAAATCAGCAATCCTTGAATATGACTTTAGTGGACATTGGGGGATTTTTTTTTTAAAGATTTCAAATTAGGGATTGAAGGACATAAAGATGAGAAGAATCATTTATCATGAATTTTGAGGTGTATAGAAATAAGGGGGACATTCTAAAGTTTCCCCTCCACAATACCTATCTGGCCTTGGGATTCAGATAAGGTTTGAAAACAAACAAAAGGAATATTCTTGCTTACTAAGAATATTGTTAGGGTGCCTGGGTCACTGACCCAGTTTTTGTGTTTTTGATTTTGTTTATTTCATTAAATTCTAGCTTTCTTTATCAAATGGGTTATAGGATTGTTCTAAGTTTAGGTTCTTTGTGTGGTTTATGTTAGAGTTTTAGTCTTCTGGTTTCTGTCTCTGTGTTCCATGGTTGTTCTGTCTCGCCTGTCAGCTGTATCCCATTGTCTAGTCCGCTTCTCTGTGTTATGTTTCCTGTTTTACTTTGAAAGTCTGTGTCTCACTCCACTGTATCTGGTTTTGCTTCCCTTGTCTCATTAGCCCTGATTTGTCCCAGCTGTGTTTCCCTCCTGTCTCCAATTCCCTGATTGCTCCCTCTGTGTATTCAAGCCCTGCGTTTTCCTTTGTCTGTGTTGTGACCTCCCTTGTCCTATCCTGTGTGTTTTGCCCATCCACCCACAACAAACATTGCATCTTTAGATTTAAATCACAATTAGAGGTGATACGCTTTATTTGTAAATGACAATGATCTTGATTTTCTTGGGTTTTTTAAGTTGTGCCAAAACTTTACCGGTTTTTACAGCACCATTCACCCCCTCAATGTTTTATGTAATAAACTGAACTAAACGTTTTTTGTTTGTTTGGTGTAATTATTATGTATTTCCAATTACATATAAGTAAGACTGGGCACGTAGAAAGAAAAGAACAAAACCAACATACAACTTCCTTATCCTACCACTGAAAGAAAAAAACATACCCACGCCTGATGCCAGCCTAACACGACAAACTGGTTTCTAATGAATTTGCATATGAATCGACTTCACTTAATATTTCATTCATTTCATGTAATTCTACTCTATTTATTTTAGCACAATACCTTTTAATCTGGTTAGACAGGAATACTTTCTTTCTTTGCGAAGCTAGATCATGTGCACACAAAATCTAGACATTTATTGAGTTATTTACTAACATTATATACTTTTGTCCTACAGTGAGCAATATTCTGAAGTATCTTGTCACTGGATGCTCTGGACACCCAAACATCTCAGAATTTATGTATGTTGGAGTGCTTGATGGCATAGAAGTGGTTTATTGTGATGCCAGCAAGAAAATATTGGAACCAAGACAGGATTGGGTGAAAAAATTATTTGATGACAAACCTGATATCTTGGAGTGGTTCACCCAAGACTGTTTTGGGCGCCACGTAAACTTTTACAGAAGTTTGATTTCTGATTTGAACCAACATTTAAACCAAAGAGAAGGTACAGTATTTTCTTTGATTCTGTCATATCATCATGGATATATCTAAATAAAACTGATTAATGTATAATGAATTAAAATAATTAATGACTTAAAAATTGTAAGTGTATTTTAAACTTATTGTTACTAACTTGGTTTTTAAGATGGACAGTGATTTTAAATTGGACACTCAAATTAGGGCTATTGTCCAGTATTCAGCACTTAAGGCACTTGACAATGGTAAGACCTATTTTATCCAGGCCGCATTTTAAAACAGTAATCCATGTTTTTTTTTTCATCTCGTTTGGATTACTGTAATGTACTGTATTTTGGAGTAAGACAGTGTCTTCTCTCTCGTCTACAGCTAGTTCAAAATGGGTCTACTCGACTTTTAACTGGAACTTGCAAAAGAGAGCACATTGGCTTCACTCCATTGGCTGCCTTTATATCTTAGAGTTCATTTTAAAATATTTGTGTTTGTTTTTAAATGCATAAATCATCTTGCCCCACCTTACCTCTCTGAGCTTCTTCATCCTTAATCACCCCCCCATGTTTCTCAGGTCAGCTGACAAGCTGCTCCCAGGTTCAAGAGGAGGCTCAGAGGGGACAGGGCTTTCTCTATTGCTGCTCCTAACCTGCCCCTGCACATTAGAGAGGGCCCTTCATTGTTCATTTTTTAAAAAACACGTCTTGAAACCCATCTTTATTTCTTTTTTCCCTTTATAAACAAATTGCATGCTTGCTTGATATTTACAGCCTTACTTTGTGCTTCTTAATTGAGACCAAGAATCCTGATGTAAAACATACATTTACTTGTCCTAATTACTTCATTGTTCTAAATCTTAACTTTTTAAAAACTAGTTAGATTTAGCTGTTGCCTTTATAACATTTAACATTTTTTCTGCTTCTTACAGTTTATAGTCTAGATATATATCAGCTGACGTCTGGGCTGGAATAGTCTTTACCTCTAGTTTTTAATCTTTTTCTTTTAATATTGAATAATCACATCAGACCTCCTTTTGATTCATCTGTGATTCTAATTATGGTCCAATAGAGATATCAATAAAGGTTTACAGATAATCTAACATGACTCATGAGCACAATGCAGACTTTGAGAACAGAAATGGATCACAATGTACAATTAACACAGATAATTACAGTCTTTGTTTTTCTTTGTCTTTCCAGGTGTTCACATTTTGCAGTGTATAATTGGTAATGAAAGGAATAAAAACTCTGGCGAGGTGACAAGCTTTTTACACTTCGGTTATGACAGAGAAGGTATCTTGGATTATGATCTAAATACAAAGACATGGATCCCACTGAAACCAGAGCTTTACAGTGCAAAACAGATGATGGATGATGACAGAATTACATACATAGAAGCCCTCCTCCGTAACGCAATACCATACGAATTGACGTTGTTTTTGGACTATGGGAGCAGCGCCTTGAATAAAACAGGTAGAAGCCTAGTTGAGCTTAAAGCCAGTTTTTCCATGTTGCAAAAGTGACTCTTTATCTACACAAATCCCTTTGGTAACAATCATCAGACCAGAGGTGTATCCACTATGTGCTTATGCAAACAATCAGAAAAAAGCTGTCAGCCTCTCAGCATGACAAGCTCCAGTCTAACAATACACAGACATACCCTGAAAACACATGGTCCACACAGGTCCCAGTAGGATCATGCTTAAGCAGAGTTAATCCTGATTCCAGCAAACTGTAAACTGTGGCCAGAAGATTGCAGTAATGCAAACAGACATGGGAGAAGCCTTTAGGACAGAAGTTGTGTGAGATGAAAGGACAGGGATGACTTTTACTTTGCCTTCAAATGATATCCATTTTTGGTTGCCTTGCTTGCACTGATGGAATGCCAGTGATTTATTTTGATGATTTTGGTCATGTTCCCATTTTAACCTGTTGGTGATTTTGGCTGCTGGTAGATAGTTGAAAGACATTTACACAAACTGACTATGGTATAAGTATAACATAATACAGCCTTATACAGCTGCTGAAAAGCCGGTGACTCTTTGGCTCTAATGACTCAATAATTAAAAAATTTGATTTGAGTTCCAGCCAG
The DNA here is from genome assembly GCF_963576455.1 of Neolamprologus multifasciatus. Taxonomy (NCBI): domain Eukaryota; kingdom Metazoa; phylum Chordata; class Actinopteri; order Cichliformes; family Cichlidae; genus Neolamprologus; species Neolamprologus multifasciatus. Next base: position 5,766,958 of record NC_140459.1, on the reverse strand, counting down.
ACATATTGTCTGTTGCTACTGTGTTATTTTTTTCATCTAATATGTACACTAAACATGCTTCTCTCATAAAATATATTTTCTTAATATCTCCTTATTAAATGTCTTCATCTTTGTTTTTCATTCCTGTTTTTCCTAATTTTTCCTCTTATATTTACTTCCATCCATTCTCATGGCATCTCTCTCCAGTTCCTCCTTCAGTGTCTCTCCTCCAGAAGACTCCCTCCTCTCCAGTCAGCTGCCACGCTACAGGTTTCTATCCTGACAAAGCCATGATGTTCTGGAAAAAAGATGGCGTGGAGATTCATGAGGGTGTGGATCTTGGAGACATCCTCCCCAACAATGATGGGACCTTCCAGATGAGTGCTGATCTGAATGTTTCATCAGTCACACCTGAAGACTGGAGCAGATATGACTGTGTCTTTCAACTCTCTGGTCTTGAGAATATCATCCAACTGGATAAAACAGTAACCAGAACCAACCAGGCAGAGAGAACTGGTAATGATAAAGTTGTGAGAAACGCATTTAATTTATTTTGTCTGCGGATACTGTGGTTTGATATTTGAATTTCTTGTCCTGTTTTTTGTTTGGACACTGATGTCAATTAGTTATTACTAGAATAAAAACTAACGGAGATCATAAAAGAGAATAAAAAAACCCCTAAAATTTTAATATGATTTAATTTTCAGTGAATGTATCTCATAAATGTGTTTTCTGGTTCCACACATACGAGCTGTTACTGTTGTTAATGTTAACAAACTACTTTTTAAATTTCACTGTTAGACCCTGAAATCCTGACAGTGATTTTTGAACTTCCATATTTCAAATTAATCAAAGTGTCTTTAATCCATAAAACCTTTGGTTATTAATTTTTTGGCCTGATATTTGGGGAACTGCTGCTGAATATACGCGGTGTTATTCAAATGAAAACAAGAGCTTCTCTAAAAACTTTAGAAATGTAACAATATGATTTTAGTGCATCTGCTCTGCTTAACGGAAAAACATGTTCTTTTATCTAGGTATAGTATTTCAGTCATAGTACTGGGTCTATAACCCAGTGTGTGACTTAAGTTTGTGGTTAAGTTTACATTCTTTGATTTTTTTGGTTTTCATGGTTTTGCTTCTCTTTATTGTTTTCTGCTTTTGCTATATTTATAGTTCCTAGTCTTTAGTTTTCTGTCTCTATGCCCTCCCTGTGCTCCATGTTCCCTCTCTGTCTCCCCCTAGTCAATCATATCTCCATGTCACAGTGTCAAGTCCAAATCCTAGTCAATATCTCATATTCCCTGTTTTATTTTGACAGTTCCAAGTCTTGTGTTCAGTGTTGTCAGTTTTTCTTCCTCCCTCATTATGTCAGATATACTCCAGCTGTGTTTCCCTACTGTTTCCGATACCCTGGTCATACTTTGTGTATTTAAGCCCTATGTTTCCCTCTGCCCGTCGTTGCGTCGTCCCATGAGTCCTGCATTTTGGTCCTACTCCTGCCTGGCATAGCACCTTTACATGGCAATTGTATGTATAGTTACACCAGACTCCTATAGAGATTATAGTTTAATCACCTCCCCTTACCTCCCCTATGTTGTTTATAAAGTAACTAGCTGAATACTACAGGGTGGACTTCTTCTATTCTAACCTGCTTAATCTGCAAATTTTATCTTCTGTGTTTTTAAATGGAGCAGATAATCCCTCTGACATGACAGCTCCAGTCATTGCAACAGTGGTGGTTCTTCTTATTTTCGTCCTCATTGCTGCTGTTGGATTTGCTGTTTACAAAAAGAAGAAAGGTGAGCGAGGAGTTGAGTTCATCAGTCAGTGAGCAGCTGCAGTACATGGCTCAGTTAAATGATTTTCTCAGCATAGTATATGTTAGACTTTTTTTCTTTCCTATTTAATAGAAAGTTTGATTTTAAGGAATTTAAAATCACAAAATCCGGACATGAAACAATGATTTATAAATATTTTATTTTTTTCTGTAGACATTACAGCTCCTGAGAACAGCACTGAAGCCTCTGTGAGACTGAATCAAGAGACCATCACGGCACCGTCTATATAGTGTTCTTTTTATTTTTTTTAAATTTAACTCTTTTGTTCTTTTATATAAACTTGATTTTGGATTTTTTTTTTTTTAGAAAATCTTTTTTCATCTTATTATTTTGAAAGGATGTTTTGAAAGAAGCTTCATGTTTATGATTCATTTATGTAGCCACGAGTGGTGTGAAAGTGGAGAAAAGTTATAATAACTCTAAGGGTCCGTGCCCGTGGTGGAACTAGGAAATATTCAGTGGGTTGGCCAGGATGGATCTGTGATCATTTTAACCTTTCTAAATGGAAGTGTCTGCGCTCCCATTTGCATAACAATTTTTAAATCCTGGTAGAATTGCAACCAAATAAACTAGAGCAAAAAATTTTTTTGCATATAAAAGGAGAAGTTGTAGTTACATATCATGCATTCAACTTGTCCCAGGTCGCCATTTCCTTCCACTAATGACTTTGCAAAAATTGAGTTAAAAGCGCACACAACAACAAAAATATTATAATCTAGAAACTTGTTGGAATAAACGTCATGTTGTCAGCAGGAACTATCACATGTCCACCATTACCTGAGGAGTGATGTCATTTTTGTGGGAAATGTAGTTCTTTTCCCACCAGGGCCTTTCAAAAGGTTCACCGGTGGTATTAAAAGTCATGTTTGACTTAATGCCTTTCTGTATAGTTCCTGGGACACTTAAAACTTAAACTGTACTGTTGGAAATAGTTTATTTTGATGTATATTCTGTTTTTTAAATTTAATTTTGCAATTATTATACAAATATGCAAATTTGCAAATATCTATTTTTGTTTATTAAGCTTTAGGATATAACAGTTATATTGATGTATAGCAACTTAAAATGCTACAAGAAGTGTCACTACAGCATGTAAAAATGTAAAGTTAAGCTCTGGCAAGTTCGTTCTATGGTGGGGTTAAAAGGGTTGGACCTAAACCACACATCTCTACAATATTTGGAAGGTAGTGGTGGAAAAGATGAAATAATATATCTTGCATGTAAGCTTCCACTAAACAAATCTAGCACAATTTGCAGGCAGATCTACTCTGTATTACTACTATGCTGAGAGGACAGATCCTTCAAGTACAAAGTATAAAAGGCAGTGAAAAGATATTCGTTCGAAAAGTGTCAGCACCAGAATGTACCTGAAAATTAAAGTCAGTATTTCTTTTCTTCACTTGTATAAACATGGAGTATTTTGGATTAATAGTACTGTTGTATTTGTATGCTTTATATATTTTTTGGTAAGTTAATTTACAGCATTAAATCATATTTTATAAGGATGTTGTGTGTTTTTTAGGAAATGATGTGATACTATGTTAGAGCCGTTACTTTATATATTGGACACCGGATAATGTTTTGTTCTTTTTTTCCCCATTTTTTTTTCCTTTTCTCTTGTTCCCTGGTGATGATATTCATGGAAAAAAGTAATTTATATATAAATTTACATAAAAAGAAGATTTAATCACTGTGTGTAACCAAGAAATGCAATTGATTGAGAAATGCTTTGAGATGTATAGATTTATTTGCATATTTTCCACTTTTTGGTGATGAATGTAGAGGAATAAAAATTTATTTAAAAAATATTCTGCCCTGTTTGACTCATTTAGCAAAAATCAGCCTATTTAAAGCACTGAAATCTTCATTCATGCCTGTGAGACTCATTTAGACACACCCAGTATAATCAAAATGAAGCCAGATCTCATTTTATGCATTTGCTCATTTCTTCACTTTTTTCAATTTTGAGGTAATATTCCCCATTGCCAACACCATCAACCAGCAGCAGAACATCAGTGTTATTTGTGATGTGCATTTCTAGATTCTCTACATTTGGCAGGCAAACTACCTGATACTATGTTTAATGCATTATTCTCCCCCTGAAGATAGGAGTACCCCAACCGGTCGCAGCGGATTGTTGTGACTTGGTGCTATATAAATAAAATTGAATTGAATTGAGTATATTATTGGTTGCAGTTGTTTTTCTTCTGTCTCTTTGTTTGCAGTCTAACATCCACAGTTTTCAAGATGTGAACAATTAGGACTCCCCACAAGGAGAAAGGGTTATACTAGAACTTTGGTGTTGTTTGATGTTTTCATTACAACTTGCTGAATTGGCTAAAACTGTTGGCTTCTATAAGTTGTAAAAAGATTTTAAATTCTGTTCATGCATTGGGCCTGTTTGTGTGTCATTGTGATGTTTTAGGACATTGTATTTAAAAATTAAAAAGTGTTGTATAGCTCTCTCCATGGGCTTTCCTTTTTTTTTAACCAGGAAGACCCCATCAAGATTAAAAACCTCTTTTTCAGGGGAGACCTGGCCAAGGTAGGCAGCAGCAAGTATCTCACAGTTACAAAAATTACACAACTAAAATCAGGCAACAACAACACACCAATGCAAAAAAAAAAAATAAAATAAAAAATAAAATAAAATAAAATAAAATTCAATTAGTCAAAATGACAAGCAATCTAACTGAAATGTCACGGAATTGGCCTTAAGGATTCTTAGTTTTGATTTAAAAGCACTTAACGGAATTAATTTTGTCAACTTTTCTAGTCGTTCTGCAGCTTGTTCCAAGCCAAAGGTGCTAAATGGTGATATATTACTTAATATGGTGTCTTCAAATTTTTTTCTCAAGGTCAACTTTAACCTTGGGTAATAACGATAAAAGTTAAGGTCAAATGCTTAGCCAACCTAAACACTCATGTCCCGCAAGGCTTAGTGTCCATAAAAATTGTGCTTAATCTAAAGTTTTTCTGATTTTCATATTTGGTGTGACCAGACAGACAAACAGAACAAAAGGCACTTAGACTAAAACTGACATAGCTACGTTTATCCTACCATAAAAGAATAAGAGAAGGTACGACCTCACCCATGCTCCCAGGATGTGGGTGTGAATGCCAGAACACTCTGGAATGCACACAAAGTCTTATAGTGAACAACAGCCTAATAGGGATGGGTATTGATAAGATTTTCACGATTCCGATTCCAGTTTTGATTCTGTTTAACGATTCGATTCTTTATCGATTCTTTTTAAAAAAGGAGAACACTAAGGTCGATTAGCTTAGAACTTTGTTTTATATCTTCTCTTTGAACAAGATAGAAATTTAGGAGTAACATGGCCTTACAAACCCAACAGTGACATCTTAAGAGATCCACAGCCTACAGTTCTTCAATGCGGTGTCACAGGGTCCCCAGGAAAAAAAATTGTAAATGTAAAATAATAAAATAAATATTCTTCTGTAGCAATAACAAAGTATAACATCAATTATTCTGTAGCAATTACACAAGAATATCCAGTAATGTCCCTGCCTACAATTAAACACATTCACTTACCGAAAATCATCTGCTGTGGCAAATGGGTGCAAACCTTTGACCACAAACTGAGTCACTGCTTGGTGACATTCGTCTATCCTGGCCTGAAAGGAGACGCTACCGGTAGACTGCAGCGACAACTGCCAGCATCTGAGCCAGACTCTGTCTGTCTCTCTCATCATGGTCACCTAAATGCACAGTAATAAGGTTTTGTAATAAGGCAGATCACGCAAACATAATATGTACTGTTAGTTGATTATTTACCTGCCTCATTAACAGGAGAGGACGTGCAAACGTTACCGCTGCTGCTGGGTTGAGATTCACGAGTCCGGAGCGGAATTAAAAACACGACATTCATTTAAGGTCATCGTGTGTTTTGTGAGCAAATGCTTTTGCATATTTGTAGTGTTTCCTCCCTTAAATGAAATATCTACTTTGCAAGTATTGCAAGTTGCCCTGTTGTCTTCCGTTCTCGTAAAGTATAATGAAACTTTTTAGTGTTTGAGCCGCTTAGGCGCCGTGTTTCCTGCCAGGTAAATGAAACACTGGGAACCGGTTCTCAACAAGAACCGGTTTTCGATACCCATCCCTACAGCCTAAGTCATCATAAGGTCAACATGCAGTATTCTACCATATGCAAACTTATATTATTAAAAGATTATACTGACTACTAAGTACAATTTTCTATTGACACAGACCATGACAGTTTCAGAAGTAAATTACTGAACATTAGGCAGAGCCAAAGAAATAACTCAAGTAATAACTAAACTAATAGATAATGTATACTCCACTAATGAGAGAAAAGTAGAGAAAAACACATTTTGGTGGGCCTCATAAAAGACAATAAAGCTGTTTTTTTAATTAATTGATCAACATTTCAGATTTACATTATTTGATCATCATTATAATCTTTAATAGTAAAACACTGACAGTGTATTGCATTGCAGAAGTATGTTGTTCCACGGCTGGTTTTCTTGATGTCACCCTTTATGTTTCAAGTACTTTGAGTTGAGAGTAGAGTAGGGTGATGGTAGGAACATATACTGAATCTCTTCATTTTCATGCTCAGCTGTCTAGTAGTGTGCATGGCTGCTGATGCCCCACCAATCTGTCAATCTCCCACTCCACTCTTGCCTCAGTAATGAACAAGATTCTGAAGTAATTACGCCCCTGTCCTGTGACTGTCATTCATTCCTAACCTGGAGTAGGCTCCACCCTTCTCGGACTGAGGACTGTGGCCTTGGACTTTGACACATGTCAAACTCCGCCACCAGGAACCCCAGTGCAAGTCAAGGGTTGTCTCTAGCTGGTTCCAGAACCCAAGTATCCCTCAGCCTCAAGTAATAGCTCAGGCTTCTTCCCCAACAGAGAGGTGACGTTTTGTACCCAAAGCCAGTTTTGGCAACCAAAGACTGGAATGCCAAGGCCTCTGCCTTCAAACCCCGCTAGAAGCTAATGGTGCCGCTCCTTCTCTGTCAGACTGCATCTGCAGGTAAGCTCATGATGCACAATTAAATAATTTGCAGTAATTAAATATTATAATTTAATATTTAAATGACAAAACAGATCTAAAGACAGATAACAGACATGTCATCCGAAATACCGTAACTAAGTGAATAAGTAAGTTAATCCAGATCACAGATGGGTATGTTGATCGTGCTTTATAGTACCCAAACAATATATTATAAGATATTGACTGAGATTATTTTTTTTACAATGATGTATTATCTGGGCAGACACTGGACTTTATACACTCCTGACTCAAGCCAACATGAAGTAATTTAGAACAGTGTTTTTGGAGAATTGACCAATCTTTTTTCTTCTTCTCTTTTTTCCAGTGATTAAAGCCTCTGACTCAAAACTTTAAAAATTTAAAAAAAAAATGAAAAAGTTTGTGAGACAGCCAACATTTGGTTTATTAAGACAACAAAAGTATTTTCGAGGCAGCTTGGATCACATGCTGTAATCACAACCCATCAAAATCCCGGGTCCAAGTTCAAAGTCTGTGACATCTTTGCTTTTAATGTGTTTAACTGCAGGTGTGTATAGCTTTCCATATGGCGCTGTGTGGGCTGGGTTTCCAATTTCAATTCAGTGACTCATACAATTCATCGATGTCAACGGGACCTGTAAGATCGAAAACACATAGTTATTCCACTGGTCCTATTTTGGATTTATACATATATAATAAGACTCTCTTGTACAATATTATACCACAACCTTTTTTAAATCCACAGATCAAAGTAAAATGATAACAGTTTACTTACGAGGAGCAATTTCTGTTGCCAAAATAAGAAGGAAACAAATAATTGCAGACATGTTCAGTTTGATTAAAGAAACAGTTCAGTCCGTTTGAAGCTCTCACCTTTTTTCCTTTTGTAAACAACAAATCCAACAGCAGCAATAGCGATGAGAACAGGAACAACAACAATGATGGAGATTAATTCTGCTCAGAAAAACAACAAGATGAAATACACACATGAACTCATTACTATGATATTCATTCATCATGAAATCTTAAAATCACATATTGATAAGGGGGAAAAAAATAAAGTATCATCTCTGTATGAAGCTATACCGATGCGAAATAATTATGATGATTATGTGGGGAAAAAATAATATCCTACAATCTTACAGGACCAGAGTGGTCCTGAAATATTGTATTGTCAGCTAAAGAAGTTCATTGTAGGAGGCATTTATGTAAGATTTGTATGCATGCCTTTTTCTCACCCCAAAACACCCCTAAATTAATTTAGTAACAGCGCTGCAATTGTGATGCTAAACATAAATAAACATTTTTTTTATTGATTAAAAACATTAAATTCCAGGATCACTGTCATGGTTGCATAGTCTAAACAGTGAATGTGAAATTTAAATAGGATTAATTTTAAGGGCAATGGAAAAAAATGGTCTTTGGGATCTCCCCGAGTTTAAACACAAAAAGTGGACAAACGCCACATATAATAAAAGCAAATAAAATGAATTAAATGTGTTTCTCTCACTTGTTCTGTTGTTTTCATCCCAATTTGTTCTGATTGCTGTTTTATCCAGTTTGGTTACAATGTTGTCCTCAACACCAGAGAGATGAAACACACAGTCGTATCTGCTCCAGTCTTCTGGTCTGACTGATGAAACATTCAGATTAACGGTTATCTGGAAGGTCTCATCATTGTTGGGGAGGATTTCTCTGTGGTCCACACCTTCATGAATCTCCTCTCCATCTTTCCTCCAGAACATCATGACTCTGTCAGGATAGAAACCTGTAGCGTGGCAGCTGACTGGAGAGGAGGGAGTCTTCTGGAGGAGAGACACCGAAGGAAGAACTGCAGAGAGGGAAGGTGGAAACCAGATGCAAAGAGGTAAATGAGCGTGAATGAATGGAAGAAGTAGAGATTTAAATCCATATGATCAATGTAGAAATACAAAGATGAATAAATCACATAACCAGATACTTCACATAATTAACAGTGATATATATCTATGTACTGACAGTCAGTGATAGTTGTCCAAAATGCTGCATTTTTTGTTTAATTTTCAATTAGGTCACTAGTAAGAATAACAAGGTTCTTCATTACATTTGTAATTTTTTATTTAAAAACTGTAGATGACATTGATCAAAATGTTAAACCACATCAGCAAAACATTGTAGCTGCACAGCAGTGCCTGGACTTAGCTTCTTTTAGAGTTGCCTCCAAAATACTGTTCATACACAATACCTTCAAAGTAGTTCAGGTCAATTTTGACCTGGCTCAAAATTCCCTCATATCCCTCACACATTTTGGACAACAAATCTATTAGAAATCTATACATAGCCTAACATTAATACATGGAGGATTAAGCCTTAGTGCAAATTAATTTCAGCTGGTTCAGTCCCAACTGATCACCTTTAAAAAGTGTCTCATCACCAAGGTGTCACATAAGAAACATCTCACGAAGGGTAGACTCAACGAGCTCTCAAGACCTTTGCAACCTTATTTTTGCAAATATGCTGATGGCATTGATTACAGAAGAATTTCTAAACTACTGAAGGTTCCAGTGAGCAATGATCAGAAGAGTCGTAAAAGAAGGTCTTTCAGTAGTTATGGCGAACTACAGAAAGACCTGGAATCAAAAGGTACAACTGTTTCAAAGAAAACTAGAAGTAATGCACTCAGCTGCCATGGCCTGTATGCACGCTCACAACTCCAACATGCTTTTTCTTCAGAAGTGAAGTCTGTTGAAAGTTTTCTAAACAACATTTAGGCAAGCCTTAGAATTACTGGGGGAATATATAGATAGTTCAATGCATAGCAATACACACCATAGTACACACAGTGTTTGGAGTTGAAAGGCACAGCACATCACCCAAAAACACCATATCAACAGTGAAGTTGGTGAAAAATCTGCTGCCATCTACCAGGATGTTGAAGATGAAAATAGGGTGGATGTTTCAGTGAGACAATGATCCCAAACACACAGCCAAAGAACCTCTCAGCTGTTTTCAGAGAAAGAAAATAGAGCTGCTAGAATGGCCTAGCCAATCACCTGACCTGAATCCACTTAAAAATCTAAGAAAGAGCTGAAGGTCAGACTTCATATCAGAGGCCTACAGAACCTTCAGGATTTGAAGACTGTGTGGAAGAATGAGGCAAACAGAGCAATGCAAATTTCAGGCCAAAAAAAGAACAAAACAAAGAAACAAAATAACATTTAAAGAGTTAAATACAAAATAAGCCTAAACATTTTACCATTTTCTTTTGATATCATCAGAACAATACAATATAAACTGTATACCGTATCCGTGAAACTGCATCAGGTCATATGATTCCTGTTACCTGTTCTCTGCAGGAAGCTGCTCCCATAGCTCCAATACCTCTTCAGCCACTCTCGACAAACCTTAGTGAGGAGGCTTTCAATGTCTTTGATTACAATTGTGTCAGTATCCCATTCCTTTTTGATAATGGCAGCTTCTGGTTTCAGTGGGATCCATGTCAGTGTCTTAAGATCCAGTTCAAGAAAGCCTTCTCCATTATACCCATACTGTACCATACCAACCACTTCATCAGTGTTTTCATTCCATTCACATCCACCTGTTCTCTGTAATATGTGAACACCTAAAAAGAGAGAAAAAAACAGGGTAAGCAAGAAACTATGATAATATTCTACATTGTATGAGCAACTTCTATTATCTGAAATTATTATTATTAATTATTGATAAATCAAGATTACAAAAAAAAGATGAGGGAGTAAACTGATTAATCCCAAGAATCATCTGACAGAGTTATAGGCTATAAACCATGTTAGTTTTCAAGATATCTTTTTCAAATTTTGCGTGTGTGGCAGAGGTGTGGTCCCTGGCTCAGCTGCACGGGAGGGGTGGTGCACTGAGCTCAAGGGGCGGTACCAGGGAGGTAGGAGGGAAAAGTTGAGATGATTGGTCTAATGAGGTTATGAGGTTTTTTTTTAATTTGTATGGTGAAGTTGGAGACCAGAAGGGAGAAGAGTGTGTGCACCCAGCTGGAAAGCTGGCTGACGTAGGTGCCGAAACAAGTAAAGACACATGAGTGTAAAGTTAATAAAAACTCCAAAACCAGGCACAAGAACGGTGTGTCGGGTCGCAGTCATTTACAGCATGGTTGTAGATACAAGCAAAATTTAATTTTGGTGAAAATCAGTCAAAGTCAATGTCAAAACAAATGTGAAAATCAGTGAAAACTTTTTTTTTTAATGGATTGTCTTCAAACTGCACAACAATATATTGAGGCCTTGGTGACACGAGTACCTATGTTGGCTAAGCATTGGAACTCGACCTTCATGGTTAGTGCCCAAGGTCAGACTTGAGCTTTGAAAAATATTCAAGAAACCATATTGAGTAATATATCAAATGAAAGGTTATGGGGAGAGTTTTACAACTCACAACTTTATTTTTTCAATGTCCTATGACTCATATGGGTGGATTTGATCACTAGACGAACAGCAGCCTCTACAACTCTAGCTGACATCCAGCATGGTCCTTGCCCCACCTTTTTTTGCCCCCAGTTTTGCTCCAGCTTGTCATTGGAATTGAGCGTGAGTGCGTAGCCAGATTAGAAGCTATCAATTTAGTCTGATAACTGTGTGTAAATGACCCAGGACAGACCCGACACGCACATGCTTTTCAGCATCTTGCTTTTATTATCACTCACGGTTGGTTGTTTACACACTGGATGTAGGTTTTCAGCTCACAGCCACACACTCCAACAACAACCCACACTTTAAGCTGGCGAGGAGTGATTGCAGATGCCATGCAAGTGCGCCTGCCTACCCTGCACCGGCGCCGCAGACCACACCCCGCCACACTCTGCTTACTTACACTGTAAATATTGAGCACTTTGTGGCAAGTTAGAGTGGGAAGACTTTTGTGTTTAAAATTATTTTCCCCTTCTATATTGATCAGGAGTATAGGATTGAGAATTGTCCTTTGTTTGGCCTTTATTAAGAACTTATGTTTGTTTTATTGGGGACAACTCACCTCAAAAGCAACTCATTATCTGAAATTATCCTGTCCTGTTGGCGCTTTCTTGGGAATAGGAAGAGTGGGGAGTTGCAAGTTACCCCTAGGGTGGGGGCATAAGTCTAACAATTTAAAAAAAAAATATACATCTACATTATGCCAATCAGACAGAGCATTATGGCCACATGTTGAATATTGTGTTGGACCCTCCGTTTGCTGCCAAAACAGCAGCTGAACCATCGAGGTATGGACGCCACTAGAGCCCTGATGGTTTGCTGGTATATAACAGATGCTTTAAGTCCTGTAAGTTGTGAGGAGGGGGCTGAATGAATCACTTGTTTGTCCAGCATATCTCACAGTGCTAGGATGGATTGAAATATGAGGAATTTGAAGGACAAGTCAACATCTAAAAATCGTTGCTGTGCTCCTCATTTCTGATCCATTTTTTCTTTGTGTTAGGGTCCATTATCATGTTGCAAGAGGCCACAGCCATTAGGGAATACTGTGAGAAAGTTGCTCAAAGCATCACACTACACTATCCTGGTGCCAGGTGTTCCTTTTCTGTGTGGAGTTTGCAGATTCTTCCTGTGCTTACATGCTTATGTGTTTCTCCAGCTAGTCTGGCTTCTTGCCACACTCCAAAATGTATATGTGAGTTAGCTTAACTGGCGATTCTAAATTGGTTGCTGGTGTGAATAGTTGTCTGTCTCTCTATTGGCCCTGTGACACCCTGTTGACTTGTCCAAGGTGTACCCTGCCTCTTACCCTAAAACAGCTGGGATTAGCTCCTGACCATGAACTGGATAGGTGGAAGATAGATAAAATAACAATTTCACATTAATCATTTTTCCTGAAGTATATTCCTTGATTTATATTTCACTCGCTGGGCCCACGTCCTCATTTTAGGTTTTACAGCATTTTAGTAGGTAAAAGTGAATGCTTTGACATGAATTAAGCTGCGGTTTGGGAAAGGCCACGAAGGGGGGGCCTGGCAGATCCCCATGTACTAAATAGAAGTGAAGAAGTTGAAGAATGGAGAACAAGGATGGAAGGAGGGTGGGGCACGTAAATGAGAATGATCAGTTTGCAGAACTGGGGGAACCTATATAGATGACAGCCGGAAGGAGTGTGTTTGGAGGCGTGGTCCCGCTCCTGAAATTCCGATACATAATCTCCAATAATCAGGTTTAACACAAAATACTGCACCTTCTATTTGATGTAACAGCTGCTTTACAGTAGAAATCAAGAATCTGAAGATCTTTGGCTGATCTTCAAAACACTGTTGGGTGTACAATGCCAAGTGCTGAGTGTCATTGCTGAATATTTTTTTCATCCAGTCCTGTCTTGGTTCTAATTTCTTGTTCCTGCTGTCACAGAAAACGGCCTCAGTGCCATCAAACAATACAACACCTGCAAACTCTGAGATGTTTGGGTCTCCAGAGGATCCAGTGACAGAGTGCATCAACGAGTGTTTCACTGTGGAACAATATTTACAAAATAAGTAAATAAGTACATGAAATATACAAACATCATCAGAATTATGATTAATTCACTATAATATGTTTTATACAGTCTCCCAAAGAGAACGTTAATCTCAGGTTGGTAAACTCCCGTGGCCAAACAATGGACTCTCATGGCAGTGAAATAGTCACAAGCTTTTGTCTATCAAAACGTGTCCGTTAAAGCAAAAAAAAATTTTTCCACTTAAAAAACAACACACATGCGCACGCACACACATAAACAACAGTATCAGGCTGGTGGAGGCTGGTGGTATAGCCAGGACACTCACACCAGAGACCCAGTTCAAGTTCACTTCACTAACAACAAATTAGTTAAGGTTAAATATTAAAATTGTGTTTCGAGTTAAAATACAACATCGCCATGGTGACATGTTCTCCTTTTCTCTGGACACAGGTCACAAGCTACATGATAAAAAAATAGTCTGCTTCCTGTTAAAATACATTACTTGTGCTCACTATCCCGAAAAATAAAACGTGTCCAGCTTGGGCCAAAAGACAATCGAGAACAACAATCAGAGATATTTTTGGTCCATGATAAATATTTAAGACTTATCATTAAATAATAAAACATTTGTCATAAAATATCGATTTTCTTCATGTACTGTTTTAAGTTTTCAATAAATTGCAAAGATTTCGAGAAAGATTGCATTTAGGTCTTTTCGGTTTGTGAATAATAAATGATCGAGAATGAGCTATGCAGAAAAACAATGTCAGCAACTAAAACCAATAGTCTAATAGTCAATAGTCTGCCAAAAAATATTACAGATATGTATCTTTTGAAAACATGTGTAACAGGGTAAATCTGATATAAAACTTTGTGCAGTTTTTATGCTCCATTATCAAAATATTTCTAATTATATATCACCTATATATCACCTCATTAAGAAAAGTAAAACTTTTAAGCATAACTGATAAAACCCGATTTTGTCTGTCTCCTGTTTATATCCTCTTTATTATTGTAGTGACGCATTTAAAAGAGAGAGAAATAGAGGGGGGCTGCTGTTGGAGTTCAAAGTCTTTCTTACCTGCAAATAAACCATGGTAGAAGAGAGGCAACAAAAGTAATATCATCTTCTCTTTATGATTAAAGCTGTCGGACCAAGAAACCATGAAAATCTGGAGACCTTGAAAATCCGAAAGAGTACAAATATCAGATTCCTGCCCCTCCCACATGCGTTGAAGTTCTGCCTCCAAAGTAAGTGATTAATGCCGTGCCATGACTTAAAAACAAGCTTTCAAATGTTCACATTTCAATTGTAAATGTTTTACAAGATTCAAGGTAAATTTTGAAAGCTTGATAAAAAAAAAAATGCTTTAGGTTAAAAAATCTTACATCCTACTTTTGCACTTGTCAGCACAGTTTTACAGAATGTCCAGTTTCAGAGTTGTAGATTTGTTGTTGTCCTCCAGCTGCACTGAAACATTGTAAAGGGTATAAATTAGAGATGGCACGATACCACTTTTTTATGTCCGATACCGATACCGATATCATAAATTTGGATATCTGCCGATACCGATATGAATCCGATATAGTGTGTTTTTTAATCAATAAAACGTTTTTTTAATATCTTGCTGCATTTTGTATAAGTTTATACTCAAGTTTAAATAAATAACAACACTAAAGCTATTCTGTTATACCTGTATGTAAAAAATACAACAAAATATTTCATAGTTCAGCAATACTGATCAATCTAATAAACGTAAACCTGCTCCATCCTCCCTATTCTGGTATTTTAAAGAGTACTTAGCAGAAATATCAAGCAACCTAACTAATAGGGTTGCAAACTCCCAGCAAAAAAAAAAAATAGGGAACCACCCCCCACCCTCCAGCTCATGATGCTTAATCGATGTAATCAAATTTAATTTGATGCAGGGGGAAAATGCACAGAAAGAAATTATTTTTCAAGAATAATTAAATAGATTCAACATCTTTCTTCAACAGAACTGCAGACTGCACAGATGGTATCTTCCCAAAGGAAAAAGTAGTATAGCTTACTAGAGTATATTAGACTTAACAGTTACTATATACAGTAATGGACTTCTATATATTTTACATCAGATTAAAACTTTGGGTGTAAGAGTCAGATAATTATTTATTAAAAGCTCGACATTTTAAATGAGAATAAGAAAGAAAAGTATGTCTTTGTGCCCCCTTTTCCTTGTTCATGCCCTATCGGCCCCCCTGGCTAAACTTTGCTAGATCCGCCCCTGCACAGTTACCAGCCGTCAGCTACGTAGAAAAAGATCCTGGTGTAGAAAGTAATATTAAATAAATTCTAACAACAGCTTATCAAGCTTAAACGTGCTGCTGTTGTTCAGCCGCTGGTTTCCTCTTTCTGGTGAGAAGTGGGCCAAAAACAAAGAAGAGAGACAGACTCGCGACAGAAAAGCCGATCAGCTGATCATTAAGCAGTTTCATGATTGAAGTAGCAGCAGGAGAGGGAGAGAGAGGCAGTCGCTCCATATATCTGTTGTTAAGCTTAAGGTGGGAATGCTTTACAAACACTCAGAGATGAACTTACACACTTGCTTTACTTCTCTCTGGGAAAACTTCCTCGGAGATGAAATGCTGGTTTGCTAGCAAGGCTACAAATACACACAGCGGCTCTATCACGTGACGCATACTGCTGCAACGTGCTACGGTTATGAGCCGAGTTACGCCGTGTAGCAAGTTTTGTGAGGTGCTTTTTTTGATATTTAATGGATCGGATTACATTTTTTATTTCTCACCGATATCCGATCCAGTAATTTGGGTCACTATCGGACCGATACCGATACGTAATATCGGATCGGTCCATCTCTAGTATAAATTAGGTTTTTATAAAAACTGATGTAGCTTACATATAGGATACATACGGCACATGTTAAAAAAACAAACAAACAAAAAAAACCCCGTGACATTTGAAAGCTTTAGTTTGCATCTCTTGCAGTTGTACAGTGTTCTTTCACTGCTGACTTTACTGCATCAACTTTCAGAGACGCCCTCACAGTTCTGGTTTTATATGCAGTGTTTTCTAGCAGCTCGGATTTGAAAGCAGCATGAATAAAACGTGTGCATGGTCCCTGGGGGCAGACATGCTTCACTTTGGAGTGAGGACTTATTACCACTTATCACTTATCACAGGATGCAGGAGTCTGTGCTGTCTGGTCTGCAGCAGCATGAATAACAGGTGGAATTTACAGCTTAATAATATTCAGTCCAGTAATCTAGAATGCCCAATAATATCCACTTAAAGGTGAAGCTGCTTGGATATTATGGTGGTCTTTATTTTAGATTCTCGCCACCTGCCCACGACTTTGGTGTCCCACCCCGTTACTCCTTTTAGGACGCTCATAACGGTGTGAACTGAAGAGGCTAGGTGTAGAACATGTAGCATACACACGTCGGCATGAAATACAAACTGTACTGAACAAAACCGGATACAATGTGTTTTACTGGCACAACAAGCAGCTGTTTGGTGTCTTTGTACAAATTAACCAAAAGATTAAACTTTATTTCTTCATACCTTAGAGGGAGTTTAGACTTTGAACTCAGTCCACAGCTGCTCTTACCTGAAGAGTGATCAAAGAGGATGGAGCTTTTGTTACATTTTAATCTTGTAAAAAAAAAAAAAAGTGCAAAACACCTAGAACAAGTTTGAGGTTTTTCAGTTTTCTGTGTCATGTTAAAAAAAACAAAAAACAACAACTGTTATTTGTAATCTCATGGCCCTATAAATGATTATCTAATGAGAAGTTTCTGATTGCATGTATGTACATAAATAAAAACAGTATCCCATTACATTTTTTAGGAACAATGTAGCAAAGTTGAAAACAAAGAGTAAACATCCATCAAGTCAGTATGAAGCAACAATGGCTAAGAAACTTATCTAAATATAACAGTGATTGAGAGCTGACATCAGTCTTTATTCTAGTGAGACTTGAATAAGAAACGAATATAAAATAATTGCATCTATCCTCTGTATATATGGTGAAAAAAGAGACTGCAATGAACTCTCAGTACTGTGCATTGTGAGAGGCACTGCTATTCTCTAGTTTTTATTGTGCTCACGATTTGAGCCCGATAAGTTGCTTGCCTAACTGAACAGCTGCAACATTTGAAATAAGAACAAGAGACAGAAAAACAAAACAAAACTCAGGAATCATCTTATAGAAGGAGCACTTATATATGTACTTACTTTTTTTTTCTTAATGGGTATTATTACAGATTTTCTTCATAGTGCTCTAAATCCAGCTTGTGGAGGTGTGATACATCCTCCACAGGCACAGCTAACAAGGAAAACACATCTCAAAGGAGAAAGCACAGGAAGCCAAAACATCACAGTCTCATATCAGACTCCTCTCCCTCATATGTGTTTAAGTTCTGCCTCCAAAGTAGGCGATTAATGTCATGACTGTAAAAATAAGCTTCACATTTCAGTTGTAAAGTTTTTGCAAGACTCGCAGTAAACTTTGAGAGCTTGATTAAAACGCTTTGATAAGTTAAAAATAGTACACAATTGGAACGAATTATAAATACACCATATGTTACGAAAAAAGTTACATTTGGAAGCTTTAGTTTGCATCTCTTGCAGTTGTACAGTGTTCTTTCACTGCTGACTTTACAGCATCAACTTTCAGAGATGCCCTCACAGTCCTGGTTTTACATGCAGTGTTTTCTCGTAGCTCGTATTTGAAAGCAGGACAAATAAAACATGCGCATGCTCCCTGGAGGCAGATGCACTTCATGTTAGACTGAGGAGTTATCCACCAATCATGCATGTGCACACGATCAATCCAGCCTACAGGATGCACGAGTCTGTATTCCCTGGTCTGTAGCAGCATGAATAAGAGCTGGAATCTAACGAATCCAGTAATCTGTGTTTGTATAAATTAACCAAATGATTAAACTTGTAATGTCATGTCCTTATAAATTATTAACCAATGAGAAGTTTTTGATTGCATGTATGTACATAAATAAAAACAGTATCCCATCACAATTTTTAGGAACAAAGTAGCAAAGTTGAAAACAAAGAGTAAATGTCCATCAAGCCAGTATGAAACTACAAGGCTAAGAAACGTTTCTAAATATTTGAATAAGAAAGCACAAGAAGTCAAAAAATTACAGCCCCCCCCTCCCCAGGTATTTAATAAATGTTGGTTCCTGGTTCAGTTTCTCAAAACTCAAAGTGCAAACTGAAAGTCCACTCCTTTATCAGAACATGACACATCCCTTGGAAAGTGAAACAGCACTCAAATGTTCTCAAATCTGATTTCTTTCATCAAACCAATACACACAGCTTCCTCTTTTGTGTTTGACCCACAATCTGGTAAAGACCACAATACATATATTTTGTAAAGACTGAAAATATGCACAAATGATAATAAAATAATAATAATAAAACTGAGTTTTAACAATCTCTAAATTAAAAAAGTAGAGATTGAAAGAAAACATTTTGTTTCGTTTTATGGCTTTTTGTAAGCCATGTTTCCACTCATAACAAACACAATCAAAGAAGTCCCTGTGATGATGGATATGGTTATGCTATTGAGCTTATATGATGAATATATGACAATTATTAAGTATGAGTAAAATTGCTTATGGATTTGTGGCAGGGTGTAGTTTGGGACTCAGCTGCAGGGAAGGGGTGGAGCAGTGGGCTCAGGGGACAGTGGTAGGGAAAGCTGGCAGCATAGGTAATATTCATCACACCAACCACACCTTTTCTATTTCAGTGGCTCCCAGGGACCTGGAAAAGGAGGATAGTTGAAACTAGAGAACAGGATGGAGCTGCCCAGAATGGTTGGAAAGGACAAAAACATCGTAAATAAACAATGTTGTCTTTTTTTAATGCAAAGTAGAATAAGCTGTAAAACTACAGTTTTACACAGTCAATGAGACTTTTTAACAGGATAAATAAAGGATTGTGAAAGTCACTTTGCCAAAAACTGATTGCAGCTTCTATCTTGTGACAGGAATGTTTTTTGTAAATGGTAAATGGCCTGTATTTATATAGCGCTTTCCTAGTCCTTAAGGACCCCAAAGCGCTTTACACATCCAGTCATCCACCCATTCACACACACATTCACACACTGGTGATGGCAAGCTGTGGTTCAAGCTGTCTTGATATCATTCATGAGTGATACATTTGGCAAATTTTGCATATTATAGGCCAATAAGTCATTTACAGCAGAGTAAATACGGGCAATCACTTTTTGGCAGACTACCACTTTTTGGCACACCGCTGCTTCCCGTCTCTCTGTGTATCTGGCCTATACCACAACACTGTCTTCCTCCCCTTCCTTCATTCGTATAATGGTATGATCCCAGTCTGTTCCAGCATGTGATTGGTCGCATGGAGTGCCCATCAAAATAAAATCCCACCTCTGCCTGCATGAATTGTCAGTAGGGCTGAAGATTCGGCTCCCCACATACCCGATGGACCATTTATGACCAGAGATGGGCAGTAATCCGATTACTTTTTTCAAGTAACGAGTAAAGTAAGGGATTACTATTGCAAAAACGGTAATTAGATTACCGTTACTTTCCCGTAGGAACGCTGCGTTACTGCGTTACTAAAATCGTGATTTTCTTGCGAGAATGTCTCATGACAGTGACATAAGCGAGTGCAACGTTCGTGACAACAGCTGTGTGCAGATCAACAATGGATCATATATCGAGTGCGGGAGAGAGTATGAGCGTGCAGCGTTTAAAGCGTGGAAGTACTGACCTTACTTTGAGTTTGATTCCGTAAAAAGTGACAAAAACATTAGTGTCCGTTGTGCGTGGGAAGAAAACTTCTTTTTACAGCGAAAAAAAACCCCTAAACTTCCAAGCAAGCAACGAGTAGCTACGACATAATAGGAAACTAGTGATGGGTCGTTCGCGAACGAAATGGCTCTTAGAGCCGGCTCTTTGAAGTGAACGACGCGAGCCGGCTCCTTATTGGGAGCCGTGAGGTTTTTTTTTTTTCTTCTTTCTCTCACCCTCTCTCTCGCCCTTTTTTCCGCTAAACTCCGCATGCGCGGCCCGTACTTTGCGCTGGGCAGAGGGGGGAGGGGCGTTAGTTACACTCGCAGTAGCACAGGAACAGAGAAAGAGAGCAGGGACAACAACGTCACATTAGAAAGGTATAGTAATCATCCGCTATTTTCAGTTGCAGATGATAAAGGATTCAGAAATCATGCAGGCCCATATGACAGAGAATGTGCATCTTCTATTTGTTTTAATATTTTAATTTATATTTAATTGTGTTGTGGTTTGCAGTGTTTTGTGTTGTTTCACGTTAAATTTGTTTAAAAGGAAAAAGCTGAAAATTTAAATAGTTAAAAGTTTAAAATGTAAATAGTTGTTTTTTGTATTATATGATTTATTTATTACATGTAGAGTGAATAAATAAAGTATATTTATGGTGGACCTTAGAGACAAAGCACATACAAACTCCAAAACACGTAAAAACTCAGAAGCACGTACAAACTCCAAAACACGTAAAAACTCAGAAGCACGTACAAACTCCAAAACACGTAAAAACTCAGAAGCACGTATAAACTCAGAATCACGTACAAAAGACAACAGAAGTGCTCCAGGTTTCTAGGGCGCAGTGTTGAGCTTTTGTTACCTAGTGGCTACACAAGCCAGGAAGTATCAACAACCGGATTTGGTGTGTGGTAGTAACAGGTAAATGAACTTTTTTTTTAAAAATTATTTGAATAAATACGAGTGCTTGTCTATAAATACACAAACAATACACATATGCTTTCAATTGTGTAATTTAAGTGATCTGGGTAGCTCTGTTTTGGAAGTTCAGTAAACGCTAGAAATGTGTTTTGGAGTTTGTACGTGCTTTTTGGAGTTTGTATATGCTTTAGAGTTTGTACGTGCTTTGTCTCTAGGGGCCATATATAAACATATATAAATAAAACCACTTTTTTTACATTAGTAATTCCTTTTCTGCATAATTTTATATTATTGTTAATGATTAAATAATTAAAGCAACAAAACAACCTGAAGAGCCGGTTCGGAGCCGAAAGAGCCGGCTCTTTTTAGTGAGCCGAGCCGAAAGAGCCGGATCTCTAAAAAGAGCCGGAAATCCCATCACTATAGGAAACTCACAGAGAAACTGCCGTATCCTTCCACTGACCGCTGCGGCACACCTGCACCAGGATAACCCTCCGCCTACCCTAGTCCTGCTTTACAGGTGAAAATAGAGCAAAAGGACCGCTAGTCTTTGACTTTATTTATTTTCTGCTGTGTTTTACTTGCATCTGAAAGAGTGAGTGTAAGTGTGAGTGTACACTATATATATATATATATATATATATATATATATATATATATATATATATATATATATATATATATATATATATATATATATATATATATATATATATATATGTATATATGTGCTGGAATGTGCAGAAAATAGGTTTAAATGTTAAACTAATTTCTTCCAGTCAGAGAATGGTGCATATAATTAAAATTTTGCTTCATGCATAAAGTTAAAAGATTAAAACTAACAAAACAAGTTTTAAAAAGAGACTTTTCCATTTGATTACATTTTGTATGATGGATTATGTAGAAAAAGTAGAATTGGGCTGAAAGATCTATCACTTTATCGCCTATTCAGGTTGTAAATCATGTTTTTAAAAAGTAACTAAGTAACTAAGTAACTAAGTAATTAATTACTTTTGAAAATAAGTAATCAGTAAAGTAACGGGATTACTTTTTTGGGGAAGTAATCAGTAATTAATTACTGATTACTCTTTTCAAGTAACTTGACCAACACTGTTTATGACATATGAAATTGTCCCGCCAGCCATACATTTGACACCCCTGCTCTATATTGAGAGTAAGATTTTTCTTGTCTGCTGGAGGAGAGACAATGATGGAAGAACTGGAGAGAGGGGATGTTGGAGAGGGATGAATGGAGGCAATGGACAGAAGGAGTGATAATGGATGGAGAAGTAGAAAAGATGAGAAACAATCAACACAGAATTAGATTAGACAAAATTAAAGACACAGATATGATGAAAAATACAGAAGCAAATGTAGTGTACATGTTAGATGAAAACCATTATACTAGCAGCAGAAAATAAGTCAAGCTGCTGAAAGTCAAGTAAACCTGAGAATCAAACTATGATTCATATCATAATCATTACATATATTATTAATCTCTGGCTCTCTTCCACAGCAGGTCTTTTGTGCTTTCTTCCTCCTCCCCCTTCCCCTTACATGAGCCTGGTACTGTTGGAGGTTTCTTCCTGTTAAAAGGAGTTTTTATTTTCCATTGTTGCCAAAGCGCTGGCTCATAGGGGGTCATATGATTGTTAGGGTTTTCTCTGATGCATTATTTCATACATAATTATATACATAATTTCCTTAGCGATTTATGAAGTATTCTGATTCTGATTCGGATTATTTCAGGATCTGCTTTACAGTATAAAGTCCCTTGAGGCAACTGTTGTTGTGATTTGGTGTGAAATACTGACTGATAATGCTGTTGCATTAAAGCAAGAAGACTGGGTTTTAATCAGTGATGTATTTGTTTTTCTTGCGCCTGCGTGGATTCGTTCCATGAACTCTGGATTTCCCCTGCAAGGTGTGTGTGTGTGTGTGTGTGTGTTAGTTATCAAAAATGCTGTTTAAGTATTAGATTAGCACATTAGTATGAATGACTAGGAAAATCATTGTCAATTTCTATTTTTCCTGCCATCTCTAAATACAGTTTTGCCTAAAGAAGTTATTAATCACAGCTTTAACCAGCAATTGTCAATAAAACATTGTAGCAGTGCAGTAGCGTGTGTGGTCATTCAGGGTTACCTTCTAAATCATTTAATATAAAATCAGAGTAAATATTTTGTCATTATACATTTAAATTTTTTTTTATCATTTTAAAGGTACCTGTTCTCTGCAGGGAGCTTTTCCCACTGTCCAAATACCTCTTGAGCCACACTGGACAAATCTGAGTGTGGAACTCCTCGTTTCCTTTTTTATCATCTATGTCAGAATCCCAGCTCTGTTTTATCATAGCAGCCTCTGGTCTCAAAGCAATCCATGTTAATGTCTTAATATCAAATTCAAGAAAATCTTCTCGATCATATCCAAGCTGAAGTACACCAGTCACCTCTCCAGTGTTTTCATCCCATTCACAGCTGTTTATACTCTGTACTATGTGGACACCTGAACAGAGAAAGAGAAAAAAGATACTTCAACGAAACATTTTGATGTGTTTATGATTCAAGTCAGACAGTCTGTCAACATTTTCTTGGACCTGATTGATTAAAGTTACAAGAAAAAAGCTTCAGAAAGACAAGATACATAAACAGATTCATCCCAGGGCTAAAGGCAAAATCTAAAGCTCCCTATATTTTAACTGAAGACTAAAATCTAGTACTGTAAATGTATTGTTTTATTATCTTTTTAATGGATGTTCACATTAGCAATGTCTCAGGATTTCAGCTATCAATCAAGTAACACAAAATTAACACTTTAACCAATTCTACATTCATATATTTATTTATTTATTTATTTTTTAGATATGTTGAACTGCTGCTTTAATGTAAAAAATAATCATTTAAAGAAGTCTGGCAGATTCTCAAAACACTGATAAGTGTACATCTCTGAGTGCTTAAGGTAATTATCTAATATTTGTTTCACCCAGTCATGTCTTGGTTCTAATATTTTGTTGCTGGTGTCACAGTAACCAGCCTCTTCAAGTGAATCAACAAATGGCGACATGAAAAGCCAAACAACAACAATGCTGTTTCTTTAGAGAGTCTTAGCTTACATGTGTGTTTATTTCATATTTTCAGTTGTTTCCCTCCACGGCTAAATAAATCGGTTTCAGTAATGCACTGATATACAAGAATGGACATAAGGTGCTTCTTTCAAAGAAAAAACTCTTTCTGCTTTGTATGTTGTTCAGTATATTTCTATGCAAAACAAGAGGAATTTCAATACACAGCAGTATATTCACAATTTAAATCAGATATTTACATACACTTTATGGAAAACACAAGAACATTTTTTTTTACTGTACAACATCAATTTAGAGTAAACTTGTTTTGTTTTAGGTAAATAAATATTGAAATATCTTTTGAATTAGTTAAATGTCAGAATAAAACATCAAATTTAGGAGTACATATACACTAAGTTTATTGTTCATTAATAAGAAAACTGCAGATGATTCCATTGTGAGCTGAAGAAGCTTCTGATTGGTTAGTAGAGTCCATGTGAGTAAATTGGTGGCACACCTGTGGATGCATATAAGGCAAAACACA